>NC_081410.1:674488576-675128576 GCF_030272615.1 Cryptomeria japonica | reverse complement strand
GGTGCTAAACTTGAGCAAAAAATGAAAAATCGCTCCTGACCCTCAGAGAGGGCCCATAGCGAAATTTGCATTTTCACCGATTTTTCCTCATAAAAAATGTCAAATTTGAAGTGCAACACGTTAACAGGATATCAATTTACCCTCCAGGAGATTTTCAAGTTGAAATGTGGAATATTCAAGGCTAAAAATCAAAAGTCGCTCCTGACCCTCAGAGAGGGTCTAGGGCGAAATCCTCATGAAATCTCATTAAGCCTTGTTTTTAAAAATTAATATTCTCCAAATTGCATTAGATCGCCAAAATTGCTAATTTTGAGGCATTTGAAAAAATTAAAATTAAATTGGCATTTAATAAAAGACATTTTGGCATTTAATAAATTAATTTTAAGCCTTAAAATATCGAACTTTCTATCTTGGAGGCATTTAAAATTAATTTTTATTAAATTAAAATTAAATGTAAAGCACTCAAAGCCTTATTTTCATTTATTATGCCAAGTCGGCCCCCCTTTTTTGGAATTTTATTTATTTTTTAACCTCTTTTTGCCAAGTCGGCCTAGAGGGAGCAAAGGGGTGAGCACTCTATATATTGGAGGTGTTTTTTCACAATTCAAATCATTCAATCATTGCTTCAAGTGCGAATTTGGAAGGCTAATTGAAGGTGCGAAATCTGGTTTGCTTGGAGCGAATTTATTTCAAGTGTTGGAGACTAGAATTGAGTGGAGTTGATTCTTGTGAAGGCTAAAGGAGGCGCATTTTATCCAAGGGAGAGCTTTGATCTACATTTTGCTTAGCGAAATTCATCTATCTTTGCATCATTTCTTAGAGTTTAATACCCAAGGGAGGTATGGCGAAATCATCTTGACACCATTGTTGAAGATTTAAATTTTGAACTTTTGTTTTGAAAATTCTAAGTTTGGCATAGTTAATTAGGAAATGATAACTCAAGATTTATCATGAAGTTTCCTAATTAAAATCTTAAATCTTCCTTTCTACTCTATATTTCTACGCTTCGAGATATATTACTAATTGTGAAATGTTGTGTAGGTGTCAAGATGGCGACTCCAAAGGCGGGAGCATCTACTAGTCGCCCGGCTCTCATGAAGGAAGATCAGAAGAACGAAGAATTGGAGACCAGGATCGTGTCCAAATGGAGCAATATCGGAGATACCAAGTTGGGAAACTTCAGTGTGAAGAAGTTTCGAGAGGTCCCCTACATTGGCAAGCCATCACCTATTGCGAAGAAGATAATTGAAAGTGGCATCATCAAGGCGGCCGGTTTCCCCCCAGCAGTCCAGTGTCATGAGTTGATGATCGAGTGTGCCCGCCATTATGACTCACAATCGAGATCGATCGTATCCAAGGAAGGAAACACTTTAGCTTACCTTTCAGAGGAGGCTATAAGCGAAGCTCTTCATCTTCCAGAGCATAAAGATATGATTTACAAAAGCCTAGAAGGAGCCAGGTCAATGTATGAAGATGATCCTGACACCTGTTTGAATCTCATCAACAAGAATTGGTTGCTCAAAAGTCGTCCTCGCCTGAACAAGATTCCTAATACACCGCATAGGATTGATTTCCAAGAGGAGTACAGAGATTTGATAACTTTGCTCAATCGAATTACAGGGGCTCCTCAAGCCTTCTACTTCGAGAAATGGATGTTCTACTTCATTCAAGTGATTGTCCAAGGAAAAGGAACGATTCATTGGGCCAGAATAATTAGCAATAGCCTGGATGTGCAGTTGAGAAGACTAAGGCCTACCAAGTCGTTCCACTTGAGCTCATATGTCATATATGCCTTGATCAGGAGTTTTGAGTATGCAGGGCTACCTCACAGAGGAGTGATCAGAAGAGGACCCGAAGAAGTGAGAGTTTGTGACTCTTATGTTCATTTGCATCATCCACCTGGAAGTGACTACAAGTTAGTCAATGATACCTTCATGATGAACATCACTAGGATATTGCAAGGCGGGATTCACAATCGACTATCTCTGGATGCACAAGAGCTTGTGAAGAGGTATGGTGCATGGTTCATCCAGTTTCAAAAGTTTACATATATCAGAGTTCAGGGGTGTCCTTCACCTCCCTAAATGTTGCCGAGGTATCCGACAGACAGGATAGTGCTACTTGAGGTAACCAGACAATTGGTAGCTTGTGCAAAGGTATCTAGACTCAAGCATGGAAATGGAATTCCGGTACCTATCATATTGGGGAATTCAATTGAGGTATGTCCTAATACTCAGGCTTCAGAGGATGCAGAGAAGGAATTAGCCTTGTATTTATTCACCTTCTTTGCCCCATGGGAGAATTTTGATCCTTATGGTTATATGGAGGAGACAGTTGCTAGGAAGTACGGACATGAGTTTCAAGTAGAAGACTTTTGGATAAATCTCTCAAGTGATTTAGAAGTGAAATGAAAGATGCATTCCAGATTACCTTTAGATTTCATCAGGAAATGCAAAGTTTACAGAGTAGCTGATCAAGGTCAGGACAATGGCAGACATCTCCAGTCATCCTATGAAAAAGAAGATAAGAGAGTGAAGATAGATTGGAGCGAACCTGAGATTTCGGACTTAAGAGCTTTGATGGCTCTAGTTTTGTCATGTACTCGTAGATGGGTGGATGTACAACATCAAAAGTTAAGAGAGCAGAACATAACAATGACTTTTACTTTGGAGGGAAGACCAGAAGAAGGAGGAGCGAGCGTAAGTGAAGACAATTCTCATCCTAGAGGCGCAAAGAGAAAAGAGAGACCTGAGAAAAGGGAACCCTCCAAGAAGAAGCAAGAGGCCAATCGAGATCGCCCATCAGGCACATCTTCTCGACATGGAAAGAAGGCAAGTCAAGCTGAAGGTCAAGAGAAGATGGTACCTGAGATCGATGAATCTATGGAGTCCATGATACATAATGATAAGCCAGAGAGGGGACAAACACCTCAACATTCATCAAGTCAACCTCTACAAATTGATGAGCTACAGGAGAATCAGGGAAATGATGATGAGGCGACATCTCCTCTCCGAGAAGATGAACCCTTACTTAAAGAAATACAAGTTAGAGAGACAAGATCTGCCATTCCAGATTGGTTGAAAGAGAGACTGACAAGGGTGATTGTGATTGAAGATGAAGAAGATGTAATTGACTTAGAGAGCCTTATAGGAAATTCTCAAGAAGTAACAGAAAAGAGGAAGGCCACCAAAATGTCCAAAGTGATAAGGGATGAGACAGGATCCAAGAAATTGCAGATAGCTACACCGGTAGTGGACAAGTATGAAGGTGAAATTCTTGCAGATGAATATGATGTAGAAACATTTGAGCTTGGTCCACTCACTACTGAACAGGCAATGGATGAGGTAACCGATTCATTTGAAGCACTTAAGGGCAAACTTAAAGAAGAAATGGAAAAGAATAGGAAGCTTGAGAGAGAAGTCAGTGCTTGGAGAGGCTACTTTAGCCATCTCAATCAGCCCTTGAGACGTCAGGATCCAGCAGTATCTCCTGTGCAAGCACTTCCCCCTGAATCAGTTGGCGAGGCAGAAAGAGTCAAGAGCTTGGTTCAGCTTATGAGCTCTTGGATTGACAAATCCCACACGGTAGCTGTTGAATTTACAACAAGAATGATGAAGACAATCCACCGAGCTATCCAGGTCCTTGAGATCGTCCACAACCTAATGATAACTGTAGCCGCTTTCGCTCACACTAGAGATGTTATCATTCCTGTTCTGCAAGTAATCAGGCAAACACCAAGGAAGATCCTAGCACAAGAAAAGATAATGGAGGGAGGAGCTCATAACCTACTTCAGTGGTCAACTCTACTCCAGATGAAAGAGGTTCTTTTCGAAGACATCAGCGCCAAATGCAATCAAGTTGAAGGTATCATCCATCCAATTCAGGATAAGGTGTTTGAAGTGTTGTGTACCATTCTTGGCAGGAGGATCGAAGTTGAGACGGATGTGGACCTCCAAGAGTTGGAGGAGAGAGTCAAGGTCATCTTTTGCAAAGATGAGAATGTCATCACAGATGAGCAATGGGATCTAATGTTCACTACTATGCTCCTGATTGATAAGATCAAGGAACTCGAACCTGGATGGGAAGCGGCTCTTCTCACTGCCTTTGATCAGGTTATCCACTTGGAGGAACGAATGAAGAATCTTTCTGAGATTCCCATTGTTGAGGTTGAGGGAATTGTGTCCAGATTCGTTGCATATGCTAAGAAAGAGCATTGGAAAGGGAACAAGGTTCTAGAAGAAAGGTTGTTATAGGATGATGTGGCATCTTAATTATCATTGGTCTATGTTTCCTCGACTTTTGTGCCAATTAAATATTTGGCTATGCATTTAATAATGTTCATCTAAAAAGGGAACTTTTTGTAACAAACCCTAATTAGGGTTTAGGTGTCAAAATCTCAGCCATTGATCTTCTTTCGATCTGGGCCGTCCATTGTAATTGAGGATGCTATATATACCCTCACTCATTTTTATTTTGTCATTAGATATTAAGGAGATAGATAATAGTTAGAACTTTGGAGAGAAGAAAGTTATTTTGTAGCAAGATTGAGTAGTGAAGAAAGAATTTCGAACAATTGTTGTCTATTTTGGCTTTGAGATCAATAAAATATTGAAGTTATGGTGTTTTATTACAATTCTTGTGGCCATCTTCATGGTTGTTTACTTTCTTGAATCATTCTTAGTCGAAGTAGTATTTAAGTTTGAAGAACTAAGTGTTGTGCTTGATCTTTGGTGAGATTCATGTTCCAAACCACTAGCTTCTTACTGATTTTAAGGACGCCTTGTGTGGTCAGCTGGAGATATTTAGATTGCTTGAACCTTCAATCATTATTGAACTATTGATATGTATCTTTATGGTAGTATCTATAATTCTTGATGATTTGAAAATCACTAATCACCTTAGAAGATCGCATCAATTTCAGTAGAGTTATAATTCCTTGGCAATACCGAAATTGGTAGAATCTTACCAAGTCTAGCCTACATTGAGTCATTCTTAGGATTAGATTAGAATTCATCTCTTGAAAACCCTATCTTTTGATCTTTTTGAGAATTTGTTAGTATTAGGAAAAATCCTGTTCCTGCAGTTGAGTGAGAACAACATAGACCAGCTTTCAAAGTGCATAAGACCCCTTGAAGAAACAACATTCACAACGACCACTGGTGCTTATCCACATGTAGAGATCCTACAACGAAGAAACTTGAAGTCACCCTGATTGATCCTTTTTTTGCGATATCTTCAGCATTCAGAGACTTTACTCAAGAGATGATAAGGTACCCTTGGGTATTTTATTTTGTGTTTGATAGTGTACAAAATACACGTCAACAATGACCTGTTAATCACAGGAGAAGATCACCTAATTGCCCAGTGTAAAGAAGACTTAGCTTCAGAATTTGATATGAAGGATTTGGGTATCCTACATTACTTCCTTGGATTAGAAGTTTGGCAACAAGCAGATGGCATCACTTTAAATCAGGGAAAGTATACTATTGACATTCTGAAGAGGTTTGGAATGATGGAGTGCAGACCCATGTCTACACCTATGGAAACCAACTTGCACAAATTGAAGGAAGTAGCAATAGACTCGGAATTTGCAGATATCCCACTCTCTACAGACAGATAATTGGATCCTTGATGTATTTGGTCAACACTAGACCTGATATTTGTTATGTAGTAAATGCACTTAGCTAGTTTATGTGTGAACCAAAGGAGATACATCTTGTTGTAGCAAAATACATTCTGAGATACCTTCGAGGCTCCATTGGATATGGTCTTAGATACAAACATATAGACCTAGATCTACATGGGTACACTGACTCAGATTGGGCTGGAAGTGTGGCTGACAGAAAGAGCACATCAGGATGTTGCTTTAGTTTAGTATTAGTAGAAAACAATCCTTAGTTGCACAGAGTTCTACAAAAGCTGAGTACATTGTAGCCTCCATGGGAGCAAGAGAAGCAGTGTGGCTTAGGAAATTGCTTGTAGGACTGTTTGGACAGCCCTTAAATCCTACTGTCATCCATTGTGACAACCAAAGCTGCATCAAGCTTTCAGTGAATCCAGCGTTTCATGATAGATCAAAACACATTGAGATTCCTTATCACTATGTTAGAAACATGGTAGAAAAGAATTTGATTCAGTTGGAGTATATTAGTACAAGTGATCAAACAATAGACATCCTCACCAAGTCTCTCTCCAAGATAAAGGTTGAACACTTTCGGGATAAACTTGGTATGGTTGAACATGTAAATTAAATTTGAGATTGAGTCTCTAATTATTTTAATTTGTACTGATATTTAAAGATGTTTAATGTGTAAACTCTTTTATTGTCATGTGTGTGACTCCATGACTTCATGGGTCCCCTGTGAACATTGTTGAAAGGTGACGACTTTTCAATAATCAACACTTGTATCAAATTGATATTGTAAGGTGATGACTTTACAATGATCAATTTCACTATCATGATGGATATCATGTGACTTGATATCTGTGGACATATCATGATAGTTAATATCTCTTAGACATTATGGTAGATATCATGAGACTTGATATCATTGGATAAAACCATAATAACTCTACAAGAGATCTTCATGGTGGATATTATGAGTCTTAATATCTGTGGATATGCCATGATCTGATTTTCATTATGGTAGGCATCATGAGACATGATGTCAAGTGCACACACCATAAATATGGATAATTGGGAGATATAATAAATATCATGTAATTTGATATTGTTGGTCATACCATATCTTCCTTCACAATTAATGGATCTATTGTGTTATACTCTTGGATAGATTTTATCTTCCCTAGCTAAGAGGGAGTGTTAAAGATAATAGCTTCGGTCAGATAAATATGATCATGAATAAAACTTACATCATTAGAATATTTCATATATGTATACCAACATACATAGTAATAATATATTGAGTTTATTATTACTATGTACATTAATATACATACATAATCCTTCCATGAGTAAATTAAATGATTTAATGATTGATCATATATCGACTGTCATCTCCCTAGTATAAAATCAAAAATCATGTAGGATTCACTTACTGTCAATAAAGAGCATCGACTATCCTCCTCGATCCACCATAAATCGATAATGTGTATCGATTTATCTAAATCGATTATGTGTACCGATTGACTAACTTTTCAGTTTAACATACCGATTGTGAATCGGTTGTGTTAACTGAATAGTTAACCTCCGATGATGAATCAATATCTATTTAATTGTTTGTAATGGCAAACGAATTGTTAATGCCACTGATTATGAATCGGTATTAGTTTATAAACAATAAACGGTTTATTAATGCCACCGATTATGAATCGGTATTGGTTATGTTAGATGGACAGACACATCGGTGGAGATAAATGCCTCCACACGAGTGGAGACATGTCTATCCATTGATGTGCCTCCCCATCTAATATATATAACTCACAAACAGATCGATGAGGAGTGTACCGAAATCAATGAGTGCAATTCCAAGAAGATCGATCTCATTCTAAACACAACGATAGTTGTGATATAATCAGCAGCACTTGAAGTATTATTGAAACTTAGGAATTCAATATATCTTGTGAACATACTATCTCCCTTCATACTAGTAGCAACCTGCAAGAATCATAGGTTAGGAAGATTATCAATTGTGAGATAATAAGATTAAAAGACACCTCTATTTTATCTACTAAGAAATCTAATCTACATTTACATCTCAGACCGTACAGGTTGAACAACATGAATAGAAAAGAAATTCAGTAAACACCAAGTTGAACAGCAGAAAATGAAAAGTCTTTATTGTTTCTTCCTTCAGTCTTCCTTTTGTAACATAACATTCAACAACCTCTACCTCCTAGCTTTCGAGGCATGTATAACATCAAAAATCTGGATACTAACAATCATACCATGACTGTTGGTGTTCCAGTTACCACTGTTTAAGCATTGTCTGTTGGTGTTCATACCATTTTATTATCATAGACAAAAACAGACCCTACAAGAAAACGTATTAGAGATAGACACAAAATGGTCATCGAGGACCTTTATTCAAACCAAAATAAAACAAAATCCTCTAAACTCCTAAACCACACTTAAACCAAGATGATGACAAGTCGGTGCTCCTGCACCATACACCCAGAGAGGAAAAGATTTCATCCTCCTGATGAAATGAGGTCTTCAACTTTGACTCCATGCTGATTAATGTCTGCTTCAGACATCCAGGTCGCATCCTCATTTGGTAAACCAAGCCATTTGACCAAGTATTCCTTATACTCCTTCCTTCTTGTTCTCTTCACCACTTTGGAATCTAAGATAGCTTCAAGCTGCACAGGTTGATTAGGTGGAAGATCTTTAACCCAATCCACATCAACATCCTTAGGTTCACCTGCTTCTTGACCTACAACAACAGATCCCTTAAAAAGGTATAAATCAGCTACATTAAAGATTGGTGAAATAGCAACTCCTTGTGGGAGGTCAATCTCATATGCATTCTGACCGAACTTGTGTACTATCCTGCAAGGAGCAATCTTTTTCATCATCAATTTACTGTATTTGCCTTTGGGAAGCCTCTCTTTCCTGAGATAAGCAAACACCATATCCCCAACCTTGTATTAGACATCTTTCTTTCTCAAATCTGCACTTTCCTTATACTTTCCCACATTCTTCTTTAAAGTTTCTCTGACTTGCTCATGGACATCTTTCATGATCACATCAAAATCTTCAGCTTGTGCACTTCTTTTATTCAATCCTCCCCTTGGATGCATTCCATAAACAACCTCAAATGGACTTTTACTAATATTACGGTCAACTGAGTTATTGTAGGCATATTCAGCCTATGACAAGATCAAATCCCAAGCTTCCTTATGCTCTTTTGTCAGACATCTCAATAAATTGCCCAAAGATCTGTTCACAACCTCAGTTTGACCATCTGTTTGAGGATGGTAGGCAGAACTAAAGGTTAAATTTGTCCCTAGCTTCTTCCATAAGGTTCTCCAAAAATGGCCAATGAACTTGGGATTTCTGTCTGATACTATAGACAATGGCAAACCATGAATTCTTACAATCTCTCTAAAGAACAAATGTGCGATATGAGAGGCATCATTAGTTGTCTTACATGCAATGAAATGTGCCATCTTACTAAATCTGTCCACTACTACATAAACACTATCAAACCCCCTTGAAGTCCTTGGTAATCCCAACACAAAATCCATACTTATTGACTCCCATGGTCTTCTTGGTATGGGTAAAGGTTGATACAAACCGGCATTGGAACTTGAACTCTTAGCTCTTTGACATATCATACAACTATCGACAAACTTTTTCACATCCAAGTGCATCTTTGGCCAATAGTAAAACCTCTTGACCTGTTCTAAAGTCTTATCACAACCAAAATGTCCCCCTAAAGTACCACAGTGCTTTTCCTTCACCAAATTCTCCCTCATTGAGCATTTAGGCACACACTACTGGGCCCTCTTGAAGAGTAACCCATCTTGTATCACAAAATCCTCATAGTCCTTATGAAATGAACCTTGAAATTGCTAGATACTTCAAAAACATCACTGAAATCTGCATCAGTAGCATACATACCTCTAAAATTATCTATTCCCATAGTTTGGAGCTGCACTTCTTGCACTAGTCCTTCTCTCCTACTCAATACATCAGCTACTTTATTGACTTGACCTTTCTTATGTTTGATTGTGAATGTATAACCCTGAAGATATTCTACCCATTTCATGTGTCGGTGACTTAGTTTCTCTTGTCTGTTAAGAAAACTCAAAGCATGATTATCAATGAATACTACAAACTCCTTAGGTAGAAGGTAATGTCCCCATTTCTTAAGTGCTTGGACCATGGCATAAAGCTCCAAATCATATGACGAATATCTCTTTTTAGCTTCATTTAGTTTTTCACTAAAGAATGCAATTGGTTTTCCTTCCTTACTTAATACTGCACCTATTGCAAACCTTTTAGCATCACATTCAATAGTAAATACTTTACCAAAATCAGGAAGAGTAAGGATTGGCTGTTGTGATACCTTATTCTTCAAGAATTCAAAGCTCTGATCTGCTTCCTTTGTCCTTTGAAATCTGATATTTTTCTCCCCCTTAATGGTATCAATCATTGGTGCAACAATATTACTGAAATTTTTGATAAATTTGCAGTAAAAACTTTCCAAACCATGGAAACTCCTAACTTCTCCAACTGTCCTAGGTGTAGGCCAACTGATTATTGCTTCCACTTTGGTGGGATCCATCTTTAAAGTTCCTTGGGAGATCACAAATTCGAAAAGACAAGTTCCTTTTTCATCCACACACACTTCTTGAGGTTTATCATTAGCCTTTCCTCATTCGATCTTCTCAACACCCTGTCTAAGTGTTCTTTTGTCTTGCTGTAGACTAAAATGTCATCCAAGTATACTACCACAAACTTATTGATAAAATCCCTTAAGACTCTCATGAATGTACTAGGGGCATTAGATAACCCAAAGGGCATTACTAACCATTCATAGAGGCCTTCATTGGTTTTGAATGCTGTTTTCCATTCATCACCTTCTCTTACCCTTATTTGATGATAACCACTCCTTAAATCTATCTTTGAAAAGTACCTTGCACCTGCTAGGCTGTCCATGAGGTCTTCTATCTGAGGTATAGGAAATCTGTACCTAATTGTGATTTTGTTTATAGCCCTAAAGTCTGTGCATAGTCTCCACTTCCCATCCCTTTTGGGTGCCAATACAGTTGGCGCAACACATGGACTTAGGCTCTTTGTCACTAAACCCTTATCCAGCAACTCCTGCACCTAATTTTTGATCTCCTCATTTGTTGAGGTGTTAACTTATAGGCTGCCTTATTGGGCAGACTTGCACCAAGTATTAAGACAATGTGATGACTTACATCTTGGACTGGAGGCAAAGCATTTGGCAACTCCTCCACTACTATTTTCTCATACTTGGCAAGTAAACCCTGCACTTCACTTGGAACTTCGTCCTTGTCACTAGCTGCAGTATTGCTGATTGGCTTAGTTACAATGGCATATCCACATCCTTCCTCCTAAGGTCCTTCAAAAACTCCTCCTTCACTATCATGACACTAGGTCCTGTTGATGTGTTTTTCATGCACATGCGAACACATAATAAAATACCAAAAAGTATCTTATCCTCTCTTGAACAAAATCTCTCGGATGCTGAAGATTAGCTTAAGGATCACTCGAGAAGACTCCAAGGTTTATGAATGTAGGGTCACTACATGTGGATAAGCTCATTGGTTGATGTGATTATGCTGGAATCACAAGGGGACTTACATTTGAATGCTTGAATGCTTGATTTGCTGGAACTTGGTCATTTGATGTTGCTATATGGTGATGCTCTTGATCCTAAATTAGCTAGAGTTTAAAAAAAAAATGGCAAAAGATGAGGGGTTGAGAGAGTCTTATAATCTTAAGAATGTAGGAAGATGAGTGAATGATTAGATGGAATCCTATTGAGCGAGGTCTCACCATCAAACTGAACAATTTGACACAAGCTCAGTGCAATCTTCTAAGGACGTTTCAAAGATGTTCGAATCAATACCATCAAACATTGATCACCATTCAAGTTAATGCATAAGCAATGAGTGTAGAACGATTCAAAGTTAAGCTTATATCATTCCAGTTGACCATGCAAGGCTCACTTACAATCAGTAAGAGGCTAGTGGTATGGACAAAACGGATTCCACATGAATACATTCAACAAATCCATCCACTCAATTTAATCAACATGAAAGCAAATTGAGAAGCAAAGACCATGCAAGTTGTTGAAGTAACGAATCAAATTCACCATAATTTCAATGAAATCAATTGTTCTCTACAACAAGATTTGGCAACAATCTTTGCCTTCTCCTAATCTAAATTCTATTCTAATTGTTATTCTAGCTATTCACTATTCTACTTCGCTATTAGCCAACTATTAACCAACTATTAACCTTTACAAATGAAGAGTCTGAGCTTTTATAGAGAGCTCATTTACAACGAATGGCCAGGATTGAATCTCCATCAATGGCCAAGATTTTACAATGAAAACTCTAATTAGGGTTTGTTATAACAAATTTAATTCGGCCAATGAAATGATTACAACATTTTAAGATAATCAATAGACAACAAGGGTAGGTGCCTCAGAGTTTGTGCCATCACTGGTGAGTTAGGTTCATTGAATCAAGATGAGCTGATGTGGAACTTCTCTGATTGGTGGAAGTAATGACTGGGACGATGACTAGGATTCCACCTCAACTCGCACTTTGAAGGCTTGACAGATCATCATCATGAAGATATTTCTTGATACTCAACATTATCTAGCTTGCTCAAAGGGATGATGATGATGAGAAGCAAACTTTGATTAACTCTTCTAAAACTATCTACTTTTTCAATCGTGCTCGATGTAGGTCTTGTGATGACTTTGGTTGATCTTTCTTCGTTTCGACATGCTTGTGAGTGATGCAACTGGTTAAATGTAGCTCCTCATTGTACTGACTTTGATTCTTGGATTCCCAAAGGGAATTCAAGATTGTAAAACATCCTTCCATCATGTAGGTTATCCTTCTTTGATACTCTTGTGTAAGCTAATGAAGCTTCTTGAAGAGGTTCTCCTTGTATCTTGCTTCATTTCCTGCAAAACAAACAAGCAAGTATCAAATACACTTGATATATAGGTTTAATTAAAGCATATGAAGAGGATTTGTCATCATGAAGCAACACTTGAAGTTGCTTTTTGCTCGTGGAGAGGAGCTCTTGAAGTCTACTCCTAAGCCCCTGCTCATGAAGTTTGCCTTGCTTCTCATGAAGTGATTTTTTCAACTCAAAATGATTCCTTCCAATGATCAAATCTCTTTCAATGTAGTGGTCCTGTAGTCAATCTTGCAAATCCACCCTCAATTAGGAACACATGAAGTAGAATTCACTCCGTAACTTTTACACTTGAAATTCACCCTTGAAGCTCGGAACATGAAGTTTGCTCCCCTCTGTCCATTCATGAAGTTCACTTTTATATGTTAGAAGGTAAAGTTGGCTCTCCTCCTTGAATTCATGAAGTTTTCTCTTGATCCTTCAAACATGAAGTTCACCTTCATAGGGAATTCACTCCATTTTTTCAAATCATGAAATTCGCTCTAATCTTCCAAGTCACGAAGTGCATTTTGTATAAAGTTCGCTACATTTTATTGATTCATGGAGTTCATTTGAATGGAATTCGCTCCCAATCATCAACTCATAAAGTAGACTTGTATGAACTTCGCTCCAAATGTCCCAAACATGAAACTCGCTCCAAGATGGCAACTCATGAAGTTGCAAAATTCGCTCCAAAGTGGCAACTTATGAAGTTGCAAATTTCGCTCTAAGGGGTGTACACATGATGTCTTATCTCAATCACTTTGCTTTGTTGAGCTTGCTTGTCATGAAATCCGCTCCAAGACTCTCCAACTTAAAGTGCACTCCAATACTTCAACTCATGAAGTTCATGTTGTGTAAAATTCGCTCCAACTTGTGAGATCATGAAGTTCGCTTGTGGTGCAGGAGCACCCTTTCAAGCTCTCCCTCTTTCTTGTTTTGTTGGTATTACGCTTCTTATGAAGCCATTGTACATCATGAAGTTCGCTTGTGGTGCAGGAGCACCCTTTCAAGCTCTCCCTCTTTCTTGTTTTGTTGGTATTATGCTTCTTATGAAGCCATTGTACATAAAATAATGAGCCATGTGCTCATAGGTCCTAGGTAGGGTCTTAGAGGAGATCTTAGGGGTCATAAGTCAAAATTGTGATTGCCTTGAAAATGGAGGATATGTGTGTCCTGGAGGTGTTTAGGGGTCCTTCATATCAAGCTTGAAAAACTCGGATTTTGCAATAACTCGGCAAGGCCAAAAAATTTTAAAAACTCGGTACTCGCCAAAACTCGGCAAAACTCGGCAACTTTATCGAACATTTGAAAATACATTTTTTTTTTATATATAATTCAAAAACACACATTTACACCAAATTTGTATAACATATATGATTTCCATGATATATAAATCAAATTTTTTTGGTAATACATAGCAACAAATGCAAGTATCATAGCATAAACTAAAAACCAAGTGCAACATATGTATAAGAGTTCAATACATATCAACGTATCATAGTGGCAGTCTCATAGAGTTATAGAGTCATAGACCACAAAACAAGAACCTCTGAAATTCTGATTACATATCAAGTTCAAAGTTTGGTATCAATGAAAATAAGAAATCATAAATTGCGTCTACGACTAAAGCTCAAAACAGATTGTGGCCGCTGGGTGGGTGGTGCTGAAGTAGTGGCAACATCCTCAACACTAACAGGTGCCTCTGCTGCATGATCAACCTCCTGCTCCTCCTCACGTGCTGCCACTTCCGCATCCCATTCCTCTCCTGCCCTCTCCAACTCACTCAGCTGCTCATTAGTAAGGAATGGATCCAAATCATTATCAACATCATCAGGAGAAGCAACCCATTCTGCTGCATATGGATCAATGTCATCCAAGTCAAGTGCTTCATGTGAATCTTGCCCTAGCACCTTCTTCTCATGTAATCGAATGTTGTACCGCACATAGACAAGATCATTCAAGCGTTGTTGAGTCAACCTATTGCGCTTTTTTGTGTGGATGTTCTCAAAAACACTCCAGTTGCGCTCACAACCAGAAGCACTACAAGGCTGTGATAATATGCGGATGGCAAGCTTTTGAAGATTAGGCATTGTGGCACCATAATCTTCCCACCACAAATCTGCAAGGATACAAAATGTGATTTATAACTTGTAAAGATTTCAATAATCTTAAAGAGAGAAATAAATGGTAAAAATTAAACATATGTTTTTTTTTACCTGGTCGTAAGGTGGCTCTCCTACGTTTGCAATCAGGTGAAGAAAACAATTCCCCTAAGGCCTTCTTATAACTCTGCAACTCATCAAGTATCAGGTCTCGAAGGATCTCATCATCAACTAATCTCCGAATGCATGTGTCAAGGCCAATTCTAACCTCTGCATCTGCTCTGAAACTCGGAGAGTAAAAAAACTTGGGATTCAAGAAGTAGGCAGCAGCATGAATATGTTGGTGGAGTTGATGGTTCCACCTCCGATCAATTATGCGCCATATGGGTTCATACTTGGTCTTGTTTGACCCATACAAGTGTTGAATTGCCTCTTTGGCCTTATCCATGGCCTCATATAGATACCCCATGGAGTTATGATCCCCATCCACCATTCGTAGCACCCTCACCAACGGTTCCGACACCTAGATATAAAAAATCTAACAAAATCAGCAGATTGAAATATTAGAAAATTAAATAATAAATCATCAATTAAAGTTTCAAAACTTACATTGATGATCTCCTCCACTATCTTGGCAAAATTAGTATCAAAAATGGCAATCACAACCTTCTCTGCTTCAGGTTTTGTAGCATAAGGACTCCCCAACCATCTTTCACTCACGAACATCCGCTTCAGGTTGGGCAATGTAGCAAGTATGCTCTGCAAGGTGAGGAAATTGGTAGCAAAGCGTGTGACCCTCGACCGCACAAGATCCTTACCTTCAGTGTGCTCTCTCATAAGATTCAGGACCCATGTGTGATTGTAGATGTATTTGGTGATATTCCTTCCATCTTCAACCACTTTCTTTACCCAACTTAGTTTCCCTATGTCCTCAAGGAGCAAGTCAAGACAATGGGCAGCACAAGGGCTCCAAAATAATGTCGGATGTCTAGCCATTAGAAGTTTGCCGGCTGCCACATATGCAGCTGCATTATCAGTCACAACTTGGATGACATTCTGCACTCCCACATCCATCACCACTTCATCCAACATGTTGCACAAGGTCTCTGCATTCTTCACTTCATTGGAGGCATCAATTGATTTTAAAAATACTAACTGTCCTCCTGAAGCAACTAGAAAGTTGATGAGTGTCCTGTTCCTACCATCTGTCCATCCATCAGAAAGAATGGTGCAGCCATTCTTTTCCCAAATAGTCCTTTGCTCTTCCACTAATGCATGAGTGTTTTGGACCTCATCCTGCAATAACGGTCCACTTACCTCGTAACGGCTTGGGGATTTGAACCCCTTACCTGCCACAGTCAACGCGGTGACCAATTGGTCCCAAGATGGACTAGAAATAGCATTGAACGGAACATCGTTGTAGATAAAAAATCTAGCACACGCCACCTTGGCTTGTTGGTGAGCCTCTTTATTCCATGCAGTGCCAAGCAATCCAGGTTGTGCACCAGGAGTGTTACGTGGAATAAAGAAGTTTTCCATGTTGCTGTCCAAAGTTCCCTTTGCTCGTATCCGTGGCCCAAGGGAAGAACCAGATGTCCCCACATCTGTATGTGACCCCATGGAACTCAAATCTGCCCTTGGGGCTGCCATTGCCTCTGCTGTTCTCTTTTTTGTTGCCTTCCTTTGATCATATGCTTCAAGCGTTGCTATTGCATCTCTCGTAGCCTCTTCAGTACATTCCGTACAGCTTGTGGTATCTCGGCATTGAATTTTTGCAAGGTGATATTTGAACCTATTAATGCCACCTTTTACAATTTTTTTACAATGGTTGCAAAAAACATCTCCTCGTTTTGGACCTGGTCTCCCATGTTTCCAACAAGGGTCTCTCTTTTTGCCACCAACTTTAACTGTAGAAGCTGAATCCATTTTCTTTCAAAAAGATGTGGAAAAGAACCTAGCAAAAGAGAGGCAACATTTAGAGATAAATAACATTGTTACCAAAAAAAATCACAAACATCCAAAAATTACAATGACTGTATAACTGTATTTTATTTACAGTCATCTATTAATAGATGACTCTCTAAAATTAAAATTTTTAATTGGTTGTGTATTTTTTTAAGTTTTTAACTTCAAATTTAAATTTAAATGAAATACTTTAATACACATTGACATTACACAGTTGACAGTCATTTCAAATGACTATGAGTATTTCACAATTGACTGTGTAATACACAGTCATTAATTACAATGTACATTAATGATTAATGTATTACACAATCATTAGTCATTTGAAAATGACTATGTATTACACAGTCATTTCAAAATTTCAAATGACCGTGTATTACACAGTCATCAGTCATTTGAAAATGACTGTGTATTACACAGTCATCAGTCATTTGAAATTTTGAAATGACTGTAATGACTGTGTATTACACAGTCATTTGAAAATGACTGTGTAATACACAGTCATTTGGAAATGACTGTGTATTCAAATGACTGATGACTGTGTAATACACAGTCATTTGAAAATGAATGTGTATTACACAGTCATTTGAAAATGAATGTGTATTACACAGTCATTTGAAATGACTGTGACTGTGTAATGATGACTGTGTAATACACAGTCATTTGAAATGACTGTGACTGTGTAATGATGACTGTGTAATACACAGTCATTTGAAAATTTGAAATGACTGTGTATTACACAGTCATTTGAAAATTGAAATGACTGTGACTGTGTAATACACAGTCATTTGAAAATTTGAAATGACTGTGTATTACACAGTCATTTGAAATGACTGTGACTGTGTAATACACAGTCATTTTGAAATGACTGTGTAATACACAGTCATTTTGAAATGACTGTGTATTACACAGTCATTTGAAATGACTGTGACTGTGTAATACACAGTCATTTTCAAATGACTGTGTATTACACAGTCATTTCAAATGACTGATGACTGTGTAATACACAGTCATTTGAAATGACTGTAATTACTAATGATTGTGTATTACACAGTCATTTGAAATGACTAAGACTGTGTAATACACAGTCATTTTCAAATGACTGTGTATTACACAGTCTTAGTCATTCGAAATAAAACAATACAAAAAGATACCTGGTCGTGCGTGCAAATGCAAACAATACACAGTCAAAATGACTGTGTATTCGAAATAAAACAATACAAAAAGATCACGAATAAACAAGTAAAAACCTGGTCGTGCGTGCAAATGCAAACCCTACTGCAAATCGCGTGGCGTTTTTTGCCTTCCGGAGTCGCGCGAGCCGCGAAATGGAATAAAGACTTCGGTTTTTTTTTTGCCTACGACTTAAGTCGTGTTTTTCTCGCATTTTGTGCCGCGTTTCGGGCGGGTTTTGGCCATTAACGGCGAGTATTTGCCAAAAAAATCGCGGCGAGTATATAAAAAAATTGCCCCAAGTATTTCCGCGATTAACTCGCGCGGCATTATGGATCGCGATTACTTGCGAGTTTTTGAATTGCTCGCCGAGTTTTGCAAGTATGCTTCATATCATGGTGGTGTCCTTAGGTTGGCCCATTGTGGGTCTAGGAGTCATGAAGAGCAACATTGGGAAAGTTGCTCAAAAGTTGCAAAAGTTGCATGACAACTTTAAAAAGTTGTCAAGCAACTTTTCCACCATGATGTCAAAATCGTTAGGTTGGCGTGGACAACCCTAAATGTGGCACACCAACCGAGGTATGGGTAGTATAAGATGTTACAAACCCTAAGTTAAAGGTTTGGTTGTTAGAGATTGTACGGCTCAAGCAAACTATATTGACTGTGACTGTTTTTGAGTTACCAGTCTGTTTGAATGAAGTTACCGAGCAAACAAATGGATTGATTTGTGATCAAACCTGTGTGGAATGTCTTCTTTGATGTATCTATCTTCATTGTGAGTGATTAGATTAGCTTTTTGTTTACCGATTGAGTGTGTTTGTAAATAGTTTGTGAATTGCAGTCTTACTGTCCAGTTTTGGACCGGTTTGAGTAAATGAAGTCTTGACTCCATTCCCCGTTGTGGAACCACCATGAAACCATGGGGAATGGATGTGGAGACCCTGTACTGTAGTCCCAAGCAAGCAGGGCCCTTGGAAATGCAGGGAGGCCAAGCAAAGACCCATTCCTAGGCGAGACTGGACAGTGCCCGGTTAGGAATGGCTGTTGGTGCAGAGGTCTTGGAGAGCAAGGTTGATTAGTGGAGAGTGCATCCTTTGGAGGAAGTGCAGAGGAGTGAGTGAAGCATCATTGGTGTGAAGGAGGAGCCTCCACCAATCCAAACAAGGTGGCTAAAACTTAAAACACTCACTGTGACCCAGGCAGACCCTAAAAACCCTCACAAAAACCCTTAAAAACCTTAAAATCCACCAAGGATAGAGTACGGACATCTGGAGGCCTAAAACCTAGAAAATCCTTGAGTCCTTGCCAAATGAATGGCAGTCCTTTTTGGGAGATTGGGTTGTTTGTGCATCGTTTGTGAGAGGGAGCCCTAGAAGACCGGTTAGGAGGCCTAATTGGTCCTAATCCTTGTAGCCCTTTTTGAAGGCAAAAACCCAAATTTGTGAAATCGGTAAGGGGTTAGAACCTTGAAACCTCTTGGGGGCTCATGAATGGGTGGAAAAACCTTGAAATAGACCTGAAACAACCTTGCTAAGACCTTGGAAGGTGTGGAACAAGATTAGCCCTTATTAGCCATAGTAAGGGGTTTGAAGTCTCATGAGGAGGTGAGACCTTAGGAGCAGCAAAGCAACTCATTGGTGGGTGGATTGGGCAAGGTCAGGGGATTCCACAAGCAAAGGAAGTCCTAGAGACCCTAGGGTGTGAGGAGAACACCAGATGATCCAAGGAAAGGATCCAAGAGCATAGACTAGGCTAGTCTATCCCAAACCCCATCCCATCAGCTTGCAAAACCCAACTCATGAAGTATGAATTTCGCTCCAAAGTGCAAAGTCATGAAGTTGTAAAATTCGCTTCACAATGGCAACTCATGAAGTTGCAAAATTCGCTCCAAAGGTTGGATTCATGAAGTTCGTGTTAGAACTTCGCTCTAAATGGTGTGCACTTGAAGTCTTATTTCAATCGCCTTGCTTGCTAGGTTTGCTTGTTTTTTCAAAACATGAAATCCGCTCCAAGACTCTCAAACCTGAAGTTCGCTCTAGTATTCCAACTCATGAAGTTACTTCAAATGCAAAATTCGCTCCAACTTGTGAGATCATGAAGTTCGCTCCAATATGCAAAGTCATGAAGTTCGCTTGCAACTTGCAACTCATGAAGTTCATGTTGTGTAAAATTCGCTCCAATTTGTGAAGTCATGAAGTAGGAATTTTGCTCTTGCTGCTCAACTCATGAAGTAAGGATTTCGCTCCACTCTTGCAACTCATGAAGTTGTGAATTTCGAGTTTGCTTCATTCCTTTTATTCCCATCTTTTCCTACGAAGGCTTGAAGATGTCATTTGCTCCAATCTCTCTATTCATGAATTTCGCTCCTAAAGTCCAATTCATGAAGTTCAAGTTCGCTCCAAGGGGTGAAATCATGAAGTTCGCTCCAAACTACAAAGTCTTGAAGTTTGCTTCAAAACACAAAGTCATGAAGTTCGCTCCAAAACATGAAGTCATGAAGTATGAATTTCGCTCCACTTGCTCAAGTCATGAAGTAGGGAATTCACTCCAACTTAGCAACTCATGAAGTTCATGTTCAAATTTGCTCATGTAGGCTTGCTCATGTGTGCTCATTGATGAATTTCACTCCAAGGAAGCAAGTCGTGAAGTTCAAGTTCGCTCCAAGGGGTGGAATCATGAAGTTCGCTCCAAAGTGCTAACTCCTGAAGTTTGCTTGTGAGTGCTTGAACATGAAGTTAGTTGCTCTTTATCTTCCATTTCACTTGTGAATCCTTGAAGGTGAAATTCGCTCCAGTACACCAACTCATGAAGCTTGCTCCAAAGTGCTAACTCTTGAAGTAGAAAAATTTGCTCCAAAAGTGCAACTCATGAAGTAGAAAAATTTGCTCCAAAAGCTCAACTCATGAAGTTTGCCCTTGATTGTTTGAACATGAGGTATTGTTTTCAAATCTCTCTCATTCTTCCACTTCCAATATGAAGCAGCTCGTTCCAAGTCTCCCAAGCATGAAATTCGCTCCAAGAGTCTCACTCATGAAGTTCGCTCCAAGGCAACAAGTCCCGAAGAAGCTTTGTGTAAAATTCGCTCCAATCCCTGAGTTCATGAAGCTTTGAAGGTGAAATTCGCTCCAAGAGTCTCACTCATGAAGTTCGCTCCAAGGCAGCAAGTCCTGAAGAAGCTTTGTGTAAAATTCGCTCCAATCCCCGAGTTCATGAAGCTTTGAAGGTGAAATTCGCTCTTGAGTCTTTGAAGATGAAGTGGGTTTCAAACCAAGACCAAACTCCTCTTTGTTCATTTTTTTTGCTTGCGCTCTCAACTTTAATACCTGATAAATTGCTCAACATGAGATCTTAGAGTGAGTCTTCGCTTCATGGGAGAAATGTAAGAAATTCACTACACAAGGAATGTTCATGAAGTGAAGTTTGTTTTTAAGAGGAGCACTTGAAGTGACCTGCAAATTTACAATCCTTCCTTACTCATGATTGAACTCATCATGCCTAGACTTTGCAAACCTACTACACACTTATGCAAGACTATCCACCTGACTCCTGGCCATTTGAGCACCTATACCCCTCTAATGCAAAGGCTAATAGCAAAGACACGACACTACCTAGAAAGCAAGGAAAAAGTGGGGGTCCCCATTTGTGATGGGGCGATGTGTGAATACCTCACAATAGGTCCCTCATGAGCTGTACCCATATCTTCTTGTAGTGGTTCAAGGGTATAAGACACTCCATCTTTCTCAATAACATAAGTATTTTTATGCCCATCGTGTTGGGCTTTCCTGTCAAATTGCCAAGGCCTTCCAAGAAGAAGGTGGCACACATCCATTGGAACAATATCACAAAGAACTTTATCCTTGTAAGGACCCATATTAAACTCTACCCATGCTTGCTCATTCACAAGTATCTGCTGTCCCTTATTAAGCCATGATATCTTAAAAGGATTTTGATGAGGGATTCTCTTCAGCTTAAGTTTTTCTACCATTTCTAAAGACACTATATTATTTGTTGAACCTGAATCAACTATAACTTTGCATACCTTGCCTTGAGATTTGCAGGCTGTTCGGAACAAAGCTTTCCTTTGGGGAGGCTCCTTGATGGTTGGTACTTTTATTAGAGTCCTTTTAATCATCAGAGATTCTCTCGTCTCCGGAGTGACATGAACAGAAGGAGAGTTCACACTCCCTTCATCCTCCTCCCGCACTAATTGATTCCTCTTCTCTTCATTATAAGAACTTGTACCAGCTTTATCAAGACACTTCCATGCTGGATGTCCAATTTGATTGCAGTTATAGCACTTTCCTGAGATAGTATTAGAACCCCTTCCTGAACCATTGAATCTTCCTCTGCCTCCCAGTCTCCTACCTCTAAAACTTCCTCTTGAATCACCATTAGACTCTTGGTTTGTATTCTGCTCAACTGAATCTTTTTGTGGTCCTCTTCCACTATGATTCCCTCTGCCTCTAAAATTTATGCCCTCTTCCTTGCTGTTCTTGTTTCCTCTTGATCTTTTCTTCTGCCTTACAAGCGAGTTGGTAGCATTCTTCCATGGTTCTTGGGGTGGCCAAGCTCAATTCATCCTGTATGTTGAATCTCAACCCATTGAGATACCTTGCAATCTTCTCCACCTCATCTTCATAGTGTCTGGATCTCAAACTCAGTTTGTGGAATTCTTTAGTATAGGACATAACATCCATATCCTTCTGCTTCAGATTCTGAAGTTTCCTAAATATCTACACAACATAATCAACTGGTAGGAACTGGGCCTTGAGTTTTGAGACCATTCTGTCCCAAGACACTATCTTTGTTTTACCTCCTTTCACCCTCTCTTCTTGAACAAAATTCCACCAAGTAAGTGTTGGACCTTTCAGCTTTGTTTTGGCATACCTTACCTTCTCGGTATCCTCTACCTCCTCAAATTCAAAGAAATTGTCAAGTGCATCTATCCATGCTAGGAGCTCTTCACTATCTCTTTTTCCCCCATACATGGGCACTTCAACCTTCGCCATGGTAACACCATCCCCTTTCACAGCCTTGAGCATCCTTACCATTCTCAACTCGTTAGGGTCTATGGGTGGCTCTGGCACCTGCTGACCCGCATCTGGAGGGTTGTTACCGTCACCCCCTTTCTCCTCATCACTTTGGTCACCACTAACCATTCCTCTTCTCTGATTCTTGTCCAAAGCTGTTAACTGGGCCAAGGTTGCTTCTTGAGACTCCTTGAAAAGTTTTTCCTTCGAGAGTAGCTGATCTTTCAACTCCCGAATCTCCCTAGCTGCAAAATAACCTTTTGGAGGCATCTTGGACTTTGACTTACTAGCACCTAGTTTCATTCACTTCCCTTTTGATCTACAGCCGAGCTCTGATACCACTTTGATGTAGCATAGGGTGAAATTAATCTCTCTCTCACCATTCACCTCCCTTTCTCATAGGGTCTCCTATCAAACAGACAGCGGTAAACTTCCTAACCTAGCACATGAAGATGCTAGGTTCAAAGTTGAAGAGAGTCAATCCCCTCTCCACCCTCTGCTGCAGTACGTATTTCTACCATTAAACTAAACCTACCACAACCCATTCCACCTGAAAATATCTACAGTATAGTGGAATGGAGGTCGTTCATGTTATGGTCTTTCAAAACTGCTTAAGATCC
Source organism: Cryptomeria japonica (assembly GCF_030272615.1). Taxonomy (NCBI): domain Eukaryota; kingdom Viridiplantae; phylum Streptophyta; class Pinopsida; order Cupressales; family Cupressaceae; genus Cryptomeria; species Cryptomeria japonica. Next base: position 675,105,049 of record NC_081410.1, on the reverse strand, counting down.
TAACTATGAGCTCTTCCTGTTACTGATATGACAGTAACTACGAACTTCTTTAACCCGATACACCTGCAGACTCAAAAGACATTAATCCATCACACGATTAACTAGATTGAAATTCAAAACTATTTCAGACCGTACAGGTCGAACAACATGAACAGAAAAGAAATTCAGTAAACACCAAGTTGAACAGCAGAAAATGAAAAGTCTTTATTGTTTCTTCCTTTAGTCTTCCTTCCATAAAATAACATTCAACAACCTCTGCCTCCTAGCTTTCGAGGCATATATAACATCAGAAATATGGATACCAACAGTCATACCATGACTGTTGGTGTTCCAGTTACCACCGTTTAAGCATTGTCTGTTGGTGTTCATACCATTTTATCATTATAGACAAAAACAGACCCTACAAGAAAATGTATTAGAGATAGACACAAAATGGTCACCGAGGACCTTTATTTAAACCAAAAGAAAACAAAATCCTCTAAAATCCTAAATCACACTTAAACCAAGATGATGACAAGTCGGTGCTCCTGCACCAAACTGCTTCTCCAAACCTAAGTATCTGAAAATCTTAGATACGTTAGTACAAGAACGTTATTTGACCATCTCCTACATATAATGAGCTAATAACTCTTTGAGTATGGGCTTGCCTTCTCTCAAGGATTATAGGGGTGATTCTATTCATGTTTATCGTTCACTTAATTGGCTGATTCCTTAGTGAATTGTTGTAAACTTGCAACCCGTAGATTGTTGGGAACTCTTTTTCAACAGCTGGTAAGTGCCCACTGAACTGTGCTTGAACATGAGAGCCCAATAAGTGCAGAGAGCAGGTGAGCTTTGAGCCTCATAAACTTCCAAAAACAAATAAAAAAAATATTCAAGTATATGTGTAAACTTTGTGTTTGTTGCTTATAAATTTGTTATTTTATGTAAGAGCTGCATTTTTACATCATAATAGTGCAATTTACAGGCAAATTTATTTGTAATTTGTTAGCTTTTAATATATAGTGACTGTTAAGTCTATACTGATTTTGCTGCTTGGGAATTTCAGTTGTCGGTAGCATTTCAGATTCAAAGGTGCCTTCTCATATTCGAACACAATTGAGGCAATTTGGAGAGGTTAATGCACATCATAACAGGATTCCAAAAGGACTCCCAATAAGCCTTACAGGTCACACAAAAGCTGTAAATGCTGTAGAATGGTCACCAACTCATGGTAATAAAAATGAGCTAAGCTTCCTTTTATATGTGCCATTTTTTTTCCCAAGCCTTTTGATTTTGGAATCCAAACTTGCTCTTTGGAATATTATTAAGTTGGAGTAGCATGGAAGGTTGAAACCATAGACTGTTTAAATTGGTATGTTAGTTTAATATAAACTTGTGACCTTCAGACAGTATGTTTTTCACCAAGGACAAATATTTTGTGCAGACAAATTTGCATCTTTGACTACCTATTTTTTCCATCTAAATGTAATTGAAGTTAATTATTAGTTCATATACACAAAAGCAAAGCTTCATTTAGCCAAGGACAATAATCACTTTTGGACATTGAAAGTTTTACAGAAACATCTTCTGTTTTCAACTTTTCTGGCTATGGAATCTTCATTAGGTAGGTGCTTAGCATAGCTACTAAAGTGAACTCCACTTTGTCCAGTTCTAATTGGGATTTGGAATTAGTTATGCAAGGTAGCATATCCAAGAGAAGTATCAGTTCTTAATATGATTTCTGGTAATGGATGGTCTCAATTATGTGAATCTTAAGGTGGCATTTTACTTTGTCCAACTCTAATTGGAATTGGAATAAGTTGCACTGGTAGTATAAGCAAGACAAGTAGCAATTCTTACATTGATTTCTGTTAATGGGTGTTTTTAATCTTGTGAATCTGAGGGTGGCATTTAATTTGGATAAGAGATATTTGCTGTAGTTTTAATTCTGTTTCATTAATGGATTATGCATTTTCAAGCAAGCAGTTATCAATGTGGTTAATTTTAATGGAAGTCAGAACCCAAATCATGTGACAATTTTCCATAAATGAACTTAGCTATGCTGATTGTTGTTATTTCAGTCAAAACCCTCGCTTCTACTCAGATGGTCATGTACATCACAACTACAAAGCAAATATGCTTGAATGACTTCATTAGTCCAAATCCCATTTTGTTAATGGATTGGGTCTTATGGCTTGTAATCCCTTTCATTAGGCTTCTTAGATCTCTAGCACGTCTCACATGTTTGGTGTTAAATATGTAATCATGTGAATGTGACAGGCCTTTAAATCCCTGAAATAGCTCTTTGTTGACAGTTAGGATTGCTTAGCAGTGATGGCTTTCATTCTAAACATGTTTTCATTATTACTGTACATCCTCAGAGTTTTTTCTCTGACTCCATTAGAATAAATTAGTCATGTGACCAATAAAAATAGTTGAGCCTTCACCACCATCTTTATTTTTTTAGTAAGTAGTATTTAATGGGTATCGAGACATGCCCAATCTCATTATTAAATTGTGGTAGGGTTGCAATCATGAATAACTGGACATCTTAAATATGCCTTAGTGAAACTTTAATGAATGCATTCATTATTTAATTTGTAACTCTGTGTGCCATCCTTGTTCAAACCACAATCCAGAGTGTGAATATGTGTAGGAACCAAGGCAATTAGAAGGCTTGTCCATAGATTATAGGTTTATTGATCAATTAAACATAGATTGATGAGGTATTAATGTTACAATAGGCTTGATTGTAAATGACTAAGTTGCCAGTCCGGTTCGGGCTCATGCTCAGGTTTGAGGTTTGGGTTCGCAGGTTCAGTCAATTTTTTTGGGGGGGTTTTGGGTTCGTTAGTACAAAAACATATAAAATTAAAAATATATATACATATATGCAGCAGTAGTTAAGTTCAAGATAAACCACTATGCTAATAGTTAAATAACATAGCAAAATACACCACCATATTAATAGTCAAAACTCAATTGTCATGACATATATTAAAGTTTTAGTTCAAATAGTCAAAACATACTCAACTCCCAATTATGTTTTGGTATATTGGCATACCCCTTTGAAACCCCATATCCCAATCTGAACTGTTAACTTAGAATTAAATGGCTATAACATAAACCAAAGGATCAATATTAAATAATAAAAAATAATCACATAAATTTGTGAATAGGACAACTATGTTTCAGCCCTAAATGGACAGTAATAATTCATCCAAATGAAAGAATTCTTTACTCTCACCATTGCATTTTATTTTTTAAATCTACAAAGCCTTGAAAAAATGTCTGCTATATGCTAGTCATTTTAGAATTACCAACCCAAATCAACATAGAGGAAAGGTTGAAAACACATCAAAGCAATTCACAACATGGTATAATTCCCTTTGTCAAAATTTCTTTGCACTTCCCTATCTTTCCAATTTATGGCAAGCAAAAAACAAAGTTCAGCAATGGAGCAAAGAAGTCTTGTTTTTCATTCTATTGTGCAAAATGAAATAGGTTTTACCTTTTTAGTGTTTTAAGAGCTCAAATTAGGGTGGGGGGGTCGGATTTGCCTTTTTGGCAAAAAAAAGACTTTAAAAAGTAAAAAAAAAAACATTTTGGTCAAATTTATCACAGGTCCCTTGAAAAGCGTAAAAATTCTTCCTAGGTTCTTCTTGGGTTCACAGGGCCAAACCCACAGGCTGTGGGACGGACCCTGTCCAAACCCATAGGGAACCAGATCTGTACCAGGACCCAGGGGATGCCCCTCCAGAACCTGGTAACATAGGTAAATGATACTAGAAATTACACGCTGCATAAATCATGCTCAATCCTTATCCCTCCTTAATGCCATGGTTGATCTTGGCTTGGGTCATCCTTTTATTTGCAAAGTACCCACTTTGTGCAACTTCTCCTGTTCCAATGCACCCAAGCGCAAACATGGATGCAAGCACATGAAAACAAAATTCCTAAAGTCTTTTGGAAATAACATAATGGCTGCATCCATAATAGCATTCTATTTATATGGCAAACAGAAAGTTTAAATGGAATTCAATTACTTCAGTTTAAAAAGAGAACAACCTGTCAAATTAAAAAAGGCTTAAATATAAATTATTATTATTTGATATTTCATGCCAAATATAGTGCATAGAAAATGAAACAATTGTAAGACAAAAAATATAGAATTTCTTCAGTGTTGCCCTAATTTGCCAAAAATTTAGAAATCTGAGAGAGAGAGCAATGGCTGAAATTTGCTCTTATTTGCTGATGATGACAATATTTTGAAAACTCTGATCAACATATTTCTTTATTCACCTGAGTACCAAAATAGTTTGACTTTGGAATGAAAAACCGAAAAATGTTGTGTAAAATGAAAAAAACAGGCTACATATGCAATGACAGACAAATCTGCTGGTATTTGATAACCCGTGAGTTATTTATTTGTTATTGAGTAACCTGTAGGGTTTTCAATTACCTGTGAGTTTTGTGAGAAAAATCAGTTTAATCTGGCGTGGCCCCAGGGCTGAGCCGTGATTATTTTTCCTTGGTTTGTTTCTATGGTTGCATCCTTTTGTCTAATTATGTTTTCCTGCCTTAAATACTTCTTGCTGCTTGTTAACCAATTAAAATAGGACTCCTGTTTAGGTCAACCAACTGCTCAAGAGAATGGGAAATGGCTTGCAAAATCTTTCATGAATCATCTATGACATTGTAACAAAAATCTTTCTTGGGATTGACTCAACAATCAAAAAGATAATTTTTTTTCGACTAATCTGGAAAAACATCTATGACATTGTAACAAATCTTTCATGAATCATCTATATGACATGGTAACAAAAATCTTTCATGAATCATCTATGACATTGTAACAAAAATCTTTCTTGGGATTGACTCAACAATCAAAAAGATAATTTTTTTTCGACTAATCTGGAAAAACATAGGGAAAAAATTAGGAAGTTAAAAAATGCTGTAAAATTCATAAAAATAAGAAAAATGCATTTAAAAATAAATCCACGCCAAATCAGGATTAGATTGCAGTTTTTGAGATAAAATTGCAATAAGAGTTCTATTTTGGATTTTGGTGACGGTGCATGAGCATGGAGGAAACATCAGTGATTCAATTTAGATTAGATTGACAAACCTGCTGACAGCCAATTAATTACTCCCCAGTTATTGTGATTTTTTGCAGAGTTTTTCTACCTCTATGATGGCCCATCTGACTCAAAAGTGATATGCATCATTTATTTTTGATGCTTTAATTTTCATAATTTGCTGGGTTTTGATTGCAATCTACCTCTAGAAATGTCTCCCGACTTGCAATATGGTAACATCAATGTACATTTCCTTGGATTGAACAAACAGCAGGCTTCTCTGCACATATGTATACATTCGTTAAGGTCTGCATTTGAATCTTTCCTGCCCCCCCGCCATATATGGAATAATAATCCAAAAATACCTATTTTGCTTGTTGACCTTAATTCAAAAATATGCAGAATATTTTCCAATATATTTCTTGTGTGGTATGCAGTCCAACAAGCATTTTATGATATTCAAAGATGGCCTCCAGTTATAATTTAATGTCTTCCATTTGTTTGTTTTTTAGTTATAGCTTGGGAACTTGTTCAAGAAGGAAGGGGTTTCTGTCCAGTTTTTCAAAATGAAATTGTTGAGCAGAATGTGGAAGGCATGCAGATAGCCTATACTCTATGTGGACAGTCCTTATCCTCTTATCTCCCCATTCTTGTTCCCTTGCTATTTTTTGAATTCACATATCATTGGTAGGATTTTTGGTGAACTTTTTCCTTTGTCTGCTTCTTTCATTTTCCTATCTCCTCAAACATGGACTGTTGGAGAAACTGAGCCACATCCAAACTGTGCAAGAAGGGGTTTCCGTCCAGTTTTCCAAAATGAATGAAATTGTTGAACAGAACGCAGAAGGGGCAGTTAGCCTATATTCTATGTGGATAGTCCTTATCCTCTAACTCCCCATTCTTGTTTCCTTGCTATTTTTGAATTCACATATCATTGGTAGGGATTTTGGTGAACTTTTTCCTTTGTCTGCTTCTTTCATTTTCCTATCTCCTCAACCAGGGATTGTTGGAAAAACTGAGCCAGATAAAAATTAATGCTCACAAGTAAACAACTACTAAATGGGTTGAACTACTCTGCATGGAAAACCAAGATGAAGACAATTCTAATCTAGGGCAACAAGCAGATCAAATTGAGCTATGCAGAAGAAGAGCAATCGGTCAAACAAAATCGAAAGGCTGTCATGCCCATCTTGCTGGCTTAGAGAGATCACAAGATCATCGACTTACATGATTTGAACGAGAATGCTCCATGCTCCGCTTGTATGTACAAGTTGTAATCTGAAAGGCCTTGAAGAAAAAACTGTGAGGAGTTCTTCATTAAATTTTGATGTACACTTTATGTTCCTTTGCCTCAAACTTCAAATTCTTAACCTTGTTTCCTGTATATTTCCTCTTGGAAATCCTCATTTTGAAATGCACTTTTCACATTCATTTGATGGATGCACCATCCAAATTTTGCTGCAAGAAAGAAAACAAATTTGATGGTTTTCATATTTGTAGTTGGTGCAAAAGTCTCCTTGTCAATTCCTTCTTTTTGAGCGCAACTCTTTTGACATCATCATTCTCACATCATCAATATCTTTCTTGACAACATTGCATGATGTTGTTGATTATGGTATCTTCTGCATCTTAATGTTTTCCTTTATTTACTGTGTGAAGCCACTGTGTCAACATCCATTGGTGTCATGGGACAATGTGCAGCAAATGTGACAAGTTATTTATTACGTTTTCTTTGGCTGAGATTTTCACTTTTTGTTTGCAAGAAAAAATATTTTCTTCTTTATTATTGTTACTTGCTTGCTGCACTTCTTGTTAAAGTAAGCCAACAAGCTCATTACAGGTAATGTGGCGATTGGTGATGCTCAAGGAGGCAACAAATACTTTGATTGAGGAAGGTAGAGCATGGAGTATGATCATCAACAAGAGATCACTAACTTCTTGATCTACTTCTAGTAGTTGGTTCTTGATCTGTGTCAGTTGCATAATGAATTCTTAAAATTTGTAATGTCCCCTTTGTAATTTGTAGCAATTACTTTTAGCAGTTAGACAGGACTGTAAGCACTTTCAGTTAGGAGAGTGGAATAATGGAATAAGGTCCCTAGCTGAGTGAATATTCTAGCAGCATAGGAATACCAGTTAGATAGGCATCACTGTAGTTTTTTGTCTTTCAATCAGGAATGACTGAGTCTTCAATAAGGAAGAGGTTGACTCTTTTAGTTTTGTACAGTTAACCCCTTCAACTAAGAGATGGATGTACTAGTTACTGTTCAAGGGATGAATTGGCTATGATTTTGGATTGCAGGTTTGAGGGAGTATAGGAAATGCTTGAAGGAGAAAAGAAAACACTTCTGAAATTTAAGCATTCAACTCTCATTTCCACGAAAGTGACATTGCTACAGAAGCTGAGTGGTTGGAGACAAAATCATACAGGCAATCATCTTGGGGATGAAAACCCTCAGGAGTAGCATTAGTACAGTGTGATGGAAGATTCATACAGAGGGGCTGTCAGGATTATCAACATGTTCAGACTTGCATAGTCTAGAGTGCAGAGTGCACAAGAATATCAAAGGTGATCAGTTCTGTATATTGGCTGTACCCAGTAAATTTATTGGATCAATAGATTTTTTTTTTGTATGTATATGACTGAAAAAAGTATGCACACACACATTATACATACAAGCTGTTGAATAGACTAGTTCTGGCTTTGTTATTCTGTACATTTTCAGTTAGGGCTCATTTCAATTTTTTTTAATCTTTCAGCATCTTAATCATAACTTTTGCATGTTATATTGCTTTTTATGATCTAGAAAATATTTCAAGCCGTTTAAGCTATGTAACCCAGGGACGTGTCCCCGGCCTAAAATCCCCCGTTCCCGTACCGAGGACGTTTTGGGGACTTGAGGACGGCTAGGGACGTCCCCCTGCTGTCCCCAAAATTGCAAAATTTGTGGGAAACGTCCCAGACACTTGGGGACGGCAGCGATTCTCAAAGGGGACGCCCCCCCCGTCCCCAATATGGTTGGGGGACGTCCCCCCATCCCCTAACCGTCCCCCTTTTCCCAGCACATTAAAAAAAAAAAGAGACTCAAATGCTCAAAAAAAACATTTTTTAATTTTATTATAGGTCCGTGAAACTGGATTTTCACTAATATGATGGGTAAACATGTCTGAATCACTTCCAAAAGCACTTAGAAATAAAGAGCAGCAGCCTGGTAACAAATTTCACAAACACTTAGAACTCAATAGTGTGTAAAAAAGTGGTTGCAGGTCTGCAATATTGGACTTTTCACAATTATGAAAGGTAAACAGGTCTGAATCATAGTCAAAAGCACTCAGAAATATGAATAACAGCTTGGTATAGAATTTCACAAACACCCAGAACTTTGTAGTGCATAAAGAAGCGGTTGTAGGTCATAATAGAAATGGAAGACTATCAAAATATCCTCCAACCAGAAAGAAATAAAAAACTACATGCAAACAAGTGTTGGCATATTGACAATGTATTTTCAATTATGAATGCATATTGAGTATTGAAAATGAATTCTGAATTATGAATGCATGTTGAGCATTGACAATGAATTTTGAACACAAATGTGGTATGTTAAGGTTCTATAATGTACATATATCTGCTTTATCCATGTTTTCATATGAATATAATGTATATATACATGCTTTATCTATTTTTCATATGAACATTTAAATTTTTCCCTATATATTATATGGCTGTCCCCTTTGCCTTCCCAGAAACTTGTCCCCTGCTGTCCCCGTCTCGGAAACTTGGGGTAACATAGCATTTAAGTGGCAGTCTTGGGTAGAATTCAGATTTTTTTTATTTTTTTTCGTATTTTACATGTTTTGTATTTTGCATTTTGCATTTTGCATTTTGGAGGCCCGATTGGTTTATGCCCTAAGTTTTCTAATGCATCTGGGAACATTGTGTTTAAATTAATGGGCTGGGAGTTATGATCCCAGCAAGAAGGGGTTCCAAATTAAGTAACTGCAACAAACATTTTCAGTTTTCTAATTATGTTTGTTTGTATCTGATTGTCAATTTCAGCTTCCAAGGACATAGATCACTAGCATGTGTTGTGACTCTTTAGTCCCAATTTAGTTAGAGTAGAAAACATACATCTCTCCTATATAGTTTGCTGTTTTGTAAAGCTCTTAGTTGCAATTAGAGAATGAACATGTAACATGAAACATGAAAGTAGAAAATTATAGACATCCATCAACAAAAAGGAGACAAGAAGCAATGTGGAGAGACCTCTTGTGGGTAAAACATCAACCAAAAGAGTGAGAAACCTCAGTGACTACTTCAAATTGGCTTGTAATATTTGGACACAGTCCACAGATTTACTCAAAAGCCTGACAACACCCTTTTAAGACCAATTACAAGTCTTTTCTACAATCTCGTAGCTCTCTGCTACAGGACAGCCATGAATGCTTACAATAATTGTAAATAGTTTTACAAAGTAAAGTTAAATCAGATGGTTCTTTGGATGAGTATAAAGATTGAATTGTTGCTAAAGGACATGCAGAATAGGAAGGGGCAGACCATGAAGAAACCTTTGCCCCCACAACAAAGATCAGATTTTTCTAGATTATCTGCCTTGTTGATGAAATCGGATGAAGGGTACATTAAAATAATGTCAAAAATGTCATCTTGAATTGAGACTTAGCAAAGGAGGTCTGCATGGTGCAGCCACAAGGATTCTAAGTTCCTAGAAAATAACATTTGGTTTGTAGGTTGATTAAGTCTTTGTATGGAATCAAGCAGGCTCCTTAAGCTTGCTATTTTAAAATTGATCAAAATCATAGAGATTTATAATTACAAGTTATTCTGATTCCTATTTGTATATCAAAATCGATTGTGATGACAGTGATTTTGATTTTCCATTGGTAACTGATTTTGCGTATCTTTAGTTGGTTGGTATTTTGATTTATGTCCATGCCGTGAGAAGAATGTTGGCTAGCTTCAAAATAAGTACTTCATTCTCTACTAGTGATCCATAGATTTCATGCTCTCTAGATATACTGATTCTGGTTGGACTAGATTGACTGATACTTGAAAGTCTACAGCCGGCTATGTTTTTACTCTTGGTTTAGGGGTAATCTCTTGGCTGAACAAGCTACAACATTTGCCTTATCTTCTATTCAATTAGAATACAAAGGTTGCATTAGTATTGGTTATAAGGCAATGTGACTGGGAAGAATATTGGTTGATCTCCAACTTGATTAAACACCAATGCCAATTTTTTGTAACAATCAACATTTGCTCAAAATGGTGAAAAATCTAGTCTATTGCACCAAAATCAAGCGTATTGAAGTTTTTATCATCACTACTTCTGCTAGTTGATCAAGAATGGAGGTATTTGTCTTTATTATTGTCCTATAGAAGATCAAGTTGTTGACCTAATGACTAAACCACTTGGTTGAGATCTAAGTCATCAGGTTCGGCCTAATTTCTTCCTTGAAGTTCGAAATTCGCCGAACTTTAAAACAAAGTATAAAATTCGTACATTGAAAAAAGTTAATATTCCCACAATCTTCAGTTTGCCATGAGTCGTCGTTGGAGAAGTGTGGAAGCCGAAGGAAGTCGTGGTAGTGTTCGATCCAGTGAGTTCGCCTCTGCCGCTGTGTTCGACGCCCTGCTAGTTCGCCTCTGCCGTCGTGTCATCTTTTTGTAATGATTTTAAATCTATTTATCAATGTTAAACTATTTAGGCAAATTTATAGATATATTACATATATTTATTAAAAATTAAAAAAAATTACATATGGCGAATTTAATTCAAATTTTATACATTTCAAATTGTTTCCTTGTCGAACTTCATTCGAATTTCAAAGCTGTCGAAGTTCGAATTTGAATTCGAACCTGGTGACTTAGGTTGAGATCTAGAGATAAACTTTGGGTTGTATCTAGTTTAAAATTTAATCATTAAGGGGGGAATTAAATAAGTTAGGAACGTTGGGCAACATAGATGAAGTTTTCCTAGTAATAAGTAATTCCTTATGCTTAAATCAGTAGCTAGTTAGTACTTGGTTTCACTTTTTTTTTTTGCACTATCAAGTTACCATCTTATAAATAGTGGCATTTTTTATGACCTAATTGTACTGTTTGTGCTCCAATTTCTCATAGGCCTTGTTTTTTGCCATGTTTGGTTTTAATAGGACTTAACTCGAGGAACTCTCATTTGGGTGCTTGTGTGATCTACCACTGAGTGACTAACCTGCTTTGCTTTGCAGTTGGGCTTTTTGGTAGGATCTTTATTACAGTTTTGTTGTGGTTCATTTTTTTTTAACATCCTTCGTTGAGCCACACTTTGGTGCTTGAGCCTGTAAACTAGCTCTGGTATCATACTATTTCCCTGGACCAGCTAGGACTAAGACTTAGGACCTCCCATACCTTCTTGGATGGACGGTTAAATTAAGAACTATCTGTCCGTGCAGTCTAATACAAATTCACTTGCAAATTTCTTATATTACTTGACCCGTGTTGTACAAAACATACAACAGATTTAGAAGCAACCTGAATAGAACTTTATTGATTCATAGACTTCAAAATTACATCACAGATCTAGCCTCTAGGGTTTACAGTCAGTTTTGACCTTAGCTTTGAATTACAATCCAAAGCAAGCAAAAATCAAGCAAGTGGTTTCACATACAATTACTGTCAGCCTTCTTTAGTTATCTTTCTTTACTTGCCCTCTTTCGAACTGGCTGCTGCTCTTCTAGCTCCTATTGGCTTCATTTACTTTTTTTCTCCATGCTGAATGATTCACCACCTTTATATATCTATAAGTGATATCTTTCAAAATGTAGTACATTGTTCCATGTGCCGTAGTATAAGGATCATAGGACCAATATTAAATGAATTCACCATAAGTAATGCCTTGGAACTAGACATGTTGCCATGAAACATGTGGGTGAAAACAGTGGGAAATTTCCAATGTGTGGTGAGATGTAGGCTTTCAAACTTGGTGCAGTCTAAACCATGAACTGCCTCGAGACCAATAATGCTTATGATGACATTAAGTGCTGGTGTGAATTCCAATTCAGTGATGCACAACCTGTAAGTTCTCTCCCTAAGGGCGTGACACACCATGATTTACATAATGTGTTGCAGCATCAAAACAAACATCTAGTTATGTTCAAAACACCTCTAAGAAGCTATGTTAGTTCCAGGAGAATGTTATGAGACATCAGCAATAACTATGACTGGAATTGAAAATGCACTTTTGATGACTGATAGAGAATACAACCTGCAAAAGTAAAAAATAAAATAAAGCAAATATTTTTTGATTGATGCAAGATTGCTTGTAGGCCTGGGATGCTCTTGCATCAGTTATCAACCCTCTTTGTGGCAAGGTTTTTTGGTAGTCTCATGTATTACATTTTTCTTATTGCTTATTTACTTGAACACCCCCCAGTGAGCTAGACTTTTGGTGCATTGGGGCTCATATGTTGGCTTTGTGATCATGTTATTTTCCCTGATCAACTTGAACTTGAATCTAGGACCTCACATTTGGATGATAAGGTGTGAGCTTCCAATCTTTTGAGACCTGATTTTTTGGTAATCTCCTTATCATGGTTTGGGTGCTGCTCACTTTCTCCAACAGGGATATGGTGGATTGATGACAAAGAGGCATCCAATCACTGGTTTTGGTTTAAAATACATAATGGATTTTGGATTCATTCTATAGGGATGTCTCTTAACTGGTACAACTTGGTTTAATTTGTAATTACTACTTTTGCAAATAGATATTGGAGGAACCCCCTTTAAATTCGTCAATATTCATACATAAATATCTATGCTTTAATGATCCCAATAACAATGTCTAATAGAACATGCTCTTAAATATTTCACATATTGAAAAGTGTGGTTCTTGTCCTGTGCCTAAGTTGATCTCTTGTTTCACAAGGCATTATCAAGTCTTAATTAGAGATGATGGCCGGTTTTTGTGCTTCCTAAAACCTTACCCACTTCTTTCTACAAAATGTGGTGTGAGGTCAATCTGCTTTGCTAGATGATGAAGGACAAATCCCCAGAGTCTTACCAGACTTGGGGAATTTGCAGCAGTAACTATTTAATTCCAATCCAACTAAATTTTCAATGCAGTGCAAACTAAGATAATGAAGAAAACATTCAACTTTATTTATTATTGCCAGAAGAACTACAAAATCTGTAACAAATTTATGCACAGTTCACATAATCATATACTGTTTTCTTCTTACACACTATTTCTTTTCACACCTTAAATCTGTCTCCATGCATTTCATTCTCTTTCCACGTGTTCCCTGCACAATGATTCCCTTCACTTTGCTATAACCCTGTTTCTACATACAAATTCAGTTCGTTCACCACGTTTTCCCCTCTTTGCATTCTATTCATAACTCTGTCTTCCAGCCAATTGCCACGCTCTGGCTCCTCGATCTGGTTCAAACGCAGTCAAAACTCCCTCTATCTCTTGCATTAGGCAGGCTATTCTCTTCCTCACGCCTCTGTGGATGTCTTTCTCTGGCTACGCACCTGCTTTTCCTCTTTCACTACGCAGGTCTTTCTCCCAACTGTCCTTTTCTTGGGCCGATTCCACCCATGATGCCCTTCTTTGCTAACTTATGTTTCATTTCATAAACTGCATTCAGTTTTCATAGACAACAGCCCAAATGACCAATGCCTTTCCCAATCCCTGATTGCTCGATCTACAACTTGATTGGATGTGCCATTCAATTCCCGTGGCGTTTTCACTTCATCTTCATGATGTCCTCCCTTTATTTCATTCATTGCATAATTGACAATGGGAGCTGAGAGGTTTCCAATTCGATAGGTTTTTTTGGAGTAAAAAACAGAAGACCTTTATCTAATTTTATTAAGTTCCCATGTAACACCTGTCCATTGCATTTGTTCGAAAGATTCTAAATCTTTTTCAACATATTCTTTTCTTGCATATCTGCATTCATGAAACCATATAAAGAGTTCATGGGCTTTGTCTATACTAACGCAATTTGCATACATATCTGTGAGGACAGTTGCAACTCTAACATCTACCAAAATTCCTCCATCCTTATGTTTTGATGGATTCCCATTCCTGTTTCAAAGTCCTCATTTTGTCATAGGCGGTGATGATGCTCGCAAAGGTCGTTGAATCGGCCTTTATACCTGCCAACTGCATTCGAATTGTTTTGGATTTGAATTTGAGAGGTTTGTAGCAAGGAAGGTTTTAGCGGTGATTCAGTTCCACTTGGTCAAAAGACCCAATTTGCACCTCAATGCAAACCGTCACCCAATTTGTCATTAAATTTATAATATGATTAATTAAATGTTTCAGATTCATTTCTTATTTTAATAGCCAAAGTGGTTATGACAGCAAATGGTCATTTGTCAAATCTGATAATGCATGGAAACCGTTAATCATTACATCCTCCTTCCAAGAGCTTGGGTTCTCTTCCAAAATTTGCAGAGATGAATAACTCAAACAAACCAAAATTTAACAAAAATAAGCTGGAAATTTTTTGTGTTGGTGCTGATTGCCAGTTCGCCCGGGTGCTCCTGCACCACTAGATGAGCTATCTCCAATTTGTGCATTTGCATTTATGTGTTCCTCTTTGTAATCACCTGCTTACCATTTAGGATAGGTCATCCTTCATTTCCTGTATATTACTAGATACAATTCTTCTTTTCTTTCTATGTGCCTTCCGTATACAAGTCTCTTCTTTCCATTGTAGTCTTCACATTTTAATGTATGTGAAGAACATATGATTCTCTTTCAGTGGAAGAGATTTAGAAATTTCTGAGGAGAAATAAATGATAAAATAGTTACACAACTGTGAATATGAACCTAAAACAACAATGAAGCAGAGAATTATATTGGGGACTCTGCAATTGTGGAAGAAACGAAGGACAAAGCTGAATGAGACAGTTCCCTTCTGCAATTATCTGTAACGTACAATCCACAATACAAGAGAAGTACACATTTTTTCTTTTTTTTTTGCTGGAGGAAGATGGTTTGTGGAGGTTAGAATA
Organism: Cryptomeria japonica; assembly: GCF_030272615.1. Lineage (NCBI taxonomy): Eukaryota > Viridiplantae > Streptophyta > Pinopsida > Cupressales > Cupressaceae > Cryptomeria > Cryptomeria japonica. The sequence goes on along the minus strand of NC_081410.1, from coordinate 675,089,965 downwards.
CTAAGATGTATTTGGGGGCATAGTTACAGGAGTTGTCAAGCACTGGACAAACTTGACAAGTTATTTTTCCTTACTGGCCACTAAACTTGGTCTGATGAAAATCCCAAAGTCACGGGTTATTTTAAAAGTCAGGAAAACACTTGAATACTCAAAATTTAGAGAAAGAGTACAAATTTGGAAATAATATACAAATTTTATCTCTTTGCCAATTAAGGAGTTGTGTGGCATTGCTGGGGTAAGAACTTTGATCTTCCTAGATGGTTTGGGTAGGTCCTCGAACCCTAGGCAATCCTCTGTGTACAGTCACTTTGTATTGGCCCTTTCATAATGAGCCATGGGGATTCTAGTTCCTCTTCAACTCTTTGACTTTAATGCAGGCTAGATCGTTTTTCTCTTTTGACTCCCTTCCAATAGCGCTCTCCCATGAGATGGAGCTTTACTTAATTATTTGGTATTATCTGTAATGTACAGTCCACAATACAGTCTATAATGCAAGGTTCTTTTGATTCCTAGGTTGTTTTCTTGTAGTTAGATTTTTTCCTGTAGTTGTAGAGTGATATTAAAATTCTAAGTCTTCTAGAGTGATATTAAAATTCTAAGTCTTCTATTGTAATTTGCTGTACTTTTGAACCCCATTGAAATGCATTGCTCATTATTTGCATTAATACGATTTTCTTTTCTTTCTTACTAATCAATGAGTCTAAGAGAGACATTCATCTGAATATTGGTGTACTCTTTTCTTTTCCTGCATTTTTTCTTTTCTTGATCTCTATGTTATAGGGAAAAAGCCAGATACACTTAGTCTACCTGCATTTTCCTTAAAATTGTCAGGCTTGTTTTATAAGTCAATCCTGTTTCCAAAATATAAACATCTGCATGCCAAATCTTTCTTATGCTTTTAAGGTTTGAAAACTTTTGCACCCATTCCTCCAATCCTTTTGTCACGTGAAGGTATACATTGTAATTCCCTTTCCTATAAGGAGGAGATAGCTTATAAAATTCCAAGAGTCCATGAAACTATACTTAAATCTATTTTGGGAGAATCGATTTAAGACAAAAAAACTTAAACAATGTAAATTGCTTCTTTGCAAATATCACAGATTTCTGCATGATTTTTCCTTTAATTTTTGACAATTGCCAGTTTTTCAGGACATCTTCTTGCTTCAGGAGGAATGGATCATATTGCTTACATTTGGAATGTTTGGAACAGAGAGGGCCAGAATAAAGCTTGTGTGTTAAGTCATCATAATGCGGCAATTAAAGATCTTCAGTGGTCAAAGCAAGGACTTCATCTGCTTACATGTGGCTATGATCAAACTTCCCGACTTACAGATGTTGAGACTTCTAGTCAAGTACAAGTGTTCCGTGAGGAACAAGTTGTAAGTGTTGTGAAATTTCATCCACAAGAATTCCACCTATTTTTATCAGGTGGATCAAAAGGTACTATAAGGCTTTGGGACATCCGAATGAGCAAGGTAATTCGTGAGTATTTGAGGGGTCTTGGCCCAATCATGGATATTGATTTCAGCTATGATGGGAAGAATTTCATATCCTCCAGTGATAATTCTCAGACAAATTGCAGTGAAAAGTCTATTGTTGTTTGGGATTTCCAAACCCAAGTTCCTTTATCAAAACAAGTATGTTAATGTTATATTTGTGCTTTATGCATGTTCAGTCTATTAAATATCTACAAATTTTATGTTGATTTTATGGTGGCAATTTTGATGTGTCCTCTTTAGAAACATAGAAAAACAACAAAGTATTTTATTATATTCCGTTTAAATGTTGTTGGCATTTGAAGATTATAGATTAAGATGTTTCGATATTTTGAAGGAGATTTGTGGTTACTGCATACTGAAATATTCTGTGCTTCATCAGGTCTATGTGGAAGCATATACTTGCCCATCAATTCGCTATCATCCTGTTGAAAATAGCTTTGTTGCTCAATCAAATGGTAACTATATTGCAATATTCTCATCTACTCCACCATTTAAGTTGAACAAGTATAAACGGTTTGAAAAGCATGAAGTTTCAGGCTTTCCAATTCAATGTAACTTCAGTCAGGATGGTGAACTTCTGGTTACTGGTTCGGCAGATGGTTGTATATATTTCTATAGTTATAAATCATCAAAACTTCTAAGGAAGATGCATGTGTATAAACATGCATCTACTGATGTTGTTTACCATCCCTTATTACCTTCAGTGGTTGCATCCTGCAGCTGGAATGGTGAGGTATCAGTATTTGAATAAATTTGAGAAAATTTTGTTCTCCAAATCATCAGAATATATGAAGAGTTAAGAAGTTTTAGTGTATGTATGGTTTGCATAATAATAATCACAGATGGGAATCTGTCATAATTCATGCTGATATGTAGATGGCTCAAGGAAAAGCATAAGAGGCTTGCAAATTAATTGATACCGTTTATTTCATTCTATTAAGAATTGGTGAGAGGGATGATTCTAAAAAAACTGTGTATAGATGTAATTTTGGCACTCTAATAATTTAATCATCCTCAAATTCAGGGCTGAAGATATGGCAAGTTGTTACACTTCTCTGAGGTTTAGCTTTGTAGGACAAATCATGCAGAAGTTAGAACTGAGAAACAAATAGATCTGATCTATGTGAGTTGTACATGTGGGTAATTTAATTTGGTGGGCTTCATCAATTCAGCATCTCAAGTACATTGACTAAGCCGATGGGCATATTGTGACCAAAATGTTATTTACAAGCTCAAATTTATTGTAGCGGCAAAAAGGCATGTTTTCATATTCGAATTCTACTAATTGAAAAAGATGAACTTTTCCTACGAACGCTAGGGAGTTTGCCCTAAGATAAGAGTGACAATAAATATGAGATGTTTTCTTTCAAATATAGCTTGTGATTTTTTTTTTAGATAATATTTGATATTACTAGATATTGGTAAAAAGTTGTTAGGTGGTTTTTGAACTTTATCATATTTGCCTTGCTGTAGGTACAGTTATGCTTGTAATGTTAGATATGACCCATGAATTGATTCTTTTATGGTATAAGAGGTTCTTGCTCTTCAATTATTGCCGGATTGAAGTCCTTGGCTTTCAAATTTTTGAGGTTCGTAAAACCCTAGGGTTTGATGGCATTTATTATTCAATCCTCGTGTGTTAAGCAAAGATGGCAGTGTCCTAGCATAGATACACATTGTTCCTAATTAGCTTGGATCATCACTTTCTTTTGGAGTTGTAAATGTGCACTATGCTAAATTTAGTGTGAAAGTAATGGAGTGGGTTGTGGTTGTAGGCAAGACACTAAAATAAAAGCTGGAAGAAGGGCAAGGGTGCAATGTGTTGGAGATAATATGAAGGGCAAGTTAGTTGACATTCTGGTGAATTGATCCTCTATTGTAGGGAATTTCTAGGGAGGAGTAAATGTAGGTTGCAACATATTCAGTAGTGATGGAAAGCAATTTGATATTCATCTTGTGCCTAAGGGAATCCCTACAACAAAATGGTGTAATTGAAAATGTGGCTATTGTGCACCTTAATTATTCAAAGAGTGATGGGCCCAAGTTTAATGTAGTTTCTTGTCAACAAAGAATAGTGATTGAGAGAAGCAAAACATGCAATCTTTAATTGGATTATCAAATAGAGGAAGTGATCCTTGTCATGCAAGGTAACATAGAATTGTATTTGGGTTACTTTAGGCACATGTACACATTTTTTGATGATTTACCATCTTGATTCAAAGGATTTGAATACATAAAAGATTGTTAAAAGCTGAAGTGGAGAATTGCATGAGATATTTTGAATGATAAGAACCTCGTGTAGCTGATATTGTTCATGTGATGCTTAAAGCTTTTTTTAATAAGAAGATGATCATGGTGAAGTGTGACCAAGTGGCTGTGTGACCAAGTGACTTTGATATAGTGTTGTATATTTTGAATGTTCTACAGCCATTGTAGATTGAGCTCCTTGTTGTAATTAGTGGTGATTGGGGCAACTCCTTGGCTAGTGGGTTGATTTTCTTCTAGGCCATTATAGCTTGTTTTCTGAGCTTATAGTTAGTAACTGTTGCATTGTAATACATTTGGGGTTGCCTATAATTGTGTACTTATAAACGCTTGTATTTGGATTAGGGTTAACATCAATGAGAAATATCTTATACTAGAATATCTATATTTTATAAATAAAATTTATGTAAAGGATGTCGAGAGATATCAAATTTAAAAGATCTAAAACCTTTAGCATAGATTAATTAATTTCATATGATTAAGGTTTATTAAAATTTAGTCTTATTTTAGAATCTGAAATGATGTACATGCAAAAAAAAATTCCGCTTCTTTTAAATCTAGATTTAAAAATATAATTTTTAGAATATGAAGTGATTTGCATGAAAACAACAATTTTTTTTTTTTTTAAAATCTAGATATAAAAACATAATTTTTTAAAATCTAGATTTAAAAGAAACTAATTTATAAAATATAGGTACACTCATTTTTTAAATTAGAAATGATTTGCATGAAAAAAATAAATAAATAGAAATTTCTTTTAAATTCAGATTTAAAATCATAATTTTTTAAATTAGAAGTTTTACAAAATCTAAATTTAAAAGAAACTTCTAATTTATAAAATATAGGTATGCTAGTTTTTTAAATTAGAAGCTTCTTTTAAATCTAGATTTAAAGTATAATTTTAGAATATGAAATGATTTCTATGCAAAAAAACATTACTTTTGTAACTCCGACCCCCTACTCTATGGTAGTACACTGTCCTCATCAGATCATAATGATGAGCCCGATAGTCAGAATAAGAACCACTTGCCCCGCCTGGGCTCCCTAATTTCTAAACTAAAAATGTTTCTTGAGTAGTACGAGCTGCTCGAGAAAAACAATCAAGCTATCCTCCCCTATGGGCCACAACACATAGGAGAGCTCTATATGGTCATTCAATGGTATAAATAGAAATTTCTTTTAAATTTAGATTTAAAAACACAGTTTTTTAAATTAGAAGTTATTTAAAATCTAGATTTAAAAATATAGTTTTTTTTACATTTAATAAATAATAATGAGAAGTTGCTTTTTAATTTAGATTTTAGTCTTTAAATTATTTTTAAATTATTCGTTGTCTAGTCATAATAAATAATAATAATAATGTTTCTTTTTAATTTAGATTTTAGTCTTTAATTTATTTTTGAATTTTTAGTCATTAAAATTACACGGATTAAAAAGATGGGTGGGTGCCACTGTAGTGTTACGCCTCTCGGTGTAAATATTGCAAGTAATTGAACTTATACAATATATTTTTTTGCTAGGTTTTCTTCTTAAAGGTTATTTTCAAGTTAAATATCTTTTTATATAGTGAGTGCCATTATTTCTTTCTATCACATTTATGATACTTTCCAAATTGCTTCTCTTTCCATAATTTTGTCAAAGTTATTTCACTCCATATAGATGTTTATCATTTAAAAAATGTCTAATCCATTTCCTAGTGAAATTTTCATTGTTCTTGATATTAATATAGGACGTCGCTCTCGATGCAATTACGCTGGCAAAGGCACATCAATGGTAGGATTGTATCCAATAGGTCTCTTATATTCAATAGGTGAAAAAGCTTCAAGTCCATGGCATGGAAATGGTAGTATAATTAGTTGCCCTCATCATTTCGATTTGTTATATTTTGTTGCACTTTAATATTCTTGTACAATTACTCATTTTCACTGCTTAGTCTAACCAAGCTTAATGCGTTATATGGATTTTGCAAAGTAAGGCTTTTGATAACTTGTTTACATAATTTTGTCTTCAAGAGTTGCAAGGGGTAAGTGGATGGTCCAACTTGAAGATAAATGGATTATTTGATTGGCAAACCCTTTAAGGAGGTGAGGGAAATTAGATGATGGTTAAGAACACTTTTGAGGATCCTTTCAATGTAAACAGCTCGAAAAGTGTCAAAAGGTTTACTAATTATGGATAGTCTTTCATCATTTGAGGGCTAGTCTTGATTTTGATTATTGTTCCCTAAGATGATTTGATCTTCCTTCTTGTGTATACGTTGTGTAATTTTAGCAACCATAATGGATCCAATTTTCTAGACACTTTTCCATGCTTGATCATTTAAGTGAATATTTCATAGTCCATGCCTTATGTAGGGGAGAAGTCAAGCATGCTTTTGCGACTAGTTAAGATTATGGAGCTTTTTAATTAAATGGAAAATTTTACTTAGTGTTGAGATATCACCATTCTTGCAAAAGTCTATTGTTTTATAGGTGTTGTAATATTAAAGGGGAACAACCAAACAAGATGTAGGGTGTATACACATTCCTCACTGTCTCCTAAATCTATTCCACGTGTTGTACAATTTGTGGCTTCTCAAAAGTAGAGGTGTGATGTTTGGCTATAAAACTTGAAATACTTAAGAAAAAGGCAGTTGACACTAACATGACATCCATGTAACAAAACATATAGAATATGACTAAGCATTAGGTCATCTAGATTTGAGGAGGGAGTGAAGCATTGCACATATAATATTAGTATAGTATGGACAATATTTTTCTTTCAATGTATGTAGGTTAATCAATCAACAAGAATAATTGTTGACATTGCAAAATGACACATAATTGGAAGCAAGAAATGCCAATTTTGAGTGGTACTATATGATGCTTACAAGTGTGATCAATCTCTAGACAACATGAGTTCCTATCCAAGGTAGAAATTACAAGTAAAAGAGATAGGATGAGGCTAAGGGTGCATAGAAACAAAAAAAAGAAGGCACCAATGCACAAAAATATTGGATCAATTGGATTCTATTGACAACATTTAACCATCTATATGTCTAAATATAATGACTATGGTTAAAGCTATCTCAACTTTCTTTTGTTTGAGGATATAAGCAAACAACCATTACATACCAAACATCAAGATAAGGACACTCATTAAGATGAGTTGTAAAACAACAAAAGCAATGACTACTCATCTATTGACAAATCCAAATATCTTTACAAAATTGGGTAACCCTATATTTGTAGATTGCCAAAAAGAGAAAGACAATATTGAAACATTGATAAAAAGGGAAGCCAATGGGTGAGATTAAAGAGCGTGCTAACTAAAAAATTGGGCTCCTTATTACAGTTCTGGTTGTACACTCTTTATATTGGGGGGGGGGGGAGAGGGGGGATATTGCAAAATCATCAATATCAATACAAAAGCCAATGTAAGATAGAGCTTATAGTAAAATTTAACTTTGATGAGTTTTATAATGGTTTCTTTAGAGATCATGCTTCCACATATAAATGGTTTCCATAGGGAGTTTAAAGAATATAATAGGTTGGTCCAATTGCATGAAGAAAGAGCATTAGATGACCCTTGTTTAGGAGGATATTGGAATCAAACAATTTTATGTGATTGTGGAACTAAATTTCAGAGACTTGTATTACATTGTCTTTCTCTTTCATTTGAAGTTTAACATGCAATTACATCTATTGTAAAACTCCTCAATGGTATTAACCAAATCCTTACATGCTAGATGATTGGGATAAATTGGAAATATTTTCATGACTAATAGTGTTTTGTCCCTACAAAAATCTATTGGACTACTTAGAAAATTGAGCATTGACCCAAGGTAATGGAAAAATGAAAATGTCTTCTCCACATGGGATAGATATAATTGGGTCATGGATAGGAGGCCAAGGAGAAATATAAGTACCATGAGGCTAAGGTGGGTTAGACAAAGTGAACAAGGCAACAAGGTGGTTGGATTACAATGATATTTGAATTGACTTGAAATGAGGATATTTTTAAAACATCGATGAAGGATGGTTTAATTTGGAGACCACTCAAGGACAAGTATAATATTGTAGCATCTAATGAAGATCATTGACTTGAAGCATGCTTGAGAAAGAACAAAGGAAATAGGCACTTGAGGAAATTGGTATTCCTTGGTCTTTGTTTGTTGGTGTGAACAAGGGTTTTTTCTATCCAATTTACCCATTTGTCTTGTGAAAAAGGTATATTATCTAACTAGACATTGGTTGAAGCGTTTTTCACATAAATTCACATGTTAAGTTTACTTAAGGACCTAGGAATCTTTTTGTTTCAGAATACTACATTAATTGATTAGTTTTAGGATAAATAAATTAGTTAAATAAGATAAAAGTTAATTTTTAGTTTATATATATATATATATATATATATATAACTGAAAGGACTACATCAAGTTTTACATCAGCTAGACAAGTTACAGCAGAATAGCAACACAAAAAGACATGGTTGCTGCCCATAGAGGTGGTTTCACACAGACAACCACACAAGATCATCCAGCAAATAGATAGTACAAGATTTTGCAACAAATAAATAGTAAATCCACACTCAATGAACAAAAAACTATAGCAAGTAAACAGTCTCAAAGTCTGAGATACAAAAGAGTGTGAAAAGTTATATTCCTGTAAGTTAGTTTTTATGGAAAAACTATGGCTTTATAATAACCAATGTTATGCATTGTAATACATCTCGATTGAATCAATAAAGCATTCTGCGCTTTCATATGGTAACTCTTTATGCTGGGTGTGTTTTGAAAACTTTAAAGGAATATGGAGGCGGTTTCCTGAAGCTATATGGAAGATGGCCAAGTTTTTGCCAGTAAATGCTTGAAGCCGCATAATAGTGGAGTTGCTTTCTATTGATCTGTCTGTAAAATTTTGGAGCCACATGATAGTTTGAAAGCCTCTAATCATTTGTTATGCAAGTCAGGAATGGATAATCGTGGGTTTATTAAAACCTAAATTAGAAATTGTGTAGCGCAAGAGGAAGCTAGAGAATGGACCAAAGATCTAATCAAAGCATGTGCTGACCACTTCATCTACAGTGATGGAATTTGCAAAGAAAATGTGAGTATAATGTTGATTATGTTTATTATACCATCTTACAACAAATAGAGTTTTCAGTTATTTGAGTCTAGAACAATATATTTTAGTTGGTATCTCGCTGACATATGTGTGAAGAATTTGAGCCCATGAAATGAATGGATGGCAAGTGATATGCCCATTGATGTGTTTATAGATGTAGCGAGTAATGACCAGCTTGTTTATGAAGCAGTATGAAAGATTACTTGCCCTATATTATGCTCGAATTGTTAGTCATTAGTACCATGGTTTCAAAATAGTGCATATTGAATCCATATAGCATGAGGCAATATCACAGAGATTTCAGATGTATTTAGGTGAAATTTATAAAGTTTAGGCACCCTAAAACCAAGCATGGAGTTCGCTTGGTAACTGGAAAGTGGCATTTACCTGCTTGTGTGCTATGAAAAAATCTGGAAAAGAGATTATTCTGGCAATGTATGAAGGAGAAGAAGATTACAAATAGTGGTAAGTAAGGATTTCTACAAGTTAACATTCATTGCAGTTATAGCTTTATTAAACGAAGTGCAGTTTAAGGCAAGAACTATAGAAGTGAATGAATGATCTGTTCTTAAGCACACAACCAATAACAAGAGTAATATGCTCAAGTTTGTTTTTGAGTACATTGTAGTCATTGTTGGTGATAGGAGTGGTTTAATGATTGGTGATATAAGTAGGTTTTCTTTTGGAGTGATAAGAAAAGTAAGTGTGTTTTATTTTTGGAGGTATATATATGGGCTTGTCATTGGTTGAAATCAATATTATTATGTTCATTATTTTACATATGTCAAACATTGTTTATGCCTATGGATCCATCCATTTTCCAAAGAACCTTTGAGTGTTTGAATGGATATTTAAACAATTTTGATTGGACATTCAAAGCTATCTTTGCTACACTTGACAAGGCATCCAAAGACTCACATGAGTCATTAAATGGATAAAGTGTAACGGGGTCAAATGTCAAACCAAAGGCTAGAGGAAATGAAGGCAGGAGTATATAGATATCATCTCAAGCTAGCTTATCGCTTAGGGGTGATATATTGCATGAGAAGAACCTTTCACATTCGTGTCCTTGAAGAAAAGAGGGGGCTTGGAATTGTGTGTCCATTCAAGGAGCAAGGGGGGGCTAGTTTTCTTGTGGATGCACTTCGTGTATTCACGTTTGGTTGGTGATTTGTACAACACTAGAGGAGGCATAAGACACACTCAAAGGAGATGTGAATTTTCAAAGGAAAGGTGTCTCATGTGCAAATGTTTTGTTGTTAATTTGTGTACAATAGATAGGTATTGTTTCCACTGCATTGGAGGGTGCATTAGACATACTCGAAGGAGATGTGGACTTTCAGAGGAAAGGTTTCTCATGTGCAACACTAGAGGAGGCATTAGACACACTCAGAGGAGATGTGGAATTTAAGAGGAAATGTGTCTCATTGTGCATGGAGGTTGGGAACACTTTTATGTCACCTCATGTTGTGCAGATGGTTGCAGGTTCTACAGTCAAGAGATCCACTAATGCAGTTAGTTTGATGTTTCCTGGGTGAGCAAGGAGTATTGGTGAAGGCACTTCATCAAAGTCTCCAGAAGGTTGTGTTCTATCCTTGAAATGTTCAACTCTTGTTTGGAGTAATGTAAGAAGGGGGGGTGGAAGTTGGAGAATATTACATTAGTCAGTTAATTTTAGCATAAATAAAATTGATTAAATAAAATTAAAAAATTAGTTTATAATTAATAGTTAGTAGTTTGGTCAGTTGTGGGAAGTTATATCCCTGTAGGTTAGTTTTATGGGAAAATGATGACTTTATAATAGCCAATGTTATTCATTGTAGTGCATATTGATTGTATCAATAAAGTATTATATGCTTTCACTTTCTAGGTCTTAATTATCATATAATCTTATCTTATCTTATCTTTAGTTGTCTTATGTCAAATAATTATACACTTGCTATGATATTGTCTAATCATACATATAAAGGTTGTCTATATAAGCAAAGAATCATATATACATATTGTAATTAAAATTTTAATATAAATATAATCCTTTGTGTTGATAATCAGATAATATTTTTGCTCTTGTTGTTCTCTTGTGGAAGGCATCTTTTTGGTTTTGTAGGTGACCTTGGAGGCTTGAGTCCATTGGTGACTCTAAAATGATATCAATACTTTAGATTTGCAAGATGCATCTCAAATTTGGGAGGTAATCAAGCTTGATTTTATTTTTGTTGGGTGTACTTTAGTATCAATTGGACCTCAACATTGAATTTGGAGTGTTCAATATACTCAATTTTTCCTTTTTCATCCAAATTAGACATATGACATCAGATTGATGAGGGTTTCAATTTGGGAGGTTGTTGCTAGATCCAAAAGTAGCTATAGTTTTGGAGCATTTTGGGTCAAAACACTCCCTACCATTGTGTTTTAAAGGTCCAAAAACCTCAATATCAACTTTCAAATCATTGAAATTGAACACATTTGTCTCACCATCAAATTCTTTTGTACACTTTTACAAAATATGCATGGTATAAATTTTTACATGTCTTGCTACTATGGACATCTTCCGGTCACATAAGCTAGTCAATAGAAAGGAATATTTATTGCAAAGGATATATTCTTTTTTCGGCCTCACATATAACGTTGACATTGCATCACCACACACTCTGTGTATGTTGACATATTACTTGCATAATCTCTAGTATGATCACAATTTTTTAATATTTTAATTTCTACAGTTTAAAATTAATTTGCACCCAATTCTTTTTGTGTTTAACATGCTATCCTATGTGCTTGTAGTGAGGGGCTATGGATTCGTGACATGTGAGAGCCATTGCTCCATTGGTGGTTGTCTTTCACCTCCTTGTTGCCATGGGTGGTGGCACTATTTTGATTTTTCTTTTAAGCTGATAGTCATATGGGAGGACCTATAGCCAATTCCTAGGGGGCCATTTCCCCCCCTTGATTCCCTCTTTGTGATTTTTTTATAAAATCTCATAAATTTTTGCTAGTGTCCAATTTTCAAAATATGGTTTCAAGAACTTCATAACGGTGCAAGCCTTTTTTTTTATATAGTTGCAATTAATTAGTATTTGAAATAAGATCTTATATTTTGGCTTCCAAGCTCATAATTTTTTGCCACAATCTTGATTTTTTGTATTCTTTTGATATTGAAAAGGTATTGAGGAGCTCTATCAAGCCATCCATACACTTTATTCTAGATTCATCCCTAAGTTTTTTTTTCATATTTGAATTTTGAAGGATTTCTTGGATATATTGGCACTTGGGAAGGTATTGTTTCAATCAAATCATTCATTTGCAACATACATCAAATTTGGAAGTTTATATTTTCTATTGAAAGTTTGTCTTTATAATGTTTTGGAATCTTCTCATTGTTGAACATTGTGTTTTCATTGATGTGAAAGGTGCTACAAACTTATGATGTCAAAAGTATCAGTAGATCAATGAGAATTGAATGTAATTGCTTATGATATGGGATGATTGAGTATTCAAGTTCTAGATTGACAAGCTATGCTAGGTAGCTCTCTTAATGTTATCATTATGCTATAGTTTGAGTTGTTCCTAACTGTATATCTTATGTGATGCTATTTGGTGGTATCTATGTGATGGGCTGGGGTTTGGGATAGACTAGCCTAGTCTATGCTCTTGGATCCTTCCCTTGGATCACCTGGTGTTCTCTTCACACCCTAGGGTCTCTAGGACTTCCCTTGCTTGAGGAATCCCCTGACCTTGCCCAATCCACCTACCAATGAGTTGCAATGCTGCTCCCAAGGTCTCACCTACTCATGAGACTCAAAACCACTTACTATGGCTAATAAGGGCTTGACTAGTTCCACACCTTCCTAGGTCTTAGCAAGGTTAGGTCAGGTCTAATTCATGGTTTTTCCACCCATTCATGTCCCCCCAAGAAGTTACAACCTTCAACCCTCCTACCGATTTCACTATTTTGTGTTTTGCCTACAAAATAGGGCTACAAGGATTAGGATCAATTAGGCCTCCTACCTGATCCTTTAGGGCTCCCTCTCACAAACGATGCACAAACTACCTAAACTCCCAAAATGGACTACCATTCATTTGGAAAGGGCTTAAGGATTTCTCTGGTTTTGGGCCTCCAAGTGGCCGTACAGTGCCTTGGGCGAATTTTGGGGTTTTTAAGGGTTTTGTGAGGGTTTTTATGGTCTGCCTGGGTCACAGTGTATGTTTTGTGTTTTAGCCACCTTATCTGGATTGGTGGAGGCTCCTCCTTCACACCAGTGGTGCTTTAGACACTCCTCTACACCTCCTCCAAAGGGTGCACTCTCCTCTGACCAACCTTGCTCTCTAAGACCTTTGCAACTTGACCTTTCCTAGCCGGGCATTGTTCAGTCTCGCCTAGGAGTGGGTCTTTATATGGCCTCCCTACATTTTCAAGGGCCCTGCTTGCATTGAACTATGGTACAAGGTCTGCATTCTCATTCCCCATGGTTTCATGGTGGTTCCACAATGGGGAATGGAGTTATGCATCCATTTACACAAACCAGTCCAAAACTGGACAGTGAGAAGGCAATTTACACACTATTTACAAACACACACAACCTGCAAATAAAAACCTAATCTAATTGCTCACAATGAAAGTATTTACACCATAGAAAACACTCCACACATTTTTGCACGCAAATCAATCCATTAACTTGCTCGATTGCTTCATTCAAACTGACTGGTAACAAGTTTGCAGTCTCAGTCAGGTCACTTTGCTTGGGCCATACAATGTTTGACCTCCAACCCTTTAATTTAGGGTTTGCAAATACTTATACTACCCTCTCCTTCGTCTGTGTGCCCATACTAGGGTTTTCCACGCTAACCTAAAGATTTTGTCCTCATGGTGGAAAAGTTGCTTGACAACTTTTAAAAGTTGTCATGCAATTGTCATGCAACTTTTGCAACTTTTGAGCAACTTTCCCAATGTTGCTTTTCTTGACTCCTAGACCCATTTTGGGCAAACCTAAGGACACCACCATGCTAGGAAAGACCCCTAAACACCTCAAAGGCACACATACCCTCAAATTTCAAGAAAATCTCAATCTTGACTTATGACCCTAAGATCTCAATTAGGACCCTAACTAGGACCAATGAGCACATAGCTCTTTATTTTATATACAATGGCTTCATAAGGAAGCAAGAACAAAACCAAAAAAAATGGTGGGAGCCCTTTGAAGGGTGCTCCTGCACCACTATGGTATGCTTTTGAATTTTTGTGCTCAGGAACAAAAATGTGCATTTAGTTGCATTGTCATGGTGTTGGGATCCGCATTCTACAATAGTTGAGTTCCATAGCTTATGGTTTGAAAGTTAAGGAAGAATACTTATGACGCATCATATACTAGAGATTTAGAGGTTCAAGTTCAACAAACACAAAGTTAGAAGTGATAGAGTTTTCAGTGCACATCTGTGTTGATGTTTCAATGTGATGCACCAAAAAATTGTAACGTGTGCTAGCCAGAGGTAGTGCCTCAATGTCCAATAAAGCATGTGTTGGGAAACAAATAGCGTGTCACATTCTATAATAATTGTGTGTCCCTTCTTATAATCAACACCAAAATTTGAAATATGGGTTAACGTTATAAAACATGATAAACATCCTACACACGATTATTAAGGATAACAACATCATGAGAAATCAAAAGAGATGGGATGTTATCACATGGGACATAAATCCTAGCTTATCAATACAAGTAGGTTTTCATTTTTATGGACCATGTGTGCAAATATAACATGAGTTTAAATGGCTATTGGTAACTCCATTGGCAGTTTCCTGAAGGTTGACGATGCAATGACATCCATGGGTCACTCTACCTTTGCTTGCCTATTGATTGATATTGACACATCTCTAGCCCTCCCCAGGGATGTGGTGCTTATGGTTGGGGACAAGCCTTGGGCTCAATCGCTGGATTATGAGGGCCTCCCCTTTCGTTGTCGTCGATGCTTCTCAACGAGACACTTGGCTTCAGCCTGCTCTCTCTCCCACCGCAGAGGCACTGCTACTTGGTGGAAGGATGCTACTGAAGATCACTTGACAATTCATGCTTCTGACTCTGTCTCGGTTGAGTCCTCTTGAGAGGAGGTGCCCCTTACTGCTGATGATGCCTTTGCTGAGGCTACTACTGTGGTAGACTCTTCCGTCCCCTTGGCTCTTACACCTGTTGCTCCTAATCCTCAGCTTCACTCGTCCACTGGCAATTCTGTCCTTCTTCAGCAGCAGTCTGCTGTGTTTTTGCAGCATCAGGCGACCAGTGTTTTGTTGCAGCAGTCTGACAATGTATCTGCGGGGTCTCCCCCGCTTGATTTGTCTTTGAATATTCCTAATGATAGTGTTGCCTGGACGGTTGTGTGTCACAGGCGGAAAGGAAAATCTACCCCCCTTCTTCAAGGTGTGGACCCTCCCCACCCTTGAGCTAGGTTGTTTTGTCAATGGTTTGACAGTGGGTTTGTTTACCCTGTCTAACTTTGTTTGTTTTGGGTTTTCACCCTTTCTTGGTTCCTCTTTTTCAGTTTTCCGTTCAGTTTTGTATCGGGTCAGCGCCCTTGTTATCGCTGCTTTTTTAATCAAAAACATGAGTTTAAATAGGTTGATAATTATGAGATCTATCAATGAAAGCACAAATCACATATTTGGAAGAAATGATTTGACCTAGGGTAAAGATATGGATGGTGTGTTGGGTTAACAAAAAATACAAATAAATAAAGTGCTAACCCTAAACCATAATATGCACAATATATTCTACACTATACTTAAAATTTAATCAAATAATATAATAACATAAACGAATAAGTCTAAAGCAAATGAGATAAAAATGAATAGCTTAATAATTATCAAAGATTAGATATTTTGAATGTGATACTAATTTTGATCCTCGAGGTTGACCTAGTTGACATGATGCACGATAGATGATAAATAATAAATAATCATAAAAAAGACATATTAATCATATGACTAAATCAACCCTACAAAAAGAATTGATGTTGCAAAGTTTGTTCCATTGTGTGGACTAGTTCTATTACCCATTGTGTTTTTTAAGTTTAGCCCAAATCTTACAAACCTATCCATTGTCATTATAAATTTATTCAACTTCACTCTAGCATTCATTTCCTAGCCTCATTGTGAAGAAGTGTATTGTAGTTGTGTATAGGATTTATTGAGTTTACCAAATAGAAAATAAATTTAAAATAATAAGAATCAATTAATAATATAAACTTTAGGATTTAAATAGAAATAAATTAATAATACAAAGTTTAGGGTTTAAAATCTTATCAAATGAAAGTCAAATTTAAAATGAAATATAACTTTTGGGGTTTTTAGAGTTTTACCCAACCTTGAAAAGGAAGGGCAAATAAGGAAATATGCAAGTTGCTCCTTACAATTTTTGTTAAACATGTCCATATTGGGAAGCTACTCCCTTCAACCTCTATTTGAAGGCCACATGTGATTGTGGGTTCACTTGGTTTTCATCCACTTGGGTGAAATGTTTCCACTTGGTCAAGTTGTGTCTACCCAATTGTGGGTTCAAATTTCATTATCATTGTAAAAAATGTAGGAGCTTTGTGTTCTTTCAATGAAGGCAAATGACTTAAAAAGTACAAACCTTTGGCATTATATTTAAAAATATAACAAAAGCATAACTTCATCCAAAGGCGACCTTCAAATGAAAATGTTTTATTAGTAGCATGAAAATAATAGAAAATACCTTTGAATGAAGGTCCACCTTCATTACAAGGTGCTTTCCACATGACCTTTGAATGAAGACACTTTCATTTGCATAAAATTTATCATATATATATATATCTATATGAAATTTTCCTTTGTCATGTCCTAGGCAAAATTTCAAGGTCCCACAAGTGGACGTACTATTGTAGGTTCACTCTAGGAATACATTATAATCCATAAGTTACATCAATAAAAATGACTGCTAAATTCTCAACCAAAAATAGGGACAAACTTAAATCTTAATTATATTACAACAAATTTATTATCAATCATATAATATGTTTAAACTTGACAATCAAGACACGATCTTACAACAATTTCTACAAAGAAATAAGAGAGAGGATCTAGTAGCCAAGCACCGTGAATTTACACCTCTAAAAATCTGTATGTGATGATTTCAAATCACTCTCATTTTTTATAATAATTGATTTGGCAAGACCTTAGCTTATAATTAAAGTTTTAGGTGCCACATCAACATGCTTTTTGATGACGCATTTTAAAGACTCCCAAAAAACTAATAATTATTATACTTTAATCTATATTTATTGTACATCAAATCTACTTTCTTGATATGCAAATATGACATCACAAGATTTAATGGTAGTAGATTTCCACAATCCATGAATCATGTTGTTGTAATTGTGTATTTTTTTTATCTACTTACGCTTTCTATCATCCTCATAATAGATCACAGAATGTGATCTAAAACGTTGATGAAAAAACATACACTCAAATCTAATTCAGAAACAACTACAACAATATAATCACATAATTTGTTTCTTCTCAAATCTAAAAATATATCTCATTTAAATTTTATGTACTCAAGATTTACAACTTTAATATCACTATTAAAACTCACTCACATTACAGAAGACACATCCATAACTCGGTCAAATTACAGAACATACAGAGAAGCTTCAAAGCAACCCTTTAATATGCGTGTATATCTATAATACACCTAAAAATAATTGCAAGTTTCTTAACTCGGCAATATGGCATTCTACGTGCTCCTCATTTTTCCCGTCTTGAGATTTCTTAACCTGTTGCCCTCATCATGCCTTCAGTGGTTATCGACAAGCTGTTGCAGGGACCTCTGAAATTGAATTACGTCAGCCTCTGATTTGCCCTCCAGCATAAGAACAACTTGACCCATGCTTGGTCTCACACTCTCATCCTTGTCAATGCACAAAAAGCTCACCACAGCAGCTCTTTTTATCTGCTCAACATCCGCCTGATCGGCAACCCTCTCGTCCACAACGGAAATAAAATTTCCCTTGTCAATTTGAGTTGCAGCCCAGGTGGGAAAGTAGCATTGAGATCCCTCCACGCTCAAGTCAAGATTTCGTCGGCCTGAGATTATTTCCAGCAGTGTCATGCCGAAACTGTATACATCTGCTTTCACTGTTATTGGCAATCCGGCAAGCCACTCGGGAGCCAAATACCCTCTCGTTCCTCTTGTTGTCGTCAGCACTCTGCTGAAATCTCTGCCAACAAGCTTTGCCAGCCCAAAATCTGCTACCTTTGGAGAGAAATCCGCATCCAGAAGAACATTTTCTGGCTTGATATCGCAATGGATTATGCGATCTCTGCATTCTTCGTGGAGATAAAGCAGCCCTTTTGCAGTGCCTAAAGCGATTCCAAATCTGGTATTCCAGTCCAAAGCCCTGCCTGCCTCTTTGGCCTTGCGGGACAAGAAAGAGCTGAGAGACCCGTTCGGCATGTACTCATAAACAAGCATTCTTTGAGATCCCTCCACGCAGAATCCCCGCAGCCTCACCAAATTCACATGATGTATGTTTCCAATGGTGCTTATTTCTGCTCGCAACTGCTTTTCTGCTTGTTTGGAACCCTCTAATTTTTTCACCGCCACAAGTGTATTGTCGGACAGAGTTCCTTTGAAGACAGAGCCAAATGCTCCCTTTCCCAACTTATGGGCGAAATTGTTTGTCGCAATTCTGAGCTCTCTGTAGGTGAATGTTCTAAACGATGTTGAAGTGTCGTACTGCTCGAGTTTCTGAAGCAGTCTTCGACGCCTGCATTTAATAAACAACCATACACCAACAAACAGAATAACCAAAGCAGCAATGCCCAAAAGACTTGAAATGGAGAGCGCAAGTACTGTGCTGCTAATTCCTCCATGAGCTGATGACTGCTGCAAATCTGAAGCAGCCAATCTAATGAACAAGGACTGTCCAGGCTCAGAAGAAGTATCCTTAGCCCGCAAGCTTAACAGATCGCCAAACCACAATTTACAAACAGCAGGATTGGAATTAGTGAGAGCAAAGGCCGTGCAGGAGCAATTGTTGAGACAAGCACTTTTGCATTCTTGGAGAGTCAACTCTTGAGTATATTGGGGAGCTTCATTATCGGACAAAGAGATATTGCCGACTTGGAGAAAACCATCTGTGGTGGTACTAACACTGCCATTAATGGCGGCAGAGCAGTTCAATGGAGTCCGCCGAACACAACCACTTAACCACCACTGTCGTGAATGCCAGGCAGCAGCGTCTCTTGGATTGAAACCTTCCGCACAGCTACATAATTGAATATTTGCTTGGGTGAAGCAGACTCCATGAGCTCCGCACATCCCATACACACCGCAGATTTCTTGGGGTTGCGACCAATCCATGCTCCACCTATTCTGAATCCACAGAAAGGATAGGAAGTAGCCATCCGGGGTCACAAGTTGCCTGGCCATCAAGGGACCAGCTTTGGGGGTAAACCAATATGTGTAGTACATTCTTGTGGGAGACAACTCTATAAGATCCTCCTGAAATATGGAACGAGACAGTGACTCTGGCATGGTGGCGTAATAGGTGCCCATCCACTGCCCAGTGCTGTAATAAGGAACACCATTTTTGTAGTGCAGTATAAAGTCTTTCTGTTCTAGGGCTGGATTTATTTCTAGAAAGAAAGGCCCAGCTGCTGGATCTCTCCGATTCTTCCAGGGTCTTAGTTGTAATCCTTTCCAAAACTTCATGTGTGGCATCATTGTATCTGTGGGATGTGCGAAGCTCTCCCATACAATCTCAGAAGTGTTTTGGGCTCCAAAAAGAACAAAATTACCAGTGTCCAGAATGGAAGCACTGGATGCCTTTGTTTGCTGAGTATTATTAGTAGACCAAATCTGTCTTCCTACTGAATCAGACACAGTGAGATGACCTTCTCTGGACAGCATCAAAATGCCGTGAGTTTCTCTGATAGGAGTCTCCCTGTTAGCTACCCAAATAATGGTCTTCTCAGAGATTTGGGCATACCAGATCCCAACATACCAGTTGTTGGTTCCATTGACATTGAAAAAACCCAATTCAAAAGTGCAATTCTTTGAAGTTATTGTCTGATTTGCCCTCAGAGAATCCCCCATAGAAAGGGCGTCTTTGCCAGTAACTTCTGACAAATCGCATTTGCAGAATGAAATAAGCATAGCTAGAGCTAAGAAGAAATAGATCAAACAGCTTAATGCCGAATGATCGTTCTGGAACCAATCCATATTCTCTCCCCCTTCTCTTTGCTTGATGGTAGGTTTCAATAAGTAAGTGCAAGAACAATTTCTCCTGCGTTTCTACTTAACTGTCAAAAAAATCTTGAATTCAGGCGCACCAAAATTCGCCATGATTGATGAATATCTTGACCATTTCTAATAAAATACATTTTCTTGTGAGACTAGTATTTCGTCAATAGTAAACCGACAGAGACTAGTATTTCGAATTTTCTAGAGCTGCGTTAATTCCCTGGTCGAGGCCTCACAATATTTATTAATGGCAATCTGGTTTTTTAATTACTCAAAATGCCTTTTAGTCAATCAAATTCTGGAAGGTTGTTTTATTTATTTATTTAGTATATAAGGAGAGTTTTTATAGATATATTAATAATTTAATATAGAGTTGGATCTTATATTTTATGTTACCCACCTACTTTTTATAGATATTTATATAAACTTATTTTTATTTATCCACATTCATATGATTACATATCTATATATATTCATTCTATTTACTTGTTTATTACACCTATGTTTGGATTAATTTTCATGCACATGTTATTTATTGTGATCTAACATCTTGATATCTTGCAACTAGTTCACACTCATGAAGTTGTTTTCATGATTGCAAATAACACCAATAACCCCACCAAGGTATTTATAAATAACACCAAATTTGTCATATATTAGAAGATGAAGAAAAAGTCAAGGTTGATTAGGTAAAGAAAAGAATGGGTTTTAATTTGTCTAAATTGGACATGTGAGGCTAGATCTACATGGGTTTAAAGTTGGAAGGTGATTGATAGATTCAAAAGGTACATATAATTTGGGTCGAATCCAACTTTAACATTAAATTCAAGAGGTCTAAGAATGTAAGGATTGACTATCAATTCATTAAATATCTTAAGCATTTGCAAGCATTAACCATGTGAATCTATTTTTCAATAAATTCAATTTTAAAATTTTAAAAATATAGTTATTGTGTAGGTTTGTGTAGATCTACACAACAAGACACAAGAAGACCTATTAGGACTCTCACACGAGTCACATGGCCTCTCATTTGAACTTCATTGAAGCCCCACCACAAAATTTTGTTGATGATTAAGAAACTGACATCAAAATTCACCTTCAAGTAATTTAAGTTACTTATAAACTGACTATTCCTACATTTTAATGGGTTTTAAATCTTTATTATTATTTTTGTGACCTAATGATTGCAATTTTTTACCCATATGAGTAGTTCTAAAAAACTAGTGATACTTTGTGCCTTAGGCATAATATTTTGACAACTAGGGAGTACATTCCATCCATGATGATGATGATGATGATGATATCAATAGATCGATCTCCCAACTAGCCCCTCTCATTGTTTTCATTTTTTATTTGGCACTCAAACTTTACAGGCTTTCTTCTCAGTCTCCAAGATCCTTTTTGTGAGCAATTTTCTTTATTTGAGGTAGAATTTCATAGTCTTTATAGTGTTGTAGATGCTTCTTTATTTTGGTACTTGATTTTCTCAGAATTTATAGATTCATGTAGGTGCTACTAGGAAGTCTCATTTTGAGAACTTTCAAGTTTGTTTTGGCTCATATAGTAATATATTTTGGTGTTTTTTTTCCTAAAAGTGCATTATTTTTTTTGTGTACTTTGTAGTGGTATGGTCAAATTCATCTTATTTTATTAAAAATGCACTTTCACTTTTGTGATGAAATTTGGCATAGATGCGATGTAATAAAATGAGAACCACTTTGTTGTTTCGGCAAGTGACACAAGTATAACTACACTACCTATATAATTCCAAGTCATAATTTATTAGGGCCTTCTTCAATTGAATGATAAGGGGAAGCGTGGTTTTCTTCTCAAATTTTCTTGTGCTATGAAAAAATAAAAATAAAATGGATAAGTTTATTCCTCTAATCATGTCTTATAATTACTTTGAGTGGAGAAATGAAATGGAACTACACATGAGAAAGATGAAATTGTACATGATCATAATGGATATTGATACATAACCTAAATATAATGAAGAGAATTCTAAATGGCCTAACAAATTTGATGAAGATTTTAGCACCTTACATATATAAGTAACTCTTGATCTATGCTTTTGTATTATGTTTATAAAATCACCAAATGAAGTGTGGACTATTTTAAAGAACGAGCTCATAGGGTTGAACCCTTGTAATTTTTACACTATTTAGGATTTATTCACTAACTTGAATATTTGAAGATTGTATTTGGAACAATATGGAATAAAAAAGGATCAGCCATAACTAATTTTGAGTGTTCTCTTCAAACTTGGTCTAGATTCTGCAATGCTTATTTCTAAACTTCAAACAATGAAAAGAGCCTTTTGAAGATAATGAACATTCCTTCTCTAGGTGAGTTTTATTATAGATCTTACAAATGAAAATGGGAAGGGAACTATTAAATCTTCGAAGTCTCATGACTTCCTTGTATAACATGGCATTGACAAGAAAAATATGAAACAAAAGAACTAAGAAGATAGAATGAATGATTTATCTAATGAATCTTCATATTCTATTAAAGTATACATTAAACCTTCTTTAAAGAATTAATTATCTAAGAAGGATAATCCTACAAGTGTTTACACTATACAAAGGTTGGACATGAAAATAATTATTTAACTATAAGAGGGAAATTGATGAGTTAAAATATTTTCTTGAGAAGAAAAAAAATACTTTACCTTCCAAAAATTCCCCTTTAGCTTATTCTTCCAACTCAAAACTATCAAAATTGGATAAGAAAAAATGTCATACTATTGGAAAATTAACATAGTTCAAGCTCTTTGTGCTTCTATAGGTCATCGATTAGGGAAAATGCTTCTATAGCTCTTTGTGCTTCTAGATTCTCACTATATGTCTTCTTCATAGTCTACATTCTCTTCTTTTAAGCCTTATGTTATGACACCTATTTTGATGGGGGAATGATCAATACTTACATGAATGCAATTAGAATTGGATATATTGATATTTGGTATGACACCTTCAATTATGTTTTTGTAACTTTATTTATCAAATAACCTACTTTCCATAAACTAAACATAGACTAACTCAGGTTTATAAAATTACAACAAAAACCACCAAAAAAGAACAACAGGCAATTAAAAAAAACATTTTGCCCTAGTCTTCAGTTAGAAATTTAAAGAGCTCCTCATAGTTTCCCTCCTTGGCATCATCATCACCTAGGACCTTCTTCTGTAGCAAACACAGGGTAGTCGCCGAACTGTGCATAACATTGGAATTGAACTTGAAAATGTCAACCATATTCTTCTCAAGGTTTGTCACTTTCACCTTTAGAGAAACGAGGTCCTTCATAGTGGCAGCACATTTGATGTAGTTATGTACCTCTTTCACTAAGTGGATCTTCTCATTTGGGATCTCATCCTTTGATAAATGCACAACTTCAGTCAGGTCCAGGAGCTCAAGAGTACTCTCAGAGCTAGTAGCCTTCCCTGAATCACCTCCACCTATTCATAATTAGTCACCTCCACCTCTTCAGGGTCTTCAATTGAGTCATTTGTTTGCATATCCTCTTTGAATTTACCTTTAGATTTGCCCGCCAACCTATTGGATATATAGGGATTGGTGTTTCCCCTACCCCTATCTTCCCCACCACTCTCAATTTCTTCAATGTGGGGTTGGAGCTTCACTTTTTTAGTAGGTAGGGTCATTTTTCCTTTTATTGCAAAAAAGGAGAGGTTGCCACCCATTTTAGGTCTACAGTGGCCATCGAGTGGAGTCCGGAAGTGATAGGGGTGGTTTTAACACTTTTAGGGGTGGTTGGGCTAGAATTCGATGGGGTGGAGAAATGGGTCTTTTTCTTGTACCAACATCCTAAATTCAAAGGTGATTCTTGTTGCTTTTTCCAAGGGAGTCTAAGATGGTGGCCATTATAGAGTAGTCAAAATGCATAGGGGCCTCAATAATAGTAATGGGTTTGGGAGGACAAAGTGGAAGGTGGAACTGATAGAGCTTGAAGATAATACCTTGATGAAGTGGAATAAGTTTCTTATCAAAATTCTTTGTGGCCTCCAGAGCATCTTTGATGTAACTTTCAAGGGAGTTGAGTAGAAAGAACGAAATGCAAATTAAGGCATTGTGGTAGAAGTGGTTCAACAGAGGAAGATGATAATAATAGTAAATTTTAAACCTACCTTCCAGGGTTAAAAAACTTCATGATCATAAGGGATACTTGGTCCCAAGGGGACATAAGCATCTCTTGGTCAAAGCCACCTTGTAGTTTAATTGGTTTTTCCTCAACCTTAAAGAACAAGGCCAAACTTTTATTGTCCATCACATTACTTTGTTTCCTCCAAATCCTCTCTTTAATTGAAAGACCAATGGCTAGCAATCACGTCTTCATTCACTTCAACGGAGATACCCCCAACCTTCCCTAGGAAGCAACAAAGATAATGGAAACAATTTTCATAGAATCCATTCATGCCCAAAAGATATTGAGAAAACTCACCCTCATAACTTATGTGCCAAACCAGCCCATTGTCTTTGAATTCAAAGTACGAACTGAACTCGATTCTAACATTTTATTATATTATCATATATTATAAATTAAAAAATAGGAGGATTTTAAATATCAAAGGATCATGATAATAATCTTCATGATCTTAATCAATGATATATTAATATTAATAAATCTAAGTGATGCACAAGACTTATTATAATTTTTAAACGATTGTGATGATTTAAAGTAAGGTTAATACTATAATTTAAGTATTTGAAGTTGATTATGATCATTTATTGATGCAGAAGTATCACGGACTTTAGAGTTTCTGCTTTCCCGAAAACATTATTTTTCTCCATCTTTTACTCCAGCGATCACTGAGGTAATTTCTGAGGATTTATTCCTATTCTTGTCTGTTAATGGGCAAGTTACAAATTCTTAATTGCCAAGGTGGGGGGTGTGCTTGTCAAGGGTGGCCATCATTATTCTTGGTGATACCTAGTTACATCTTTCAGCAGCAATTTTAGAAAAGCATCTCAATTAGTTTGGCAAGACCTGTTTGAGTAGCAATCACCCACATGAATTACATGGTGAAAAATTTCCTTCAGTCGCGGCTGTCTTCATCCTCCAACACGCACTCTTATTATTCTCGCACCTGTCAACAGTGTCTGTTTGTTGAACGTGGGTATTTCTGGGTGTGGGTACCTATTCCTATTACTATCATTAACTTAATCCTAGCCGCATTCTTCTCCTGTCTGATACCCATTTTTAACTCCATTTTTCACTTTTCTTACTGCAATCTTCATTAGAGCTGAGCGTCACTCTTAAAAGAATATATTTTCTGGCTTGGGAATTGGGATTGTATGAAGTTGGCGATACAATGTAAGTGAAAAATAATATTAATAATGAGAGGATAGAGGGAGAGATAGAGAGGAGGACATTAACTAGAGAGGAGATCAAGGGATTTGAGATCTGGTGGATGCGTGGGCGGCTAATGCAGAGGAAATGCTTCAATTATGGTGGCTATAAAATTCAGTGTCAATTTTGTACTTGTTGCTTTTATGCATTGTCCATATCAATAATTGATTTGAGCAATATATAAGATCATTGATATTGGCAGCCTCGTAATGACATAGTTCGGTACGGTCAATATTGGTTATATTGTGTGATGTCGTATGGATTTGTTTGTTTTCTATTAAGCTCACAAATTTTGAGTGCATTCACGAGTATTAAAGTTAGTGATTCATGGAATGTGTGTTGAGGAGAGAGGAAAAATATTGTCAATGGTTGGAAATTGGAAATCTTAAATTTAATATTTATTTATAATTATTTGATATAATTAAATAGTTGTATTGTATTAAAAAAGAGGATGTGATTTTGAATTAGTACATTTTTTATGAATATATATATTAGTTTCTATTAATTTAGAATATAATACATACATTTACGAAAAAAGGGAGAGGGGCATAAGGTCACCCCTCAAAGTCAAACAAGCCGAGTTCAAGAAATTAAAGTAGAATCACACGGCAAAGCCTGGGAAGTAGAGAACCATAAAAAGACTAACCACTTATATAATGAGAGCAATCCCAAAGGGTGGCAAAGGGGGATCCCAATTATCTGGTTTACTGAATAGATTAGTTGAGTCTAGAGTGGCATCAAGAACAAACCACTCCTTGTTAGAAACAACTTCTCCTTCGTCTTTATCTTTATCATCACGAATAGGCGAAATAGCTAAAGCCAATCTAGGAAATCCCTTAGAAGAATTAGGCCAACCACTACCACCACCAGAAGTTGGCCATCCACTACCACCACCAATATCTAGCCCCAGCCCCCAGAGCCCCACCTAGAGGCATAGCCTCCACATGAGGGAGAGGTAGAGTGTTGTTCAGCGAAACCACTCTCATCACTAGAGTGGCAATGAGGAGCCTAGGACCAAGGAGTCTAAGAACATTGGGCTGAAGAACTGCAACCATGGTGATGCTCACGAGGTGGGGGAATGGCCACAAGAGGTAGAGCTATCTGGAGGGACCTAGACCACTGTACATAGGACATTTCCCTTGTGTTCAAAAACTCCTAGAGGTGATAAATCTCTAGTGCTAGGCACTTGTATCTAAATCATCACATTTCTTCCTCTTTTTCCATTATTGGGTTTGAAGAAATTGGGAGAGCTTTGGAGACTTATTGTGAGAGGTGTTTATGTAGCAGTTTTATTTCCATGATTTGCATATCTTTGAGGATGTTAGTTAGTACAACATGATATTGGTTACACCTTCTATGTCATATTATTGGTAGACTTTATATGCCTTGGTTATTTTTATACTTGCTTTACCCTTGCAGTGGTAGTTTCTAGATGTGTATGTTCCTCATTGATAAGTTTGCACATGGAGCTTATTTGTGGTTTGTGGATTGGATTCTTCTTTTATGGCATGAGTTTGATGATGTTTTTGATACCTTAGAGGTATGAATGATTGGATAGTTTGGCATTTGATGTGGTTACTTTTTCTAATCATGTGTGATTTTTAGTTTGATAAGAGCAATTAGTTATGGTTGTTGTTCTAATGAATTTTTTAAATATTTGTGTTTGATCTTTTTCTTGAAGATTTTTTTTGGAATTCATAGTTGTGTATTGGGAATAGGTTTGAAGTTATATTGATTTTTTATGTAAATCACATGAGCACAATGGAATTGTGATAGTATTTTGTGGTTTGCATTAGACTCTTGACAAGTCTTTGACAAGTTGGAGAATGTTGGGATTAACGTGTCTCAACTTTTGAGTCCTAACATTGATAATTAATTAAATGAATTATTTTAGTTTATATATATTTATCAGAACTTGATCATTTCCTAATTTTTTCATTCACTTTGTAGGTCTTCTTAGAGAGGTGGTATCCTACATGACTGGTGAAGTCAATGACATGTTTCTTGTTGTGTAGGAAAGAAGATATGGTGTAATGCAGGTCCACCTTTTCGAAAATAGGTGCCTGGTTTCAAGATTATATAATTTAGGGGATTGAACTCAAAGATTTCACATTAAAGAAAAAAATAGATTTGACAATCTCCTATTTTAAGAGGAGAGATTTGTTGTGTAGTTTTTATTCTTGAATGGGAAAAGGAATGAAAGTAGTTTTTATCTTTCCTTGGTGCCTAAGAAATTGATGTGGATTCTTTTCTTGAAGTTGGATGCCCAAGGATGAAGTTAGAGCCATTCATGAAGTGTTTTTTTAGCTTTCTTGCTTTGTTGAAGATGAAGTTTGCTTTCTTTAGCGACTAGCTTTTATATTATTGAATATTTGTTGTATTATTCATTGTAAAGGTCTTTCTAAGATGTCATTTTTTCTTTCAAAATTCCTCAAAACAATTTAGTGACATGAAATCGCATGATCTGCACAAAATGGGTTTATTGAAAAATTTTTAGAAACTTTCAAGCAAATATTCTTGGTAGACATGAAAACTAAATTTCACTATAAGATTTATAAAAATATTCATGACCCTCCATTTGAAATGGGTGTGGAAATTTATTGAATCATAACATTGGGATTTTGTGAGAATTTGTAAATGAAACTCTAAAGGTAAAAATGTCTACAAAGTGAGAAAACATGCATAAGCACGCAAATTATAAAGCACAAATGCCTAAAGTTTTATTCTTGTTGAAAGTAAGTTCTTGTAGGTTGTTTTTTGTACATATCTTGAAAGACACATTACTCAATTTTCAAAGAAGCACTAATATATAGAATAACATTGGTAAAAGTGGACATAATGATCCAGGCCCTAGTCATTGTCCCCAACCTTAGTGTTATTATTTAAGTAGTGTTTTCTTTATCTAATAAAAAAGAAGAGCTCAGTCATGTATTAGTCATATGACTAAATCAAC
Organism: Cryptomeria japonica; assembly: GCF_030272615.1. Classification (NCBI taxonomy): domain Eukaryota; kingdom Viridiplantae; phylum Streptophyta; class Pinopsida; order Cupressales; family Cupressaceae; genus Cryptomeria; species Cryptomeria japonica. The sequence goes on along the minus strand of NC_081410.1, from coordinate 675,061,518 downwards.
CCTACAAAAATAATTGATGTTGCAAAGTTTGTTGCATTATGTGGCCTAGTTTTATTACCGATTGCGTTATTTTAGTTTAGCTTAAATCTTACAAACCTATCTATTTTCATTATAAATTTATTTAAATTCACTCTAGCACTCATTTTCTAGCCTCATTGTGAAGAAATGTGGTGTACAAGGTTTATTGAGTTTATAAAATAGAAACTAAATTTAATATAATAAGAATTAATTGATAATATAAATTTTAGGATTTAAATAAAAATCAATTAATAATACAAAGTTCAGGGTTATAATTTTATCAAATGCAAATCAAATTCAAAAAGAAATATAAATTTTAGGGTTTTATCCAACCTACAATAATGAAGGGAAAATAAGGAAATATTCAAGTTGCTCATTATACAACCTTTGTAAAACATGTCCATGTTGGAAGCTACTCCCTTCAACCTTTGTTTCAAGGCCACATGTCATTGTGGGTTCACTTGTTTGTCATCCACTTGGGTGAAATATTCTCACTTGGTCAAGTTGTGTCCACCTAGTCATGGGTTCAAATTTCATTATCATTGTCAATAGTAGGAGCTTTGTGTTCTTTCAATGAAGGCAAATGACTTGAAAAATACAAACCTTTGGTATTATACTTAAAAAGTAACAAAACTATAACTTCATCCAAAGGTAACCTTGAAATGAAAATGCTTTATTAGTAGCATGAAAATAATAAAATATTGTTTTCATGTCCCATGCAAAGTTTCAATGTCCCACAAGTGGACACACTATTGTAGGTTTAGTTTAGGTGCATTATAATCCAATAGTTACATCAATAAAAACGACTTTGCTAAATTCTCAACCAAAAATAAGGACATGCTTAAATCTTAATGATATTACAAGTAGTTTATTATCAATCATATAATATGTTTAAACTTGACAATCATGACATGATCTTACAACAATTTCTAAAAAGAAATAGGAGAGAGGATCTAGTAGTCAAGCACCATGAATTTATGCCTCTAAAAATCTCTATGTGATGATTTCAAGTCACTCTCATTTTTTATAATAATCGATTTGGCAAGACCTTTGCTTTTAATTGAAGTTTTAGATTCATATTATCAATTATTATGTCACATCAACATACTTTTTGTCGAAATATTTAAAAACCTCCCAAAAAATAAACCAATAGATATTATACATTAAACTATAATTATTCAACATTATATCTACTTTCTAGATACCCAAATATAACATCACATGATTTAATTTTTTTAAATCTAAAATCACATATTGTTTAAATTTTATATACTCAAGACTAACGACTTTAAAATACTATTAAAACTCACTCAAATTACAGAAGACTCATCCTTAACTCGGTCAAATTACAGAACATACAGAGAAGCTTCAAAGCAACCGTTTAATATGCGTGCATATTTACATTATAATATACCTAAAAGTAGTTGCAACTTTCTTAACTTGGCAATATGGCATCCCTCCTGGGTTTTCCTGTTTTGAGATTTCTGATCTGTTGCCCTCACATGCCTTCAGTGGTTATCGACAAGCTGTTGCAGGGACCTCTGAAATTGAACTCCGTCAGCCTCTGATTTGCCTTCCAGCATAAGAACAACTTGACCCATGCTTGGTCTCACACTCTCATCCTTGTCAATGCACAAAAAGCTCACCACAGCCGCTCTTCTTATCTGCTCAACATCCGCCTGATCGGCAACCCTCTCGTCCACAATGGAAATAAAATTGCCCTTGTCAATTTGAGTTGCTGCCCAGGTGGGAAAATAGCACTGAGATCCCTCCACGCTAAAGTCAAGATTTCGTCGGCCTGAGATTATTTCTAGCAGTGTCATGCCAAAACTGTATACATCTGCCTTCACTGTTATTGGCAATCCGGCGAGCCACTCGGGAGCCAAATACCCTCTCGTTCCTCTTGTTGTCGTCAGAACTCTGCTGAAATCTCTGCCAACAAGCTTTGCCAGTCCAAAATCTGCCACCTTTGGAGACAAATCCGCATCCAGAAGAATATTTTCTGGCTTGATATCGCAATGGATGATGCGATCTCTGCATTCTTCGTGGAGATAAAGCAGCCCTTTTGCAGTGCCTAAAGCGATTCCAAATCTGGTATTCCAGTCCAAAAGCTTGCCTGCCTCTTTGGCCTTGCGGGACAAGAAAGAGCTTAGAGACCCATTCTGCATATATTCATAAACAAGCATTCTTTGAGACCCCTCCACGCAGAATCCCCGGAGCCTCACCAAATTCACATGATGTATGTTTCCAATGGTGCTTATTTCTGCACGCAGCTGCTTTTCTGCTTGTTGGGAACCCTCTAATTTTTTCACCGCAACAAGTGTATTGTCGGAGAGAGTTCCTTTGAAGACAGAGCCAAATGCCCCCTTTCCCAACTTATGAGCGAAATTGTTTGTCGCAATTCTGAGCTCTCTGTAGGTGAATGTTCTAAACGATGTTGAAGTGTCGTACTCCTCTTGTTTCTGAAGCAGTCTTCGACGCCTGCGTTTAATAAACAACCATACACCAACAAACAGAATACCCAAAGCAGCAATGCCCAAAAGACTTGAAATGGAGAGCGCAAGTACTGTGCTGCTAATTCCTACATGGGCTGATGACTGCTGCAAATCTGAAGCAGCCAATCTAATAAAGAAGGACTGTCCCTCAGAAGAAGTATCCTTTGCCCGCAAGCTTAGCAGATCGCCAAACCACATTTTACAAACAGCAGGATTGGAATTAGTGAGAGCAAAGGCCGTGCAGGAGCAATTGTTGAGACAAGCAGTTTTGCATCCTTGTAGAGTCCACTCTTGGGTATATTGGGGAGCTTCATTATCAGACAAAGAAATATTGCCGACTTGGAGGAAACCATCTGTGGTGGTACGAACACTGCCATTAATGTAGGCAGAGCAGTTCAATGGAGTCCTCCGAACACAACCGCTTAACCACCACTGTCGTGAATGCCAGGCAGCAGCGTCTCTTGGATTGAAACCTTCCGCACAGCTACATAATTGAACGTTTGCTTGGGTGAAGCAGACTCCATGAGCCCCGCACATCCCATATACACCGCACCTTTCTTGGGGCTGCGACCAATCCATGCTCCACCTATTCTGAATCCACAGAAAAGATAGGAAGTAACCATCAGGGGTCACAATTTGCCTGGCCATCAAGGGACCAGCTTTGGGGGTAAACCAATATATGTAGTACATTCTTGTGGGAGACAACTCTATAAGATCCTCCTGAAATATGGAACGAGACAGTGACTCTGGCATGGTGGCATAATAGGTGCCCATCCACGGTCCAGTGCTGTAATATGGAACACCATTTGTGTAGTGCAGAATAAAGTCTTTCTGTTCTAGGGCTGGATTTATTTCTAGAAAGAAAGGCCCAGCTGCTGGATCTCTCCGATTCTTCCAGGGTCTTAGTTGTAATCCTTTCCAAAACTTCATGTGTGGCATCATTGTATCTGTGGGATGTGCGAAGCTCTCCCACACAATCTCAGAAGTGTTTTGGGCTCCAAAAAGAACAAAATTACCAGTGTCCAGAATGGAAGCACTGGATGCCTTTGTTTGCTGAGTATCATTAGTAGACCAAATCTGTCTTCCTCCTGAATCAGACACAGTGAGATAGCCATCTCTAGACAGCATCAAAATGCCGGGAGTTTTTCTGATAGGAGTCTCCCTGTTAGCTACCCAAATAATGGTCTTCTCAGAGATCTGGGCATACCAGATCCCAACATACCAGTTGTTGGTTCCATTGACATTAAAAAAACCCATTTCAAAAGTGCCATTCTTTGAAGTTATTGTCTGATCTGCCCTCAGAGAATCCCCCAAAGAGAGGGCATCATTGCCGGTAACTTCCGACAAATCGCATTTGCAGCATGAAATAAGCATAGCTAGAGCTAAGAAGAAATAGATCAAACAGCTTAATGCAGAATGAGCGTTCTGGAACCAATCCATATTCTCTCCGCCTTCTCTTTGCTTGATGGTAGCTTTCAATGAGTGCGTGCAAGAACAATTTCTGCTGCGTTTCTACTTAACTGTCAAAAAATTCCTGAATTTAGGCGCACCAAAATTTGCCGTGATTGATTAAATCTTGACCATTTGTAACAAAAAACATTTTCTTGTGAGACAAGGAATCTCCATAAGACTCAACCACGCGCATTATCTTGACCCCTTTTAGACTTAAAAGAGAATTTCAACCCGATAAACCTAATACTAGTAAATCGCCAATGGTAAACCGATAGAAACTAGTATTTCGAATTTTATACAGCTGCGTTAATTCCCTCACAATATTTGTTAATGGCAATCTGGTTTTTTTAATGCTCAAAATGCCTTATGGTCAATCAAATTCTTGGAGGTTGGTATTTAATGCCTTTTGGTCAATCAAATTCTGGAAGGTTGGTATTTTTATTTAGTATATAAGAGAGTGTTTTGATGTAAAGATATATTAATGATTTAATATAATTTTATATAAAATTGGATCTTATATTTTATCCTATCCACATACCTTTTATAGATATTTATATAGATTTATTTTTAATTTATCTACATTCATATGATTTGTTATACTTATGTTTGGATTCATTCTTATGCACATGTTATTGATTGTGATATAAAATCTTAATGCCTTGCAACTAATTCACACTCATGAAGTTGTCTTCATGATTGCAAAGAACATTGGAAACACAAACAATAACCCCACCAAATTTGTCATTTGTCATATATTAGAAGATGAAGAAAAAGTCAAGGTTGATTAGGTAAAGAAAAGAATTGAAGCTTTCAAAGTACATAGTACAAATTCAATAGTGTGAGAAAAGTTAATGATTATAGATTAGTCTCAAATTATTAGACTCATCCCCACCTAGTGTCAACAAAAAATTCTAATAGATGTGATTATTAATATATTACTCATTACTCTTGATCCTAAGACATATTAGATTCAAATCCATATCATGTTTTTTGCATTCTCTGGTTATTGGTCTATGTATGTATTTGTTTCTATTTACATCGTGTAATCAATTACTAACACAATACTCATTTTCTAGGGCTATCATAATTAATTTGTCTAGGTTAATCATGTTTGTGTATAAATTTTATTGGATTAGTTTTGTAGGTAAAGTTTAATTTTATTTGCTTTTTGGTGAACCCTATTTTTGATTTTAATGGGGATATTACCTAATTAGTTTATTTCCTAAGTCATATTCACACTAGTTTAGTTGAATTTACTGAGTTTACACATAGGATACTTATCACTTTATATATCATACCATAAGATTAAAATACTTGTTATAAGCTCATGTTATCTAATGTCTCACCTTGGCCTATATAACCAAGGTTTTCTCATACATCATAAATGATCTTTCTATTTGTGTTATTTGACAAGAATATACTATTTTTTGTTATATTGATCTTCTTATTTGTTTGTGCTTTCTACTTGACCTTAAGATCTTGGGTGGTTATTTCCATATCCAAATGTTACATGGTGTTAGAGTTTGTTGAGTACCTTTGGTTAGTCTTTTGAGACATTTGGAATTGTAGATCTTGTATTTTTTTTGAAAAGTTGGGCAATATCTTCTCTTGCATCAAATGATGATTCAAATAAAAATTAAAATAAATTTGATAAAAATATCAACTAAGAAGAGAAAATGAATGATTTATCTAATGAATCTTCATATTATTTTAAAGTATACATTGAACCTTCTTCAAAGAATTAATTATCTAAGAAGGACAATCCTATTTATTAAGAATCATAATTTCTTTTTTGTTAATGGTACATATGACACTCAATGGGCCCATTTGATAAAGAAAGAACTTTAAATTAGGTGATTGTATTGGGAAAATGAGCAATGTAACATGTCTATATTACTTGGGATTTTGGAGATATATTTGCATGGTCATATTAGGACATGTTGAGTGTTGATCTTAATATTGTGGTGATCTACATTATTTTAGAGTGTGATCTTAAATCTATTATATGAAAGATTAGGAATATGCATATTAAGGTTACTTAATAGTTAAAGAAAATTTAAAAACAATAATTAGTGTTGAATTTATAATATCAATTGAGTGTTTGCATTTGATTTCTAATATGGTACATGTTATGATATTCAATATTCATAGTTGTATTTTTATCAATTTAAGAAATCCTAATAAAAAATTTCTTAAATTCAAATTTTCTCTTTTAAATTTGGCATGATCTTTGAATCTTTGAATCTTAACATTGATATAAAAAATTCTCACACAATCTAATCTTAAAAAAAAAACTTATAAAATTGTGAATTGTAAAAATCTGATATCATTAACATTATTTTTCTCATTTTTAACTCTGACGATCACTGAGGTAATCTCTGAGGATTTATTCCTATTCTTGTCTGTTAATGGGCAAGTTACATATTCTTAATTGCCAACGTGGGGGTTCTCCTTGTCAAGGGGTGCCATAATTATACTGTGATAGTTACATCTTTAGCCATTTTAGAAAAGCATCTCAATTAATTTGGCATCACCTGTTTGAGTAGAAATCACCGACAATTACATGGTGAACAAAATTTCCTTCAATTGCGGCTGTCTTCATCCTCCAACACGCACTCTCTTTATTCTCTCACCCGTCAACAGTGTCTTTTCCTTGAACGTGGGTATTTCTGGGTGTGGGTACCTATTGCTTTTACTATCATTGCCTTAATCCTAGCCGCACTCTTCTCCTGTCTGATATCCATTTTTTACTCCATTTTCCCCTTTACTTGCTGCAATCTTCATCAAAGCTCAGCGTCAGTCTTGAAAGAATATATTCAATGGCTTGGGAATTGGGATTGTATGAAGTTGGCAATTGAATGTAAATAAAAAATAATATTAATAATGAGAGGATAGAGAGGAGGAGACTAAGTAGTGAAGAGATCAAGGGATTGGAGATCTGGTGGTTGCGTGGGCGGCTAATGCAGAGGAAAAGCTTGAATTATGGTGGCTATAAAATTTAGTGTCAATTTTGTACTTGTTGTTATTATGCATTGTCCATATCAATAATTGAACAATATACAAGATTATTGTTAGCCTCATACCGACATATTTTCGTACTTTCATTGTTGTATGGTTTCATTGTTTACAATTTCGCTCGCAAATTGTGATAGCATTAAGTAGTATTAGAGCTGGTAATTCAGTGGAATGCGTGTTGAGGAGATGGTGTTGAGGCGTGAGAGAAAATAGTGTCAATCAATGAAAATCAGATGTTGTAAATTATTTATGGTTCGTTTATTTATTATTTAATATTTTTTATAATTATTTGACATAATTTAAATATATATTATTTAAGAGTTGTGTTTTTCTAAAAAGGAGGGTGAGATTTTGAGTTAGTACTTTTGTCACTTGTTTTTGATTAAGGTAAATGGGTTTTACATGGATCTAAAATCCAAAGTTTTACAATCAAAAGAACAGTCACAAAACAGACTAGAATCAATAACTAAGCAACAAACGAAACAGGGGCCAAGCCCACAAAGTAAAAAAACTACAAAAAACAAGCTAAGCACAAAATAAAACAACAACACCCTACTTGAAAGAGTGCACCAATTCCGAGTTCTTCTGGATCATCTTCCAATTTATGTCTTCAAGCTCTTCCATAATGAACTGCTCTTGATTCTTGCTTCTGGTTCTAGTATACGGGCTAGTCGTAGTTTGAGAACCTGTTCCTTGCATGCTTGAATCCTGTAATTTCTTCTTCTGTTTAGTCTCCAATGGTGGGATGCTGGATAAAGGCTGAGCTTTGTGATCAACAATCATCGCATTTACCTTCTTGAGGCCCTCTGCAATGCTATTCATTGCTTCCTTAGTAATGTCCACTAAATTCTTCAAGCTCCCTTTTATTTCTTCCAAGCTTGATTCCAGATAACCAATTTTTCTCTCATGGCCAGTCTTCATAGTCTCCACATCTTTAGTTAATTTTTGTGTCATCTGGAGCAACTTATCGATTTTACTTGGCTTAGGGTTATTGGTAAATGTATCAATGATACCCTTGATACCCTCTTTCAGCATGTTAATTTCCTTACCCAACCCAATGGAAACAATTCTCTTGCCCACTAGCAATTTTTTTTATTAGCTTCCTCAGCACCGAGTCAATAGTGGCCATCCCCTGTTTCCCTTGGTCAACATTAATGGGGATGTCAAGTTTAATTTCCTTTTTCTTTCCCTTGTTGTCAACAGACTTCCTCGATTTAGTCTTTTTTGATTTTGGAGGGTCTGAATCTTGCAATTTGATTCCAAGAGTCTTATACTTACTAGCCGCCCATTTGGAGCGTTTGTTCCTCCTACAACTACTAGTCCCAGGGTTCATGTGGGCATGAACCTCCTCTTGAGTGGGACAGTAGTCAAGGTCTTCTTAAATCTTAATATCCCACCAATCCATGACCATTCTGCTCTCCTCTCCCTCCATTTCCGTATTTGACACCACCCGCACCTCAGGGTTGGTGGATGAAATGGGGGTTTTGTTAACCGGGGAAGGCTTAACGTCATTATCCTTAGCATAGTCCATGATAAGAACAATTAATCCTTCATGTAAAACAAGATTAACATGATTCTTGGCATGGTTAGCTAGACTTTTCTCAAGGGAAGAAAGCAAATAAAAGGGAATGGAAATCCTTGTACCATGCCTAAAATGGTTAAGAATCATGAAATGATAGGAAAAGATACTAGCAAAGTGTCCATCAAGGGTAATATACCTCATTATCACCTCCGCCATGTCCACCCACAGGGTTTGCAAATCTTTCCTGTTATACCCACCATCCGCCATTTTGCGAGCCCTGTCTCTTTCACTTTGTTTGTCAAAGAAGATGGAGATAGCCTCCTCAGCCAATTTCCTCTCATGATATAATTTCTTTCCTTTCATCTGCATGCCCGTGATATTTGCAATAAAGCCTTATCAATTCTGAACTACTCTCCAAACACAGTGAGAATGCCCTTATTCCATCCTTTAACAAAATCTTCAGTCTTTTTGGGATAATTCCCATGGAGTCTCTCAAGATAGGGAATAAGACCCCCATCCAAAATTTCATTCCAAAGGTCCGTATTCTTCTTCCATTTTTCTTAAGAAGTGGTCTCCATTTTGTTTTTGTCACCACCCATGCAATCTCTGCCTCTGCAATTCGAAGTATACACAATAAACCAGACCCACAAAATGCAAAACTAGGCGCTAAGGAAGGGTCTAGACGCTATGATATTGGGATATGAAAACAAATCCCACCAAAAATCACCATTCAAAAGATTACCTATCTTCATTAATGAGTAATCAATAGCTGATACAAGCGGCATCTTTTCTCTCCAGATCACATAAGTGCTTCGGGAAAGTTCCTCTTTCCGTCCATCACCGTACTTCCACACAATCTACACTAATATTTGCCATGTGGTTCGTCGACATATTGCCTTCCCTATACACATGGGAGACCTTGAAATCATCGAGCTTATCAATCATGATATGACACTTCTCAATTAAGCGTTTAATCATCTAGCTAGGTTCAGATTGCTTAGTAATATATTTAATGATATTCATGGAGTCACTTTCCAGCCAGACTTTTCTGAACTCTTCTCTGATTGCCATGTGTAATCCAATGTAAGTGGAATTTTCCTTGGCGAGGTGGTTTTTTTGGGTGCCCAGAGGGAGCGCCATCATTGAGACAAGCTTACCATTGTGGTTCTAAGCAACTCCCCCACAACCAGCCAGCCCAGGGTTACCCTTGGCTACCCCATCAAAATTGATTTTGATCCACCCACTAGGAGGGGGGACCCAAACAACATTGTTTCTAGCTTTTTTTAACTTACCCGTGGGATAGATATGTCCCAGCTGATATGCCACCTTTTGATGATATCCCAATCCTGCAATATGGTAATAATGGGAGGGTCACCCTTATGAGAAGGGCAACAAAATAATTTTTTTCTTTGATAGCATTCTGAGTCCTGCAAGTGACCGACAAGGCAGTGTTGTCACATGGATTTGCATCCGATACAAGCTTGAAATTCTTGCAATCCAGTGACACATTGGACTACTCTCAGGCTGTGGGTATCCTATTATGAGAGCAGACCTCTGGATTATAGGCTGGCTTCCTATTTGATCACCTAAAGAACTTAAATGAATTTTTGAGAAAAGGGAAGAAGGATATGCATAAAACTGAAAATTAACTACAACTAGGTGATCCTCCAATGATAAAAGACCTACAAATTGCTTACAAATCCACAAGATAACCTAGCTAATGAAACTACTTAAACTCACAACTCAAACATACATGTTTGCATAAACAATTCTCTTGCAAGGCTAGCTTACTGATGTTCAGAGAAAGGAGAATAATAATGTTCTCACAATTTTTGATGCAACAAAATCACATACACAATTAGAGACCTGCACTATAACATGTACCTTAGCCCCAAGCATCTGAACTAAGATAAAATGAAGGATTCTACAAAAGAATCATAGAATTTTAATCAAAATGCTTACAATCATAATGCTTAGACCAAAGAATTTAAGGAGGAACTCAGCTTCTTTATTGAAAACAAGGAACTTTGTGCATTACAAATCTGGAAAAATGCCTAAAAATGAGTTACAGGAGCCTGAGTATCTTCTGCTACACAATCTCAAAACTCCCAAACTCCTTACAAAAGAGTGAAAAACAAACACTTATACCAAAGCTTGCAAAAAATTAAAAAAAATTTGAATTTTTGGCTCCAAGATGGATCAGTTGTCACTAATTCTAAGCTTTTCCTCAAAATCAGGGGGCTTAACTGAGAGAGAAACTCTTCTGAAACTGCAAAAAAGAGTAGCCAAACTGAACACAACTTCACGTCATTTCGCGTTGAGTTCACCTGGACGCTACCGGTTACCTGACCATTTGATTTAACCACCTACATTAACCGTCATCACATAATAGAAACCGTCGGGACTATTGACAGCTTGTTGCTATGTCGCAAGGATTAACCTTTATCCACCTTGCCAGTCACCAAGTCGCATGAGATAACCAACGAGCATCTTCATCATGCGGTATAGCGACGGTCGTTGATCTATCCTCAAACTGCTCGATCTTTAACCTCTTAGCCGCTCACCTTTTCCGGACCTGCTTTGTCACCAAGTCACTATGATAACTGGCGAGCTTCTTTCTATAGCAATATAGCGATGGCCGTTAGATCTTTCAGATTACCGTTGATCTTTCCTGATCTTCTCGGTCTTTAGTCTCTCTAAGTATCCGTGCCACATGTCAATCTCCGGTTTTCCACTAGATACACCTGAGCACGGCCTCATCTGCCACCTCAGCACCACTGGGCCCACCATTTTACTTTAGTTTATTCGACATTAGTCTTTCGGCCAAACTACCTCCCTCGATAAACAATTTTTATGTCTCATCGAAACTGTAGTTTCATCGATACCTATTATTTTGATGAAACTGATGCATTCAATGAAACCATTTAGAGATCTATCACAGCCAAGGTTTGTTCGACATTCACCTTGATGACATGCCACCTATCGTGAGGCGTGTCACCACATGTCACCTTGTGATACGCTTAGAGTCCACCTTGACACCACCTGACCTGCCACCTGTCGCGAGGGTATTCATTTCGGGCACTTCACAACCACAGTACATCAATAGTCATGGATAGCCCCCAAATGTCACTGCACCATCTGATCTTCCTTGATCTGTTGTTGATCTTTCCGATCTTCTCGAGCTTTAACTTTCCCTTTTCAGCACATGCTTTTTCAGTAAGTCATGGGGAGTATTTGGTGATTATCTTCCCATCGCAACATAGCAACAACCGTAAGATCTTTCTTGATCACCGTTGATCTACCTGAATCTACTCGGTCTTTAGTCTCTCTAAACGTCTCTCTCTTATCCCACGGTGTCACCACATGGCACACCTCTATTTTGCTACATGATCCACCCGTGTGCCACTTCAACTTCCACCTGGATGCCACCTCACCAGTCGCTAAGTCACGGTGATTAACAATTGAGCACTTTTGCATAGCGGTATAGTGATGGCCGTCAGATCCTTTGCAACCTTCTCACCTATTAATTTTCCCTTTCACTGCAAAATTTGGCCACTTTGAGATGCGTATGTATGCGAGAGGCCCACCAACACTGAACTGCTCCTTGTCAAAAGGTCGTAAGCTTTGACACTAAGGATATATGCGACCTTGCATATAAATGCGATAAATTTCCTCTGTGCGGACAATGTGGGATAAATGGTCCTTCTTGGGCCTTTCCTTTGTCACACGACCCCTATAGTTTGCTTTTACCTGAAGGTTTCTGAGCCTCTCCAAATTCAAAAATGAATTTTGCAATGGAGCATGAACATTTATGCGATCTATCTATCTTTGTAACATTCATCTCCATCAGCATGCTAGGCTCAAGTCTCGTGGGAACCACATTTTAACCCACATGCTATATTAAATTACCTTTCCTGTATCTGCACATGAAGTAAACAAGTTAGACAAAAACATTTATTATTTTCATACTTAGCACTTGTTTCTCCTTCTGAGACATATTGAGCTTGTAGCGAAAATAGGTAATGAGTAGAAGACTCAATATCCTTGAAGATCCGATTGTTTCTTTCCTTCCAAAAACCCTAGGCTAAATGAGGCAACATAAAGCTCCATAAAATTTTGAGGGAAGGGTTATCCAAAGGACAATTCCACTAGGACTAGCAATTATGAATATTACTAGGCAAGCACCACTAGATTCCCCATAGTTCAAAGAAATATGCCCAAACATCTTTGGAGAAGGTGCAATTGAGCAATAGATGGTAGACATCTTCAACATCTTCCTTGCACAAGAAAAATCTATTATGAATAGTCATTCCCCTTTTACACAAATTGTCAATTGAGAGAACTTCAACTTGCATAAAAATCCAAAAGAAAATATTAATCTTAGGAATCAATAGCTTGTTCTAGATGCAAGACTAGAAAGGAGCAGGAGAGAAGGATCTCACGAGTAGGTGAAAGGCTTTAGAGATAAAGAACACTCCTGAATAAGATCCACTCCACACCATAGATTCCTCCATAGGGAAAGAGGGGATGTGGATAAAAGAGAGCCACGACTGGAGAGGGAGAAAGGATGGGTCTAGGCCAATAAGATTGATCCAATTCCCATCTTTGATATAATCAATTACCCAGAAACCAATATGCCTCGTACATCTCTCCTTAAGTTGAGTAGCCCACTGAAAGTTAATCAGTGGACCATCTCCAACCCACCAGTCTTCCCAAAATCAAAATTTTCTACCATTCCCAAGAATCCATCTAGATCCTTATAGAATAATATTTTTGGTGTTGAAGAATTTTCCCCATAGAGAAGAGCCTGTGAGGGGCAAATTATAGTCTTCCAACACACTTTGAAGGCCATTAATGTGATATTTATGATGGAAAATAGAGGTCCATTCATTGGATTCCTTTAGGTATCTCTAAAGTTGCTTTGCCATAAGGGCCTTATTGAAATCACAAATATGCCTAAGATCAAGGCCTCCAAGTTTCTTCAAAAAATAGACCTGCTTCCAAGCCACCACATGTAGACGTTTTTTGGATTTAGTACCAGTCCATAAGAAATTCTTTTGAATTCTTTCCATTCGATCAACAAATTTTGAAGGAACTTTGAAAAGGCTCATACCATAGACCAGTAAGTTTTGTAAGGAGGCCTTGATGAGTTGAAGCTTACCAGCTTGGCTCAAGAGAGAACCTTTCCAACCTAGTAGCTTGTTCTGAAAGTGATCAAGCAAATTAGACCAGAAAACATCAAGAGCTGGGCTTGTACAAAGAGGTAGACCAAGATAAGAGTCAAGCAAAGACCCTAACTTGCACCCTAGAATATTTGCAATCTTAATCTACTTATGATAATGAGTATTAAGGAAAAAAATAGAGCTCTTATGAGAACTAATCTTCTACGTAGAGCCACGCTCATAAATATTGAGAAGAGACTTTAATAACTTGGCTTTTGAAACAGAGCTTTCTCCCATAAGAAGAGTGTCATCAACAAATTGCTGGTGGGAACAGATTTGGGCTTAAGAAGAGGGGTGAAGCCCTTTGAGTTTACCGATCCTTTTTTTCCTCTGAATAATCTTGCTGACAGCCTCACCCATCAAAATAAAGAGAAACGGGGAGAGGGGATCTCCCCGCCTTATGTCTCTAGAAGCCGAGAAGAAACCTGAATGAGATCGATTGATCAACACTGAGAATTTCAAAGTAGAGATGCATTGATTCACCAATTGAATGAAATGATCACTAAAACCAAAAGACCATAGAATTTTGACCAAAAACATCCAGTTAACCCGATCATAAGCTTTGAGAAAATCAATCTTGAGCAAAAAACTAGATTTCTTGTTTATGGAGAGTGAATGGTTGTTCTCATGGACCACAATAATAGAGTCCATAATTTGTCTCTCGGGCACAAACCCATTCTGATGTTTAGAAATCAGGAGCGGAAGAACACTCTTCAATTTGAAAACCAAAATTTTGGTGAAGATCTTATAGATAGAATTACATAAACTGATAGGTATGAAATCCTGAAAGCAACTGGCATCCGACTTCTTGGGGATCAAGACAAAAAAGGTGGCATTGAGTTCTTTCAAAAGAGAGTGGGATCCAAAAAACTCTTTGGCCGCATCCACAATATCATTACCAACAATCTGCCAAAACAATTGAAAGAAGAACATGGGAAAACCATCAAATCCAGGCACTTTGTTTCATTTAAACGAGAAGACAACCCTTTTAACTTCCTTAGAAGATGAAATTCTAGTAAGGTCCTTGTTCATCTCCTGAGAAATACTAGCAGGGATCTCACGTAATATTTCCTTCTAAGCACTCACATCAAGAGGCCCCTCCTTAGAAAGAAGGGAAGAGAAGCAATGGAGAGCCTCCTGACTCATATCTTCCTATTTATTGACCCATTGATTGTTAACTCAAATCCTCTTGACTCTATTGGAGGCCCTATGTCTTAACGTGGTCATATGGAAAAATTTGGTTTTCCTATCCCCACTTTTGAGACAAATGGCTCTTGACCTCTGTTTCTAGTATTCTTCCTCTTTGGAGACGATATCATGGAGTTTTGAGAGAAGATCAATTTCTTTGTCTATAACTTGGGGATTATTGCTTGAGTTTTGTATCTGCAGTTGGATACCATCAAGTTCCCTTTTGAGAGCATCTTTCCCTTGGAAGATATTACCAAATGAAGATTTGTTCCATTTTTACACATTAACTTTGACATTAGAAAGTTTTTTGGCAACTCTGTACATAGCTATACCCTGGATGCTAACATCCCATCATTCAACAATTTATCATGCAATTTAGGATTAAGAGTCCACATTTTCTCAAACCTGAAAGGAGAGGCCTTCATACCAGCAATGGGCGAGATATTCAGAAAAAATGGGAAATGATCAGATCCAATTCTAGACAGAGATGAAAGTTTACAAGAATAATCTAGAAGCCAATTGGGGGAAAGGATCCATTGATCTAACTTAACTTGAATAAGGTTTGAACCACTTCTTCTATTTGACCAAGTAAATTTAACACCAGTTAGGTCCAAATCCAATAAAACCAAAGAGTTAATCATATCAGCTAAATCCTACTTACTATCCTTATAGATCGGGGCACCTCCCAATTTCTTAGAATTAAACAAAGGAGTATTAAAGTCCCTCAACAATATCCACCTCTCCTTGGGGAGCGATTGTCTAACATTAATCAGAGAGTTCCAGAGGGATTTTCTGGCATTTCTACTATTTGGAGCATAAATATTGGAGATGACCCAAGATGAACCATCTTTTAACTCGTAAATCTAGTGGCAATATGATTAGACCTAGTCAAAATAGCCATACCTTGGATAAGCCTTGGGTTCTAGAAGGAAGCAATACCACCCAATGCACCATCAACATCAGAGTAATGCACACCACAATCCTTGAACACGGTTAACTTAATTTTCTCCACTCTACAAGAAAGCATTTTTGTTTCCTGGACAAGAGAGATATCAGGTTTATGATCTCACACCAAATTAGATAGGAGATCATGTTCATGGGGGTGGCTAAGCCCCCTTATATTCTAGGAGATTAACTTCATTTAGCAGGGGAGGGGGATCCAATCCCCACATCCTGAAGAGTTCTCTGAGCTCCATCTGCAATCACAGCTTTACTATGTTTCTCCCTATTAAAACTGTATGTTGTTCTTCCCACCCCTCTTGGTTCTGATCCATAATCCATTCTCTGTCTATTCCTAGTTTTGACTGGTAGGTCCAGGAGTTTGACCATTTCTAACAGGCAAGGGGTAACTGTATCTTTGGCTTCTGGATTTCACTGCAATAAAAGGATTAAAGTCCTCCGAACTAAGACTAGGGGAATCCTTCCCCGATCGCCCACCTTAATTCTGTGATTTTAGAATCTCTAGTGTATTACTAACATCAATAAGTAGATGAATGGATTGGTTCTCATTGTTGGATCTAGTGGCATTATCCAGGCCAGGACACACACCCTTGATTTGAGTATCAAGTTGAGGGTCTACATGAACCATATCTGGTACTACAATGGTCTTTGATCCTAAGGGAGCCACCTTGGCAACCCTATCTGGGTTAGGCGTAGCATGAACCTCCAAAGATGTCTGCAAAGCTGAAGAATCCTCCATCTGGGCCTGATTCATATTGTTATCCACCATATCAGGGGGTGTGTCTACCCTTGAGGGTACAGGATCCATTTGGGGAGAAACATGGGCGTCCGTCGGAGAAGACACTTTCTTCCTCACCTTCTTTGGTTGGGGTTTCTTTGGGAAATATCTAGCCCAGTAACCAACTTTTTTATAGTGAAAACAAGCAAAAGGGATGGTTTCATATTCCAGTTTCTGGACCCATTTTCCTAGATTCAAATTGAAAGAAATCTCAAGAGAGAGATCAGTAGATTGCTTGATGTTAACACATATGTGAGCATAGACCAGCCTTCTTTTGGCTGTCGTCATCAAATCCACAGATAGAAGTTCACCAAAACACGTAGCCAATCCAACAAAGATATCTTCATCCTGATAATCTAAGGGGAGACCAGGAGGACGAACCCAAATAGGGGCCTCATTGCATTCCCAATCCTTAGGATTGAAACCGGGTTCCCATTTCTTAAGATCTAAGGAGGTTTTTCCCAGAATCCAGGGACCTCCCACCAAGATAGATCTCAAGTCCTCATCACACACAAATGAGAAAGAGAAAAAACCATTAGCCACAACAACAACTTCAATCTGACCTTTCCCTTTCCACTTCCCAGAAACCCACACACAAACAGATTCAATATTTGGGCGCAGCCCCACAAACTTACCAATCAAAACCAAAGCTAGGTTCGCCATATTTTAATCCACTATACAGTCTGGAATAGAAATAGAAAAAATGCCAGATGTTGGATCCACACGGTGGAAACAGGGGAGATCGACTTACCTTTAAGATGAGACCCAAACAAAGCCGACCATTTCCTATTACAATCCAGAGAAGAGGATGCCTGCAGTTTCTTTGATGATTCCTTGGGACCCTCCACAACATGTGGATCGAAAGATCTGTCATAGTGAGAATACTTATCACTTATCGGGACTTGCAGTGTACCTACATCCCAGACCTCAAAGCCACTACCATCCATTGATTCCTTCTCCTTTGCATCACCTGTGGCCCCCTCCACATGAGCTCCACTGCTTCCGACATTGTTATCTTTTCCTACCTTCTACAAGTTGAAAATTTCCACCGCCCTTGCTCTCTCCATTCCTCTCCTTGGTATGGTAACCAAATTTCCTAAATTGTAATGGAGGGAGAAGAAATCCATAAAGAATGAAAAAGGTTTGTACTTTTATCAATTGTTGATGCTCTAAGAATCGGTATATTAGTTATCAAAAGATGACCTCTTAGTAATATATCAACTATTTTTGATGAGGGATACTCGCTCTTAAAATATAATCATACATAAACAACATAAACTTCAAGACAAAGGGGTATGCAACTTTTATTATAATTTATTAGAATAAGTACAAAACTTGCAATACAACTATTGGAATCATAAGATCTCTGTTACAATAATAATGGTTGCAATATATGTAGGAAAATTAGACATGCAAGTATAGAAATTAAAATAATTGCCACTAGAAACAACAACACCTAACATTATACTAAAAAAAACTTCACCAATTTTTCGTACCTTTAATGAGTTTTTTTTCCATTTGTGACAAATTAATAAGAATTTTTTGCATGTCACCAAATTGTTCCTCCCATTTGGGTGTCAAATGGATCCAACAGTTCCTTTTTCCTACCCTTGAAAATTTTCCCATTTTAGTGCAATTACTAGGAGCCATAGCTTTTGATCTAAGCTTGTTGCTTGATTGAGTCCTTTCTTTTTTTAAATTGAAGTACTAGAGTGCTCTACAATGCCCAAAATTTGTGTGTTTCAAGCCTAGAAAATTTTGTTTAAGGTCTCAAATCTCATCTCAAAAAATATTAAGATACCAAAAACTTAAATGATCAATATCTACCATTCCAAAACTAATCTCGACTCAAAACTCACCCAAAATGTGCAATTTACCAATCATGAGTTTTGTGAATTATTTTGTCACAAATCATTCATATGCAAATTTACTTAAAATAAAAACTTTTTATTTTTAGCCCTTATGTACCAAACCAAAATAGAAATAAAAAGAGATTTTTTTTGGGCGATGCAAGATTTCTCTTATACCTTGGATGCTCCTACATTAACTATGTAGGGTAATTTGGGAGGTGACCTTGTCACATCTTATGTGTTTTTGAGAAAAACAAAGATGGCGACCAACCTTTACCTTGGGTGGTCATGATGAAACTTAATAGGCCTTCATTTCCAATGTGCCAAGTATCCTTCATACTGGTTATTTCTTGTACTTTTTTTTCTCACAACCATCCAAGATGTCATCTATCTCTTCCTTCTCTCAAGTAGATGATATATTCCATCGTTCTTTTACTAGTCCATATTCCATGCCTCCTTCATGATACATTGTCAAATCAGCAATGTTGAACATAGGAGATATGCTTATTCCACTCGACTACTCTACCTCATAAGTATTTCATAAATCATGCTTCTTGAAGAAAATGCATAATCGATATTTTTTCATTTTTAACTTCTTGTGCATTGCCATAGGAAACATTTCCTTGCTTAAGTGAACCATGATTTCATCTCCAACTTGAAATTTCTTAAATTGTTGAACTTTTTATCTACTTTAGCCTTGTACTAATAATTCATCTTATTAATATGATTTATTACCTTTGAACATGCAAGTCCTTCAAATGATCTCATAATATAAAAATATTTGCATTGCTCTTTTCTCTTCTGTTAATATTTCTCAATATGAAGAAGCATTCCTTACACTACTCCCATATGCAATTTGAAATGAGGATTTAATAGTACCCTTGTTAATAGAATCATTGTTAGAATCAAATCCTATCCCTTTGTCTTATCTCCTACTAAGCGTCTTAGTAGGTTCCCTAAAATCCTATTCACCACCTCTAACTAGTCATCAGTCTTTGGATGGTGTGTAGAGCTAAACTTCAAATTAGCCATTAGTTTCTTCCATAATGTTCTCCAAATATCTGAAACTTTACTCTTAGGTAGACCATGTAGTCTAACTACTTCTCTAAAAATTAATTTTGTAATGTGAACACCATACCTAGTCTTCTTACATGGAATGAAATGTGCCATCTTTTAAAACCTATCCACTACCACAAATATTGAATCATGTCTTCTATATGTCTTTGACAAGAAAGAACAAAGTCCATGGTGATATAACCTATTATTCTAGCTTAATCCTTTTACCATTTAGCATACTCTACATGTTTGCAAAATATCCTTAATATCTTGGTGCAACTATGGCTATTAATAATTCTCACTAACAAGAGTAATGGTATATAAAAAATGATTGATTTTTGAAATGGGGCGAGCGAGAGGTGAGATAGGAGTCGGGGTTTCAGGGGAGTCTGCCAATGGACAAGATAAAGTGAATGAAGATGATGATGACGGTTTCACTTTTCTTGGGCTTCAATTGGATGTTGGGCTACTCTCTTCATTTTGGTTTCTCCGTGGTTGGAGTTTTTGCGAAAGGGTGTCTTTGGCTTGGTTTCCAAGGGGAGTCATTGATGATGACATAGCCAAGGTTTCTATTGGTAATGTGAGTTGTGAGGGATGGGTCCTGGTTTCCTCCTACCACTTTCTTTGCATAATCCTACCATCTCTAACGAGGTCTCTTTGATGCAAAGAGTCTTGAAGCCTTGTTTGATACACCTCCTTGAGTGATTTATCCTACTCAACCCTTCAACTACTCAAGTCCTTCCTATGGCACTTGGAAGGGGTTATAATAATGAAACATCCAAGGTTTGAACCTTCTTGAATTGCCTCCTAGTTATATCCAATGCATTCTGGTCAATCAACTCCTCCACTTGAGGTTGCCACCTCAGTTACTCACACACTCCTCTCTTGGACTCCAACCACTCCTGCAAGGATCTTAAGACACAATCTCTTCCTATGGTTTCTCAATGCATCAAAAAGGTGTCTTCAATTTTTTTTGAGGTTTAAGCCTCACCAAATCCATCACCCTGGCTTCTTAACCCTTCTAGGTCTCTACCAACACCTAATTAGGCCTAATTGCATTAGCCTTCCCTAGGCGGTTTTAGGGGTTTAATTTGAGAAAGTCCAAAAAAAACTAGAAATAAATCATGGATTTGAGTACCCTTTTGGAAGTTACAGACAATACTAGAAAACTGTATCTGGGTTATCCGTACAAGTGGGGTTTCCCATGCTGCACTAATTTGAAGGGTTTTAGGCCTAGCTAGTGAATTAGCAAGATGGGTCTAGAACTCTTCACCAATAAAATCTCCCACTCCAAAAAAATTTGGAACCTTCAAGAGGAATTAGAGGGATTTCCATTCATATTCCACTTTGACCTACACCAATCTTCTTGTGCTCACAAATCACAATTTTCTTGTTGTCCTAACTCACCTACTCCTAGCGGTGAGCCTAGGGCTTCATTGTTTCTCCTCCTCCTGGACCAGCAATATCACACACACTATTCCTAAGATATGTACATACCCTAACCTAGAATTCTTAGTGATTTCAACAGGTTCCATCATAGAATGGCTAGGTTAGAGCCATTTCTTGCTCGTAAACCCTATTTGCAAGGGTTTTGCTCCTAGTTGCAAAGAATGAAAGAAATCTCTACAATTTGGAACAATCAAAACTACAAATAAACCTTCATGAAAGAAAATAAAATGATCATACAAATATGTCAATGAGTTTACACCATCTAGTCCATACTGGACTGTACAAGCAAGGAAAAACAAGACCAAACTGTCAAAAACCGGTGGAAACAAGGTTGTTTCACAAACCAAAAACTTTCTCTTGCATTTCCAATCCTCCAAACCATACGATGAAGTGAAATTTGGATTATATCCACTTGTTTCATTTGGTTCAACCAACTTCCTAACGCCTATAACCAAAAATGCAACTTTTGCAAGAAATTACAAAATGTTGCTCAACAACTTTTGACAACTTTTGCTCCAGGATACAATTTTCCATTCTAATGCATTATAAGGTTATTAAAGGTCCTCAAGCACCCTAGAAGACCTAAAAACAACCCAATTGACTCTCACTACATGAATATATTCATCTAGAGTATTTTTCCTGTGAACTACCTAAGCATCTCACTTCTAAGGCTAACAACATCCTAAGCACAATTGACTCAAACCAAAATTTGGGCAATTCAACCATGGCTCTACTGAGTCCTCAATGGTTGGTCCATTATTACATCACAAATTAACACACAAACTTAAAAGAAATCAAAGCTTTTATTCTTGGAGTGCTAGGTGCCCTGCACCATACTTCCCTGGGTCAAAGAACTCAAGTCCCTTGAGTTATAAGGTCTGAAATCTCCACTCCATGTTGAAGTATATCTGCCTCTGACATCCACATGGCATCTAAATCAATTAACCCTTTCCACTTAACAAGATAGTTCTTGTAGACTCCTTTCCTTGTCTTCTTTACTATCTTGGTCTCCAAGATACTCTCTAACTCAACCGGTTGACTAGGTGGCAAATCCTTTACCCAATCTTCATGAACCAGTGATGGCATGTCTATTTGATTTGTTGGTGTCTCTCCCTTTTATGGATAGAGATCACATATATTAAAAATAGGAGATATCCCCAAGATAGGTGGAAGTTCAACCTCATAAGCATTCTGCCCATACTTGTGCACCACCTTGAGAGGTCCAATTTTCTTCATCATGAGCTTGATAGGCTACCCTTTTGGAAGTCTCTCCTTCCCAAGGTATGCCAACACTAAGTCTCCTACTTGAAATTGTAGCTTCCTCCTTGTTTTATCAGCTTGAACCTTATACTACTCATATTTTTGTTGTAAGGACTGCCTTACCTTATCATGCACCTCTTTAATTCCTTCTGCAAAGTTCTCCCCTTGTGCACTCTTGGTTGCCATTGAACTGAGATCTCTAAGCTCTAATATTCCTCTAGGATGGAATCCATATACTATCTCTAAAGGATTTTACCTGTGCTATAGTTCATTGAGTCATTATATGCATATTCTGCCTGTCCAAGTACTAGATCCCAAGTTTGCCCATGTTGTTTGGTAAGACATAAAGTAGCAAGTTACCCAATGAACGGCGGACTACCTCTATCTAACCATCTGATTGAGGATGATAGGTAGATGAGAAAGATAACTTGGTGCCCAACTTCCTCTAAAGTGTCCTCCAAAAGTGGCTCAAAAACTTCACATCTCTATCACTAACAATGCTGATTGGAAAACCATGAATTCTGACTATCTCCTTGAAGAAGAGGCCTGCAATATAGGTGGCATCATTGGTACTCTTGCAAGGTATGAAATGTGCCATTTTTGTGAACCTATCTACTACCACATACACACTATCAAATCCTCTTGGTGTCCTAGGCAAGCCTAACACAAAATCCATGCTCAAACATTCCTAAGGCCTCTGAGGTATGACCAAGGGTTGATATAAACCTGCATTACTTGAGGTTCCTTTTTCTCTTTGGCAGATGGTACATTTCTCTACAAATATTCTCACTTCTGATTGCAACTTGGGCCAATAATAAAACCTACCAACCTACTCCAAAGTCTTATCAATGCCAAAATGACATCCTAGACCTCGTTGATGCTTTTCTTGAATAATATTTTGCCTCATAAAACATTGAGGTATGCAAAGAAGATGACCTTTGAACAACAAACCCTCATGTATCATGTATTCTGAATAAGAGACATGTGAGGTATTAGAAAAATCAGAACAAACATTATATATCTTTGCAAAATCCATGTCTTCCTTGTAGAGGTCTTTCAACTCACTCAAACCCACACTTTGCAATTGAATCTCCTACATGGTCATGATTCTCCTACTTAGTGCATCAACAAATTTGTTGGCCATCCCTTTCTTGTGTTTAATAGTGAATGTATAAGATTGTAGGTACTCAACCCACTTTAGGTGTCTTTGGTTCAACTTCTCTTACCCATTGCAAAAAATAAGGGCATGGTTGTCAGTGAAGACTATAAATTCTTTGGGCAACAGATAGTGACGCCATTTTTTCAATGCTTGAACCATTGCATACAAATCTAAGTCATATGTGGAGTACCTTTGCTTAGCTTCATTTAACTTTTCTGAGAAGAAAGCTATAGGATGTCCCTCTTGGCTTAAAACCGCCCCTATTGCCCTTTGGCTTGCATCACATTCTACTATAAACAATTGATTAAAATTAGCCAATCTAAGGGTTGGTAGCTCTGCTATCTTGGTTTTCAACCTTTCAAACCCCTTATTGGCTTCCTCTGTCCACTTAAAGTGACATTTAATCCCTCCTTTAATGGTATTGAGAATAGGAGCACAAACATGGCTAAAGTTTCTCACAAATTTCCTATAAAAAGATGCCATTCCATGAAAGCTTCTAACTTCACTTATGCCCCTAGGGATAGGCCAATTAAGTATTTCTTCTACCTTACTTGGATCCATTTTTAAACATCCATGAGAAATAACAAAACCAAGGTAGACAAGCTCTGTTTTCAAAAACTCACATTTTTCAAGGTAAAGCTTGAGTTGAGCCTCCTTCAACTTCTTCAGAATCATCTCCAAATGCTTGAGGTGTTCCTCTTTGAACATGCTATAGATAAAAATTTCATCAAGATATACAATTACAAATCTACCAATAAACTCAACTAAGACTTCATTCATGAGCCTTTGGAAGCTACTAGGTGCATAGGTGAGGCCAAATGGAATCACCAACCACTCATATAGACCTGCATTGGTTCTAAAGGCTATCTTCCATTCATCTCCAGGTCTGATTCTGATTTGATGATAACCAGACTTTAAGTCCACCTTTGTGAAGTAGCTTGCACCTCCTAGATTGTCTAATAGGTCTTCAATCCTTGGCATGGGAAACCGATACCTTATAGTAATCTTGTTGATTGCTATGGAGTGTTGGCATTATGTGAAAGGGTATGAGGACATAATGACATTGTGTGTTGTCATTGATGTCAATATGATGAAGAGAAGACAACTGGTATAACACTGTGAACTGACATTTGTGCCAAAGTGAAGTGGTGTGTTTGTTCAAGGTGAACCGGCATATGGTTATGGGAACCCACACATGGAAGTGTTGTATGACTATCGGTTGGTAGTCTCAACTTCAGGGTTTCTAGTTGAAGTGCTTCAAGCCTATGTGGCTCAACTGGTGACTTTGTGTGATGAGTCAGCATGATAACGAAGAACAGATCATGTTTCCACGTATGCCATGTGTGCATGAAGGATCTTGCATGAAGGAGATTGTTCCTATCTACCTCGGGAATGTGCAAAGTCCATAAAACAGTGATAATGTGTGATGGGTTATTAGCCGCCATGAAATCTATGGAAAACGAACGATGGAGAATGTCTTGAGATTGGATCAAGACTATTGCATTTAATGCAGTGTGCTCAACGGTCAGGATTGAACTGTTTGAATTCCTTAACCTAACAGGTTTAGGGTTTATGCTATCGACCTATCTATTTTCCTATAAGGTCGATATTGTATCTCTTTCTGAGTTTGTTGGCAAAAGTTGTGTGTGTGTATCTAAGAGAAGAGATACGTGATTCTTGCCAGACCAGAGGAGAGAAGTGATACCTGTAGAGTGTAAGTGCAGAAGGTGAAGAGGAGCTTAAGCGGATCTACATTGGCATTGAGTGTTGTTACCAGATCATTGTAATACCTGTTGATCTCTAACCACCTCAACAGTTGGAAAATCCCTTAACAGGGTAGCCTTAACTAGCTTGCTGTAAATCCTTTAACAGGGTGACTCAAAACCATTGAGTTCTTAAAATCCTCTAACAAGGTAACCTTTAACAGGGTTTAACCCTTAACCAGGTATTCTAGCCATCCCTTAACTGGGTGGTCCCTAACAGGATCGGTTCCTAACAGAACCTATTGTATCAGTCTTTAACTGGACAAGGCTCCTAACAGAGCGGACTTCTAAAGAGTTAAAAAACAAGCTTGTGGGTATTCATCCCCACCATGGTTTTTCCCAGTTGGGTTTCCACGTGAAAAATATGTGTGTCATGTGTGATGTCTTCTTCATGTGATGCTATGTTGTTTTCTGTCAAGCGGTGAATCATGTTGATCTAGTTGCTTATATGTATATCTTTGATGGTAGATTACCTGTTCATGCATAAGGGTGAAATGGAAATGAAGTGTTAGATTGTATAAGAAGATAAGTGTCAATCAGTTTATGCTTGTCTCAGTTATTCTGGGTTTTGTTAGTTGTACTCTGTTTAAGGACCGATGTTAGTGTTTGTCTGTCAATGCATAGTGTTTACTGACAAACCGGTTTAAGATTACATTTTTGTCTATACTGATTCACCCCCCCTCTTAGTACCGGTTTGGTACTATTATTTCATCATTGAGTTATCATGGAGTCCGTGCACATTCTCCATTTGCCTCCCTTCTTGGGCACTAACACAGTTCTTGCACTTGTTTGGCAATCTCTTCATTTTGACTAGGTGTCATTTTGTAGGCAGCTTTATTTGGTAGATTGGCCCCTGGTATTAAGTCTATTTGATGATTTACATCTCTCATTGGAGGCAAGGAATCAGGTAAGTCATCCCCTATCACTTCTGTTGGTATTTTGGTATGGTTTTTTCATTGATGTCAACACCTACTAAACACTTATCAACTCTGGCACTTTGGAGAATCAACAACATTCACCGACAAGCGACTCATGCATAGTCACTGGTATCTGGTACACCGGCAAGATATAATGATCACCGACACTTGGAATGATATGGAAAACACTTGGTTATGTCGAAGACATTGTGTGGACACTTTGTCTTGGAGTTTTGTTTATTGGTACATTAGCATTTGCATATTTGTTGTTACCGACAAATAGGTCCAGGTTACACCGACAGGTTTATCTTTTCCAGATCAGCATGGCACGCTATGTAGATGACTTATTATTATTGTAAATGCATTAAGCCGAATCAGTTGTTGCATTGGGTATTAATTGATATGTAAATTAATTTTATTGTAATATCTTGTAGAGCCGACCTACTAAAATTGGTCTTAGGTTATGGTATAAATATAAGATCTTATTTGTAAGATCAAGTGTGGAATACGAAAAAGGATTGTGTGAAGGTATATGCGAGAATAAGCAGAGCTATACACACAAACATCATTTTAAGATTGAAGGAGGGTTTTTGTGAAGACAATCAGAACTACACCGGTACTGAATCCAACATATGAAGATGCTAATTTTAGTTGTACATTCTTATTGGATTTAACCATCCAATTGTAGTCAGTGTGACTCCCATTCTATGATTGAGCAGTGAGCTCTAGGCGCTTGGCCTTTTTGCATGTGTAGACCCCATTTATGTACACTTACTATCTGCACTAGTATCATCTGATTGTGGGTAAGGTTTCCCATCGTGGTTTTTCCCCTTACAGGGTTTCCATGTACAAATATTGGTGTTATGTGTTGTGGATGACTTTGTCTTTATGTTTCATGCACTAATCCTTACTGGTATAGCAATTAACTGTTAAAACTGTCTACCAGCATATTGAACTGGTTTACCGGTATTAAGCATTAAGTTGGTTAAGTTGTTTTTGGTTTGAATTTATTTGACAACTAATTCACCCCCCCTCTCAGTTGTCTCCGGGACCTAACAACTTCTGCATATTGTTTGAGTAGACCTTCCACCTCTTGAGGTACTTCACTCATTGGATCTGCCTTAGATTCTTCTCTAAGTTTCAACACTATAGCATGGCCTTGATGTCCTTCTTGTTTCAACACTTTTAGAAACTCTTTTCCACTCATCAATATCACACTTGAGCCTTTTTTTTTTCTTCCTTTGGTTCAGGTAGTGGATCCATTTGATACTTCTTCCAATTCTTGGTGATAAGATAGTTGTTCCTCTCCCCATCATGAGTAGCTTTCACATCATATTGCCATGGATGACCCAACAACAAATGACAAGCATCCATAGGCAATATGTCACATAATAATCTGTCCTTGTACTCACCAATTTCAAAATTCACCCATGCTTGTTCATCAACCAATACACGTTGTCCTAGGTTGAGCCATGATACCTTATAGGGAGTGAGGTGAGGCAATATTTTTAGTTTAAGTTTCTCCACCATTTCAACTTAGACAATATTCTCAGTGGAGCTAGAATCTACAATCACTTTACAAATCTTCTCATGTGACCTACAAGTGGTTCTAGATAGGTTTTTCCTTTGTGGTGGCTCTTGATCTTGGGGTATATT
Source organism: Cryptomeria japonica (assembly GCF_030272615.1). NCBI lineage: Eukaryota > Viridiplantae > Streptophyta > Pinopsida > Cupressales > Cupressaceae > Cryptomeria > Cryptomeria japonica. Next base: position 675,033,758 of record NC_081410.1, on the reverse strand, counting down.
GAGCATTGTTCTCCTCATCATCAAGTTTTATCCATTTGTCATTGGCCCTGCCTTGCTGATTGAAGAAGCTACACTCTGAGTGTCCTCCTCTTGCAACAATTGAGTTCTTCTTTCCCCCATGTATGAGCTTGTGGAGCTTGAGGCTTTCCCCGGGCACTTACTCATGGTATGCCCAACTTGATTGCAATGATAACACCTACCGGTGAAAATGGTATTTCCTCTTCTTGAGTTTCCAAACCTGCCCCTAAAATTGCTCCTTCCTCTATAGGATTCTCTAAATGCTACTCTCTAAGAGTCTCAACTGCCTTCTTGGCCTTGCTGCTCTTCAGTTCTTGGTGATTGCTGCACTCTACCAAAGTTTCCTCTACCTCTAAAATTCTTACCTCCCCTATGTTTTTGATTTTGTTCACTCCTCCTTTTGATCTTCTCTTCTTCCCTTAGGGCCAACTGAAAACACTTATGGATAGTGTCTAGTGTGAGGATACTTATCTCATCTTGTATATTCTGTCTAAGGCCATTCATGTGCTTGGCCAACTTCTCCACCTCATTCTCATGCTTCCTAGCCCTCAAACTGAGCTTATGGAACTCTTTAGTGTATGCATTGACATCTAATTCCCTTTGTTTCAAATTTTGTAGTCTTATGAATTTGAACTTCATAATCTCCTAGAAGGAATTGTGCCTTAAGTCTGATCTTCATATGCTCTCATGAAGTTATCTTCTTTTTGCCTTCTTGCATTCTTTCTTCTTGCATCATATTCCACCAAATCAATGCTGATCCTCTCATTCTTGATTTGGCCATATTGACTCTTTTCTCTTCTACTACCTCTTTGTAATCAAAGTGATTATTGAGAGATTCTATCCAATCTAGCAACTCTTCTCCATTGAGGTTTCCTCCATATCTGGGTAATCCATCCAAGTTGTCTTTAGATATGGATTTGACTGCATCTAAGAATAACTTTTGGTCTTGGGGCATAGCTATTGCTACTGGTTCCTCTCCATCTTCCACTTCTTCATCAGTCTCATCACCCCATTCTATTTTAACCTTCCCCTTTTCCTTCTTTACCTCTCTGGTTCCTCTACTTCCTTCTGAATCCTTCAATCCTTCTATCATCTCTACCACCATCTGCCGGATGGCTTCTGGAGTCATTGCCTTTGGAGGCATTGAACTTGCTTTTGATTCTTCACAATTTGACATACACCAAATCTTTCAAAGAATGGCTCTAATACCACTCTGATGCAAAGAGTCTTGAAGCCTTGTTTGATACACCTCCTTAAGTGACTTGTCCTACTCAACCCTTCAACTACTCAAGTCCTTCCTCTGGCACTTGGTAGGGGCTATGATAATGAGACCTCCAAGGTCTGAACCTTCTTGACTTGCCTCCTAGGTATAGCCAATGGTTTCTGGACAATCAACTCCTCCACTTGAGGTTGCCACCTTAGTTACTCACACACTCTTCTCCTGCGCTTCAACCACTCCTGCAAGGATCTTAACACACAATCTCTTCCTATGGTTTCCCAATGAATCAACAAGGTTTCTTCAATGTGTTTTGAGGTTTAAGACCCACCAAATCCATCGCCTTGGCTTCTTAACCCTTCTAGGTCTCTACCAACACCTAATTAGGCCTAATTGCATTAGCCCTCCCTAGGCGGTTTTAAGGGTTTAATTTGCAAAATTCCCAAACAAGCCTAGAAATAAATCATGGATTTGAGTACCCTTTTGGAAGTTATAGACAATACTAAAAAAGTGCATTTGTATTATCTGTACAAGTGGGGTTTCCAATGCTTCACTAATTTGAAGGGTTTTAGGCCTAGCCGATGAATTGGCAAGATGGGTCTAGAACTCTTCACCAGTCAAATCTCCCACTCCAAAAACCTTGGGAAAATTCAAGGGGAATCAAAGTGATTTCCATTAATATGCCACTTGAACCTGCACCAATTTTCCTATGTTCACAAATTGCACTTTTCTTTTTGTCCTAACTCACCTACTACCATCGGTGAGCCTAGGGCTTCATTGTTTCTCCTCCTCTTGGACCTGCAATATCACACACCCTATTCCTAAGCTATGTATAGACCCTAACCTAGTATTATTAGTAATTTCAACAGGTGCAATGCCTAGGTTAGAGCCATTTCTTGCTCTTAAACCCTACTTGCAAGGGTTTTGCTCCTAGTTGCAAAGAATGAAAGAAATCTCTACAACCTGGAACAATCAAACCTGCAAATCAACCTTAATTAAAGAAAATAAAATTAAAATACAAATATGGCAATGATTTTACACCATCTAGTCCGTACTGGACTGTACAAGCAAGGAAAAACAAGACAAAACTATCAAAAACCAGTGGAAACAAGGTTGTTTCACAAACCAAAAACTTGCTCTTGCATTTCCAATCCTCCAACCCGTACAATGAAGTGAAATTTGGATTATATCCACTTTTTTCATTTGGTTCAACCAACTTCCCAACGCATATAATGAAAAATGCAACTTTTGCAAGAAATTGCAAAATGTTGCTCAACAACTTTTCACAACTTTTGCTCTAGGATGCAATTTTGCATTTTAATGCATTTTAAGGTTCTTAAAGGTCCTCAAGCACCATAGAAGACCTAAACACAACTAAATTGACTCCCAATACATGAATATATTCATCTAGAGTATTTTTCCTATGAACTACCTAAGCATCTCACTTCTCAGGCTAACAACATCCTGAGCACAATTGACTCAAACCAAAATTTGGGCAACTCAACCATGGCTCTACTGAGGCGTCAATGGTTGGTCCATTATTACATCGTAAATTAACACATAAACTTAAAATAAATAAAATCTTTCATTCTTGGAGTGCTAGGTGCCCTGCACCACTCTTCTTGTCATGTGTTCTAGGTGGTTGTTCTTTCCCCAACAGGGGCTGCTTTTGGTGGCTCTTCTCTTGCGGTGACCTCTTGCTTCAACAAGAAGATCTTCCTTTTGGTTGGAATGGTCCATGAGTAGAGTGGGTGGACACATAGGGTCTTCACTGGCTAGGCAATATTATATCACATACATTCATATTGGGGAGTTTAATATCTCAAAAAATATGCTCAATATATTGCCTATTTGGTGAAAATAGGGGGGTTTTTTTAAATTTGGATTATGGAAAAAATACGATATATGGTCAAAATAGGGGGGGTTTTAAATTTGGATTATTTATTGGGAGGGGGTGACAAAAAAGGATTTTAGGTCAATATTTTTTGAAAATAGGGGGACTATTTAGTATGCCATGAACACATGTGCTATAACCCAAGTTCACCAAGTGAATTCTCGTGGGTGGACATCGTTGGGGATTTCTTCCACTGTTTCCGTCAACATTTTGGGTGTTGTTGCTATCCTGATTGAGTGACCCTATTTTTTGGATGAGGTTCCCTATTTTTGGGGTTTCTAGGCTTGATCTACTTCGGAGGGGTTGGTAACCTTCTTTTCTGCCCAAATGTCTTTTGGGGTTATGCTCTTTTTGCTGTCTTGGAGACCACTTTTGTGGTGGAGTTTTGGGGTCTTGGGATTCTTGGTCTTGCTCCCAAGGATGTTGACTTGTTCCTAGAGGGTGTTGTTTGTTCTTGCATTTTTCATGTCCTCACCCTTTTTGGCTTTTGGCCCTCTTTGAGGGGTTGGTTTAGTGGTTTGATTCCTTGGGAACTATTTAGAGTTCCTTTTCTATGGGTTGTTTTGTATGTTTCTATCCTCATTGGCCCCTTGGTTGGATTTCTCCTTATTTTTTGGTTTTTACTTCAGCATCTTTGGTTTTCCCTGATTCTTCCTATAGAGGTGGCTCTATCTTCTTTAGAGGTGAAGATGGATGGTGTTGGAGATGACCAATCTTCTATTGAGGTGAAGGTGGATGATGAAGTTGAGGCTTTTTGTTTGGAAGCTGATGATGTTCTACCTCGCTCTCCTATGGAGGTGGAATGGCTGCATGGGTTTTGGGTTGAGCAAGGATTATCTGAGCAGTCGGTATGCTCTCCTTCTTGTCCTATTGAGGTGGAGAGAAGGTGTGGGGGACTATTTTGGTTGCTATTGTTTGTGTTTCTAGTTGAGGGAGTCTATCAAAACCCTCATGGAATTTTTTGCAGAAGGTTTTGGGTGCCTTGTCAAAAACCTATTTCCTAGAATGTGCCTTCAGGACTTGTAGCTATTGTCTAGGCCTGGACAAGTTGTGGGAGCCTTGTAAAACCCACTCTCTCAAGTTGTGGGAGCCTTGTAAAACCCACTCTCAAGGTTGAGGAAGCCTGTAAAAACCCTATGCTTCTTGTTTCTCTCAAGGACAGGCTGGATGCTAGTAGTTTTCAAGGGCCCAATTTGGCCAATGTTTTTTTTGGTTAGGTTTAGGCTTTTTGGTATTTTGTGGCCTGGAGATTCTATTACAAGTTATGGGAGCTTGGAAAAACCCTTCTTTTTGGTTGAGGGTGCTTGAAAATACCCTCGTTCTTTGTTTTTTGAGGTCTATTATTTATTGACTTAGATCCTTTGCTTGGGCCAGCCTGTTTTGTAATGTTTTAATCTTGAGGATTGACTGGTGTCTAATTGGTTGTGGCTGCTCTATTTTTTTGCTTATGCTTTTTGCAGTCTTTGGTTTTTTGGGATTTTGATGCCCGTAAGTCCATAAGGTTTCAGGTCCTTTCTAATACCCGTTGTTCACTGCCAGGTAGTCTAGTCTATTTTTCGATGGCAACTCTCTAATTGTAAGGGTTTCAAGGCCCCTTCAAAACCTGTTTTATCCTAATAAAAAACAAGAGTAATGGTCTTGTCTCGAACAAAGTTCCTAGCCAACCCTCCACTATTATTTTTGTTAATTAGGTTCTTTCTCATAGAACTTCTTAAAATACATAAATGGGATGCATCCATAGGTGTGACATCACAAAATACCTCATCATGGTATTTCCTAATCTTAATATTTACTCATCATTGCTCATTGACCATAATATTGTGGTCCTAGAACCATGCAATATGATATGGATGTGGATGCCTCCTTTCTGAATCTAATTTTTTAACCATCTCTTCTATAACAAGATTATTAGTGCTACTACTATCAATGATAACATCAAAATATTTACTTCCATATTTGCACCTTGTTTGAATTAAACTTTTCCTTTGAACTGATTCATTTTCTTCATTGAGATAGGTTCTCCTAGTAACAAGAGTTACTCCTCTTTCTTTATCTTAAGAATGATTGAATTGAGCTTCTCCATCTCATGTTCAACTCACACATTACCTTCAAGTCTTCTAGTTGTCCTTCCCTAATGTTGTGAAAACTCATATGCTTGATGTCCTTCTTCTTCACACTAGAAATAGGATCCTTTGAAGCCCCTCTTTTAGGTCCTCACTCAAGCCCTCCTCTTCCTTTTTTTTCACCACTATTTTGGTCACAAAGGGTGGTAGGCATTATCTCCTCAATGGTTCTAACTAAGATAAACTTCATCATAATTCTTTTGATCTTTATTTCATCTTTCATAGTCCTTTGATGTTGATGTTGACTCTTCTACTACTCTTTCCACCATGAAATCTTCCTCATTTCAATACTTCTTTCAAATATTCTATTTATCTTCTCTTCTACCTTCAAAGCAAACTAATTTAAATATATTCTATAATAGTCACTTTAGCCAAAATTAGCTCCTCTTGAATAATATTTCAATACAATTTTGATAAGGTTTCTTGATTTGTTTAATAAAAATAAAATTATTATGACATCGTTGTGTCTGCCCATTCATAACTTGAAATGACAATAACACAAATGTTATAAACTAGCGCTTGCTAGCTCCAATTCCAACAAAAACCTTGCAAACTTTACAACCCATATGACTCAGTTAGCCAACAAATCAAAGGCTTAAATCTTACAACAGACATTGAAAACTAAATAGCTCATGGATACAAATTGCATAGCCCTAAGTTTTTTCAAGGGCTATAGATTATAAAGAATATATTATTTTTAACACAAGGGATTCAAAATAATATATAAATCACTATGCTTTCGTTGTGCTACTCTAGTACTACAATCAATATTCCCATTCCTCTTTTCATGAGAGTATTGTTGAGATAATCTCAATCTCTTCATCTTTGTGACTCTAACCTTCCAACTTAGCATTGTCCCAAGCAATCTTCTTATCTTTATTTCTACAATCAACAAGCTCCTCCATTGAAATTTCTCAAGGGATAACCAAATAATCTTCTTGTTTCAATTTGCCTTGTAATTTTTTCGTAATTTTTTCTTTCTTCTTTAATGACTACAATAATGTTCAAATTTAATATATAATTATTACAAATTAGATCAATATCTTCAATCAAAGGATTTTTACCTTCAACTTGTTGGATGCAAACTTTCTACTCTTCCTCCTTGATTAGCTCAAATATGTCCTCTTTCATTTGTTCTTTCTATTCCTTGATTTTTGTATATTTCTTCAATGAATCTTCTTCTTTTCCCCTTCTCGTGTAATATTCATAAAATTGTATTTCAAATCTATCAATTAAAATATTCTAATATAAAATTTTGATAACCTCTCCTTGGGTAAACGTACAGAGTTGGGTCCCAATCCCGCGGAAGTCCGCGGGTTGGGAAATGAGCCCGCTAGAAATGGGTGCCCGATTTTTACAAATCGGGCGCCAACAAAAAACAAGCGTCCATTTAGCAACGGGTGCCCGAAGCTAAACGAACGCCCATTTATTTCAAATCGGGCACTCGATTTGAAAAAAACGGGCATCCATTTTTGAAATGTATTTATTTATTTTTTTAACCATTTTCCCATCATTTTTATTGTTTGGAAAATGGGCAGGCGTTTCTGAGGAGCACGGGTACTCATTTTTTTCACCTCAGCTGACCCCCTAGACCATTTTTACCTCCTTCCAGGTATTTAGCTTTATTTTTTATATTCTATTTTATTTATTTTTATTGTTTTTCATAAAAAAATGTTAATTTATTGTTATTTTTTAATTTTTATGTTTTAAAGTTTGAAAATCGTCTTTTATTTCATGTTTAAAATAGTTTTCAGTTTTCAAATATTGCAAAAAACATGAATAGTAAAAACTGTAGAAAAAAAACAAAAAACATGAATAGTATTTAAACTGTAGGAAAAAAACAAAAAACAAAAAACAAAAATGTAAACGAATAGTAAACATTAGACGCAAAAAACAGACAATAAACCCTGAATAGAAAAATGAATAAACATTAGACGCAAAAAACAGACAATAAACCCTGAACAGAAAAATGAACAATAAACATTAGATGCAAAAAACAGACAATAAACCCTGAATAGAAAAACGAACACTAAACCCTAAATAGAAAAAACTGAACAAGTCCCAGGAGAAATTTGACTATCTTGGTTGATTAACCCTAAATTTGACTATCTTTGTTGATTAACCCTAAACCCTAAATTAACCCTAAACCCTAAATTAAATGGTGCTTAGTGATCAGTGTTTTTCCTAGCAGTGTTGTATCAAATGGAACATATATTTAGTTTTTGATTGGAGCTTTTAGAGTTAAATTTAGTTTTTTTTGGTTTTCAATCTATCATAATCAACAAAGGTATAATAGATCATCATTCATCTCAATGTAACTACAAAATTACAAATCACCATAAGGCGATCCAACACATCATGGGTCCAAAGCAATCACAAAACATATATCAAACTAAGCAAACAATAAACACTCAGGGGCATACGATGCAACAAATGAAGCATCTAGAATAAGATCAAAGTAAAACTGAAAGATTTACATTCAAAATGTAAATGGCACAATCATACGCACATGGCCAAATCCACATCAAGAATGAAGAATGCAAATGAGTAAAAGGGATTGGCATTAGAGGGGCATAGAATATAGTGAGGGAAATGTTGAGGAGCCCCTGAATTTTATCCATGTCATTGTGTTTAGGTGACCTCTCAAGATTATGCACCATCATTGTGTCATAATGTGTCAAAAATATATTGGTTAGAGTATTGAACTAAGGCCTATACAAGTATGGTGGAAGACCATTGAGGGTAGTGTTAGTGTTGGTCTTAATGATAACAACTAATAATTAAGACCTCATGTATAAGGCATGGTGGCCCATTTTTTTGCATGATCAAGAGGATTGGCTATGATTAGAAATGGGTCATTGTAGATAGTGTAGGAATTGTCTAGGCTACAAGTGGATATCAACTAATACAATCACTACATCATTATGTTTTCATACATGTCAATATAAGGGTAGGCCATGAAAGTGTATGTTATAATTATTTGGTTTATCTTATACCAATTTGTAATAAAATGTAATTTGTTATACCAATATCTATCACTAGGCAATAATCACCTTGTAATTATTTAGTGCATAGTTTGCACAATGGTGGGAATATGTAATTATTTTAGATGAAATCAAATTATTATTGTATATGGTGAAAATGGATAACAATAATAACAATATTTATTTAATTAGACATGACAATTTTAGGTGTCTACATTTTGCCCCTCTTTGAGACAATGCGGCTTGTCGCGTTGTTTCAAAGAAGATAAAATGAACTGATACAAAGTTGCCCTAGAATGGGAATGATATGCCCCCTCGAGAGATTGGATAAAAATGCCTGAAAAGATTGCAGACAATCTCTCGATAAGAAAGACGGGATAGAATGGACTGACTGGATAAAGTGATAAAGTCACGGGATGAGGAAAACTGACTCGGGAAACGAAGGCTAAGGCTAGGGTAGGCTATAAGATAGACCACGGGCAAAAGACATCCTCATTGTCATCTACACCTTCACGAGATCAAAGTGCAGAGAAAGAAAAGAGCAGCAGTAGTCAGCAGTGATGGCTTCCGTGCACAGATTCGACCACGTTTGACAATTTCAGAGGCCAGTAGAGGCAGGAGAGTCGGTAGGTACCACCAAGCCTCCTCGTGTTTTGACGCATTTATTTTTGTCATTAGTGCATGCTAGTTAGAGCAATAAATGCGCTTAGGAATAGGGTACAAAAAAGTTTGAAAACATGCAACCGCGTTTGCGTCGGTGCCAAGCGCGTCTGTGTCCGACAGGAGCGTCTGTGTCGGTGCCAGGCACGTTTGTGTCTGGAACCGCGTTTGCATCAAATGCGAGCACGTCTGCGAAGTGCAGGGGCGTCTGCGATGCTCAGGGGCGTCTGCGTAGTAAAGTCGCGTTTGTGTATAGCTTAGGCACATCTATGTCATACAGGCGCGTCTATGTTATACAGGCACGCTTGTGCAGTCTGTAGGCGCGTTTGTGTCAGTCAAGCGCGTTTGCGTTGAAAAAATGCAAGTTTTGGTTTTCGAGGTCAAATCGGCAGTTCTGTGATGAACATACGCTGTCGATTGGATAAGCTGCTGAGAGGATACACTCAAGCAGGTCCGCTAGGAAGACTAGGATAGATCAAGGCACTTTGTGATGAACAGTGAGTACCAAGATAGAGTACTTTGTGATGAACAGTGAGTACCCAAAGTATGAGCAACACTTTGTGATGAACAGGGAGTGCAAATGTGAGTAACACTTTGTGATGAACAGTGAGTGTCACCCATGTAGTACTTTGTGATGAACAGGGAGCACTACTAGGATAGAAGCAACACTTTGTGATGAACAGTGAGTGTCACTAGGATAGATAACCATATGCATTTAGATAAAGAAGTAGCATTTTGTGATAAACAGTGAATGCCACCCTGATTGACATGATTGATTTGCTTGACTGCAGGAGTACTTGCCTATGTTGGAGTCACGGGAGAGATTCCCATCGACACAGAGATTGCGACCAGAGCTATCATTTCAGGATAGAGCTACCATCGAGGAGATGGGCTTGAGACATATATTGTATGTGCCTGAGTTTCGGGCAAACATGGGTTTGCTGACTGCACTTGCCGAGAGATGGCATTTTGAGACGTGCACCTTCCATTTGCCGATGGGTGAGATGACAGTCACCCTTGAGGATGTCTATAGGATTCTGCGGATACCAATTGATGGAGAGTTGATTCCATATGATCGTGACGGAGACAGGGAGGCATTGAGATGGGTGTTCCAAGATCCCGGACTAGAGATGAGGGCAGGACACATGGCATGGGACACTGACTGCCACAGGGTTAGCATTGCCGGCCGTGATCGGAGGAGCGATCAATGGATTTCTATGCCCAGACAGGGCAACACGGGGATTGGCTGTGGGCTGGGGGGGAGCACTGGAGACACTGATGACAGATCACACCAGATATGCCTGGGGACCATGTGTATTGGCCCATCTGTACTATGAGCTTCACCAGTTTGTATACCATGGGTCAGTGGGATTGGGCTGCGGGGTGACACTACTGCAGGTTTGGGCCTATGAGCATCTGCCAGTGACGAGGCCTATACACTTCCGAGGCAGGGGACATGGACGTAGTTTTGTTCACTTATACGACATGATCACCTCACAGCCACGGATTGGCAGGTTGGAGCATTGGCGGCGAGTGCTAGATGATATTGATGCGGTCATCTGGAGACCATATCTAGGATGTGAGGAGTGGGAGGATGGCGCCGTGGAGCTGCCATACACCTTCCAGAGTAGGTATCTGATTGGGCGGACGCCCTATGTTTTAGAGAGGCAGCTTGTGGACAGGGTATGCAGGCAGTATGGCAGGATCCAGAGGATGCCACGAGGCTCGGGTATGTATGCCCGTACAGTTAGGGATCAGGCGCAGTTTGGGCCTTTATTGTCATATGATCAGGTGGTCACTCAGCTGGTCGAGATGGTACCCCTACCCTGGGATATGTGGCCAGAGGTCGACGATGCCAGGATGGATGCTGAGTATTCAACATATTGGGCGGAGCATCCATTCCCACGACTGACAGATCCAAGGGAGCTGGTGGAGGGAGATGGAGGAGGAGATGAGGATGATGATGGCGGAGGTGATGGGGGGAGAGGCCGACGGAGGTGGAGGGGAGTAGTTGGGGAGAGGAGGGTTGCACCTCAGAGAGAGGGTGGAGAGGAGAAGCAGGCTCGGGTGGTGAGGGGTCGCGGTGGCTTACCCCTACAGGTACCAGCAACACAAGGTCCCAGGCAGAGACAGGGACAGAGACAGGTACAGGGATAGGTGCAGGGACAGAGACAGGTGCATGTACAGGCACCAACACAGGTACAAGGGCAGGCACCCGCTGAGGGAGAGCCACAGGTAGCGACAGAGGGTGGGGATCCAGAGGAGGATGAGCTGATTGAGCTCAGGGAGATCTGCCAGGGTCAGGCAGATGAGATACAGGAGCTGGAGCAGGAGAGAGACCGACTCAGGATGAGGCTCAGGGATACTGAGCGGGAGAGAGACCAGGCGATTCAACACTACACAGAGGTTGAGACAGCGCTGAGGGTAGGAAGGCAGGTGGCGGAGGACACAGAGGTAGGCTATGCATATGTCCTACGGGATGGAGAGGAGATAGGGTACTGGAGGGACCTCTACTATGGTGCAGTGCCGGCAGATCAGCGGGCGAGGAGCTTCCATAGACCGTCGCGTACAGCGACAGCTACGGGAGGGAGTCGGAGGAGGCAGGCATCGAGTGGTGGGGTCATGGGTCCTCCACCACCACCAAATAGAGGAGATAGGCAGGGTGATCCTGGGGCGGGTCCCTCAGGGGCTCAAATTCCACCGAGGCGAGGCGGCTCCGAGGGAGGGAGTTCATCATAGCCTTAGAGGGCTCCCATTGTATCAGTTTTTGTACCATTATTTTGTATTGTAGACACCTGCGGGTGCTTTTGTAGCCATATGATTTTTTTTTTTTGACATCATTGTATCATGACACTTTATATATATATGAGATGATTCATCTTTGTGGCAGCTATATGCATGTGTACCTATGTGGTGAGATGTTTTAATGATGTATGTTTCTAGGCGATGCTTATGATATGGATGCAAATATGTATATGATGCAATTCAATATTTATTTTGTTCTTTTATGTTTTATATATGTATGCATGATGCAAATGTGAACGTAAGTAATGCAGATGAATATGATAATGCAAATTGTGCTAACAGGTGTTGTGTGCAGGATGTGATGCAATTGTGATATCTATATGTATGTATTAAATGCTTATATGTGGTAATGTAGGTGCAAGTACATGAAATGCAAATGTTTTTGGTGTGTCATTATACTCAGTCATGTGATAGCAGGCTACGCGGACTCGAGAAGGATGATGGAAGTCAATCAAGAAAGGGGGATGGAAGACAGAAGATATGAAAGTGAAAGAGCTTCTTGTGCATTATCACCATTGAGCTTTATTATGGCAAGTAGGTTATGACAATCGAGGCATATGTTCGACCCAGAAAGTCATTGTACCTATTTGCATGGAGATAAGACAGTCACAAACAAGGAATGCCCTAGTTCACACTAGACGCGTAGTGTCCTCATATCCTTGGACAAGTCATAGCATTACTAAGAGACAATCCACAGACAACAAATACAAATAGGTGACGATACCCCATCCTCGCCTTTCTAGTCAAAGACATCCTGGAGATAGAATCTCTAATCAGAGAGATCCCGGAAAAGCTAAAAGACATGTCACCAAACAAGATGAAATCAAAAGAAAACCAAAACTCGACACCAACATCCACTGTAGTCCTCAAGTTTAGTGTCACTTGTCACTTGTATAAGTCTTATTTGATTGTGGTCACAATGTTTACTTTCACAAAATGGATTAGATAGCACTGAACTATATGTTGTCTGAGTCTGTTGAAATATTTGATTTGTTGAAGCCCATTGTTGCTGCTGTGTCTCATCTGAAACTGACTGAATCCATGAAACTGATACTTTATTGCGGAGAAGATGAAACTTTATTGCGGATCTGTGATGCAAATGTTGCTTTATTGTGGATTGTGCGTGAATAGACTGAAGAAAGCTGGAAGAAACTTTACTCCTTGAAACATGTGATGTTCTCAGTTCCACACCCATCACTAGACGTAGGATTTTGCCTTAGCCACAGATAGGATCTGATTTATTATGGATGGAAAGGGATGTGAAAAGGGAGGTTTATTATGAATGGCTAACCAATCTTAGGTAGATCAATAAAAAGCCATGATGGGAATGGGTAAGTTTATTATGAATGAATAGGTTGTGAGTGTGTGCAAAGTGAAAGGACGAAAGTGAATCCTGAAGGAGGGAGGAGCAATGTCTCTACACATGGTGCTGGTGACCCAGTTTTCACCATGGTACTTGCCCAGGGTGCCACCGAAGTGGTTTTCACCATTGGACGAAATTATTTCTCTTTACTTTTTTTGATTTTTCAATGTTTTTTGTGTCACAAGGCGCCTGTTTGCCAGGTTTTCACCAAGTAACGATTTTTTTTTGTATTTTTGAAAATTTTGATTTTTTTTTGTATTTTTGAATTAGGATACTCTGAAGAGCTATGTGTAGAACCTGCGAAGGTGCATGCTGTTGATAGGATCCTCCAAAGGTTCACCTTCTGTAGTTGAGAGCTGATATGCCCCAGATCCATATGCTGCTGTGATGATGTAAGGACCAAGCCAGTTTGGTTCGAACTTGCCCTTCTTCTCTCTGTCTTGCTGATTCTTGGGGTTTTCTGTGAGAACCAAGTCACCTACCTCAATTGTGCGAGGCTTGACCTTGTGGTTGTAGCTGCGACTCATTCGTTGTTGGTAAGCCTTGAGATGATTAAAAGCAGTTTGTCTCCGTTCATCCAGCAGTTTTAGTTCTTGTAAGCGAGAGACCCTGTAGTCTTCATCAGCGATGATGTTTTGCAAAGAGACCCGTAAAGAAGGTAACTCAACCTCAGTGGGCAAGATGGCTTCAGAACCGTAGACTAGTGAATAGGGTGTAGCTCCTATAGGTGTGCGGACACTTGTGCGGTAGGCCCAAAGTGCAGGATTGAGTTGGATATGCCAATTATGGCCAGCATCATCGATTGTCTTCTTGAGGATTTTAAGAATTGTTTTATTAGATGCCTCAGCTTGGCCATTACCTTGGGGGTAATATGGTGTGGAGAAACGATGGGAAATATGGAAGCGGTCACAGAGTTCACGAACATCCTGATTTTTGAAGGGACGCCCGTTATCAGTAATAATGGAAACAAGAATACCATATCGGCATATGATATAGTTAAGGATGAAGGTAGCAATCTGTTTTCCAGTGACTTGTGTGAGAGGTATGGCTTCAATCCATTTTGTAAAGTACTCTGTGGCTGTGATAATGAATTTATGACCATTGGAAGAAGGAGGGTGAATCTTGCCTATGAGATCGAGTCCCCACTGACAAAAGGGCCAAGGAGACACAAGTGGTTGTAATTCTTGTGCTGGCGCATGTATGAGGTCTCCATGAATTTGACATTGCTTACATTTCTTGACAAACTGATATGAGTCTTTTTCCATATTGGGCCAGTAATATCCAGTCCTAATGAGTTTCTTGGCCAAGGTAGGACCACTAGCATGTGGACCACATATCCCTTCATACACTTCACGTAACGCAATCTGAGCTTCATCGCTTTCTAAACATCTAAGAAGAGTGCCATCTAGACCTCGTCAATACAGGATATCAGCTAAAATGACATATCGAGAGGATTGGCGAATGAAGGTGCGACGTTGGTTATTTGATAGATCGGGAGGTAAAGTATTGTCATGTAGGTATGTGAAATTGGAACCATATAACTGGGATTCGGGACCAACAACACATATCATTTCAGTAGGAGTAATCTCATATGAAGGAACCAAAAGGTTATCCACCAAGAACTCATAGCAGGTCTCATTTTGAGGTAGATCAATCAGTGAGGCAATTGTAGCCATGGCATCTGCAGCACGATTCTGCTCTCTTGGTATCTGCTCAAAATCTATCTTTGTGAAGTGTTGTTTCAAATCATCCACCATTTGCTTGTAAGGCAGTAATTTTTCATCTTTTGTTTGGTAATCATCAGTTGCTTGACGGATGACAAGTTGGGAATCCCTGAAAACATGAAGTCCCTGGATCTTCCACTGAGCTGCAATTCGTAATCCAGTTGTTAATGCCTCATATTCTGCTATATTGTTAGTGCAAGGAAATGATAAGCGGTATGATTTTGGTACAGAATCACCTTGAGGAGTTATAAAGAGAATACCAGCTCCTGCCCCATGCTGTGTGTATGAGCCGTCAAAATACAGTTGCCATGGCTTTGCATGTGATATTGTTAAAATGGATTCATCTGGAAATTCTGAATTTAGAGGAACATCATCAATCATGGGGGCATCTGCTAATTGATCCGCGATGGCTTGTCCTTTTATTTATTTTCTGTCCACATACTCGATGTCGAATTCACTAAGTATCATTACCCATTTGGCCAGCCGCCCAGTAAGTGTTGCTTTATTGAGGAGGTATTTCAATGGATCGATCCTTGCAACTAACTTAGTCTTATGAGTAAGCATGTAATGTCGTAATTTCTGTGAAGCAAAGACCACGACGAGACATGCACGCTCGATTGGCGTGTAGTTTAGCTCATATCCCACCAGTGTATGACTGATATAGTATACTGCTTTTTCCTTGCCGTCAGCAATTTGTTGTGCTAGGAGTCCCCCCAGTGCTGTTGGAATAGCTGATATGTATAGTAGCAAAGGTTGATCTGGAACTGGTGGCATCAAAACTGGCGGATTCAAAAGATAATCTTTGAGCGTCTGAAAAGCTTGTTGACAGTTATCATCCCATTGAAATTTGATATTTTTATGTAGCAGGTGTTGAAAAGGATTGCACTTATCTGCCAGTTGTGCTATAAATCTTCGAATGGACTGGAGTCTTCCTTGTAAGGATCGAAGTTGACTAATATTTCTGGGTGGCAGCATGCTCAAGATAGCCTTGACTTTCACTGGATCGGCTTCGATTCCTCTTTTGGACACAATGAATCCTAGGAGCTTCCCGGAGGTTACTCCAAAGACACATTTCTTGGGATTTAATTTTACTTTGTATTTTTCCAACCGATCAAAGACGACTGACAGTATGTCCAGATGTGTATTTCTATCTACTGATTTACCCAAGAGATCGTCAACATAATCTTCCACAGTTATGTGCATGAGATCATGAAAGATAGTGGTCATTGCTCTTTGATATGTAGCACCTGCATTTTTCAGCCCAAAGGGCATGACGTTCCAGCAGAAAGTTCCCCACAGACAAGTAAATGATGTTTTGTGTTGATCCTCGGGTGCGATTCTAATCTGATTGTAGCCAGAGAATCCATCCATTAATGATAGCATTTCATGACCTGTTGTAAGATCAACAATCGAGTCAATGTTTGGTAATGGGAAGTCATCCTTTGGACAAGCTTTGTTGATGTCTCTGAAATCTGTGCAAATTCTGATGCTATGATCTAGTTTACTGATAGGTACTAAATTGGAGATCCATTCAGGATAATCAATTGGGCGTATGAATCCAACATCCAATAACTTCTCCAGCTCTGCTTTGACTAGTAATGCCACTTGTGGATGCATTTTTCTTAATTTCTGTTTTACTGGTTTTGCCCCAGGTTTGACTGTCAGATGATGCATTACCAAATCCGGATCCAATCTAGGCATGTCAGCGTATGACCATGCAAAGTTGATTTGTCTTTCCTTAAAGAAGCTTATGAACTGTGACCTTTCGAACTCTGTTAATGATTTAGCCAGGAATATGTTGTGTGGAACCTCTTCCGTACCAATGTTTGTCTTGATAGTCTCCTCTACCAGCATGGATGACTTTTCCTCATACGAAGTTGGGAGGATGTCGAGCCTTCCATCTTCGGGTGCCTCAGAGAGGTTTTCGCCCTCAGATACGTCCTTTCTTTTTACTTTTTTGGGATCAGATAGCGCCACAGTGTGGTTTTCACCATAAGATCCTTGATTTTCTCTTATTTTCACATTTTTGTGATTGGAAGGTCCGACACCCTCACCAAAATATGCCATGTTGTTGAGTTCTATAGTGTATCCTGCTTTATGGTCCCCAAGGGGAAGATCATCTCGTATGCCAAGATAGTCAATAACAACTTCATCATTTTGAAATGTGTCAAACTGTGCTGGCCCTTCATAATCCCAGCCAATGAGTTGGTGGTGAACAAGGGAAAGGCCTTTAATGTTTTCAGAGTTTGCAGGGTTAAGAGTGAAGATGTGGTTATATTCGGGTATGTCGAGGTAATTATCGAGGTCATCGATGGCACTCTCCTCATCAGTCTCGATCACAAGCGAATCCAAATTATCATCACTAGTAGCGCATTCTGGAATAGGTGTTCTCATCCTATGTGATTTCAACCTAGAACCTTGAGACAAGGACTGTGTAGACTCCTCATGGGTTGTTTCTTGACCAACTCTGAATTTGTTATAAAATTCCTCCTCTTCTGTGGGTTTATCTGGCTCTCTGAATGTCTCGGTGAGCTCGTAGTCACTGGAAGACTTGTCGGAACCCCATTCCCATTCGTTGGAATCTGTGGAATAGCAATTCTCTTGTTGAATTTTGGCAGCTTTGATTTGTAAGGCTTCTTTTGTCCTTTTAGTATGGATCTTGGAAGTCAGAAAACCAAGTCCTTTCAAGCGTTCCCTTTTTACAGTCAATTCAGGTTGTAAGGGCTCCATAACGCCTTCTTTGCGTAACCCAAGAGGGATTTTTCCATCATACCCAAATTTTTGTAGAATCTTGAAGCCTTTGCCATATTTCTCACAGGGTATATTGATCTGTTTTTGTGTGTCATCTTCAATGTCTTTGTAGAGCATTTTGTATAAACTTTCCTCTTCCATTTCGCCCCATCTTTGAAAGGTAGTAGGATCCCATTTGAATGCCATGATGGATATTTGCTTGTTAGGATATGGTCTTCCGTATTCTTTTGGAGAGCTCATGACTTGTCGTAAATACATGGTCTGATTTAAAGTGTATTCTCCCATGCCTTTGTCCTGAAATTTGCCTTTAAGTTCACCTTGTTTTGATGTCGAAGGTTTCAATGACTCAGGATCAATGTATGCCGAAGAAGGAACAACTTCATGATTACTGGGAATGATGGTCTCAGTATGTTATCTCAAGTTATTGCAATATATGAACGGATTAGGATCACCGTTAACTGTTACCTCGACTTCGTTGTGAGGAAACTTAATGCATTGATGATATGTCGATGGGATTGCCCTCATTTCATGAATCCAAGGACGTCCTAACAATATATTATAAGTGAGATCCAGATCTAGAACCTGACAAACCACATCCTTTGTGACTGGCCCAATTCTTAGAGGTAAGGTGACTGTGCCCTTGGATGAGCATTCTTCATCATCATATGCCTTGATGGTGATTTGATTTGTTGAATTCACAGCTTTATCAGAATATCCCAATTGTTTAATGGTGCTCAATGTACAAATGTTTAGACCAGCTCCTCCATCTATCAGGACTCGCTTTATTCGATGTTTGTGTATGAAAGCTTCAATATGCAATGGTGCATTATGTGGCTGACTTATGGAGGCATCATCAGCTTCTGTGAATGTAAGGGAGTGTGGAATGGAAAGGTGTCCCACCATGGCTTGAAACTGGTCCACGTTCAGATCAGTAGGAACGACGGTGTCTCTTAAGATTGTGTCAAGAATAGCTTTATGAGCGGGGGATATGCGTAAAAGCTCAAGTATGGAGATGAGTGCGGGTGTCTTCCCTAAGTGTTCCACAAGGTCATATTCAGGTTTGGTTGATGAAGAAGTGGTGTTTTTAGTTGAAGCTCCTGGCAAAGTAATTTTACCTCGACGGGTTGTAACGTGACATTCAGAGGTAGGTTTGGAAGAAGATCCAACACCTCTTAGGACAATCTTAGGTCGCTGAGGAGGATTCTCAGGGTTTTTGTTCTTGATGGTAATAGTAGAGATATGATTATCCATCGAGATATGATTGATAGTTGAATCATAGTTGTAAGGTGCTCTAGTATAGTTGGCTTGATCATCTGTGACTTTAGCTTTTCCATTATCGTGCTTTGGGAATGGTTCCTTAAACATCTCATGTTCTTGATTGGATGAGTGTCCCTCAATCTCAATGTCACCTCTATCAATGAGATCCTGTACGATGTTCTTCAGTCGATGACAATTTCCTATCTTATGACCCTTGCTCTTATGAAATTCACAATACTCATCATCATTCCACCAATTCGGCTTAACCTTTGGTTCATATGGAGGAAAATCTGGAACTGTGATTACCTTTTTTGCCACAAGCTTCTTGAAAACTGACTCAAGTGGTTCTCCCAATGGGGTGTACTTCCTTTGTGATCTGGGAGTTGTTTGAGTATTTACTTGATTGTTTGTAGAACTTGATCCTGAAAAGATGAATTTAGGTCACACTATGTTGGCATCAACAACACCATCATTGACTGTGTTCTTGTTTTTATTCCAAAATCTTGGCTTGTCTTTTCCTTTAAAGTCATCTTTGTTTTCCTTGAATATCTTAATGACTCCTTGTTCAATTAGGACCTTTTCTGTTGCTAAGCCTTTTTCAATGAAATCCTTGAAGGTGGACAAACAAGCTTTCCTTAGATCATAGCCAATGTCCTTGTTAACATTTTGGGTGAACATTTCTACCATTTGTTTTTGTGGAATCTCACAAGAGCATCTGCTAGCTAGATTTCTCCATCTTTGTAAAAATGATGCAAAAGATTCTCCCTCTTTTTGCTTGGTGTTGCACAAAGTAGTGACTGATATGTCTGTCTCTATATTGTAGGAGAAATGTTGAATAAATGCTTCTACTAGGTCACCCCATGACTTAATACCAGGTGGAAGTTGGGAGAACCATTCCATAGCTTGATCACCTAAGCTTTGTGGGAATAATCTCATCAAATATGTCTCTTCTGCTGCTACCTCAATGCAAGCTGTGAAAAACTGTCTTATGTGTGCCTTAGGATCCCCTTTTCCTCTATACTTGTCAAATTTAGGCGTCACAAAATGTGTAGGAAATGGAGGCATTGGAATGATCTTGTCAAATGGATAAGGACATATGTCTCTCATTGTGTATGTTGGCTTCGGTGTATTTATGTCCTCCATTTTCTTTTGTAAGTCCCTGATTTGTTGTTCCAAATTGCTCTTAGGTGGAGATCGACTTCTTGGACCATATCCTATGTTTGAGGCACCAATTGGAGGAGGAGCATGTTGCATATATGGATGATATTGATCATACACATGTTCATATGGAGGAGGTCTGTAATGATGTTGCATATATGGGCCACTTGGTATAGATTCATGTTGAGGAACACCATATCTATTTTGTGCATGTATACCATATTCTACAGGCATGTCATGTTCCATTGTGTTGCCCCCAAATTTGACATGAGGTTTCCTTGTGTCCAAATTTTGAGCATGCCTTGGAATATCCCATTGCTTTGGTGGTTGATCCTTAGCATTGATATGTGATTGAGCATATTTTTCTCCATAAGACTTCCATAATGGTCTGCGAAGGTGAGTATCATATGTTTGACCATGTGTATGTGGGACCTCTGGTTTTTGAAGCAAAGTTGATGGTGATTCAGGTACCATGTGTGGTCCTCTATTTCCTCCACTATTAGGTCTCCTTTGATCCATATTGGAGTGAGGTTGTTGCAAAGGTCTATGTTCCATTATTTGAGACATGTCAAAATCATGAGGTATCTTGGCTCCACTTTGTGCCATCATGTGTAAGAAGTATTGTCTATCTCTCCTCAGTATTTCCTCAACCAATCGATTGAAATGGGGATTCATAATGGATTCTTCCACATCTGCTGAATGTACTGAAAAGTTGTCCACATTGTCATTTTGTGTAGCATTGTTGTTTAGAGTGTCCATGTTCTCAACATTTGGATTATTTCTATAGACATCCATGTCAGGTAATGTAGTATGATCAGAATTGAAAAAGATCTCATTGTCATACTCATAAGAACTCATGTTTGCAGACTCTTGAGCCTCTTTAGTTTCTCTCCTAGATTTTTGAAGATGGGTTTCAACCATGAACTAGGTATTGGCCAAGATGTGTGAGACTAGATGAAAAATGGAAAGAGTATGGAAGACCAAGAGTTGAATGGAATGTAAATGAGTCTGAAGTGTACTTGCAATGTCCCAAGTGTAAGACCAAGTATGTATGTAGTAGAGTAGGTGTGACTTCCAAAGAGAGGATAGTTTCTCTTGATGAGGTAAGTTGACCTTGACTCTAAGTAAAACCAAATGAGACCCAAAGGTAAGAAACCTTGATGAGGGATCACTTAGCAAAGTGTTGTTGTATGTAGTGTGTTGACAAAGTATGATGAGGACAAGCAAGTGACCTTTTGACTCAAGTTTAGACAAATGTGAATGTAAAATGAGATGTGAAGCAATGATGGACTATGTGAGACCCAAAAGACAGGTTGAATGCTAGATGAAACCTAAAGAAACAACCTAGGAAGCTCAAGTATTCCGAAACTGATTTCTTGTGTTTGCTGGACTGTGAAATTTTTCTTGCAATTTTGAACACAGACGCGCCTGTATACTGCACAGACGTGGTTTCCTGACCTAGACGCTACTCTGCCCTTTACAGACATGCTTATGAGATTTTTCCTATTTATGTTTGCTAGACTGTGAAATTTTTTTGCAATCCTGGACACAGACGCGATTATCTGACCCAGACGTGTTTCTATTCAACACAGACGCTGTTATAAATACAGACACTATTCTGCACTTCACAGACACGCCTAGACAACACAGACGCAGTTAAAATAGACACAGACGCGTTTCTGTAAACTTTGTGCAATTTTTCCAATATGTGAAGTCATTTTTGTTGTGACCAAATCTGACTGTTTGACTGTTTTTCGTGACAAGAGGACACAATGTTGATGAGGACTCAATGTTTGCAAGTGTTTAGACTCCAAAATGACTCCAAGAAAAGTGTGTTGTTTGATGTAAAAATGTTTTGCATACACTTGAAGACACAAAAGACACAATGTTTTGCTGTTTGGTCTTGAATGTTTGAATGTTTTAACATAAGTCAAGCACAATTCTTATGGCTGGCTAAGACAATAGTTGTTGATCCCACATGGGGTTTTACCCCCGAGGCTATGCTATTCAGAGCGGATACTTAGATGCTTGACCTCACTGGCTCCACCCTCGGCACTCACTTCTCGGGTCAGCCAAGCATCAGTCCCCATGGCGAACTTTGTATCTCTACTAAGAACCGTATGTGTGTGGGCCGCTACCAGAGGTCCGACCTCTTGCCCCAACAACTAGAATGATTTGGGCCTCTAAAACAAAATGGTGCTAGTAAGGGCATCCGCTCGTGTGGCCATACATGCGGCACTTTCAGCTCTGTAAATACAAAAGGCTCCCAGCCGGTAGGGGTTACGCCCTACAAATGATCAAATAAATTTGATCAAACGGGTTTATGGGGAGACATAGTGTCGGTATGAACTAATTAGCACATGTTATTCATAGCTTTCACCATGAATACATTTGATTATAGTGGTTCGGATGAGGTGGGTTTTCCTCGCTACCACTTAGGTCGTTCTCTTCTCACTAGTAGTCCTAATGACCACATGGGAAGACAGGCCCTCTAAAGATTAAACAAAAAGAGCCTATTGCTCAAGACACAAAAGACAATGATTCAATTTTAGTGCACCAATGGAAGTGTTTGCTAGTCTATGAAAACAAGGCACACAATAAAAATCCAAAACCCTAGCCAAGGACCTGCAACAAAGAGTTGTTAGTAGTTTGGGTTGTTTGAAATAATCACCCCTTCCTACAAACACACAAGTTAGGTAAATTTTAAAACCCAAAAGACTTTGTGAAAATAGGGGCCTTCAACCAAACGATTTAGCTTCCAAGGCAAGCCGCACTAATGTTAGCTAGATCTGAAAGTGTTAGTCCAAAAATAAACCAGATCTGAAACCCTAAATGCAAAAATCCGAAAACTGAATCACTAAAATTTCAAAATTTTGGAACGGTAAATACACAGACGCCGTTACCCTCAACACAGACGCGTCTGGAGCACATAGATGCGATTCTCTGATTCACAGACGCGCTTAAAAGTCACAGACGCTCCTTTTAGACACAGACGCGGGTAGAAATAACACAGACGCGTTTCTGGAACACAGACGCGCCTCCCTGGAACCTGCAAAATGAAATATTGACAAAACACAGACGCAGATCCCGTTGTCGCAGACGCGCCTGAAAATAAAAAACGCGTTCCGAAAGTGCGCAAACGCGAAAATACCAAAAATGCCGCCGAAAATGTCCGATCTGCAACTTCAAAAACACAAGATCTACAACAAGGAGGTTAAATGCAAAGGGACAAGTGTCCCACCAGGCGTGCCAAAATGTATATGGTGAAAATGGATAACAATAATAACAATATTGAAAGGCTAAATGAATTCAACCACCAAACCCTAGCCTAACAATCAACAAAGATCCACCATAACATATGAAGATTACCTAAGACAATGCAAATCAAATGAAATCACAAAGATTATACCATTACATGTCCAATAGGGTTTTGATCTCCATTCTTCCTATCTCCATTGATCTTGCTTGATATATTTGCTCTCAGATTTTATATGCACAAGAGCTCAACAAAGAACGGAATGTGGTTGCAAGTAGGATCGTAGTGTAGTCAAGTCCTCCAAATTGTCGATTAGGGTTTGATAATGAGGGAAGCATCTCCTTATATAGAAGACACAATATGAAATGGAGGGATAAGATTGAGAGGTGTGAAAGGAGGTCGGCTAGGATTAGAGGGTAGGTAAAAGAAATAATAAAATAATGAGAGGGGTAGGTAGTGTATGAATTAAGAGATGAATGACATGTGTCATAGGTAGAAAAGGTTAATGAATTAATTAAATAAATAAAGATTTATTTAATTAATAGAAGAAGTAGGATAATTAAATAAATAAGATATTTATTTAATTTAGGAAAATGATAATTTAAATAAATAAATGTATTTATTTAAATGAGAAATAAGGCTAGAAGAGGATAAATGAATGAATTAAATAAATAAGGATTTATTTAATTAATAGAAGAATTAGGCTTAGATAATTAAATAAATAAAATATTTATTTAATTAGACATGACAATTTTTAGGTGTCTACAATTATCAATTGTGAAGTATCATGTTTATAATCCATCACATGTTACCAAGAATTATGAATAAGCTCCCAACTACCTATGATGATTGAGACAAGTATGGAGGTAGGTAACATCACAAATTTTTTTTATCTAAGAGGGGTTTTTCTTCAACCTAATTATGTTCATTATTAATGTAGGCTTATGAAAATGGATCTTAACACTCCTTTTAATTATGGACATGAAAATTGTTAAGGGAGAATCAAGGTAGGGTTGTCTAAGAAATGTTTGTTGATTTCTCGAAAGGATTGGACTTAGTGACCTACTTGCCTCAAATGGAAAGTAAGAAAGTATAAATAGAAGGTGTACATCAAGAGTTTGAGGTATTGCAATCTTATTGTAGCAATATTAGTAAAGTGTTGGTTGGTTTGCAAAATGCACATTAAAATAGTAGAGTGTGTGTTGGAAGTGAATGTATTATATTATGTGAAAGCATTAATTGAAATAGTAAAATAAGAACCAACAAGAAGGGAGAGTCGAGGGTGGTGTCTATATAGGGTAGATGAGTTATGTATTCTAATATATGAAAAATTTTCTTGGATAGGTTTCATTATAAACCCCACTAAATTACTTAAAAATTTACATGTCTATATAAATTTATTTTGCCAAGTATATATTAAATTAAAAAACTGATTATATATTTATATGTGTATGTATCATTTTACATTTAGAATGAATTGATTCTAAATTTTTTATGATAATTACTTGTATTTCATTACCAAATGTTTATTCTAATTGATATAATTGATGTACATAATTCAAATATATTTTGAAAATTACTTAATATGTAAATAAAAGTTGATCTTAAGTAAATAAATTATTTAATATGATATAATGAATTTCCTCTTAAGTATCACCATCGAAGGGTATGTGATCTTCATCTACAAAGGGAATGAAACAATCTACTATAGGATCCTCTAGGAATGGAAAGATATGAGGGTCTCCATGGATCTCCTAAAGCCTATTCCAAAGTGTGTGGGGGAAATCAATATCCAATGCAATACACATAGAATCATGATCTTGAAACTAGATCAAATCACTCCTACATGGTCAATGATGTTACACCAAGATTATATATTTTCTAGTGTTTCTAGTTTAGGTATGACTCCATACATAAAAGGAAAATGATTAAACCACCTAAAACTTATGAAGATACCATTTTACAAAAGAATCATAGTTATCCCTTTCTAATTTTACCACAAAAGGATGAATAGAGAAATCTATGATGCCTCCTCATGTTTGTAATTGTAATTGTAAATTTTCAAGTTTGTAATTTAAAATTAGAAAGGGAACACTCACATCAACAAACAAAAGGGACTAGTTTAATTATAATAGTAAAGAGATTGGATATTATTTTTATATTTCCCAAATTGATTGAGCATAATGATTTTATAAAATATAAAATAATTATATGCTTGGTTTTAGATCACCTCCTTTGACTTTACAAGTCATGGAAGATCTTCTAAAGCCCAAATGCACCTTCAACTTTAAAAAACTATGTAGTTTTATGATCAACCCTTCATATATCTTGTCGAACATTGATGAAGTGAGCTTCTAAAAATAAGAATAACCAACACATATGCTCTACTAAAAAGATCATAATCCTAAAAAATCCGTAAGGATTGGAATAGTAATTCCAATTTTTAAGAACATTCTATTGGAAAGGAATGGATAGAAATTCAACTAAACACTCTCAATGGATTAATCATAGTTAGAGGAATCGACTAGGATCAATTCATGAAGAAATAACTCTTATCTTAAAATTAATAGATGTTAAAAGAAAGGAAAATAAAATCTAGGGGTAAAAATCTTGAGACATTTAGCTAGCTTAACATGAAAAGGACATAAAAATTTTCCACAACTTAAGTAGGTAAAAAAGGAGCTACAAAAATCACTTTTATAATTTTTTTGAGGAGAATCTCGCAATGAGCCTTCACCCATTAGACTTGAATCAATTTTCCATTTTAGTGAAATTATTACTAGTGAGGGGGATTTAAAATTGTAAGACAAAATAGACTTCTTATATTTTGTTCTCTTTATTAACACAAGTGAAGATAGTCAAATATAATGACGCCTTTCATTAAGGACGAGATTCATTTTAAGTGAAATTAAACAAAGCCCAAAGGCCTAATGAGTTTCATGTTTCCTTGTTGGTATACCATTGTGGTGGCTTGTAGTGAAGCCTAAAGATTCAAAAGGTTACTGAAACAACTCAATTGTATATTTATTATATTAATCCCGAATAATTCTTCCCTTAAATGTCTTTTATAAATTTTCAATTAATCTCTGTTTGTAACAATCTATATAAAATCCTATAAAAGTAATCGAAAATTTAATGTTTGTAATTGTAATTGAAAATTTTAAGTTTGTAATTGTAAATTTTCATGTTTGTAATTGTAATTGTAAATTTTCATGTTTGTATATATATGCAGATTATTTTCACATGATGGATGAGTTTGAGATAGATGAGCTATTAGGTATAGTACCACCTCCACCTCCACCTCCACCTCCACCAGAGCAGTTGCGATAGACAATTAGGACAAATATTGATGCTCTGATTAGAGATATTAACACTATTAGGCGTGAGCCTCATCCACCCCCTCAGTTGTTGTGCCTTGTAGATAGTATACAAGGCATTGTACAGTCTGTGCAGGCATTAGATAGCGAGTTAGATAGCTATCGTAGCTGGCGTGAGGGATTGCATGCATTTTACGCAGATGGCCTCACATACAAACAAGTTAATGATTTAAAAATAACAAAAATAGATTTGAAAAAATATTTTGTGAACCCTAGGACGAGTGAAGAGATAGATCTGAAGAAGCCACGGATCTCTATTCAATGGTGTAGGCACCCGGGCATTGCTAGCCACTTTTGGGAGAGGTGGTGGATTGACCATCCACCACACTCCAATCATGAGGTCCCAATGTATTTTTTGAAGAAATTATGGACAAAATTTGAATTGGGCAAAAAGCCCAATTACTTTGATATTAGATCTTTTTATGGGGTTGGGAGAGGCATGCCCCAGGATAGGCCAGGATCAAAATTCAGCGACAGGGTTAGAAACCATGTGCGCGATGATCCATTGGTTCCTCTTCCATCACCAGTTGTTCCAGCACCTTCCCATCATCGAGCAGTGGATTCTATTCTAGGTTCATTGAGTGTCCTGTGGGACAATTTGGTACAATAGTTGTGGGAGGTGAGGGCTGCCCCCTGCTTAGCACATGTTTGCACGAGTTGTGGGGATGTATGTAGGGGTCCATAGAGTGAGGCTACCCTTGGAGGAGATGATGATTTTGATGATGCTGATGCCGCCCATGGTGGTTACGATGATGCCGAGGAGGCTGCACATGCTGATGTCGTCTCTTCATATGTTGATCTCCTATGGGCAGATGATGATCAGCCTAGAGAGGTACAAATTTATTTGTATTATTTACAGTGCAATATTAAATTCCTTATATATACACATATGAACCATAACATGAGTCAATTTTTTCTGAACAGAGGATGGATCACACCACATCATTGAGGAAACGACAGCATGTTACCTCAATACCTAGAGATGTTGGTGCCCCATTTATGGTATGCACTTTCATCTAGATAGATTGTATTGATATGTACATTTAAAATAAACAATAAATTTTTTAATGTGATGATTTACATATGATATGTTTTTTCAATTTTGTAGGGTGCTTCATGTAGCACTGAGGTGGGTACTTCTTCACGTGACCCATGGACCACTGAGGCTCAGCCTCATATACCACTAGTATGTTTTTCATCCATTAATTTGAAGTGTTTACATGCTTACTAATTTAAGTACAACTTTGATTCATGTTCGTTATTTTTTGCAATTGTAGGCTTCTGGATCGTTTGATGGCACATCACATGTATGCCTTCGACCATCAGTTACTTTCCCTGCATCACATGTATGCTTTTCTGTGATAATCTTGTAGTCTATATATATATATACTTTATAATTTATGTATATATACAAGTTTGATTCATGCTTTATATATGTTGTTCAGGTCCACACCACTACCAATATTGGTATGGCTATGGGGTTGAGCTAGATGCAACCATCGACATTATCATTTGAGACATGATGATTACAAAAATAATTTCTAATTTGTTTATACTGTGTACCTGGCTTTTATATGGATTATCAAAATTGATATACAATGTTTTTTGTTGCAGGACTTGGCTACGACCACTTTTCTTGTTCATGATAGTGGACCTCCACATATTAGTGAGGGCATTATCGAGCATGGTCGTATGGTAATTTATTTAAATTTTTTTAGTATTTAATTACTTTATAAGTGAATTATGCAAGTAACTTCTTCTCATGTAAAATCTTTTAATAATGCACAGGAGGGTGCAAACACTGATATTGCACAGACACAGGATGGTGCATCTCAGGACCACGTGTAGCAGGATGATTCATCTCAGCCACCTTCACATGGAGTGAAGAGGACTGCAGATGAGATGCATGCGAGTTCTTAGATTATATATTTTAGATCATGTCATGTTATTGTATTGTGGACTTTTTATGATGACACTTGTTATGTTATCCCGGGACTTGTTATTATGTGATTATATATAAGACTTTTTATTATGTCATTTCCTTGCTATTATGATATCAGGTCATGTTATGTGATTTGGCACACTCTAGTGATTATATATGTGATACATTGTTTTGTTATTATGTTATTTGGACTTTTTTTAATGTCATTTCCTTATTAAATTACTATTTCAAGACTTGTTATTATAGTGCAACAATTTATAATTCAATGTGCACAAAATAACATTAAGAATAAGATAACTAATACAATATTGTTTATGAAACCAAAATTGTATCAAATGTAGACAAATACAATGTTAAAGGGACAAAGAAAAACAATTATCATGATTAAATATTTAAAAGAGTTCACACAAGTATGGACTTATTAATTATAAATGAATCTCATAGAGGAATCATGATTTTCATGATTATATAAAAGGATTATTAATTATAAATGAATCTCATAGAGGAATCCAATAGATTGATGGAATTAAGGCTAACCAAATTATTAGGAAGCTACAAACATAGTATCGACTTTCCTCTTAAGTTGACCACACTACTTTACTAGTGTATTGATGGTTTAT
Organism: Cryptomeria japonica; assembly: GCF_030272615.1. Classification (NCBI taxonomy): domain Eukaryota; kingdom Viridiplantae; phylum Streptophyta; class Pinopsida; order Cupressales; family Cupressaceae; genus Cryptomeria; species Cryptomeria japonica. The sequence continues at coordinate 675,004,610 of NC_081410.1, read as the reverse complement.
TAGTGCGGATAGTAGTGGTATGAAAAGCATGGACTTCATGGTACTAAAATAAAAAAGAACACTATAAATATAGATTTGTCATACAATGATAAATATAGAGTCAGGTCATATTTAAGACATAATTATATCTTTGAACTTACAATTAATCTATGAAGAGATTACAATAAAATAAATATATCATAAAAAATTAGAATTCAATTGTAACACAATTACAATGTACACAAAATAACATTAAGAAGAAGATAACTAATACAATGTTGTTTATGAAACCAAAATTGTATCAAATGTAGACAAATACAATGTTAAAGGGACAAAGAAAAACAATTATCATGATTAAATATAAAAGAGTTCACACAAGTAACACAAACTTACATGCATATAAATTTGATTCAACCCAATGTACCATCTGCATCCTCTCTCTTCTGCAATGTGTCTATGATTGCCTCATGCTCTTCTACTAAAAGTGTCCACAATACCTTATTAGTAGGTCTACCTTTGTATCTTTCTAATTTGATTTTTGTTGCCACCACCAAATGAGAATAGTGTATAATCTTCTTTTCTAATTGGTAGTCTTCATAAGCTGGTAAGCCATTCCTTCTTGTTAAGTATTTGCGTAGCCATGTACCAACCACCACAACAGACCCAACTGGATACTGAAAACCATCATCATCTACTTGATCACATATCAACTTTTTCTTAGGTTCTACACATCTAGCTAGCCAATACTCAACCTGCTCATCATTATCCTCAGGTGCAACAACAACATACACATGTCCTATAAAACAAATTTAAGTACAATGTGTAGAAATAAAACTTGTTAGAATTTATAATTCAAATATGTAATCATAAATTATATGACAATACATAAAAATATATAATTTAAAGTTATAAACAATAAATTGAATTAAATTACCAGGTTGTATGAGGTCCGAAACATGATCATAATCTTCTGATGCAAATGCATGATCGGGGTCTTCATTTCTTCTAACATCTTCATATTGTGTCTCAGTAGGTGTTAAGGATTTGTGTTGCCATTCTTTGACCCATTCCGCATTCTTGCATTCTTCCCATTCACCTGCAACACAAAATTGACAAAAACATGCAAGCTCTCTAGTCCATATAGTCCAAGTGTTAGAATTAGAACTCTTAAATGAATGCCATCTAGCTGACCCATTATTGTATCACAATCATATCTTGGAAGGATATTCTCCTCTTTAACTAGCAAGAAGAAACGTCTAATTGTAGAGTTCTGACTTGATCCTGTGGATAAATTTGCACTACACCAATCCACAATTGCACTTGCATTTTTAAATTTAGCCTTTTCCTCGAATTTGAGTTGCTCTCTACAAAGGGCTCTCTTAACACATGCACCAACACCGTCATGTTCTCCTTTCCCATGTCCAGCCTAAAAAAAAACCCAAATGTGTTCGATATTAGTTTTTTTATGAATCCTACTCAACCAATAAAACATTCTAGCATTCTTGAATTGCCCTGTGCAATTATCAGACTATATTAGATGTTGTGTCATCTAAATTTCTCTCTCTCTCAAATTCTGAAAAAAGGTCTTGAAGCAAAACTGGACAAACTCAGATGAGTGTAATTTATTATCACTCATATAGAAATGGTACTCTCTCAAAATTTTGTGATCCTCTTGTGTACTATCTGGTGCATGCCTATAGACAATATGGACAAAAATTGATACCTGCACTGAATTGTAGTATTGTGATTGTACCTCATCTTGTGGTGCAAGTGTGTAGTTCTCTGCAAAGTCAACAACCGAAAGTATACTACCAATAGGAAATGTATCCTTACATATTCGAAACTGACCATCGAGCCATCTAGCATTTTGAGTGTGTTTAACATATTTAGGTATGATGTTACTCTTGAATTCATTCATAAATGCATGAACACTAACTTTTTCAGTGATTAGATCGCATCGTTTTCCAACCTTTCCATCCTTCAGTGGATACTCAATAGTTTTAAATATTTTAACATCAATTAATTGTTGTCCAAAATCATTTGAATTATTTTCATGCAAACATTCATCCAACAATGCAAGATTGCCACATATATCACATACACTAGAAACACATGCATTGAAAAGGAAATTTTGTTCATTTAGTGGGTTGCAAAACAAACTTGAAATAAACTCCTTTATAGTTTCAAGTGGTATATTTATACCACATTCTTGGAACATTCCATTACTATGCATGGTAACACGTATATATCGAAATACATCATAATGGTAGCGAAATTGAACATGAGTTTTGCAACAACATGTGACTCTTTCCTTGTTAATTCGAACATACCAAGGTTTACACTTTTCAAAAGACTTTGACAAATGCTAATAGTCAACACTTTATCATCCAAAAAGTTTTTATACAATTCAGTTTGAGTCATGTCCAATAGGTGTTTTGGATGTGGATCACAAATTTTTGACCCAACTCTTAATTTAAGAACATCTCTAACATTAGGTGATACTCTCGTATTATCATGCCAGAATTTTTCGATCAAATTTTTGACTTCACCAGTAAGTTTCATATCAAACCTTGGTAGTCTACCACTAAAAGTCCACAATTTGTTTGCCGGATCACTTTCAAAATTAACTCTTCTTTTTACAGCTCTTGACAAAGTTTTGCGATGAATATTAAGATATCCACTTATGTTACTCATCATTCTTTTATTAGAAGTTGTTTGGCTTACTAAAGCTGTTGTTATTGCCTGTTGTGCTGCATTTTTATCTTTAGAACGACTTTTCTTTCCAATTGTATCAAAGGTGCTAGCAACAGTCGATACAACTTGTTTTAAAGACTCCTCCTTCTTCTTGGGTTTGACATAAAAGCCTAACTTCTTCATCACTTTTCGCATTTTAGTCATTTTAATTAGTTGTACCATTAATTGACATTGAAACCCAAATTTCTTATTATAAAAAAAATGTCTAAACAATCTATTTGCATGTGTCCTAATCTGTCTCCATGAAACCAAGCTAGGAAGGTTGTCTAGTACATCACTTTTAATTTCAAAATTTTCATTCATTTGATTATCATTCAAACATGTTTCATTTTCAATTGGTGTTTCCATGTCTACATACACATTATTGGTTTTAGTTGCAGGTGGATTTTCAATTTCATTTGGAGTTTCAAATTTGGTTTCAATTTCAGTTTCAAGTTGAGATCTAGTTTCAATTGGGGTTTCAATTTGGATTTCAATTTCACTTTCAACTTGAATTCTAATTTCATTTGGGGTTTGATTTTCAATTAGAATTTCATTTAATAAGTAACCTGCTTCTACTAAATCACCAATTTCTTCATCATAAAAAACACAGGGCTGTGGAGACATACTTGTATCCAATAATGGATTAGAAGATGCACCCGAATTAAATGGTTCTATTGTGTTTCCTTCGTCAACATTTATGGTCTCATTGATGTTCTCCTCTTCTAAAATGATTGTGGAACTTGAAGCTCCTTGTCTCATTCTTGATCTTCTCTCTCGTTGACACATTGCCTCCTTCTCCCTATTTGCTGCAATCTCCTCAGTTGTCAGAACCTTCCTTTGCCTCTTCCTGCGTTGATTTGATCCCATGGCTACACCAAAATTTGAATTTGAATCAATCTCCTTACCAAATCGACAATAAGACAAACAAAGAGAATGATTAATCAAAACATTCTCTTTGCAAATCTTACTTGTTAGCTAATGATTGAAAAATCATTCAATCATTGGGATTTGTGCTTGTGGGCCAGATTCTGGCCCAACGGATCTTTTCAGAAATGGGCACCCGTTTCGCTTTCAACGATACAGAGCGAAACGGGTGCCCGTTTTTTTGAATTTAAAAAACGAGCGCCTGTTTTTTAAAATTAGGGGCGGGAAACATTCCTTAGATTTGTTTTTTTCTTTGAGATAGGCTTGGTTTCACCAAGCCCATGCTTGGACCTCCAAAAAAATGACTAAGGTAAATCGACATCAGATTTCTACCTTGGCCTAATTTTTTGAGGGCCTTTCTAATTGAATTTTTTGACGAAACAAAAACCCATTAGAGTTTTCAGCGTCCTAAATTCAGAAATGTAAATTTTATAGTGATAAGATTACTTTTACTATTTTTGTATTATTTATTAATCAAAAGTGGAACCTAAACCTAAAATACCAAGGTTCACTAAAACTTTAATAACTTTTTGGTTTTTAGGATTTTAGAAAAATAAATTATATGGCATCAATCTACATACAATTCTTTTGAATATTAAAAAAAAAAAATGGAAAAATATGAAATTTTCATCAAATTATGGTGGTCGTACATCCGATGTTTTGAAAATATACTTTATTGTCAGTTAAAAATTAATAAAAAAATATATTCAATAAAAAAATAAGCAAAAATATTCTCATCAATATTTGGTGTCTTAGGTATCATTTCCCAGAAGGATTTGCAAAAATTCATTTATTTGCATCAAAAAAGGGTGGTCGTACACATGCGTGGTATGGTCCTGAAATAGGCATTTTGAAAAAATGGTTTTTAAACATGCCTACTAAAAAGGGATTTCTGCCATGTGGGTATTAAAATAAATTACATATTTGAAAAGTAGACTCTGAGCACTACATTTTCTATTACTGAAGTTTTTTGAGATTCAATCTCTAAGTGCATCAAATTTTGACATCAATCAACATAAAATTTGAAAAACAAAGAAAACACTTCCACTTTTTGCCCAAAAGTGGGACTCAACTTCTTGCAGCCACCCCCTTCTTGAGCCATATCTTTAATCCATGTAAACTCTACATATTCATAAAATTTAAGCTCTTTCTTATACATTATAGATCTAATAAAATATTCATCAAACCAATTAGAAATTTTGGTTGCTAAACTTCCATTGGCCCAACCATTGGTAAGAGATTCAAAAAAATCTCTTATGATCAATAACTTGAAACCTTACAAGATGAAAAGATCTTGGCTAGGTTGATACTATTGTAGTGTCTTGAATACAAAATCTTGATTTTTTACATTTCCAAAGAGAAAATAATAGAAAATAGAATAAATTATATGTTATTTTCAAGCCCTTGTATTGGAATAATATTATAATTGTATATATTATTATTTTAAGCTTAATATTTTTTTTGAGGTTATAAATTTTTATTATGACAAGACTTAAGACATTGTAAAAAGGAGCAATTAGAAGAATCTGTTAAAAATAACAATGCTATATTTACCTCTTTAACATAAAGATATAGGGATTATTGTAGTTTTTTCTAGAAAGGTTGGATATAGTTAATATCAATTAATAAATTCACATTTTTTGGTCTAATTGCAAGTTATAGATTTCTAAGAATTGTTGCTTCTTCTTATGTTGATATGACTACCACATTGTGATTCTTTTCTACAATATGACATTTCTTTTTATTATTTTATAAACCTTCTATAAATTTGGGTCTAGAATTGAAATGGTTCTCTCTAATTTGTTCATTAAATTAGTTTTGTTTCAAGATTATTTTTTTAAATTGAATAAGATTTCTTACTTATAAACAAGCTAGTTACATAAATTTACTCTAAAAATGTTTTCAAAGGTAAATATTTTAATTTATATTAAAAACTAAAATAAAATATTAAAATTTGTTAGTCTAATGATTTTTTTAAAGTTGTTTGTCCTTTTTTTTTTCTTTTTGGTTTAAAAAAACTCAAATTCTCAACTTATGACCTAGAGCTACACATCTCAAACATAGAGGAAAATTACCAATACAATAGTGATCTCTCCAGCTATTTTAAGTATTTTCGTCAAAAGCTATTTGGATGTGTTATAATTTTTTCATTATTTTTAAGTGACAATTATGCTTACCAACACTTGTCAACATTAATGTAACATGAAAATGTATCAATTAATAGATATTTCCTAGATCTAGTTATAGGTCCACAAATTATTTATAAACTTGTAATATTAAAAATTGCATATCTATGAAATTTCTGATATGTTTTGCACTTGCTTTAGTGTCCATCCATTCTTTGTGTTCATAGACTTATTTTATCCCTTTTACTAGCCTTTTTTGCTCCCATGACATGAAGGCCTTATCTCATGTGGTCTATTTTAATCAAGATAATGTTCTATTTGTGTTAATCTTAAATTTTCATATGTTTTGCCATTTTTAGAGATCAAATTGTCTAGATACTAGCACTATGCATAGATTTACATGCAATGTTCACTATAATCCCATGATAATTTATCATTTAGAGGTCATTTTAAATATTTTTTTCACTTCTCACCTTCTCAAGTTATGTTCAACCACCTTTAATGAATCTAAATGGTTTGACAACCTCTTCCTCTAGTTTTCTCTTCTCATTTGGAGTTTAGCTTGAAATTTTTACTCTCTCTCACACAATGAATCTCTCTAAGATTCTTTAGTTTTCATAGCTCCCTACCATCTTTATATTGGTTCCTCCTTATGATAAAACTAAAAATTGTATAACACCCTTATCTTTTTGGATTCTGCTAGCTTAATCAGGTGATACTATTCTTGCTTTGTTGTTATTGCCTTCTCTACTTTATATCATTGTAATAATATATTTTGTAGTACCCTTATTCACCTTGGGATATTAACATACTTACTATCTCTTTCATTCTAGTTGACACTATTTTCACAATCTTTAATTTCACCATTCCTAGACACACTTGGTATAGGAATAAATAAACTTGATACTTTTTATCATTCTTAGTGTTGGATTCCTATGGAGGTCAAAATACCAATATAGGGTTTTGATCTTAAAGCAAGCTCCTAAATAGCCCCAAGTAATTTTATATTTTTTTTGTTTGTAGCTTTTTAAGAGTACTCAATTACATGAAGGTTTGCAAGTACATTCTTATTTGTTAATGTATTTCTATTCTTCATTTAGGCAATATGAATTTTATCATTAGGCATATTTTTTCAAATGTTTTTTTTGTTGTACAATTTTTATGCATTCAATTTTCTAGTTTTGCAGATTGAGTGAACTAATGGGAGAGCCTTGAACATTTTTTGGGATTTTCTCTAGTATTTGGGCCATATGAATTACAAAGATTAGCATATATGTTTGTGTATCATGCTAGTGTCCAAGAAAGTAGCTTTCTTCATCTAGTGCTAGATTTTTCTCTTTGTTCTATTTCTCATTTTGTTATCTACATCTATGAATTTCTTCTATATTCTAGTAAATGATATTTTATCAATTTTCTTTATGTTCTAGTCAAGAAATTATTTAATTTAAATCATCTTTGAGGTTGTTAAATTATTATTTTTTGAATAATATAAAACTAGTACAATCTTAATATAATAAAGTAAAATTATTTAACTAGCTCATAATTTTTCATCTTCTATAGAATCATAATGTAAAACTTCTCTAACATGATGAGTCAATGAAAGTGTAAGAAACATATCCTCTTCTAAATCCTCTAAATGCCCCTATAGCCCAACCTTTTTTTCCATTTACTAAAGACCCATTTGAAGAAATGATGTTATTAACCTATATGCTTTAAGATAAAAAGGATAATTACATTTACTTTTTAGGAATTCCATTTAGAAGGTAAAAAGGAGACAAAATTACTTAAGTATGAGTGTCTATAGCTATACAAGAATTGAGGTTTGGGTAAACAAAATTGGGTTTTTCCATGATCATAGAAGGGCTTTTGGGACCCATAGTTTGGTCATGTTGACTTTTTGATCAAGACTATCATGAAATGTTTTTATTTATTAGGACTTTAAAAGACTAAATCTACCAAGTTAGCTTATAAAACCAATTGGTTTGAATCTAGGACTTCGTGTCATATGACATCATAGAAGGGCTTTTGGGACCCATAGTTTGGTCATATTGACTTTTTGATCAAGACTATCATGAAATGTTTTTACTTCTTAGGACTTTAAAAGACTAAATCTACCAAGTTAGCTTATAAAAACAATTGATTTGAATCTAAGACTTCATGTCATATGTGATTTCATATTCTCTAGCCTTCTTTTTCATTCTAACTATCCTAAGTTTCAAGGCATAATAAACTCCAATGCTTATTAATTTTTTGAAAGATGGTCTTAGGTGGTTTGTTTTAAATCAAAGTAGGATGGGGTGGTTGTTTTCTATCATTTTTAAAGTTTAAAATAACACTTTTAAACCCATGATTTTTAGAAATGAGGAAATTTGCATGTTATTTAATTAATGGGATGAAATATCTTAAGATTTCTTGTACCTTTTTTCTCCTATGAATTATTCAAATGTGAAAGTAGAAACATTTGTGAAGGATAAAAAATTATTTTCAGTATAATATGGTAGAGGTCATTTATTAATAACATTTAAAAATTAATAGATTATGAGAAATAAGGTAATTATCATGAAAAAAAATGGTGAATATTTTAATGCGAAGTTTTTATTTGTATTTTAAAGAAATTGAAATCTTTGTAATTAATGATATAAAGGGGATATTGTGTCAAACTTGTGGAAATGCATTGTAAGGGTACATGTTCTTAGTAGAAATTGACACTATAATTTTTGCATATGAACACATACATACATGGGATGCTATCATTAGCCGTTCTAATGTTATATTTAGCATATAAAATCTAAAGAGGTCAAAGAAGATCTTGAAGGAATTTCTTTGTCTCAAACTAGCTTATTGATTCAAGACGGCCAACTGTTTGAGAAGCACCTATTTTTATTTTCTTTTCTTTGGATGTTGAAAATGATGAAACTTCCATACACTATAAAGCTCACATTTTCAAGATAGGAAGGGATTTAGTATAGATGAAACTTGGTATTGATTGTTGTCTACATAGTTGAAGAGTTTATAAATCTTTACATTTTTACCCTTATGAGGTTCAAGAGACAATTTGATGGAACTACAACTCCACATAGAGGTTTTCAAATAATTTTGAAGATCCATATAATTGAAAAGCTAAGCAAGGGCAAAATCTTAAAACTTGAAAGTTACACTATATAAGAGTTATGAGGTAGTTTGATGGATTTTTTCTTGATTCAAAAACGTTTTTAAAGAAAAACTTATAAAGATTATGAGATTATGATTAACAAGTTTTGTTTTCTATTATATTTTTTGTAACGTAAATCTTAAAAAAAAATTAAAAATTAATATTTATATTTTTATAATAAAACTATCTTACTAGTCCCAGATATTACTTTAGTGGCGAATATTCGCCAATGGCGATTTTTTCACGTCGGTGACCTCAGAAATGACGAATACTTTATACCAGAGTGACCATGTTGCGAACATTATCAATTTTCGTCAAATTCACGGCCCTTACAATTTTTAAAAGAGTTGTATCAAAATAGAATACAATCATTTACGAGCATTGACAAATTGCCTTGATTGTTCACTCAAATCCGATTGCACAATGAGATGTCGAATCTGGATGCGACATTGTCTTTAGAAATACGCGTTTTGATGGTGACTTTAAAGGTATTTTATCTTTATAGTTTGACCCCGTGCGATTCAAATAATAATCAGAGCGTGATTAGTGCAATAAAACTTCCAAATAATTGGAATCTTAGAGTGTGAATGCATCGCTAGCCGCAGTTTTAACTAATACCATTTCACCGATATAGACGCTTGTTGAATAATAATAAAGGCCATCTCCTCCACTGAAATAAAGGGTAAAAAGTTTGTCAAAGCTATGATGATGGCAAAATATGGGGCCATCTCCTTCACCTACTCTTCCCATTATCTTATCTATCTTTTCTAGATCTAGTCAATGATTAGTGGAAAAGTTATGACTAGTAAATACATGCCGACATCCCTAGGTTCTCACCCATTATGAGCATTTTTTTTCATTGTTCTTAAGAACCTCATGTGTTTGAATCTAAGTAGATGTAGGTGGACAAATAACAAGTGTCAATCAAGAGATTTTCTCTCATTGGGTGGGCCCATCTAACTAGAGATCACCTACTTTGTGATCTAGTCTCTTTTCTATGTCATGACTAATTTGTGGTATGGGTTTACCCTCTCATAGTTATGGACTCGTCCTTCCTAATATAAATACAAAATTGACCAACTTCCCACTTGTACACTCTTTCCCACCTAGAGCCAACAAAACACATGTTTGTGTGATATACTGCTATGTCCTTGTATTTAAAGGCATTAATAATCTAAAAATTAGAAAAAGAAATAATTTGAATATCATTCATATCTACACACTTTAATTGGTGCTTCTAGAGAGGATCTATCATTGCATAATCATTCCAAGAGTACATTTACATTGTTGAAGGGTATTGTTTATTATTCAGTTTCAAGAGGTTGATCAATACACAGTGTTTTCATAAAATGATCACACAACAACCTAAGAAAGGGGAAACATCTATGTAGCCAACTAAAAGGCAACCTACATGAAGGAGACAATTAAACATTTATTTGAAAACTCTTCTTTATAGATTGTTAAACATTTATTTGAAAACTCTTCTTTATATATTGACTTTTAATTGGCTAGATAACCACAGGTTATCAAAAGTATCCATCGATGTTTTTCAAGTCTTGCAAAAATCAAGACAATATTAAAAATAAATAAAGTATCATAAATAAAATGAAAAAAAAATAGTTTTCATATCATACATGTCAAGTTTGCCGATCTATCTCTAACAATTAGAATGCCCTAAAAAAAATCAATTGAATGTTCTAATACCAAGACAATCACCAATTTTATATTAGAATACTCTTAATTTAAAAGCATTTCACATCTGTACACATTCATTGATTATTCAACTAAATATATTTATTTTCTATTCATATTTCACACATTTCAATAGCTCAATATTCTAATTCTCAAACTATTTCTCCGTAATTAAATCTTTAAATTATTTTCCTTTAAAATTTCATCTAAGATGGAAACAATGATATTAGATACTGAAATTTCATTATATTTGAAATCCACACCGACTTTCCTTGGTTCTTCACGTTTCATTAAAAACAGAAGTGTAGTCAATGCCTAAAATCTGACGTCGTTTTATGAAAAGGAGTAGAGAAAATGAATATAGCAATAAAATCAAAGCAATTTGTATTGCCGGATGGTCACATGTGCTCCTTAGTATTATACGTAAAAGTCAACAATTATACACTAGCCTTTGCTTTTCCGAGATTCCTTTCCTCTAATATTGCTCGTTCATGAGCACGTGCATTGAAGTCTCAATTTGTTCTATAGGAGCCTCTAATTTCCCTTGGGGCTGTTAATTTAAAATGAGTAGGGAAAATGATAATTAAACAAAACAAAATAATAGAAAGTAAATTAAACATAATAAGGACATGAGACACAAAATTTATAGTGGGTCATCATAAAGATTACGTCCACTCTCAAACAAGGAATAATTTCATTAATCGATATCCAATCTACAACATACATGGATTGCACACAATCATTTATACAATCATATCCAGTCATGAAACCAGGAGTTGGGAGAATGCGAATGGTCATGTGACTGTTGGGCTTCACATTCCCAATAGGAACATCAAAACAACTTGTTTTTATGATTCAAATTATATTCTTTACGATTTTTATATCGCATGTGTGCGGGTTTTGGTTTGCAATTGTGTATGCATTTTTTATTGATATTTCAGAGTGTTTCATTATCAGAAAGAGGAACACTGACACTGTTCCGAAATGTCGATAAAAAATCCATAGTTGCAAGTTAGAAGCCTGTACACATATGAAGTGGACCATGAAAAACTCATACTGACAATTTCTATATTATTAAAAAAGATATTTTTTTGAGTGAGGTATCTTTTTATTTTAATGAGTTATGATTTTGATGTATATTCTTTTTATATAAAAGATTATATATATATAAAATGTATTAAAGTAGATAGTTAAATATTTAAAAGGTGAATGTAATGGGATCATATATTGAAAGATTAGTGAAATTAATTAGATTGAGATAAAAATAAAATACTTGATTTGAAAAAGGAAGAAAAACTATAAAAAGAAATTCCATGGTTCTACAAAAGAAACAATTGTCAAATGACCAAATTGACATAAAAATCATGCAAACCAACATAATTAAGTTGCAAGGACAACATCAATATAAGGAGGGTGGTCTTCGGGATCATGGTTATCATGCCTTCAACTTACTAAATGCATGCCACCATATAGAGGTTCCCACAAATCATGAGCATTTGTATTATTGGCCTTAGGATCTTCATGTCTTTGATTCTAATAGATCTAGCTAGACAAATAACAAGTATGAACCAAGAGATTTCGTCTCAATAAGAGGGGCCACCCATATCATTAAGAGAATGTGGAGGTAGAGACCACTCACTTTGTGACCAAGTCTCTCTTTTATCTCAACACTAGTTTGTGGTCATGGGTTACCCTCATGCTCATGGGATCATCCCTCTTAATTTAAAAGTGTTAAATTCAAAATGAACAACTTCTCACTTGTACTCTTGCTCACCTAGGGATAACAAAGCACATGTTTGTGTGATATATTACTATGACGTATTTAAAGGCATTCAATGCATTAATAATCTAAAAAATAGAAAATCTGGCAATTTAAATATCATTCATAACTACACAATTTGATTGGTTCTTCTAGATGGAACATATCATGGTGTAATCATTATAAGAGCATTTACATGATTGAAGGGTATTGTTTATTATTCACTTTCAAGAGGTTGATCAAGGCCCGATGCCTTAATTATTTGATCCTACAACAACCTAACAATAATATTCATCAATATTTCCAAGCTCTACAAATATCAAGACAATATTGAAGAAATCAAGGTAACACGAATGAAGTAGAAAAAAATAGTTTGCATATCACACATGTCAAGTTTGCAATCACTGATTAATCCCAAATATTAGAATATACCTACAAAATATCAATCAAACGTTCTAAATCCAGAGCAATTACTAATTATATATTAGTCACTCTTAATTTAAAAATATTTTACATCTATTTTTTTAAATACATGAAGTTTCCACATGGTCTAATCTATCCTACCTCATCTCTTTTAGATATTGGAACCTAGCATTCAACAAGACTTGGTCCTTGATGTGCTAATAAAGAACCTTTAAACTTCAATAATAGACCAAAGACCCATTGACATTGAATATATTTATTTATTTTATTATCATTAATTAATCTTTATAAATACTGAAATTTCATTACAAATTCGGTGGATATTTGACATCCACACCGACTTTCTTTGGTTCATCTTCACCTTTCATTATAAAAAGAAGTTCGACCAATCCTTAAAATCTGACATCGTTTTATAGAAAGGAGTGGAGAACCACACCCGATAACGACTTAACTTATTTTATATGGCAATCAAATCTAAACAATTTGTAATGCCGGGTCTTCACATGAGACCCGGTCCCCACTTTACATTACTCTCACATATTTAGTTGCAGGTGATTACATAGGGTTAATGGTTTGGGATAAAGGTCAACAATTCTACAGTAGCCTCTGTTTTCCCGAGATTCCTTTCATCTAATATTTTGCTCGTTCATGAGCACCTGCAGCGACGTCTCAATTTGTTCTACAGAAGCCTCTAACTTTCCTTGGAGCATCACAACAACTTGGGCCATGCTTGGTCTCCCATTCTCATCCTCTTGAATGCACAGAATGCTTACCACAGCTGCTCTTCTCACCTCTTCAACATCTGCCTTGTCTGCAATCCTTTCATCCACAACACCAATGGTGTTTCCCTTCTGAATTTGAGATGCAGCCCACCTCAAGTCCACATTTCTTCGCCCTGAAATGATTTCGAGCAGTGTCATGCCGAAACTGTATACATCTAACTTAACTGTGATTGGGAGCCCAGTCATCCACTCGGGAGCCAAATACCCTTTTGTTCCTCTTATTGTCGTCACCACTCTGCTCAAATCTCTACCAAAAAGCTTTGCCAGCCCAAAATCAGCCACTTTTGGAGAGAAATCCGCATCTAGCAGAATATTTTCTGGCTTGATATCGCAATGGATGATGCAATCTCTACATTCTTCATGGAGATATACCAATCCTCTCGCAGTTCCTAAAGCGATTTTAAATCTGGTCTGCCAGTCCAAGACATTGTCTAGTCTGTGAGATTTATTGCACAGGAAAGAATCAAGAGACCCATTTTGCATGTACTCATAGACCAATATCCTCCGAGATCCCTCTGCGCAGAATCCCCGGAGCCGTATCAAATTCGTATGCTGTTTGTTTCCTATGGCGCTTATTTCTGCACGGAATTGCTTTTCTGCTTGTAGGCAATCCTCTAAATCTTTTACAGCCACAAGAGTATTGTCTGGGAGAGTTCCTTTGAAGACAGAGCTAAAAACTCCCGTTCCCAGCACATGGTTGAAATTGTTGGTCGCAATTTTGATCTGTTTGTAGCTGAATCTTCTGAGCGACGATGGCATGCCCTCCCCCATGTATTTCTTGAGCAGTCTTCGACGCCCCTGCTGAACAAACAGAGCAAACAGAGTACCCAAAACAGCAACGCCCAAAGGAATTGATATGGAGAGTGCAACTACTCTGCTCTTTCCTCCTACCTTGGCTGACGACCGTGGCACATCAGAAGCAGCCAATCGAATGAAAAAGGTCTGGCGGCCAGATGAAGTAGCCTGCATACCTAACAGATCACCAAGCCACAATTTGCAATTAGAATTAGTAAAAACAAACGCCATGCAGGAGCAATCGTCGAGACAAGCAGTTTTGCATCCTTGTAGAGTCGACTCTTGGGTATATTGAACAGCTTCTTTATCAGACAAGTCATAATTACTGATTTGGAGGAAACCATCTGTTGTATTACTCCCACTGCCATTGATGGCGGTGCAGTTTAATGGAGTACGCCGAACACAACCGCCTGACCACCATTCTTGAGAACTCCAGGCAGTAGCGTCTCTTGGGTGGAAGCCTTCCATACAGCTGCATGACTGATTGTTCTGTTGCTTGAAACACACTCCATAAGCTCCGCATAGACCATAAACAGCGCAATCTGAGACGGGCGTATAATAAACCAGGTTCCAATTATTATTAATCAAATAGTAGACCGTTAGCTCGCCGTTACTGCGGAGAATTTCCCTCACCATGGTCTTTGAACGAACTTTGGGTGTAAGATCATATGTGTAGTAGAGTCTTGTCGGAGAAAATTCTACCAATTCCTGCTCAAATGAGGTATCAGATACTGCCTGCGGCATGGTGGAGTAATATTTGCCAGTCCAGTCTCCCGAGCTGTAATATGAAACACCATTTTTATACTGCAGCAAAAAGTCTTTCTTTCCTGGGGATGGATTCATCTGGAGAAAGAAGGGCCCAGGTGCTGGATCCACCGAACTCTTCCAAGCGTTTAGCTTCAAGCCTTTCCAAAACTTCATCTTAGGTAAAAAATGATCTGTGGGATATGCGAAGCTCTCCCACACAATCTCGGAAGTGTTTTGGACACCCAAAAGAACAAAATTACCAGTGTCCAGTATTGACGCCCTGGATGCCTTAGCTTGCTGAGTATCATTACTCGACCAAATAACTTTTCCTTGCAAATCAGAGACAGTGAGATAACCAGATGTAGAGAGCGTCACAACGCCGGGCATGTTTGTGACGGGAGTTTCTCTGTTAGCCACCCAAACTATGGTCTTGACAGAGATATGGGCATACCAGATGCCGACATACCAGTTGGTGGTTCCATTGGGACAAAAAAATCCCAATTCAAAAGTGCCATTTTTTGAAATGATGGTCTGATTTTTCCTCAGAGAAGACCCTAAAGAGAGGGTGTCTTCAGCAGCAACTAATAAATCGCAATGGCACTGGAGAATAAGAATAGCAAGAGCTAAAATCAAACGTTTCAAGCTGTTGAATGCGAAATGATCCTTGAGTGACCAATCCATTTTCTTTCGACTATTACTTCTCTTAATTGCAGATGCTAAGAAATGGAAGAAATATAGCGGTAAATCTTGGTATTTTTTAATAAGATATTGTATAGACCAGCGAAAACGAGTCGTTGGCTTGAAAATATTAGTCATTTCTAATGGTCGAACAAATTTTGTCGAAATTTCCAAATACAATTTGCCTTGACAACTACGCATTTGATGGTGAAATTTGATTCCCTGGTCTCCATATAATTAATATATTATAATGTATTGATAATGAGTATTGTTGTCTTGGTGCATTCTAGAGGTTAGGTAACCATTTTAAAATTAGAGTTGCGTGAATGAATAGAAGACTAAGACTATATGTAAACCGAAAAACTTAATTAACTAGGAGCACTTTACCAAGTGAACTTCATGTGTTTTTAGAAAGTTTAAATGGAAATGTTTGTAGTGAATGAAAAATTATGTAAATGGTATGTATACAATAATTTAAGTTTCTATAGGGTAGTATACAATTTCAACTAGGCTTCACTAAACCAACTCTCTAATATAATAAATTGAATTTTGATATGCTTATTTGTCTCATGAAACATTAGATTCTTACTTATCTATATGAATATTCCGTTTATCACAATACTGTAATGGACCATTTTGTATTTGCTACATGTCCAGTAACATTCTCCTCAATCATAATGCCTAGCAACTACAAAGGTGGTGTCTTCGTACTCAAACTTTACTATGCAAAGTGGTACAAACGGTTGATTCTTGGATTTTCAATAAAATACTATAAGATCAAAATTCAAAATGTAACCAAAGTAGACTTCTAATCATTTGTGAAACTTTCCAATCTAAATCTATATATCCAACCAATCTATTGCCCAAACCAAATTTGAAAATTAGAGACCATAATTCAATGTCCCATTGAGATACATGAGAACATAGGTGCCAAGCTCATGTGATACAAGTTAAAAAATATTCAAGTAGATCAAGTTGTCAATAAACTATCTATGTGAAGTTGGGTTCACTAGATAAGGCTCATAAAAAAATAACAAAAGTTTAAGTCCAAATTCAATAATTGTTGTGATTTACAACCTTTCAAATGAAATAATCTTAGGATGTTTAAAGCATACTCTTATTGATACATAAATATTTCATCTTAATTTTTCCATACTTTTAAATCAATAAAATGATGCATTTATTCCAAATCTATCCTCTTAAATTGTACAATCATGGCTACTCTAAAACCTACAAATAAAGCTAAATTATTCCTAGTGTAGATAAGATCATCCACATTGAGAAATAGGATAAGAATATCACCACCTAAGTTCTTGATACAAAAATTACACTCCATCTAACTATTATAATATCATTCTCCTATATATGTAAGTCCATTTAGAATGTCACGCTCTTGGTGCCTACTTAAGACAACACAGAGCGTTATTCAATATGTATACATTTGATAATTTGACCTGTAATGAAAGTAGTCGATAGCATGGGATGAAGAAAATTTAAGATTAATTTTTTTATCAAACATCATGTACAAAAGTAAATGGACCAGTATGCATCCATAAGATTAGATAAGACATTAATATGTATGTAGGAAAATTTCTCAAGAGAGAATTCGTTACCAAAATATGTTCAAATTAATCTTAATTAGAATTAACAAGGATTCTTGATACAATGAGATCTTCAAAATTTTAGTGCCTTAGTTTATAGCATGCTTCTATAATCACTCTAATTACACACTAATTATGCACAATATTGTGTGTACACTATCATGCCCAACTTTTTTACTAAGACAAAAACATAGCTATTTTTCTTTTATAAATTTTTTTCTTTTCTTTTCTCCATCTTTTTTTGCCGTGAGTAAAGACTATGGAAGTTTCTCACAACTCCAAATGCTTAGGTGTTGATTCATAGCTTTAGATAACCTCATCTCATCTGGACCATCCTTTCATCTACATATAAATATATCTTAATGATTTTGTAACAGGCCATGGTGAATATCAATGGCTCAAGAGAAACTAAAACATTTTGATATTTAAACACATTCATGTATGATTGTGTCTCATATAAAGAAGATCCTACAAATTCATGTAATACTCATTGTTTTAACTACTAAATCATCAACCATATTTGTCCACTTAGGCAACATTTAACATAATCACTTTGACCAAGTTAGCCACACACTCTATAATTATCGATCAAGCCTTTATTCTAATGAATCCTTCATTACAAAATCATCTACATGATAAAATAAAATAGTAAAGTAAGTGTCACATGTGGCAACTAAAAAGCCTTGTCACTTATCCTAATTAATATTCTTGCTTTCTCCAATAGTGAACTAAAAAAAAATTGGCTCTCCTGACTCTCTCCAATGGCTCTTCCACCTCTCTCCATTTGAACGTTGTTGTCGATGCCTCTGGTTCAATAGTGGTTTCTACTTCTATGGTGTTATCTGCTACGAATGTCTGTGGTGTTGCCTCATCCTTTGACTCCCCCCCCCTTCCTCCTTGCGAGGGGGCTTCTGCTCCTGTGATTCATAGTATGTTCGATGTTGCTGCTGTTGTTTGGTCTGATGCTCCTTAGGTGGTTGTTTCTGCGGCTCCCCATGTTTCCCATGGGGATTTTCCTGGTGCGATACCCATGCCCCCTGGTTCTCCAGCTGTGGGTCCTGTTGTTGTCAAGTCTATGGCTTCTAGGGATGCTGCTATGCCGACTACTGATGTTGTTGGTTCTTTGCCCAAACCTACTGGAAAGTGTAGCTTTGCTTGTGTGGCCATATCTTCTGCCCAACCCTTGAAGGGGGTTCATCCTCTTCCCTATGATAAATCCTACCTTGTGGTGGTTTGTGGACAGGATGTCATGGACAACATTGGGTTCTACCAACATTGTGCTCTTGTATGCAGATTCTCTGAGCTCTAGCCTTCTCTACTAGACCTTCATCACTGGGTAAGTGACTCTTGGAAGCCTTTGGTTGCTCACAATATTGAGCTTTTCCCCTATGATAAAGGCTTTTTTGTTGCTTCCTTCACATCTTCTACTGATCGAGATTTGGTTTTGGGCATGTTGTGGGCTTGGGGAGTGCACTCCCTCTCTGTTAAGCCTTGGACAACTTCTTTTAACCCTCTCACTAAACCACTTAATGTGCATCCAATTTGGGTCGAGTTCATTAATCTCCCTCTTCATTTTTGGGAGTACTCTTGTTATGAGGCTATCGGTAACTCTATTGGCCATTTTTTGAAGGTCGATGATGCTACGTCCTCAATGGACCACACTACCTTTGCTCGCATTCTTTTGGATATTGACATCTCCTCTCTTCTCCTAGGAGATGTGGTTATTATGGTGGGGGATAGGCCTTGGTCACAAATACTAGATTTTGAAGGCCTCCCCTTCCGCTGTAGGAGATGCTTCTCTATAGGTCATCTTGCTTCAGACTGCTCTATTTCTCACCACAAAGGTGTTTCTACCTAGTGGAAGAATGCTACTGCTGATCACTTAACAGTCAATGCTCTTGACTCTGCGTTTGCTATCTCCTCTCATGAGGATGATGTCGATGTCATGCCCCTCATGACTTCTAATGCTCCTATTGCTCCTTTTGTGGCCTCATCTCTTGAGTTCCCCACTTCTGCTTCTCTTGTTTTGCAACCACGTTCTTCTGCTGCTGTTTCATCACATCTTGCTGCCGCTCTACAACAACCTCCTGCTATTCAGTTGTAGCACTCGGTTGACACCACTATTTTTAACCTTGTGGGGTCCCTTCTGGTTGATCTCTCTTTCGATGGACCTATTGACAACATCGCTTAGACTGTGGTTTCTCACAGGCAGAAGGGGAAGTCTTCTCCCCTACCCCAAACCCCCCTCATTGGGGTTTGGGTGTCTCCCCCCCTTGAGTGGGGTATTTTTTGTTCTTTGGTTGGATAGGATTCCTTTCCTGTCTGACTGTGTTTTTTTCTAACTGCCTTTTGGCTGTTGTTCTTTTTGCCAACATCATTTCTCTTGATGTTGCTTGTTTTTTGTTGATGGTTTTTGACTATGTTAAGGGTTAGCGCCCTAGTTAACGCTACTTTACTAATAATAATTAGTGAACTAGGGTATTCCTATGTGTTCTATAGCCCCTACCTCAAGTTCTTCTCACTAAGGTCACAAGATATAAGTTCTCTATCCTCATGTTTCTAAAACACGGTTCTTAAAGGTTGGTTTAACAAAAATGATCTAACGCTAAACATCACAAAATTGACAACTTGTTGCATGAACGAACTATGTCTTCACATGCACGTTACCAAGCTCTTATAAGAGATAACTCCTCTTTTAAGTACACTGACCTCATGGATCTAGCTTCAAATTGCCATTTCATTCATTTTAAAGAAGGCCAAAAATTTTGTATTTTAAATAATTTTTACATACTATGAAATATATGATCACAACAAGAGCTCTATGAAAGGAAAACTTTAGCTCACCAATATAAGTACACCACACATTGTTAGAGTCTTCACATTTTTAGGATTTCTAATTGCCACAATAAGTTGATTGTCCTTCATCTTTGTGCTATCTTCTTGAAAGGGAAATTTTTTCTTCTGTTTTGTTCTAAGGTTTGGGCTCTTCGATATTGTCTTGCATCAATTTGGAATATCTCTAGTTGCTCAAATGGTAACTCCTCTTATATGTCTACACAATTTTCCTTTTATATCTGCATGGATCTCTTCTTAAATCTTCTTATGCTTGAATGATATAGTTTTGTGTCTCAAATACACTCTTCACTCACTTCAATTACTCTCCACATAATTCACACGCACTACCTTCACATTTTCTTATTCTTCTTTTCAATGTTGTTTCCACTATGTGAAATGAGACATCCTTTTGAATGAATGTGTCTCTTATTAACAACCTTAACTCCATAGTCGTTGCCTAGTTTCCTTAAGTGTTGTCATTTTATAATATAATTTTTGCTCATCATAATGAATTATATCTTTAGTTGTTGTTTTCTTCTTGTAAATGGTGTTTTCATGCACTATGCAACACAAAATAAAATACCAAAGACACTCTATCCTCTCTTGAATAAAGATTCTCGAATGCTAAAGATTTGCATAGGATCACTTGAGATGACTTCAAGGTTATTGATGTTAGGTCTTAACGTGTTGGATAGCTTCAATGGTATGATGTATTTTGTTGTACCTATGAGGGGAATTATGTACTATCTTGATTCAATCTCAATGTTTATGACGTTCTTCTAATTATGTTACAATATTGCTCTTTCTACTTCTACTAATCGTTTGAATAAAAAAAGTGAAAAAGAGAATAGGGTGTAGGAATGCTATTCTAAACTAGGAATGGAAGAAAATGGATAATCTCAAGTGAGCTCAACTAAGATTTGTTTTGACATCTTATTAACATCTCCACAATGCTAGTGCAATCTTCTAAGGGTAGCTCAATGATTTTCAAATCACTAACTCAAACATAGACACCTCCAAAATGAAGCATATCTGATGAATAGTAATTGAAGTTAAGCTTAAGCTGAATCTTTCCAATTGACCACGCAAGGCGAGAATGCAATCAACAAACTACTAGTGGTATGGATAATGGAGCTTCACTATCAATCATGCACATGTATCTTTCACTCATCTAAATACTCAAAGAAAATCTATTCTATTTTTTTTTTTCAATTATAAGCTCTCACAAAAGGGATTGAAGAAACAAGCAAATGCTCCAAAATTCAATAAGTCACCAATACTTCAATGGTTTTATTAATTTCTAAACATCAAGCAGCAAATCTTCAAAGTCTTTTGATTGATCTTCTCTCTAATTTATGCTTCTAATCTCTTATCTTATTTTCTCATCTAATCTCATACAAATGAAATGAGACGAGCTTATATAGAGATCTCAATTACAATATATGGCCAAGATTGAATCAACATCGAGGGCCTAGATTTTTCCACCTAAACCCTAATAATGGTTTGTTATTACAAAATAACTAACTTATTGCAAAGCATTAAATGACAGCCAATGGGAATATGACATTCATTTATAACAAAATATGAGGAAAATCTTCCAATAGGAAAAATTATGCCACATAGGACCATAACAAACTTTCTTCTAGAATCTTGTTTCTCTTATCCTTTTCTCTTTTTGTGATTTCATTGAATCTAGAAGTCATAGATTCTATCTCAATTATTGGGACTGTAGACAAGTTCTTCAATTGCTCTTCTAGGTAGATAACCTCATGAAGGCTTGAAGTGAAATTTGTTTCCCAATTTGGTCCAAAGTCTCTTGTCTTGCTAGCAAGTATAGTGAATGAATGAATGGAATCTTTTTGCTCCTCAGAAGATGTTCCATTTGGTTCGAAGAAGATAATATTCACTTTCTCCATCAATTCTTCTGCAACAATGTTGATTGATTGATTCATTCTTTTCTCAATAATAATCTCAGCCACTTCCAAGATCCTATCATGAATTGAATTGAATGCTTGATCAACTTGTGTGTACCCACCATTGATATCTTCAAATATGAATCTCCTCATGTGAAGCAAGTTGCACCACAACTGGAACTCTAGTGATTGCCCATCCATTAGTATTCTTTCGATTATCAATGTTTGTCTTGGAGAAGCCTTCACTACTTACAAGATGGGTATGGTGAAGTATCTTGTGTAGACAAAGGTGTCATATACTACCTTGAGTTTCTGAGTCCTCTCAAGAATCATCATGGCTTTATCAAATATCTTCACTAACTTCCTTATGATACTTTTACCTTTCTATATGTCTTGGTGATCCAAGTATCCATCAATTGTGTCGATGCCTTCATCTTTTCAAAATCATCAATTGCATCTGGAGGAGGTAATGATGATAATGAAGTTAACGGATCATGTTGCCTTAGTGTAACCTTAAGTTGTTGGAGGTAGCCTCTCAATATGACATTGTCTTTCTCTAACTTGCTATTCTTCTCAACTTCCAATTTAAGCATATCAAGAATAATTTTCACCGTATCATTCATATCCTCTAATGCTTGATCAGTGGTGGGATGACCTAGATTGATGGTGAGTGTGTGCAAAAAAGTGGACACACACCCAACAAAATTTGAAAAAATAGCAACCGCCTTCGTGATTTTAAAATTAAAAAAAGCCCCGTACGCGGTCCTTTAGGAACTAGGACCCTATAGCTACATATTTTCACACCCAGACGACATGGAAAGAGGTCGGTTATGCATTTTTTTTTGGTTTTTCTGCACATTTGATAAATTTTATTTACATTTTCAATTTAAATTTGTTGATTTTGATTAGTTTTTTATATTGTTTGTTACCAATATCAGATTCTCAAAATCTAGAACCACAACAAGATGCACCTCAAAACCTACAACAAAACCCTTAGGATACACCTCCAGCTCCTCCTTTAGACTGTACAATAGCTACACAGAAGGATTTGCTTAATCAGTTAGGGCAAACACTGCTAAAATAACTAGACAAATTAATAGATTGAAAACATCTGAGCTTGAGCATCATTTATTCCTTGCCACTAGCCTAGAAACATTGGCTAGTGGTTCCACTGCACTTTCGAGTCAAAATACAAAATGGGGAAACTATAGGGATAGGTGTCGCACTAATTATGCTGATGGGTTATCATAGAATGCAGTGAAAAGAAAAAACATAAGTAAAGCACAAATATGTGCTCTTTTTGTTGATCCTATTACTGGTTAGTCCTTACCTCTTAATGCAAAGAGGCTTCCCATACATTGATGTACCAATGTGCAGGTGAAGAATTGTTTTTGGAATAGGTGGCGGATGGTCTTTGACGAACCACCTTGTAATAATTTTGAGGTTCCATTATATTTTTTGAGGAAAGTATATTGTGTTTGTCCTCAATGAGCAGCCTAATTATTTTGATATGAGAAAGTTCCATGGTAGAGGTGGCGGCTCTGCCCAAGATAGACCTAGAGCCCGTAGGGTAATAGACCCATAGAGTTGTCACCCCCTAGCACCCAAACCCAAGGTGCATGTGATGGTCCCAGTAGCCTTGAAAGAGTCGATGGAGCTATAGACTCTTTATGCGGCTACAACATTTACTAATGCGATCATCCAACATGGGACATAGTTAGCACACTCTCTTGGCCCAAATGATGATCCATTAGTTGAGGCAGTTGGCGTTGGTCAGCCCATTGAGCATGTGTGTCCCACTTTCTCTAGCATATGGACATGGATGGATGTCGAGGCAAGTGCAGATGGTTCCACGTCCCATCTATGCATGGTTTTCGGGACCAGATGTCAGACCCACATGATTGAGGATGTGGTGCTGACAGATGAATGATGAACATGTTGTTTGCTAGTCAGCCGCAAACACAGGTGTGTTGATTTGAATTCATAACATTTTATTTATTAGTCACTTAAAATTTGTAATTGTAAATGAATTTTCATTTATCTAGATAGATTTAAATTAATACAAACAATATGCATTTCAGGATGCAATAGCGGGTGTGAATACACCATTTGATATTCCTCCCGCAGTTATTGCAGCTGCAACTTCGATGCTTGAGGTATAAATTTTGTAACATGTTAAAATAGAGTAGTACTTTGAATTAATTTTTTTTTATAAGATATACCAACTCTCTTTAATTCTTGACAATTTTTTGTTTTGTAGGCGTTGATAGGGGACCAAATGTCCCACATTTATGATGTCACGCTCTTAGCGATTGATTTTGGCCTACAAAGCTATGCGGTATCATATTTTGTACACCTTATTTTATGTATTCTTTTGATGGAATATGCAAGTCATTTAATTTTAGATTTTTTAAATTATGTTTAAGATTATCTACTAATATCTCTTGTGTTAATTTTGTTTTCTTTAGGGTACCCCCTCTGTGTCTAGGCCTCGTCCTTAGCAAAAGAAATCCTCGATGACGCCTAAAAGTGGGAAGAAGGTAATTGAACATATTTTTAATTGTACAATTGTTTGAAAAGGTTGAAATTGTTTTAGTTGGAATTTGTAGATTGATTAGCATTTTTTGTCTATTTTATATACAATGGCCATTGGGCTTTGTAGAATTGTTGAATGCACCTAATACCCCCGAGGATTGAGAGAGGGTAGAGGTATGCATCTCTACTTTATTTTCTTGATTTGATGATTATATGCACGTGTACTTATGAACTTGTGATAAATTATAATCTTATCATTTTTCATACAGGAAATATCCACAATTGCTTCATCAATGGCGATCCCTCCTCTGTGTATTGGAGAAACATCTCAGGCTCTGGTACACTTTTGTTTTATATATTACAAATTAATTGTATTTAACCTACAATACTTATCATTATATTAATTGTATTTTATATTTACTCATTTTTTCGTATAGGTAATAGCCACAGCTCCTCCATCAATGGCAAACTCCTCAGTCTACTAGAGAAGCATTTGAGGCTCTGGTACACTTTTGTTCTCTATATTGTATATTTTTAGTGTTTTTGATCTATTTATGTTAGTACATTGTATTGATTGTATTTAGTCTACAATAGGCCCCTTCGCAGTTCTGCCATAACTTGGATCCTTTGAAGTTTGTGTTCAAGAAAACTCCTAAGACTGACAAGGAGAAGACAAAAAAGATAGTAGATCCTAGATCAATAGATGAGGTAATCTACATTTCAATTGAAAATAAATTATGGTTAAATGCATAGTTCTGTTGATAATTGTGAACTATTTTCTACAAGAAGATTCTAACTTGGCTTTTAAATTGTGGTTGTGCAGCCATCTACAGAGCCACGTATTGGATCAAAGAGGCTCAATTTTGATGATCCACCACAAGTATAGGATCATATAGTGTTACGTGCGGTCATTGAATGGCCAATACATGTAGATATATTTTACATTTTTATTGTATATCGATTTGGACATGGCATATGCCACATTTTTGTAAAAATTGTATTGACTTGGCATACATGCCTTTTTTGATATATATAAATGTTGATATTCGATCCAATAAATGTGTATTGTGTTCATTATTGTGCATTTCATTGATATTGATAGGCATACTTGATACATACTGAATTTGTTCATTGTGTTGATTATTGTGCATTTTGATATATATAAATGATTATTTATAATCGATATGGTTAATTTTTGCTCAAAGTATTCGGTGTATTTGGTGGTTGCACTTTTATAAAGTTAAATGAATATTTGCCTATGTAATCAACAATATGAATATAAACAACAAAAATCTATGATATAAAGCATTGCAATTGTGGAATATGATTTGATAAGGTTTCTAAAATATTGAATTAACCCTACAAAACTCCTTGTCTCAATCAAAATGAAATTCAATGGTAATGGTCAGATTTGATCCGTGGTAATGATCACTAGATGCTTTTGATTCCTTTCGTTTATATTTGTCAATGTGAGTCGTGCGAGAGCACCCTCATGCTCGTAATGGTCAAATTTCACTTTTTGCCTTGTTTTCCATTTGTTTTATCTAAATAAGGTGATTTGGGACCATTAATGATCATTTGAAGTCATTTGTGAAAGTTTGGGGTCATTTGGATAAAAGATGTAAAAGTTGCTAAGTTGTTGTCAAAGTTGTCAAAGTTTCGTCCCGGGCACAAACTAACATCATGAGTAATGTTAGAATCTTTAGTACATGATTTTGAACCAATAGATTGATATGCATCAAATAGATTTCTCACAATAGTTCTTTCGCTATTACTTTTAGATGATCTTAGGCCTAGAATTTTCATTGTCTTTCTAAAATTCAAATTTTTAATCATTTAAACAATCAATTGGCATCTTGCAGTTTGATTTAAAATTTCAAAATAGTTTTCCATATTCTTTTAATCATTCTCCTACAAGTTTGTTCATTCATTTTATCAGGCATTGGCTTCAAAATATTCTCATCGATGTCAATTAGATACTTTGGTTTCCTACGAATGATTCTAGGAGGTGTTAACATCGGTGCATTGCATGCATTAGGTACATTCATCGCAT
Source organism: Cryptomeria japonica (assembly GCF_030272615.1). Taxonomy (NCBI): domain Eukaryota; kingdom Viridiplantae; phylum Streptophyta; class Pinopsida; order Cupressales; family Cupressaceae; genus Cryptomeria; species Cryptomeria japonica. The sequence continues at coordinate 674,977,881 of NC_081410.1, read as the reverse complement.
CAAATAGAGTTGGTGTATGTTCATCATTTAATTGAATATTCAATGTGGTCTCTTCTTCAATTGCATAAGGTTCATATGGTAAATCGAATGTTGTTGGTGCTTCTTCATCATTTGTTTGATTATTCATTATGATCTCTTCTTCAATTGCATTATATTCGCTTGGTAAATCGAATTGAGATGTTGAGGATGATGTATGTTCTTGTCCCATTTTTCTTATTTCACATATTTTCTTCATACATACCTTTGTCTTTTCTTTTCAGCCTCTTGTTGTTCCACCGTTCCTCACTTGTTCTTTCCCATTGTTAATACCAGTTGTCCTAAATAGAATCATATTACATATATATGTAAACAAAAGTTCTTAAAAAATCAAATAACCATAAAATTGAGCATTATCATTACTTTTTAAAATCAAAACTATTAAACAATCACAATAACATTGACCAAACTAATAAGAACAACAATCCAATCATTAAAAATCATGCAAACAAAAATTTCGCCTACTTCCACATATAAAATTGTCACATAAGCGCAGTAACAGTTGTAGTGGGGCCTTCAACGGCCTCAAAAACTTCTTTTGAGGTTGTTGAGGCTGTTGGGCAACTAAAAGTATGTCCAAGAATTGCATACACAGTATGTTCAGTAACCTCGTGTGCACTTTTAGTCCCTAAAAATGCTTAGCAGACCAATGTCTGTATTCCTAGTACCCCGTACGTGCTTTTAATTTATCAAAACCTCATATGTGTTACTTTTAGTAAAGAAAATGTGAAGGAAAAAGGAGAGAGGGAGAGGGAGAGGCAGGGAGAGGGAGAGGTAGGGAGAGGGAGAGAAAGGGGGAGAGAGGGAGAGAGAGAGAGAGAGAGAGAGAGAGAGAGAGAGAGAGAGAGAGAGAGAGAGAGAGAGAGAGAGAGAGGCGGGAGAGAGGATGGAGAGGGAGGGAGAGGGAGAGAGAGGGAGAGGGAGAGGGATGGAGAGAGAGGGAGAGAGAGGGGGGGAGAGAAAGAGAGAGGGAGATAGAGAGAGAGGGAGAGCGAGGGGTGGGAGAGAGGATGGAGAGGGAGAGGGAGGGAGAGAAAGGGGGAGAGGGGGAGAGAGAGGAAGAGGGAAAGAGAGAGAGACAGAGAGAGGGGCGAGCGAGGGAGAGAGAGGGGGGGGAGAGAAAGAGAGAGGGAGATAGAGAGAGAGGGAGAGCGAGGGGCGGGAGAGAGGATGGAGAGGGAGAGAGAGAGAGAGAGAGAGAGAGAGAGAGAGAGAGAGAGAGAGAGAGAGAGAGAGAGAGAGAGAGAGATTCCATTGTCTTTTGTTTTATAATATATTGGTAGGTGAACAGGTCAGATGTTTTTCGGGCCATGTTTGAAGGGGATCTGATGGTTAAAAAAGAAAGGATTGATTCTGATAAAGGAGGTGGGAGATAATATTATTATGTTCCAGGTGACCTATATAATGAGATGGGTAAACAGAATATAGTGATGAAAGAGGTGGGAGGAGAAAGTATTGTGTTCTAGGTTGTAGGTTTCATGGAGAACAGAAGAGTAGAAGTGATAGTGGAGGAGGTAGGAGGAGAAAGCTTGAAAGTTTTTTTGAATTTTCTCTACACAAGAAAAGTGAGTGATAATGAAATTTTTGCCAATTATAAACAACTTGCAAAGCTTGCACTCAAATTTTCAGATAAAGAAGTTATTTACCAAGTTGCATCTGTGTATGGATGGGGTATGGAGGAAGGGAGAGAGGGGGAGCATGCTGGTTTATTATTTTTGTAAGCAATATTGGTACTGCTTTTTTATATTGTAATAATGGTTCATCTTGCTACCTTAGGACACCATATGACCCCTTAGGACATCATATGCTCCTAAAGGGTCATGTGGTATGCTAAGGGGTCACATGATGTCATTAGGTGTTATGTGGGGTCCTAAGAGAGAGAGAGAGAGGATGGGAATGTAAGGGATATAAAGGGGGTAGGGGGAGAGAAAGAGTGGGGAGAGAGAGAAGAAGAAAGAGAGAGAGGGGGGGGGGAATCTTGGTTTGTTATTATTATAAGTAGTATTGGTATTACTTTTTATATTGTAATAATGGTTCATCTTTCCCCCTTACAACACCATAATGCCATCTTTCCATCTTGACCCCTTAGGACATCATATGATCCTAAAGGGTCATGTGGTGTTATGGGGGTTCCTGAGAGAGAGAGAGAGAGAGAGAGAGAGAGAGAGAGAGAGAGAGAGAGAGAGAGAGAGAGAGAGAGAGAGAGAGAGAGAGAGAGAGATCTCTTCAGACACTACATGACCCCTTAGAGCACCACATCAAGGTTGTATGGTGTCGTTAGGGGTCATAATGTGTCCTAAGGGGTCATAATGTGTCCTATGACCCCTTAGGAATCCATCTGGTGTCGTTTTGGGTCGTATGGTGTCTTTAGGGGTCATATGGTATCTTGTGACCCCTTAAGACACCATATGACCCCTTATGTGTTGTTAGGGGGTCATATTATGTCCTATAACCCCTTAGGACACCATATGACCCCTTATGACACCATAAGGTGTTGTTATGGGATGTATGTTGTCCTTAGGGTCATATGGTATCCCATGACCCCTTATGACACCATATGACCCCTTAGGTGTTGTTATGGGTCATATTATGTTCTAAGGGGTCATATTGTGTTGTATGACCCTTTAGGACACCATATGACCCCTTAGGTTCCTTAGAGGTCATATTGTGTCCTAAGGGGTTGTACAGTGTCCTATGACCCGTTAGGACACCATATGACCCCTTATGTGTCGTTATGGGTCATAATGTATCCTTAGGGGTCATATTGTGTCTTGTGACCCCTTAAGACACTATATGACCCCTTACGACACCATATGGTGTTGTTATGGGTCATATGGTGTTCTAAGGGGTCATATGGTGTCCTATGACCCCTTAGGTGTCAAATTTTGTAAGCAGTATTGACACTACTTTTTATATTGTAATAATGGTTCATCTTGCCACCTTAGGATATCGTATGACCCCTTAGGACATCATATGCTTCTAAAGGGTCATGTGGTGTTATGTGGGGTCCTAAGGGGGAGAGAGGGAGAGAGAGAGAGAGTATGGGAAAGGGAGGGATGGAGATTGGGGAGAGAGAGAGATGGGGGAGGAAGGGAGGAAGAGAGGGAGGGAGAGAGAGAGGAATAAAAAGGGAGGGAGGGAGATGGGGGGAGAGGAAGAGATGTCACATGATGTCATTAGGGGTCATGTGGGGTCCTAATTGAGCCACGCATGTGTTACAACACCATATGACCACTTAAGATATCATACACGGTCTGAAGGGGTCATATGGCATCATTGGGGTCATGTAGGGTCATAATGAGGCCACACATGTGTTAGAACATCATATGACCCCTTAGAACATCATATGGTCTTAAGGGGTCATATGTGTGCGAAGGGACCTTACATGATGTCATTAGGTGTTATGTGAGGTTCCGAGAGAGAGAGAGAGAGAGAGAGAGAGAGAGAGAGAGAGAGAGAGAGAGAGGAATACAATGTACAATAAGATATCAAAAGACAATATATATCAATATACATGTACATGTACATACACATATACATATAATACACATAAAATATCAAAAGATAATCCTCATACATACGTAATTATATATATTATACATGCATATATTATAAACATACATATATGTATACATATGTCATACACATATTATATACATATACATACATATGTGTGTGTATATATACACACATATTGTGTGTGTGTGTGTGTGTGTGTGTGTGTGTGTATATATATATATAATATCTACATATATACATATTATACATATACATATATGTATGCACACACACATTTTAAACATACACATTAATTTCTTTATGTTAGTGTCATAGGCAGAATCGCGTGCGCAATATTTTCTCTTTAGAACCGCGTATGCGATGCTTATTCAAAAGAAACCCAATATGCGGTTATTATTCAAAAGGAACCCCATACGCGGTTCTTATCTAAAAGAAACCTCGTACGCGCTCTTGTCTGTTTAGGCTTGTGAATAGGCTTGGATGACAAAGTTGTGGTTTGGAAGTTTGATTTCCCTCCATTTACCTCCTTTTTGACATGTTTTGTTTTATGAACTTGGTTTCTTGACTTTGTCATCATCAGGTTTACACTTCATCAAGTGGGTATTTCTAAATTTGCCACCATATTTTCACCCATCTTCTGAGCTTTCTAACCATATATATTTTTTTTAATTTGAACAACAATAACATATTATTATTGAATTTCTTTTACCAGTGTCTCCATAGTTCTAGAGACATACATGTACCATATTTTTAATAACTTTTGATCTACTTATCCAAATTTAAAAAACTTTATATATTATTGTAGTGCAATTGATTTTTTACAATTAAAAAAAAAAGTTACATTTTTAATTGTTTTAGTGCAAGTTATGCTTCACGCACGAACAAGTACCTGATTTTCAGGATGTGCTCGATTGGAAAAATGATTAAAAAGAAATACTCAACAAACAATTACAAAAAAATACACATCTTCTAGTGCTCACTCTTAACTATCTTTATGCCAAAGGATTTGTCAAAATACTAAATCTAAGTATGAAGTTTTTGATGTGCACGTCAGACACTATGTTATGTTTTTCAGAAAAAATCAGGGTCTGTTTTTCGTGCGCAAAGGATTTGACCCCTTTAATATTATCCAAATTTGATAAAAAAATAATAGTTTGGAAACTAGATTCAGAGTACTACAATCTTTGTTCTTTGAGTATCTTCATATCTTGAGTGGATGACTCTCAACTTTCTCCTCCAAGTTCAGGTTTACCTAATTTCAGAAAAAAAGTGTCCACTTATACCCCCCTTTTTGCACACCATCTTGGTGCATTTACCCTGGTCTCCAAATCAAACTCTTTAGCTGTAATTTCATCTTTTGGCTTGTCTACTCTTGGAATGGAAACCTATATGATTATGGATCCTTCTCCAACTCTTATCATCTTTGACATCTTGGTGTGTGCCCTCTTTTCATGTTCTTGATTCCTATCCAAGTAGCTACTTAGATCGAAATGATCCTATTCCTCTTCTACAATTACCTTCTTTGACAATCTTTCCCTTAGCCAAGCAAGATAACTGATCTCTCCTCTTCAACCTGTATTTCATTCAATTGTTGTTCTTCTTGTGGAGGGGATGTGCATAGTTTCACCCAAGATAGTTTCAAGTATATAAGTGAACTTAGGAAACTGAATGAATGAACCACACACTGCAACTTCTCCACTAACTATTGTGCTCCTGGGGATAACCTCTGATGAATACCACCTTGCAATGTTCTTATGATGTGAATAGTGAAGGCATCATTCACCCTCCTGTAATGTGTCTGGCTGAAGTAATGCAACTGTCTGTATGAATCACATGCTCTTAGTTGTCCTGATTTAGTGCCAATCGGTCCTTTGTATGTTAGTCCTACATACTGATAAACCCAAATGAGTGAGTATATGATGTATGAGCCCATGTAGAATGTTTTCATTTGCTCAAGTCTCCTAAGTTGCAAATCAATGTTGTTATTGATGATTTTTAACCAATTGATCCTCTTTTCCTAGTGACACAATCTCTATGAAGAAGAACATTCAAACCTTGAACTGGAAGGCTTGTGGGACCTCGAAGACTCTGTTAAGGAGTGCGATTAGATCACAAAATTCCTATTTTAATTCAACCCTATGAAGTTTGCTTGGAAGCTTAGATATGCGTGGCCTTCTCTTTAATAGCCAATACTTATTAACAATCTCTTGACATTTGTCTAGACCATCATCATAAACTATCTTTGCACCATCACTGCTCTTGTATATCATGTTCTTGAATTGAGGTATATGAAAGGCCTCATTGATTGATTCTTCGGAAAGGTAGGTGATCTCTCTTCCATCAGGTGTCACAATCACTCTCCTATTTGGATAATAGTGTCTAGCACATTCAACAATGAGTTCATTGTATTGCACTACCAAAGGGAAGCCTGCCGCCTTCACAATGCCGTTATCCATCATTGTCTTGGTGTATCCCTTTGGTTTGGTGATGTAGAGTGAGCTCTGAAATTTCTTCATATCAATCTAACCTAGATTGGGATCGCCTATATTGCCCCAATACGATGTGATCGTGGACTGCACAATGACATTCTTCGAATCTTTCTTGATGAGGGCTTGTCTTGCTCCCACCATCTTGCACCTATGAGAATTGGAAATGGCATTTGCTTGCAAATAAGAATCGATCACTTAGGCTAGGAGTCCTAATCTAAAACAAAAGCGTGAAACCCTAAGTTGCATCCCTAATCCTTAATTAAACATGATCAACCTCACTTAATGATAATTTCTTACAAAAGCTCTACGATGATTAAAATGTATCAGAACAAAGCATCTTAAGACAAAATCTTGCAAAAGCAATATATAAGAAATTGGATCAGTCACAAAGACAGGCTTAGTTTTTCATAAGAATGACGAAATAAGCCTATGCTAGACTTGAGAACTTGTTCTAAAGCAAACTGATATATCAATGTTTCTGCACTTGATCAAATAACCTCTAATGCTGAATGTGCCTTCAATACCAGCCTCTGATTTTTGTCAGATCGCTGATGTAGATTTGATAACCTCCCTCTAACTCGATTTTATACCAGGGCCTTCACTGTTGTGTTAAAACTGCCACCTCATAAAGTAATTCGCTGTGATGTTGAATGGTCAAAATATGACAATATTGGTGTCGCTGATCTCTGAAATGAATTCTGTTATGCAACCTAGATCGAAAGAAAATTGTAATCAATAATGGGTTTGTTGATGGTGAAATCTGAATTGCTTTGCTCACGAACTAGTGACTGTTTTAATGAGATCGCACACATTCAATATTGCCTTAGACACAAATCGATGTTTCTAATGAATTTGCATTTAATAAAGAAATCGTCCATAAAGTTGAATTGCTGATCAAAATGTAGTCATTTTGCTGTGGACAAGGGATGAATTCGCTGGCTCCAAACAAGATCGCTGAGTGTCAAAATTACAATCACTTTTAGACACTTATTCACCACTGAATATCACCATATAACCTGAATTATTTGTCAATGTCGTTGTTGAAAAGTGATGGCATATTGATCGCTTTTGTTCATAATCCAAAATTGCAACTATAGATGGATGATTTTTGTTGGACCTGCAGAGAGTAATTTGCTGATGAAATTGTGAAATTTGAAACACAAAGAATTAAGAAACACAAAAACAGCAGAAAAAAACAGAGCACTGATTAAGGACACAAAAGAAAATTTTATTCAATCATTCAAAGCTGATTACATCTCAGATGTCTTTCTCAAACTTGATACTCACAAGCTGCAACAAACAACAATAACCCTCTCTTTTATAGAGGTCATAGCCCCTTACTATAAATTATAATCATGCATGCACCTAAAATTACGAGAGAACAAAACTCTCTCAACATGAATTATCATATATTATTCGCACAGTTTTATTTAACTAATAGATCTAAAAATAAATTATTGTGAACTAAATTTCAACTCAATGTCAAACTGTACTTGGCAAACAGCTGAACTGGGTAAAACTTGGACTAAACTATTTGCATGGCGGTGAGGCTCATGCATCACTACTCAACATACTCCCCCTTGATGCTGAGACTCACAATGTCATCTTGTAGCTTTGACAAACTGGATCTTTGCAATTTGATGTGACCTTTGTTGGAATCACCGCTGTCATTACGCCAAAAGCTCGAGTTTTTGGTGTAATGGCAGCGGTGATTCCAACAATTGATATCAGGGTTATGGGTTCAAATCCGAGGAGGGCTCCTTCATTCCGTTGGTGTGGAACCCTCAGTCAGTCTGAGGGGGAGATTGTTGACTTGGTCAGTACCTCCTTTGGGATTCGCGACATGTCTCTGGCCGCTCTCCCGTTCGTTGACAGCTCGAGCATTTGGTGTAACAACAACGGTGATTCCAACAACCTTGTTGTACAAGATAACTCAATGTGGCAAAATCCAAACCTTTGTAACTCACTATGCAACACCAATCATAGCAAGCCGTCATCAGCTACTTAACTCAAACATCTAAACTGTGTTCGAACTCTTCTTTTGTTCACATGTGAACATTTAAGGTTATACAACCTTCTAAACATATTCGTTAGCTTTTGCCAATAGGATCCATCGATCCAACCATAATCAATTTGCATAACATTTCGTAAATTGTCCATTCCTTTCTTTATTCCAACATGACCTTTCACAATGATTCTTCAACCCACAAATTGAACAAGGGTGAAGATCCGAGCAATTCTCTGCCTCTTACATTAAATATATGTTTCTGAATGTCCAACAAACTCTGCTTTTCTATCTAATTTTATTACTGTGTATCCTTTATTTTCACTAGCGCTCTTCTCATCATACAGCAGTGGACTTTACCCTGTTTTGTCCTTACACAGAAGTTTCATGCTGCAACTTTTCAATCATGCAATCTGTCCAACAATCTTTAGTAATTTGTTTTGGCCACGGCAACTATTTTCAGCGATCTTCTCCAACCAAGGTCTTTCCTGTCATAGCAGCCTGCAAATCACGATTTCTGGTTTGGTGGGCAGCTTTAATTTTCTTGCCTACAACAGTAACCTTCTCTCTGTTTTCGATGTCTGCAATCTTCTACAACTCTCTGCAAACATTCAATAATGTATTCTGCTCCTTAGTCCTTCGATCAGCAATGCATCAGCTACACTCTTATTCTAACAGCTTCTGCAAATTTCTTTCAAACCTTTAATCTAGTCTGCTCTGATACTATATGTCGAAATCTGAAACATAGAGAATTAAGAAACACAAAAAAGAAAAAAGAAAAAAAAGAGAGTACTGATTAAACAAACAAATTTTTTTTTATTCTATCATTCAAAGCTGATTACATTTCAGAGGTCTTTCTCAGACTTGATACTCCTCACAGGCTGCACCAAACAACAATAAGTCTTTCTTTTATAAAAGTCATACTCTTACTATAAATTATAATCAGGCAACTAAAAATAGAGCGTACACCTAAAAATAGGAGAGAACAAGACTCTCTCAATATGCATTATCATACATTATTCGCACAGCTCTATTTAACTGATAGATCTAAAAATAAACTATTGCAAACTAAATTTTAACTCAATGTCAAACTGCACTTGACAAACAGCTGAACTGGGTAAAATTTGGACTGAACTATTTGCATGGTAGTGAGGCTCATGCATCACCACTCAATCAACAGAAATTAATTCTGATGAAAGCAATATCGATTGCAAATTGATCAAATGAAATGATCAATTTTAAGTTTATAGCTGTTTTAGAAAGGTCGATACCCCATCACTTAGCATTTTGGCGATTTTCATTTAATGAGGTTCGATTGGTGTGATAAACATTTTGGCTAGCCTCATTCAATATTCAGTGAACATTGATTGCAAATTTTAAATGATAATTTCTAATGCTTCAAATTGTGGCACTTTGGAAATTTAAACTCGCCTCTTACATTAATTAATGTCTCATCACCGATCTTCAATGGTAAGGCGAAGTTCATTAAATGTGCTACATTTGTTATTAGCAAGAGACTTCAAACTTTGCACCTTAGATCTTCAAATGTAGTTGCCTTGTAATCATCTTGCAAATATAAGTGCCTTTCATTAAATGCAATGCCACGATCCTTTATAGCTCTGCTTAGAATTTAAAACCATCAGATTAGATGCCTTGCGTCAATCAAGGCGTAGTTGCCATTTTAAATGCCCTTCTCTCGCACTGCATTCGATTATTTGCAATCATTCTCGAGTTTTAAAAACTTGCATCGAATGGGATGTAGAGATTGCATCGTAGAAACTCAAGTATTGAGGTGGCGCCGTTAAATGTTCATACTTCGCTCTTGCCAATGTTAATATTTCTTCTTCGTTCATTGCATCCATCGAATGACCTGCACCATTGGGAGTTCAAGGCGTGGCTATCCCTCCTTCATCCCATTCGAACTTGACTTGCTAAGGAAGATTGATCCATTTGTAGATCATCACAGTCAAAGGCGAGGTGTTTTGGTCAAAGTCAACGTGTTCTAGTTTAGAATAGGGTGTTCTAGTCTAGAATAGGGTGTTCTAGTCTAGAACGAGTACCTTCCTAGCTTAGAATGTCTTATGTTCTAGCCTAGAACGGGGTGTTCTAGTCTAGACCGACTTAATAATGCAATTGTGTAAATGTTAGGGGTGTTCTAGTCAAAAGATAGGGTAGTTCTAACCTTGAATAAGTAGTGATCTAGCTTGGAACGATTGATGTTCTAGTATAAAACGGGTAGTAATCGAGTCTAGGACGGGGTATTCTAATCTAAGATGACTTGACTCATTTTCATATCTTAATCAAATTTTTTTTTTTTTTTTTTTCGTTTTTTCAAAAAAGACTTTGACACTTTATTCTAAACTACTACAAAGCAAAGAAATAATAGAATGATCTGTGATTTGGTCACAACACTTCTTTACTTTAATCGCTGCCTTTTATTAAACTATGTTAATCCCTGCTCTTTCTTTCCTTTATTTGTCTTGCTCTTGTTTTGTCTTATCTAATTTTTGTATTACATGATTTTTGTTTAACACTGAAATTGCTTCCCTTCATTGTCTTAAAAGACTTTTTATGTAAATAAATGTCTTTAAAGTTTAATCAGATCTTTAATCGCTGCTTCTAAATACTGATCTCTGCCGATTAATTCTGAACCTGCTCCATAATCTAGGAGTTATTATTGTTTTATGAACCGTCAATGTTGTCCATGCATCCTCTTACTGGTCAATATGAATTTGATATGAAGTTAACCTCTGTATGAAGTCCATATTCACTGTTATACTTGTGCAATATCAATGAAGACGATTACTGCCTTATTAACTTTAATATTGTATTGTAAATGTTGTGTGTCTCTTCATACACATTAAGATCGATGCACTTCTTCATACACATTAATCGCATGTAGTTGCTGTCGTTGTGTATGTATATATAAATCGCTGCTTATTCAATGGTAAATCTTTGTTTGTGATCCTTTGTCTCTACTATAATTTTAATGATAGCGTTTCCCTTGATGAGCCAACTGCAGTTCCATTTGAATTAACTTGGAGCTTCTGACCATGAAGTCTTCATGGCTGCCTTGTAAAGTTTATTATGAGCTTCTTTGAAGTTAGGCTCTGTTGCTTTCTTTATTGGCCTTTTAACTTTATTATGTTTTTAAGTGAGCTTGACACTGAAGCCGTTACTTCCACTGGTCGTCTTTTTGATACTGTCATCATAATCCACATTCTCAGAGTACTCTCGTTTTGAGTGCAACAATACTTTGCTACTCAAATTATGGAATACCAGAGTACTCTTGTTTTGAGTGCAACAATACTTTGCTACTCAAATTATGGAATACAAAATTCCTTCAACTCCTTCAATAAAAACTGAGCCATAGTATCTCTATCACAACTTCTTCATATCTTCTTCATTGCTACATGACTCACACTTTGTTGTACATAATCAAATAATAACTAAGTGGATTTTTCTTGACTCACTTTTCCTATTGAAGATTTCTTTGACACTAATGCTATTGACACTAATGCAATCTTGACATTTGATTTTGACTATTCACTTTGATATCAATGATAATTTCTTCTTCACACCTTTAACATCAATGACAATATTTTTAATGCAATCTTGACATTTGATCTTGACTATTCACTTTGATATCAATGATAATTTCTTCTTCACACTTTTAACATCAATAACAATATTTTCAACACATCAATGACAACTTCTTCTTCACACTTTTAATATCAATGACAATATTTCCAACACTAAAAACAAATATTGGCGATAGGAAAAGTTAATGGCTATTAATGAATCACTAGGCACACCCTGATGTCCGAGAGAAAACGGAAGTAGCAACAAAAGAAGAAGATGGTTTGCTAAATTCAGATTGCAAGGCATATGCTCGCATCCCTGAGGTGGTCGAACGACATTTTGATGACCCTTGGTCATCTTGGGGGTGCCGGGGCATTCCATGCACGGTAAAAGAATGAGTTATGCCCCTTTTGAGGGGATGTTTGGGACATTTAATTGGATCTTGGGTTTTGTCCCTGTTGAACATTGGTTTGGTGTGGACGAAAGAAGACATTCAAAACCAAGTTATGATTGTATGAATGATTAATACTGCCTTCTTTTTTTCACAAAATTGTAGAAATTTTTTTAAGGTTGATGAATGAGTTCTATGTTCCTTTGAAAAACATTGACACTCTTAGCTTGTGAATTCTAAAGAATGTGTGTTTGCATGACATTCTGGTGTATCTTATTTTCGCAATTGGTATTGGAGGATTTAAGGATCATGACTAGTGTAAACATGCATAGAATATAAGATTTTAAAGTGTGTTCTTCTATGGGTTTGTAGGAAAGTAAAATGTATAAACATGAAAGCAGAACTGAATAATAGAATAAACTACCAAACATATGCAAACAACAGCTATGGACTGCAAGAGTGTGTTGTCGCTTGTTATAGGTTTACGATTTCCTATCGACAAGTATAAGTTTATCATCAAAAGTTGTAGTCTTCAATGATATTTTTGCAAGTGACTGACTAGACTTGCTTAGAATAACCTAAACAATTTAAATAGACTTGTATTGGTGCTCAATTACGATTTCCTCCTTCTGCTTAAACTATTCCCTCTACTAAAAAAGAAGGCTCACTCCTGAATATCAACTTTTGTGGTTGTGGTGTTGAGTAGTGCTACTGCTGTGTTGTTTCAAACACGACAATGACAATTCATTTGTCCATTGCTAACCAGCTCACCTCTTTCTTCACCATATTGATATTTTTTAGCATGACATAAGTTGTTTGTAATGATCTTTGGCATTGTAAGCTACAAAAATGATTTTCTTTTTGCCCATCTAATTTTCCTTTTCAGTGTTCCTTAATCTGTGGTTGCTAGTTAGATTCACTGATATGCAATTGCTGGATGTGGTTTTCCATTAGTGGTTGCCATTCAACTACTTTTTTATTATCATGTTTAATTAACTGATTATCTTCTTAACTATTTTCACCAATAGTCATGCCATCCAACTTGCAGCATCTATTGATATGTGGCAGCGTATCTAGTTAGTTGAGCTATTGTTCACTTGATTAGGGTTGATGGAAGCTTGTTGAATGTTTTATTCGTTCAGTTTTCACCATTCATCGTCTGGTTTCGTTGCATCTGTTGAGTCTTTTGTGTTTGGTGGTTGCCAATTACACAACTTGACAGTGGTTTGAGAATATGTGAATTTGCCACAATGGCGTCTGTATTTTGTCCATTGTTTTTCTAGAAATTTGATTGAATGACATTGGATGCTGCTGTTGTGTGACAGGCATGGCTTGTAGTACAATGAGCTATTTGTTCTCAACTGTAAGTAGTTCTTTTTCTATGGATTTGCTAGGTATTCAGGTTTCAACATTTCATATCATCACTTTTGCCAGATTAGACCTCGATTAGTATACTTGCTAGATTCAGAATGTTCATCAAGGTGTAACACATTCTCATTGTCAGGTTCAAGCTCATAATTCAAATCCCCACTCAAACTACAGTTAAAATCTCCAATTAGTTAGTCTCTTAATTTATCCGTATGGTAAGGATTTTATTAATTTTAACTGGAACTGTCCCGTCTCCTAACTATGAATAGTCTTTGCTTTCTCCCGCCATGCGCATTGAAGTATGCACTATATTGATTAAGGACACTTTCCATTCTTATTATTACAATCCACAAAAGTTGCTTTGAATACCTGTACTTTTATTGTAATTTCTTTATCCTTAACGCTACTTAGTAGGGTGATACATCCTTGATTTACTAGTTTCAATTTAAAGTTAGCTCTTATCAATTGTGGTTTCCCACAACATTCTCTATTTTTTTTAATAATATATTTAATCCCGACTCCAATAAATGCATTTGCTAGTTCCAGATACCATATTCTGATCATTACATGTGAACCCCATTATGATCCAATAACAAGGCATCTCTTTTCTACGTTGTTTCTTGTTTGTTTTGGTGATGATGGTAACTGTACTTGAGCAGCTGAGCTAACTGTGGTAAACAATCCATCAATAATTTGGTTGTTACTGTAACTGTAGGTCTGCAAAGTAATAAAACTAGATGGTGCATGGAATTTTTTCTCTTTCCTATTCTTTTCTTTTCTAGCAACAAGTATAGAGACTTATCCTCTTTGTCTCTTTCCATCTAAGTCTTGGCTGATTTCATCTTGGGTAAAGAAGGATGAAACACTCATGGAAGCAGTTAAGCCCCGAAAGATCTGGATTGAGGAAATGGCCTATGAGGTGGATGCACAAATTCTTGATATCTATGCAAAAATGTTGATTGATGCACCAATTGATGAGGCAGACAAGCCCTGTGGTATCGCACAATAGAAAGCTCAAGAGGTTGAAACAGAGTTCAACCGAAAGAAAAGAGAGAAACAGGAAGGAAAATAAAACAAATTTGTGCAGAAGGTCTCAAAGGACATCAAAGAACTAATTGATGTTGTCCCGGAGAAAGGAAGAAAAAGGAAGGATCCTGAAGTTCATATTGAGCCTGTTACTGCAGAATCAAAATAAGAGGATTACACACCATTGGCATTTAAGAGGGTTGTTAGGAAGAAACCAGAGGAAACAAAGGTAGAAGCCAAGAAGCAACCGGTTAGGTTACAATCAAAATATTGGCACAAAAGCAAGCACCTAATGCTACACCTGCAGCTGCATCCGGTACTGCAAAGAGGAAGAAGAAGGAGACACTGATTCTGGTAAGGCTCCAATTAAAACTTGTGCAAAATTAGTAGATGAAATTACTAAAGATGGCATGTTGAAGAATGTTCAATTTTATTATGAAAACTTAGAGGATGATGATCAAAGAGAGGTAGAGGAAGTAGTCTTATTATACTTGGATATTTATATGAAAGCCTTAATAGAGATAGAAAATCAAATACCAGTTGAGTTGTATAACATGTTAGATGCTAGAATATTGTCAGCTATGCAAGAGGATAAACACATTAAAATTCAAGAGCTATTATTTATCTGTGTTACTATAGCTCTAGATGAAATGGAAAAGACACTTGAGGTGGCAGACAAAAAAATTTTCAATAGAAAACATAGGATAACTAGTATGATGCTAGGAAGAGTAAATGAAATAATAAAGGAGACTCAAATAGCATGGTTTGAATTTCTTGGAGAAAACAGAGGATTCTTTACTTCATCGAAAACCAAGATAGACACTGTAGATACCCTGGTTGAAGGAAAAGGAAAGGGGATTATAGGTACTTCACCCTTAGTTTTGAAAAATATTAAGATAGTGGAAATTGAGCCCCCGGTAAATACAAATGTATAGATAAACAGTGAGATGTCGGTTAATATAGAGAGTGAACAAGCTAATATTGTACATGATACTAATATTGAGGATAATTGTCCTCCAGATACAAATGTACAGGTTGAGTTTACTGTTCCTATAGAGGAACCAATAGTTACACAGACTGCACCAAGTGGCGAAGCCACCAGTGCAAGTGAGGAGGTTATAAGGGATAAATTTTGAGAGGAGAAAACAGGGAATCCAATAGGGAACCAGTTGTTGGTCCACATTATTGTCAATTGACACTTCTCAGGTAGAAAAGAATAACATCACAGAGATGAGTCCCCTTGAAATGATGATGATGGCAGCACAAAAACTAATGAAGGAGGGATCCATAGATAAAGGGATTATAGATCAATCAATCACTATTCTACACAAACTGGTTGGTGCAGGAGCACCTAGTCATGCTTTACTCTCCATTTTTAGTATTTTCATGCTTAAGTGTTTGTAAGTCTTGTAATAGGTTTTGAATGTTTTCATAGGTTGTGTTTAGTCATTTCATGAGTGTTTGATCGCATTTTGTGCTTGAGAGATCAATTTTTGCTTCTTAGGGCTTGAATTGTCAATTTTGTGCTTCTAGGCCTAAAAGGGCTAAAAAGTGAAAAATTACCTTATAGGATTAGGCATGCTTTGGAAAGAATTGAAACATGTTTAGGAAGTGTTTTTAATCATTTCTAGGTGACTTTGGAAGGTTGTTTGTGTTAGGTTGCTCAAATTGCCATTTGGAGCAACAAAAGTTGTCATTTTGCTTGTAAAAGTTGTCATTTTAGACACTTTTTTGTAAAAAGAAGACAAAAATGCCTATGTCCGTACATGAATTGATAACTACCTCTAAATACTATATATATGCCTCCCTCTTCTTTTTATAGGGTTGGATTTTATACTTTCTAACAAAAATCAATTGAAAGGGCAACAATTTCATGTTTTTCTCTCATATTTTGACTCCATTTGTATAGCAGTCCATATTGGGACTCCTCATTTCTGTACTGTACCTTTTGGGAAGTGATTTTATTGTATATTCAATTCTCCTCATGTAATTAGATTGCAGGTTTTATGTTTGGAAGTTGGTTGTACAAAAATAGTTTCATTTTTGCTCTTTGGCTGCCTTGCCAAGGGTTTGGGCCACATAAATGCATCAACTTGTCTAAATCCAGGTTTGGGCTCCCATGGATGGACTTAGACAAGTTGTATTGCATTTTTATAGTGTAAATATTTCACATTTTTTCCAAGGTTGTGAGAAAGAAGAGTTTTTGAGCATATGCTAGGCAAATTGGTGATGGATTTGGCTAGCAATGTGAGTAAGACCAAACTTGTTTGTGCTCAAGACCAATTTGAGTAAGAAAACTTGAGAAAAAGGTCTGCACTCGAATTCAAGGGGTTTTGGATGCATTTTGAGTTCCAAACAATTTACTTTTCATCTTGCAACTGTGTGTTAACTCTGGTTGGCAGCAAGCATACACTTTCCAAATTTATGACAGTCAAAATTGGTTTCGGTGCAGAGATGATAAGTTTTTATTGCACCGTTAGATCTTTATGAATATTGGATAGGTTTTTCTTAATAAAGTTTTCGAAAACTTCACTGAAGCGATTGGACTATTCTTTTTTGGTTTCGAAGTTATTAATGTCTGACTGTGTTGAAGTAGTGGTTGGCAGGAAGTGCCCAATTTTGGGGAATTTAATGTATTTTTGAATCCAAAGTTGATTGATGACCATATCCATGCTTGGGGATATTTTTACAAGTGCTAAAAATGTTTCTTATAGGTTTAAACATGCTTTGGTGAAGTTTTTCATGAGTTCTAACCCTTCAAAGTGCAAAAAAACAATGAATTAGCAGCGACAATGCATTTTAACAATCATTTTATTGTTGTATGACAAGTGTTTGTTATAATGTCATGCAGGACAGTGCTGAATAAGTGTTCTAAATGATGTGGCAGAAGATATAAAAGAGTTTAGGATCTTGGTGTGGGATTTAGAAGAGACTTCCTTTGTTTCATGTGCAAAACTCTCTTTTCTTGTCTAAAAATGTGGACAACGATTAAACCACCTTCTCAGGAGCCAAGACCATAAAAAACCTTGAGCTTGGACCTTGTTGACATCATCCAAGGTAGGTTTCATGATGGTGATGGTCATCATTTCCCTATGCAATAAAAATTCACCCAATTAGGCCTCCACGAGCTAGTAGCCGTTTAGCCTTGTTTTCACTAAAAGTTGAACCCGATCTTCCCAAGGGTGTCAGAACCTTCCAAACTTGTGAAAAGTAGTTGAAAGACACACAATGGACATATTCCAATCAATTTTGACAATTAAGACATAATTTTGGAGTTTGGATCTATGGTGGAGGATTGAGTAACTTGTGGAAGCAAACTAGAACAATGTTGCATAACACACAATAGGGTGATTGTTTGAGGAGTAGTGTGGGTGTTGGGGTTTGATGTTGCCAAACACTGATTGAAAACATAAGAAAAGTATATCCTTAGGTCCACTTGTCAAATTAGACCAATTCAGACTAATTGAGTAACTTCTCACTCAATTTCCCTATCATAGTGGTATCAGAGCTTGAGTAAGATTTAGGTGAAAAGAGAAAATGAATTGACTTAGGATCAATAGAATCCTTAGAAGAAAACATGGCGACTAATGCTGAATTATTCAAGAAGGTCGAAGACCAAGAAGAAGAAAATAGAGCACTCAGAGAGAGGTTGGAGCAACTAGCAACAAAACTAGTTGAAATTGAAGTTAAGACTGAAGAAGTCCATGATAAGGTTGGAGATAAGGGCAAAATGGTCGCAATAGAAGATGAGGTTCCCATACTTGACCTTGTTCTTGAGCAAGAACCATTCTTGAAGGTTTTGAGAGCTATGAGTGGTAAAACCTTAGAGGGAGTGGCTCTTTTTAGTGGAAAGATGGATCCAGATGTTCTTATAGAATGGATTGAAGGCCTAGAAAACCATTTTGAATGTGATGGAATAAATGAAGCACAAAAGGTTAAAGTAGAAAAATCAAGGTTGAGAGGGACAACATTAACTTGGTGGAAGTTCATCCAAGAGGAAAGGGTGAAAGAAGGCAAACAACCAATAGCCACCTGAAAAACAATGGTATCCAAGATTAGAGAAACCTATCTTCCTGAAGACTATGAAATCCAACTACATAAGAAAAGACAAAATTTGAGACAAAAAGACTTAGATGTTAGTAGCTACATTGAGGAGTTTCAAAAACTATGCATGAGATCCAAGGTAGTAGAGGATGAGAGTATAAAGGTAGCAAGGTATTTGAATGGATTGAGATGGAACATACAGGAAGAGATGAGTTTGTTATGTCCACAAACACTACACAAGTGTTATCAACTAGCACTTAAAGTGGAAGAGAAGATTAAGAAAAAGAAAGAACAAAGAAAAAGAGGTAGAGGTAGGGGTAGAGATGGTAGAGGCCATAGAAGAAGTTTTGGTGGAAGAGGAGATCAAAGGTCCCAAGGAGAATCCAAACTTATTGAGCAAAGTGGGGATTCATATAGCAAGAGCAACTATAGAGGAAGGAGATCTAGCAACCCAGGTAGAGGTAGATCTAGTGGACCAGGAAGAGGGTCCTACTTCTCCACCATGAAATGCTACAACTGTCAGAAGTTGGGACACCCTACCTACAGATGTCTAGAGAAACCCACCTTGTCACAAGGAGGTGAAAGAAAGGTGAATTATATGGAAGAAAGTGCAGCAAGTAGCGAAGCTCATGAAGTGAGCTTAACATCAGAAGATGGTGAGAGTTTGATGATGAGAAGAGTCTTGATAAAGGGGCCAATCAAGGAGGAACCTATTCAAAGAAGGTCATTGTTCATAATTAAGTGCAAGATTATGGGAAAGGTATGCAAGGTGGTCATTGATTCAAGATCTACAGATAACATAGTTTTAGAATAAGTAGTGAGTAAACTCAAACTAGAAAGAATCCCTCACACACATCCCTATAGAGTCACATGGTTGAATAGGGGGCAACATGTTCTTTTCAATGAAAAAACATGGGTAGAATTCACCATAGGAGGGTATCAAGATAAGATATTATGTGATATTCTTCCAATGGATGCTTGCCATCTACTTCTTGGTAGACGTTGCCAATTTGACAGGAAAGCCATACACAATGGTGAAAAGAACTCCTACTCATTTCAGAAAGATGGTGTTACATACAAAATTCAATCTATAAATGAAGAGAAAGAGGGAAGCAGTTCAAAGAATTAGAATATTTTAATAATGAATGATAAAGAGTTTATTAACACACTTGAATAGGGTAAAGGAGTGGGATTTGCACTCATAGTGACACCTAAAGAAGAAAAGAAGGAGAAGAAGGTTGAGATACCACAAGAAGTGTAGAAAATACTTGATAACTATAAGGAAATCATAAGGGATGGGACACTTGCAACCTTACCACCTCCTAGAGCCATTAGCCATTAGATAGACTTCATACTAGGAGCTTCTTTACACAGGTCAACTGGTAAAAGTCCCTTTGAGATTGTTTATGGGATGCACCCAAGGGGTGTCATGGAGTTAAGGGACCTTGGTAACATGTAGCAAAAGAGTGGTACAACAGATGACATGTCTCAATCAATGAAGGAAGTTTATGAGCAAGTGAGAAAGACTCTTCAAGATACCTCACAAAAAATGAAAGCTAGAGTGGATGCATCAAAGAGGGATGTTCAATTTTCAGTTGGGAACTTTGTGATGGTTCATTTGAACAAGTCTAGATTGCAAAAGGGAGTTCCTAGCAAGCTCCAAATGAGGTGGAGTGGTCCTTGCAAGATATTGGCTAAGTATGGTTCTAATGCATATAAAATTGATTTGCCTATTGATCTTTCTTTGTCTCCTATTTTCAATGTCTCAGATTTGGTGGCATTCAAAGGCTAGCTTCCTAAGGAGGATGATATAGTTTAAGATGTTCAAAAGTCACTTTCAAACCTGCCTTTGCCTCCTCCATCCATTCCTCAAGCTGAACAAGTGTTGGACTCAAGAGTTTACAAGAAGACTCGCCACCAAGTGTACATGGAGCATCTTATCAAGTGGAAAGATAAACCACTTTCAGAAGCCACTTGGGTACATGAATCTTATTTCTCTAAGTCTTGAATTCCTTCTTCTTTTCTTCCTCAAGGAGTCATATGACTTATTTGTCTTTGGGGAAGTATGGTGCAGGAGCACCTAGTCATGCTTTACTCTCCATTTTTAGTATTTTCATGCTTAAGTGTTTGTAAGTCTTGAAATAGGTTTTGAATGTTTTCATAGGTCAGTTTTAGTCATTTCATGAGTGTTTTAGCTCATTTTGTGCTTGAGAGATCAATTTTGTGCTTCTAGGCCTAAAAGGGCTAAAAAGTGGAAAATTGCCTTATAGGCTTAGGAATGCTTTGGAAAGAATTGAATCATGTTTAGGAAGTTTTTTTAATCATTTATAGGTGACTTTGGAAGGTTGGTTATGTTAGGTTGCTCAAATTGCCATTTGGAGCAACAAAAGTTGTCATTTTGCTTGTAAAAGTTGTCATTTTAGACGCTTTTTTGTAAAAAGAAGACAAAAATAACTTATGTCCATATAGGAATTGATAACTACCTCCAAATAATATATATATTCCTCCCTCTTCTTTTTATAGGGTTGGATTTTGTACTTTCTAACAAAGATCATTTGAAAGGGCAACAATTTCATGTTTTTCTCTCATATTTTGACTCCATTTGTATAACAGTCCATATTGGGACTCTTCATTTCTATACTGTACCTTTTGGAAAGTGATTTTATTGTATATTCAATTCTCCTCATGTAATTAGATTTTAGGTTTTGTGTTTGGAAGTTGGTTGTACAAAAATAGTTTCATTTTTGCTCCTTGGTTGCCCTACCAAGGGTTTGGGCCACAAAAATGCATCAACTTGTCTAAATCTAGGTTTGGACTCCCATGGATGGACTTAGAAATTTTTTATTGCACTTTTATAGTGTAAATATTTCACATTTTTTCCAACGCTGTGAGAAAGAAGAGTTTTTGAGCATATGCTAGGCAAATTGGTGATGGATTTGGTTAACAATGTGAGTAAGACCAAACTTGTTTGTTCTCAAGACCAATTTGAGTAAGAAAACTTGAGGAAAAGGTCTGAACTATCATTCAAGGGGTTTTGGATGAATTTGGATTTCCAAACAATTTACTTTTCATCTTGCAAGTGTGTGTTAACTCTAGCTGGCAGCAAGCATACACTTTCCAGATTTATGACAGTCAAAATTGGTCTCGGTGCAAAGATGATAAATTTTTATTTCACCGTTGGACCTTAATGAATTTGGGATATGTTTCTGTTAATAATTTTTTCTAAAACTCCACCAAATAGATTGGACTATTCATTTTTGGTTTGGAAGTTATTAATGTCTGAGTGTGTTGAAGTAGTGGTTGGTAGCAAGTACCCAGTTTTGGGGAATTTAATATATTTTTGAATCCAAAATTGATTGATGACCATTTCCATGCTTGGGGATCTTGTTACAAGTGATAAAAATGTTTCATGGAGGTTTTTACATGATTTGGTAAAGTTTTTCATGAGTTCCGACCCTTCAAAGTGCAGAAAAATGATGAATTAGCAGCAACAGTGCATTTTAATAGTCATTTTATTGTTGTATGGCAAGTGTTTTTTATAATTTCATGCAAAGAAGTGTTGAATAAGTTTTCTAAATGATGTGGCAGAAGATATAAAAGATTTTAGAAGCTTGGTGTGGGATTTAGAAGAGACTTCCTTTGTTTCATGTACAAAACCCTCTTTTCTTGCCTAAAAATGTGGACATCGATTAAACCACCTTCTCAGGAGCCAAGACCATAAAAAACCTTGAGCTTGGACCTTGTTGACATCATCAAAGGTAGGTTTCATGATGGTGATGGTCATCATTTCTCTATGCATGCAAAATTCACCCAATTAGGCCTCCATGGGCTAGTAGCCTTTTAGCCTTGTTTTCACTAAAAGTTGAACTCGATCTTCCCAAGGGTGTAAGAAACTTCCAAAATTGTGAAAAGAATTTGAAAGACACACAATGGACATATTCCAATCAATTTTGACAATTAAGACATAATTTTGGAGTTTGGACCTATGGTGGAGGATTTGAGTAACTTGAGGAAGCAAACTAGAAAAATGTTGCATAACACACAATAGGGTGATTGTTTGAGGAGTAGTGTGGGTGTTGGGGTTTGATGTTGCCAAACACTGATAGAAAACATAAGAAAAGTATATCCTTGGGTCCACTTGTCAAATTAGACCAATTCAGATTGATTGAGTAACTTCTCACTCAATCTCCCTATCACTGGTCCCAGAGTGTAAGATTGAAAATGAAGCGAGTCCATCTGAAAAGCTTAAGGTGATCACTGAGCATATCTCAAAGGAATTTCAATCCTTACAACAAATCTCAAACCGACAAGCACTAGAAAGATTTACTCAAGCTAAGAGAGTTGCATTTGATCAGGTAATTGAAACTGAGAAGAAAAATATTGAGGAGAAGTTGATCCTAATAGAAAACTCCTTGAAATAATGTACAAATATATATAGGGTATTTTGTAACACTGAAATACTTATAGCTAATGTGGATAAAAAGATAAAGGAGATTCGGGAGAAAATTGCAAGTATAGCTAACTCTTTTGACATATTGATTTCATTGACTACATCAATTGATGGTCAAATTTTTATTATAGAGAACCAAATTTTTATTCTTGATAAGGAGAGAGACAAAATAATTAGAAGAGCCAGAAGTCTGAGAGGCTTGGTGAGTCCACGGTTGGATTCACTCTATGTACACAAGAAAGAATGCATGGATATGGTGGGAAAGCGCACATCGACATAGGTAAATGAGAAAGAGTCTTTGGCACATTTATTGAGTGGACTTGTATCTATTTTTGACACATTCAAAAATGGCTGGGATACTCATGTGGAGCTACTGAAGAAGGCTTATCCAGAAATTTTGAAGTTGGTCAAGCTCCGGCAAGACATTTTTGGGGATAATCATTCTTTGACATTCTTTTTCTAAATTCTTTTTATGGAATTTATGTAAAAGGGGGAGTATTATAGATGTGAAAAAGAATGAAAAGAGTTGTATACATTAGAGGGAGTTATAGAGCTTTGGATTTTTGGAGATATGGAGTATTTTGCATATTCAACTCAGGGGGAGCAGGGCAAGATTGAAACTCACAGTTGAAACCTTGACCATTTTTCACATGAGTGTTGCCATCAATGCCAAAGGGGGAGATTGTTGGCAATTGACACTCTATTGGTTGGTTTTACCATGTTGTCATTGATGGAAGCATGGCATTATGTTCCGGCTTCATGTTTTGGTTCTATGGTGTACCGGTAGGCACTTCACAGATACTACACTGGCACCGAGACCGATAGCGGCAGGATAGAAGGATTTCTTTGGTCACCGAAAATGTAGGCCGACATGGTTTAGTAAAGGTTATTGGTATTAAAGGCCGACATATCTTGGATCTGGCATTGACAATTGATTTTAATGTTTATGCATTTATGTTATCTGACCGACATGTAATTTGATATTGTATATATCTTTGTAAGCTAACATAAGGCATGTAAAATTTGTATAGGGTATATAGGATAGTTTGATAGATCTTTTTGAAATAGAGATACAAGAGACATATGATAGGAGATCATGGATATGTGAATGTAATATGATGCAAATATATCAGAGAGATCATGTATGTGAGGAAATTATTGTAAGGGTTATTCCGGTAAAGTGTTTAGGGATTCAAACTAGAACATACATAGCTTAAATCAAAGCTGTATTCTGGCATAGAAGATGCTATCTTATCAATTCTCACTTTTCTGGATTGTAGTCTGGAATTTTATGTAGTTAGTTAGGCTCCTATTGTGATTGAGCAGTGTGCTCTAGGTTGTAAGCCTTCCTGTAAGTGTAGGCCCCTCATATTTTGTAATATCTCTTCATATGACCAGACAATTGATATTGTGGGTCACAAATCCCACCGTGGTTTTTCCTTTTTGAGGTTTTCCACATATAAATCTATGTGTTATGATTCTAATTTATGTGATTGGCTTATTAGTTGCTTTACTTATTTCAATTATGTATGTACCAGTATACTGGTTGGTGTATGCATGTTTTAATAAGGCTAAAATTTACTATTCCGGTATAACACTGATTCACCCCCCCTCTCAGTGTTATTGGTTTCCAACAAGATAAAGAGAGGGAGAGGGAGAGAGAGAGAGAGAATAGGAGAGAGAGAGAGAGAGAGAGAGAGAGAGAGAGAGAGAGAGAGAGAATAGGGTCAAGAGAGGGGGAGGGGGAGGGGGAGAGAGAGAGAATATGATAAGATAACGAGAGGGGGAGGGAGAGAGACTTAGAGATAGAGAGAAGGGGATAGGAAGAGAGGGAGAGAGATAGGGAGAGAGAGAGAGAGTAGGGGGTAAGAGAGAGAATAGGGGATAGGGAGAGAGAGAGAGAGAGAGAGAGAGAGAGAGAGAGAGAGAGAGAGAGAGAGAGAGAAATTGGATAAAGGAGAGGGAGAGAGAGAGAGAGTAGGGGGAGAGGGGGTAAGAGATAGAATAGGAGATAGGAAGAGGGAGATAATAGGATAAGGAGAGGGGGAGGGAGAGAGAGGAGACTGGGAAAGAGGGAGGGGGAGGGTGGAGATGGGGAGAATAGGATAAAGAGATGGAGAGGGAGAGAGAGAGAATAGGAGGGAGAGAGAGAGAGGGGGGAGGGAGGGAGATTAGGAAAAGGAGAGTGGGAGAGGGAGAGAGAGAGAGAGGGGGGGCGTAAGAGAGAATAGGAGATAGGAAGAGAGGGAGAGAATAGGATAAGGAGAGGGGGAGGGATAGAGAGGGGGAGAGAGAGAGGATATTAGGAGAGAGGGAGAGGGAGGGAAGAGATGAGGAGAAGAGGAGAGAGAGAGAGAGAGAGAGAGAGAGAGAGAGAGAGAGAGAATAGGGTCAAGAGAGGGGGAGGGGGAGAGAGAGAATAGGATAAGCTAACAAGAAGGAGAGGGAGAAGGAGGGGTAGAGAAAGCGAGAGAAGAGGGAGAGGGTGAGAATAGGATAGGATAATGTGAGAGAGAGAGGGTGAGAGACATGAGGTAGAGAGAACGAGAAGGAGAAAAGGGTGAGAGACTCGATAGAGAGAGAAGTGTGAGGGGGAGAGAGATGAGATAGAAGTCAAGGAGGATAATTAGGGCTCAAAATAGACAGAGATGGTGATGGGGGAAGGAAGACAAGAGAAAGGAAAATAAGAGAGACATGCATGTATACAAACATATATACATATATCTATATAAATATTGTTGGCATTTAAATTGCATGAGAGATTGTTGTCTTTTCATTAAGGATATTGAGAAGGTTGTTGGAGATTATTGATATAACTGAAGAAGGATGTTTACTATCTTAATAATATTATTTTGTCATTGATGTTAAGAAATTGATTTTCTGATTCAGTATGATGTTGCCATATCTTGAGAAGTATGTTTTGATGAGAATTAAGATGTCAGTAAGTGACACAGAAAGAATATGATAAAGGGAGGTAAGGAATAAGTTATTCAATGGGCAACTATTACCGAGTTAGACAATGATGAGATCATGTTGTTTTTGATTTTTGTGATATCCTACATATGTTGTTTATTGTAAGGTTAATACTATACTATATCACCGAGCAAAGAACCTAGTCAGTAAACCCTAAGGAATGTAGTCAGTAAACCCTAAGGGTATCGATATCGGTTAATGAAGGTAGAATGACTACTCAATAAAGTTTAGTATTTATCGAGTTGTAACCGAGTTATGACAGATCGTATTGGATGGATAAAAGCATTATTTAATGAAGGATGTTGATGAGATAGAGATGTATAAATGATTGGTATGCCGCGCATGAAGTTTGTTAAGGATCTATGGCAATGGAAGATTGGTAGGAAGATCTACAGCTTAGATTGAACCGCAATAACCTTGTGCAAGTTCCAAGAAAGGAATGCAAGTCCCAAGGTGAGGTAAAACATTTTCAGATCGAAGGATACATTGAACCTAGTCAAGATTGAAGATCTGATGGCTAAGATTGATCATGGGAAATGTGATCAAGGAGATTAAGCGGTTAGCAAATTATTTATAAATAAGGAATTGTTGATAAACAATGTATGCAGATAAGTGTAAGCATAGGGATGCTACATAGTGATTACCAAGCATAGAAGCTTGAATACCTATTTGAATAACAGAGTAGGGAGACCAGTAGAGGGACAAGATAAGTCCTATGATTAGATTGTTTTGAGCAAAATAGAATATGCTTTAGCATTTTAGATGTGAAGTTGCAGATATATTTTATTACTGTTATTTTGTAAATGACAGAAAATCTCTTAACCGAGCGGACTTAACAGTCTTATTTGTAAACCCTCTAGCAAGGTAACATTCTAAATGAGTGTTTGAAATCCTTTTACAAGGTCACTTCTAACAAAGTGAAGATCCTAACAGATCTTAGGGAAATCCCTTAACGGGGTCACATCTAGCAATGTGTTTGTAATCTTTAACGGGATTTCCTTTTAACCGAGCATACTCTAGAAGAGTATATTTCTTAGTGAGTTTGAAATCCCACAGTGGTTTTTTCCTATTTGAGTTTCCACGTTAAATCTGGTGTTATATGTGTTTATGAGTTTGCATGCTTAGCAATTTTTGGTTATATTGCTGAAGTTTTATTTACCGAGGTTGAATCAGTTGATTTTATGGAAGATTAAGTTTGTATGATTCACCCCCCCCTCACATCTTGTTAGATATTGGCATCAGTACTTTACATTTAGTATCAGATCTTAACAATTGGTATCAGAGGTTTGGACTCCAGAAGAAAAAGTTTAAAGGTACTTGAGGCAAAGATCCGAAGATGTATAAAAGAGATGCACCAAAGCTGAACAAGTCAAGTTTCTCCACATGACAGAAAAGGATGAAGCTGCATTTATCAGGAATTGGAGAATATGCAACACATTATTTGGAGAATGATTACATACCACCAAGCACCAACCCGATGACCTTGGAAAAGATAAAGGCAAAGAAAGAACATATCCAATTTATGATTGAAATAACATCAGCATTGACCGACTCAGAGTTTAATGACCTAGAAGGTTGCAATGATGCAAAAGCAATGTGGACCAAGCTCATATCTATATGGTGGTGATGAACATGTTCAAAGAGCAAAAGTAGATAGTCTAAGAGGACAACTTGAATCCATGAGAATGAATGAAGGTGAGAACATAACCCAATACAATACAAGGTTAAAGGAGACTGTCAATCAAATTAAAGGAGCAGGAGGAACTATTGAAGAAAAGGATGTAACAAGTAAGTTGTTGAGAACACTTCTACCTGCTTATGCCATTCAAGGCTCTGCAATCAATGAATTGAGGTCTGTACCTAACATGCCAGTTTCTTTGGATGCTACTATTGGTAAGCTACATGCATTTGAGTTAAGTAATTTTGATAACAGTGGGTCTTCGATAAATAAAGTAGAATCTGCATTCAGTTCTTTTCATATTAGTGGATCTCATGATTACAATGATAGAATGAGTAAGTACTCTGAAGGGAATCACAATGGAGAAAGTGAAATATTTTGCAAGAACATAGAAGAAGTACACAAACTGTATGAGGAAATCAAGAAGCAAGAAGAGTTTGAAGCATTATTAGCCAAAAGGTTACCTAGAGGAAAAGGTAAGTATAAAGGAAAGCTACCTTTAAAATGTTTCAATTGTGATAAAATAGGACATATGGCTTCTAACTGTCCTGACAAAGAATCTAGTGAAAAGAGAGAATACCGAGATAACAGGAAGAAAGACAACCAATACAGAGGACACTGAGATTTCAGAAGGAGAGACAGAAAGACATGCCTAGTAGCTGATGAGGAATCCAACGATGATAAATCTGATGAAATAGATACAGAGGAAGTTGTTTATGTGGCTATTGAAGATGAATCTAATGAAGAAAGGTATGAAGAAAAAGCCCTAGTATCTCACATAGCTAATAATGATTCTTGGATCATAGACAGTGGATGCTCACATCACATGATAGGTGATAAACACAAGTTTGTTAAATTAGAAGACTATGATGGAGGCTATGTAAGATTTGGTAATGATGCACCATGTCCAGTGAAAGGTAAAGGATCTATAACACTTCTTGACAATGCTAAATGTGATGATGTATACTGGGTTGAAGGTTTGAAATACAATTTGTTGAGTGTAGCACAGCTAAACAATACAGGATACCGAATAGAATTTCAGAAAGGAATTGTCAAAGTTCATGACAAGCATGGAAAGTTAGCTGCTACCGGGACACAAACAAAAGGTAATACATTTCATCTTGACTCAACTTAGAACAAGTGTCTTTATGCAAAGATAGATGATACCTGGTTATGGCATAAAAGGTTTTGTCATGCAAATTTTGATAATCTGATCAAAATAAGCAAGAAGCACCGAGTAAGAGGTCTACTAAGCTTAGAAAAACTTGAGAATGCTATGTGTCGGGAATGCCAGATGGGTAAGATGATAAGATCAAGCTTTACAAGTAAGTTCTACACTTCTAAAGGAATTTTAGATCTTGTGCACACTGATCTATGTGGTCCCATGAAAGCTCAAAGTTATTATGGTGATAAATATTTCATATTATTTGTGGATGATTACTCAAGGATGATGTCAGTTATGTTTTTGAAAGAAAAATCAGAAGCTTTTCAAATGTTCAAGTGGTACAAGGCAAGAGTTGAAAATGAAACATGAAGACAACTGAAATGTCTTAGATCTGATAGAGGAGGTGAGTTCACTTCTGATGAATTTAACTTATTCTGCAATGATCATGGTATAAAAAGACAAGTATTTGCACCAAGAACACCTCAGCAAAATGGGATAGCTGAGAGAAGAAACAGATCAATTGTAGATTGTGCTAGAACCCTGATGATAGAAAAAAGGGTACCTCAAACATTTTGGAGAGAAGCAATCAACACTGTAGTTTACACCCTGAACCGAGTACAACTGAAGAAAGGAACTATGAAGACACCATATGAGATTGGGTATGACAAGAAACCTAATGTAAGTTATTTTAAAATCTTTGGAAGCAGATGCTATGTTCACAAAGATGACAAAAATGGAAAGTTTGATCAGAAAAGTGAAGAAGGAACATTTCTTGGTTATTCTTCTAGAAGTAAAGCATTTAAATGTCTAATCAAATCATCTAACAAAATAGTAGAAAGTGCAAATGTGAAAATTGATGAATTTGTAGAAAGAAATGACAAAGGAAATTCTAAAGAACCAGAAGATTATGAAGAATTTGTTTATGTTCAACCGAGAACTCCTACCGAGAAAGCTATTGAATAAAATGAAGATAATGTCCAGTTACCGAGTGATGAAGAAGATCATACAAAACCTACCGAGCCTATATTAGCCAAATATGTTAGAAGAAATCATGCATCAAGTCAGATTATTGGAGATAAGGATGGTCTAGTGATGACAAGGAATAAACTGAGACAAAACACATGGCTGATATCTGAATTTGAACTGAGAATAGTAAAAGAGGCATTTAACAGTGAAGATTGGGTAAATGCTATGACATAAGAGATTGATCAAATCAAGAAGAATGACACATGGACACTGATCCTAAGACCGAAGGACAAAAATGTAATCGGTACTAAGTGGATTTTTAGAAACAAGCTAAATGAAAAAGGTGAGGTCATTCAGAACAAAGAAAGACTAGTTTGCAAAGGATATGCTCAAGAAGAAGGAATAGATTATGGTGAGACATTTGCACCTATGGCTAGACTTGAAGGAGTAAGAACATTGTTGGCATATGCTGCTTTCAAAAACTTCAAGGTATATCAAATGGATGTTAAATCTGCATTTTTGAATGGTATACTAGAAGAAGAAGTTTACATTGAACAACCTAAAGGATTTGTTGAAGACAAGAATAAAGATCAGGTATGTAAACTAAACAAAGCTTTATATGGTCTAAAAAAAGCACCTAGAGCATGGTGTGAAAGACTGCACTCTTACTTGATCAAGATTGGTTTTATAAGGACAAGTGAAAACAACAATATGTACATTGAAGAATGACGAGGACAATGGAATACTGATCTCAACCATATTTGTTGATGACATTATATTTTGTGGAAATGACTCTCTATGCAAGAACTTTGGAAATGAAACGAGCAAAGAATTTGAGATGTCATTAATTGGTGAGATAAAGTATTTTATAGGTTTATAGATATTGCAAATGAAAGATGATATTTTCATTACTCAATCCGAGTACATAAAGTATATCTTGAAGAAATTTGGAATGGAGGATTCTAAACCAGTAAGTACTTCTATGACTACTAACTGTAAACTCTCAAAGAATGATGAATTTGCATCTGTTGATGAGACACTTTACCGATCTATAATTGGGAAGTTGCAATATGTTGTGCATAGTAGACCGGATATAACACATGCAGTAGGTATTGTTGCAAGATTTTCTGCAGATCCCAAAGAAACTCATATGACAGCAATCAAGAGAATTTTCAGATAACTAAGAGGCACTGAAGATTATGGCTTAGTATATGAAAAGAGAAATGATTTTGATTTAAAATTTTATACTAATGCTAATTGGGCAGGCAACATAGATGACAGGAAAAGCACAAGTGGTGGAGCTTTCTTCTTGGGAGAAAGACTAGTAAGTTGGCTTAGCAAGAAACAAGGATGTATTTCATAGTCAACAACTGAAGCTGAATATGTTGCTGCAACATTGAATTGCACAAATATAGCATGGATCAAACAACTATTGGAAGGTATAAATGAAAAATTTACCAAGCCAGTAACTATATTCTGTGATAATACTAGTGCCATTAACATTTCAAAGAATTCGGTAATGCACTCTAAGACCAAGCACATATCTATAAACTATCATTATCTCAGAGAAGAAGTTCAAGAGAAGAAAGTTGTGCTGGAATATATCAGTTCAAAGGAGCAAATAGCAGACATCTTCACAAAGCCACTGCCAAGGGACACTTTTGAGTATCTCAGAAGCAAGTTAGGGGTCCTACCCCTATCTTCTACTCACTGACAGAGTTTGGTGAAAGCATCAATTCAATGAATCTACAGAATATCATGTGTGGATTGATGCTGATTTACACTTTAGGATGTCGCCTAAAGTTGTGCAGGAAACAAGAATTGAAGATATGTTACTTTGGCCGAGATTGAGATGATATATTTGTATTTGTCCTTACCAGCAAGGAAATCACTTCTCAGAGGAAGAAATCATGAATTAGTTCTTTTACTTTTTGGCATTGTTGTCAAAGGGGGAGAAGACTAAATGGACCAAGTAAGATGGAGAAGACTAAATGGATCAACGAAAGGGGGAGAAAGCTAATTGAGGAAGATGAAGAAGAATAATGACAGGGGGAGAAGACTTTCAGAAGAAGTCTACAGCTCAAGGATAACAGGGGAAGTCTCTACAGTAATCTGAATCCGAATCAATTTGAATGAATCATGTTGGTATTTCCATTTAACGTTGGTATTGCCATCAATGCCAAAGGAGGAGATTGTTGGTATTTAAATTGCATGAGAGATTGTTGGCTTTTCATTAAGGATATTGAGAAGGTTTTTGGAGATTATTGATATAACAAAAGAAGGATGTTTACTGTCTTAATAATATTATTTTGTCATTGATGTCAAGAAATTGATTTTTTGATTCAGTATGATGTTGCCATATCTTGAGAAGTATGTTTTGATGAGAATTAAGATGTTGGTAAGTGACACAGAAAGAATATGATAACTTGGGAGGTAAGGAATAAGTTATTCAATGGGCAACTGTTACCGAGTTAGACAATGATGAGATCATGTTGTTTTGATTGTTGTGATATCCTACATATGTTGTTTATTGTAAGGTTAATACTATACTATGTCACTGAGCAAAGAACCTAGTCGGTAAACCCTAAGGTTATCGATATCGGTTAATGAAGGTGGAATGTCTACCGAGTAAAGTTTAGTATTTACTGAGTTGCAACCGAGTTATGACATATCGTATTGGATGGATAAAAGCATTATTTAAGGAAGGATGCTGATGAGCTGGAGATGTATAAATGATTGGTATGCCATGCATGAAGTTTGTTAAGGATCTATGGCAATGGAAGATCGATAGGAAGATCTACAGCTCAGATTGAACCGCAATAACCTTGTGCAAGTTCCGAGAAAGGAATGCAAGTCCCAAGGCGAGGTAAAACATTTTCAGATCGAAGGATACATTGAACCTAGTCAAGATTGAAGATTTGATGGCTAAGATTGATCATGGGAAATGTGATCAAGGAGATTAAGCGGTTAGCAAATTGTTTATAAATAAGGAATTATTGATAAATAATGTATGTGGGCAATTGTAAGCATTGGGATGCTACATAGTGATTACCGAGCATAGAAGCTTGAATACCTATTTGAATAATAGAGTAGGGAGCCCAGTAGAGGGACAAGATAAGTCCTATGATTAGATTGTTTTGAGCAAAATAGAATCTGCTTTAGCATTTTAGATGTGAAGTTGCAGATATATCTTATTACTGTTATTTTGTAAGTGACAGAAAATCTCTTAACCGAGTGGACTTAATAGTCTTATTTGTAAACCCTCTAGCAAGGTAACATTCTAAATGAGTGTTTGAAATCCTTTTACAAGGTCACTTCTAACAAAGTGAAGATCCTAACAGATCTGAAGGAAATCCCTTAACCGGGTCACATCTAGCAATGTGTTTGTAATCTTTAACAGGATTTGCTTTTAACCGAGCGTACTCTAGAGGAGTATATTTCTTAGTGGGTTCGAAATCCCACAATGGTTTTTCCCTATTTGGGTTTCCACATTAAATTTGGTGTTATATGTGTTATGATGATTATGTGTTTATGAGTTTGCATGCTTAGCAGTTTTTGGTTATATTGCTGAAGTTTTATTTACCGAGGTTGAATCAGTTGATTTTATGGAAGATTAAGTTTGTATGATTCACCCCCCGCTCACATCTTGTTAGCTATTGGCATCAATACTTTACATTTAGTATCAGATCTTAACAATATGTATATATAACTATAGATATGCATATATACATACATAAACACATATTATATATGTATATCTATACATATGTGTAGTAAATGATAGGTTTACAAGCATACATTAGTATTTCTTTATAACCCGTATGGGTTTTGTGAAACACAAAATAAAGGTTTTAGTTCTACATAACGCGTACGGGTTATGTAGAACTATGAATAGTACTTTTTTGTTTTTCAAAACCCATGCGGGTTATGGAGAACTATGAATAGTACTTTTTTTTTTCAAAACCCGTGCCGGTTTTGGCTTTGTAAGAGGGTTAGAAAATGACCCTAAGGCTTGCAAGCCCATTTTCCCTCTATTTTTGTCCCTTTACACATTTTTTCATCTTCCAACATGATTTCTCGACTTTGTCATCATCAGGTTTACAAATAATCAAGTGGGTATATCTAAAATTACCACCATAATCTCACATGTCTTCTCAGTTTTTTGACCATATAATTTTTTCTATTTTTGGATAACATTAGCATAGTAAATTTTAATTTTCTTTACTAGTGCCTTGACAGTCCTCACAGACATATGTCTATGATTTTTCTACTAACTTTTGATATACTTGACAAAATTCAAAATAAATTACATATTATTGTTCTACACTAGATTCTATACACTTTTAAAAAAAGAAGTTTGCATTTTCAATTATTTTGATGCAAGTTATGCCCAATGCACGAACAAGTACCAAATTTTCAGGATGCGGTCACTTCAAAAAATCATAAAAAAAAATACTCAATGGAAAATTACAAACAAATACACAACTTCTAGATCTCACTCTTACCTATCATCCTACCAAAGGGTTTTGTAAAATACTAAATCTAACTATATATTTTGTGAACTAAATGAAAATAACTATGTTATGTTTTTCTAAAAAAATCAAGAACATTTTTTTGTGCGCAAGAGGTTTTACCATCTTAATCTTATCCAATTTTAAAAAACTTTAGTATTTTAGAAACTAGATTTAGAGCACTACAATTCTTATTCTTTTCTCAGCTCCTAGTTTTTAGTGCATGACCTTCAAATATCTCTTTGAAGTTCACGTTTACCTATTTTCAGAAAAAAAAAGTGGCCACTTATACCCCCCCTTTTTTTCACCATCTTGGCGCACTTACCGCCTGTCTAAACATTAGAAAGTCACCTTCAAGTACTAGATCAACATTACCAACTCTCGCTTCTTCTGGTTGTTCTTCCCCTTGTGCTAATTGAACTCTTTTCTCAGCCTTCTTGCCACCTTGTTCACTCATTAGACACTTGAAAGAAGGGTGCCCAACCTCATTGCATGTAAAAAAATTGCCTATAAACACTCTTAATCCTCTACCTGATCCAAATTTTCTTCCACCTTCATAGCCTCCCCTCTGATCAGAAAATGACTCCTTTTGCTTGTCATTCCTGCCTTGTCTTTGTCCTTCATTGTTAGGTCTTCTGCCCCTTCCTCTATTTGCACCACCTCTGCCACTTCCTCCTTACCTCTCTTGCTTCCTCTTTACCTTTTCTTCAGTCCTTATAGCCAACTAAAAACACTCTCCAAGTTTCTTTGGTATACTCAAACCAATTTCATCTTGCAAGTTATACCTAAGCACATTAAGGTATCTTGCCACTTTCTCATCCTCATCTTCCAATCCACCTCTACTAATCAACTTGTGGAATTTCTCAGTGGATGTCATCACATCTAGGTCCTTCTGCTTCAATTTTTGTCTCATCCTCTTAGTTTGAATTTGATGGGAGAAACTGATTGTTTATCATGGCTTTCGTTCTACTCCAAGAAGTGATTTTTGTTTCTCCTCTAGCAACTCTCTCTGCCTTATCACTAGTCCACCTTGTCATAGAAGTACCCCTCAAATTTGTTTTGGAAAAATTAACCTTCTTCTCCAAACTCATCTCCTCATATTCAAATAAATTCTCTAGGGCATCTATCCACCCTAACACCTCTTCACTATCCATCTTGCCATGATAGATAGGTAACTCTATGGTTGTCTTAGTTCCACCACCTTGGACTGCCATCAACAATCTAACCATATTCCTTTCATCAACATCCAGTTCTTCTTCATTCCCTCTATGTTAATTCTCATTTGTTTCTATACCTCCTTCTGGTTTGTTTTGCTCATCCCCTCTAGGGTTCCTCTCCAATGCTTATAATCTTGCCAAGATTGATGCATTCTCTCTCCTTACCTGTCTTAGTTCTCTTTCTCTTGCAAAATAATGTTCTATTATCTCCCTCAAATCTCCTTCTCTTTCCTCTAAGGCTTCTCTCAATTCATTATTCTCCCTAGCCATCTGGTTCTTAGGAGGAATCTTCACAATCTATCTCCAATAGTTAACTCTTTCACATAAGAAACCACTCAATATTTCCTCAAGGACCTACTTGCGGCTCTAATACCAATATGATGCAGAGACTTGTGCCTTCTTATAATCATACTCAATTGACCTAAAGAGAATCAAACTCCAATTATCCAATACTAGGTTTCTCACCCTTTCACACCTTGTCTCAATGCACTCTCAAGGCATCACCCAACCACACAAATGGGGTTTTCAACTTCAATGGCTTAACCAAACATAAATTAGGGGTTTAACACACCTATGACATCCTAACACAAGGTTCCACATTCCCAAGTTGACTGGTTCACGTCCCAATACACAAAACTGCACATAGGAGGCTTATTCCTACTAGCCCTCCAAATCGGGTAATTCAACAATAACTCAAAACTTTCCCAAAACACTTGGAAATTTTTTTATAGATTCACATACCCACTTATAAGTTACACAACATGCTTCAAATTCAGATATAGTTGTTTTTGACCAATACCCAATTTCAGTACCCTATCCTACTAGGATTAGGCCTAATTAGGCCACTTTTACAAATCAACACTATCAAATACTTCACTCCACAATACCAAACCCCAAATTAGTCTTTAGTTAGGGTTCAAATCAACATATTTTCAATTTTTTTTAAGGTTCCATGCCCATTTACCCATTCAAATACAAAACCCTCACTTTTAGGATCCAAAACCTAGGCCTTCCCCAATCCCTTACTTCCAGTTACTTCTTGAACCAACCAAAGAATATAACACCATCTACATGAACTGTGTAGACATAATCCAATATAAATGGTTACTCTCATTCAAGGAAAACTCTCAAACTATTACATGGCACTGTGTATCCACACCTTCAACATGCAACTTCTCTCAATAGGAGATCACCCTTTTTTCAATCCAACTTACCTGCATTCAAGACAAAATAAGAGGCTATAATACATTTTCCTAGACTTAGTCCACAAGTAACAACAAGAGCATAAAGTGGAATGAGTCTATTTCCACATAATGACCCTCAAAACTGTGAATTACAACAATATTCAGAAAACAGTCAATAATGTCTGTACAAATGGATTAAAGAAATTTAAAAATTGTTGGTAATGGATATAATAATATTTATATATCATCTATAGAGATGATCCAAATTTCAAATGAAGAATTTAGAGTAACACAAGCAAGTAATGTTTAGATTTCAATCTAAATCTGCAGGAAACCGTGTATATTGTATTGCCAATTTTGATCTTTTTTACATATATCTCCTTCCTTCCCCTTGCAACAACCTCTCCCACACATGAAAGTGAAGTTTTTAAACTCATTCTAGACTCACAAACCAACTACAACCTCCCTAACTAATATTTGAACCAACTAGTCAGTAGAGTTCACATTTGAATTTGTTAAATATTGGCAACTTTTGATATCTTGACCTAGTTACATTAGGAAACTTGATCTAATGCCTCAAGAATATTCAAAACACCTTATGAAATCCTAATTGACACCTATTATTCCTTCTTGGAAATTATTACACATATTTTCCTTTGGGCACCATTTGACCATTGGTGACTCAACTAAACAACTTAACCCTATGACTCCAAACCATTATATCAATTGAACTTCATTGACCTTATTACATTGTTTTAGGTCATGAATGACCTTATTACATTCAACGAAACCTATGATTACTCATTTTTATTACAGGTCTCATTGGACCCTTAGGTTCTCCTGCACAAGGAGGTAAGGAAGATGAAAAGTAGATGAACCATTAAGAATCAGAGGTTAGGGAATTGGGGATTGCCTATTGCTAAGTGATTCCCCGACCCTTGACATCTAATCCTTAAATGGAAAATGAAGCTGGGCATCAAGATTTGGGGTTGATAGTTCCAACTTGGAGCCAAGGATGGCCAAAGGATTGATGCCTAGAGAATAAAGAAGAAAAAAGGAAACCATGTGTAGATTAGGGATCAAGGATCAGGGTTCCCAAGAATGATTGGGGGAACTAGTTAAGCCCTAAGCTTAAAGACCAAGAAGAAACAATGAAAGAAGGTAAGGAAAACAAATTAAAAAAAAGTGAAGGGTTATAGACCTATGAGAAAAACAAGAAAAAAATGGGTGTCCCCACTTTACCAAGTGGTGCAGTAGGGTATGATTTGTGAAGCACAACACTACCCTGCTTGGTCTTGCGAAACAAAAGGTGTAGAACAATCTAATCCTTAGGGTTAATTATGCTCATTTATAACTACTCTAATACCCTTTAAATAATAAGTGGCTAACCTTTAGAGGGTTTATAGACTAATCAGTTGGAAAAAACCAACAAATAGACTCGTTAGTGTGAATAACTACTCTTCATCACTCATGGAGATTTTTATACATTAGCTTTATGGAGTCCTAGATTGTCAACTTCTACATTGATTGGATATGTACCTACTTGTCTTGTGACACCATCATCCTTCATGGAAAATGTGAAATTTACACTATTTATGGAGGTACACACTATTTAGATATGGCCTCCTAGTTATTTTTATTTAGAGGAATGACTTCTTATATCACTAATATATTTGTTTCTTCCTGAGGGAATAAATATTGTTTTCAGGTAGTGGATTGTGTTATGTCTTTAGGCATTCATCATTTGAACAAGAGTTACCTCTTTATGGGGGTAATTCTATCCTCATTTTCTCTCTATTATGATGATTCATTCATTTTACTTGTTTGATAGAAGCAATCCTTGGGGGATCACATTGAATCCTATTTTTTTGTCACCAGTGCAATTATTTCATTCTCTCTTTTAGAGAGCGGTTTTTTCATATGTGGTTTTCTCCTTTTCTATAGTTGTGAGGGTTTGTATTTTGTTGTACATGGGTACCTCATCAAGCATTGTAGTTGGGACCCATCCACACATACATTCTTTTATTCATGCATTTATTATTATATTTTTAGCTTCTCCCTAAGTTAATCTTAAAAGAGGGTGTTAAGATAATTAGAATAATCACCTAATTAATTAAGTAATTAGGTCCTTTATTACTTTATTACACTTAAGCTAAACTTACAAGTGCATCATTATATTTATATTTTAAGCTAATTATAGTTCAAGTTATCTAAAGTCATATGATTAAGACACTTTTCATGCTCTAATTTAATTCTCTTTGAGGGTATTCGCATAGGGTTTTATCTTTATGCTTTTATAAGTATTCATTATATTAAAATTATGATTAATCTGATTCATTTACAAGTTAATCTCATCTTAATATAAAATTCCTACTTGGATCAATCTCTCTCAAGGTTGCATGACATCAATCATGACTTTTTCTCTTCATATGCAATATTCATTTTGGTTGTAGATGATTTGTAGGAGCTAGGGATTTGCTATCAACACCAACAATTATGAAGTAGATAAGATCCATATTTTTCTTGAACATTCCTATTTTGAACTTAGGTAATTGGATCTCTATTTTCATTCATAATTTTCATCTCTTACAATCTAAAGGTTTATGTCTATTAGAGTTAGAAACATATATCAAATTTATGTAGGGTGTGATTTATTTCCATATAATATGTCAAATAATTAACATTATTAGTGCATGCAATTATTATGCTATACTATCAATGTCTTGTAATAATAAAAACACTAAAAAGATTAAGTCCCTAATAGATAATCATTAGAACTCACTAACATAAGAGATGTAAAGTTAAAAATATGATAGTTGAGGTAGCATAAGGTATAGAAAATTGTGAATAATGCTTAATTAAATAAATTATAATGTTGTACATAATATTAAATATTTTTGTATGTGAGAGTGAATATAACATTAAAGAACTCAAAATAATCTTAGGTAAGATAAATAATTGAAATAAAAAATTAAAGTGTATTAATTATTTTGATTAATAATTCATTCTTGAGCATTGAATTCATGAGATCACAGATTTACAATATAGTTACTATTTAATACCATTTCTAATTAGTATTTTTTTTATTACAAGATTATTAAGGGGGTCAATGTATGGTTCATATCTCATAAATGAGTATGAATGATAGAAATCCAACATTTTTGTAAAAATAATAGATTGCCCATCTAGTTTCACTTATCATAAAAACAAATTAAGGCTTGCTTTGTAAATCTTCACCCAATAAAAATGATTGAAACAAACTCAATGCTCTATCGGGCTGGGAATATGGAACCATATGTGATGCTCCTCTAACTGTTGCAAATGTCAACAATGTTCCATAAGAATTTGTCCACCCAACTACCTATTGTTTTGTCCAAAAAAATTGAATTATAAACATATAAATATATTACAATTCTTCTAAGATCACTATAAACTATATTAATTTTCAAAAATTTTAATAAATAAGAATATATGCATATATACATTGGTATTTATATGTTTATACATAAATATATACATATTTATGTTAACATGTGTGTGTATGTACATGTAAATATACAATACAAAATACTATTACAATACAACTCTAAAATAAATTATATTTAATATTGTACCTGTCCCTTATGATACCAAGCATGATAAGGTACTCTTATAGGTATCTTCATGTCATGGGCTAGATGACGAATATGAGTGCGTGTTCCCAATAAAGGGACAACTGTATCTTGGTCTCCACTGCAAATTCAAGTGTTCTTTTATGTTATATTTTGACTACTATTACGATGGCTTATTTTTAATAATTAATATATTTAGATATATTATATTTCACATATTTTGAAGCTCAATTTTTTTTTTGATTCAACTATCTAGATATACTACTAAATTAATTACATGTAAAAATATCTTTAACAAAAAATAATCATTTTCTTGATTTTTTAAATATATTTTAAAAATATTTGAATAAAAAAACATAGTGTGGAGAATATAAAATATCATCATTAATGAAGTCAACAAGTTGTGTAAAATCACAACCACTACTAATATGTGATAGGAAAATTGAACAAAAACAGTTGAAGAATTTCTTTTCTTTTCTTGGTCAATCTTACCTGAAAATCCAAAGACGTATATCATTTGTAATAATTTCCTTCAACACTGGAAGAATATTAATTTCCTCATCACGTAAAGTGTAATTTAAGAACCTAATCCAAAAAAATACATTAAAAACTTCATTATAAATGATGAGAACATTATCACATACATAAGTAAAACTCCAAAAAGAATATTCATCACTTAAGTATTAAAAATTATGAGTCATTTTAAATTTCTTTATATTCTTGGTTATTTAGTGAGCTTTATTCTCCTCATGATATATTTTTAAAATATTTATTGAAATTTCATTTATAGTATTAATAATTACAATAAAAAAATATTTAATATTTTAGTGATTACTATCATTTTTATCTAAAAACAACAATTATAATAAAAAATTAGATCTTTATACATTTTCTTCTTATTTAAATTCAATTTCTAGAAATTATATAATCTATTAAATTAATATGATTAATATAAAATATTTATGACAAAGAAAATATATAAATTTTGTTTTACAAGTTTTTTCGATAAAAAATAATTTATCTTAAAATTCATATTTTAGAAAACAAAATTAAAACAAATTGTTTTATTATAAATTTGTACCTATTCATTATTATAACTATTTTTCTTCTTACATGAACATACTTTTTGTAAATTGAAATAATACAAATATTCAAATGTAAAATAAAAAAAATATGAAAGAAAATAATCATATATTTGTTTTGATTAATTAAAAACAAGTTTTTGGAAGGAACCCGGAACCTTGATTACATATCAGGAGAAAGATAAAGCATTAAAGTAGCATGAAATAACAGTGCTTGGACACCCATACAAAGATCAGATCCCATAAAAACAAAAAGGGATCACAAGACAAAGAGAACATCATAAGACAACCTAAGGACAACACAAAGACAAGGACAACAAGATGTTTCTTATGAGTTCTTCCGCATGAACCACCATCTCCTTTATATTGACCACAAATTTCTTCATATCATCAAGCTCTTTTTCCTTGATGCCCACCTGCTTTCGAGTGTTGGCCCTGGTTCTTTTTTCATGACCCGTCTTCTTTGTCTGGTCCTTCTCATCTTCCTTGTCTTTAATCTGTTCAAATTTATTTATCAACATGTTAACATGGTCGATAGTGGCCTTAAGGATCTGGAAATTTTGCTCAACAATCCTCTTCACAGTAAGCTCCATCTTATCCACTCTATTGACCAGGTTGTTTAGGTTAATTTCCAAACCTTTATCATCTTTGATTCCTTCCAGCTCCTTCACCTTCTTTTCCATTTCCAAAATTTTACTAACCATTGTTTCAATAGCCCCAACCTTAGTAATAGCAACCATTAATTCTTTGATGTTCATAGAGAGAGGCTTCTCACCCATGGTTTCCCTTTTGATCATATTGAGATCAGTCTTCAAATCACCAATCTCTTTCACCATTTTGCTAATGACCTTACAGAAACCCTTGATTCTATCATTACCTATGGCACCTTGGCAGACATTTTGATTGCCCATGTTGGTCTCCTAACCCTCATTCTACATTCTTTGTGTGTTCAGGTTCTCCCCATGGTCAACATCCAACATTTCATCTTCCTCCTTACCCTTGTTCTTGTCCATTTTTTTAGCCTCAGAATCCTCATCAGAAGAAATAATAATCTTCCTTTTCACCTTATTTATCCCCTTACTAGTCTTCTTGATCCTTTGGGTTTGCTTACCAATTCCCTTTATCTTCTTAATT
This sequence comes from Cryptomeria japonica, assembly GCF_030272615.1. Lineage (NCBI taxonomy): Eukaryota > Viridiplantae > Streptophyta > Pinopsida > Cupressales > Cupressaceae > Cryptomeria > Cryptomeria japonica. The sequence goes on along the minus strand of NC_081410.1, from coordinate 674,935,450 downwards.
TTTTATGATTTTATCATCAAAAGACTCCCCCTCAGAGTCCGAAATATCAGATCCCATAGCAATCCCCTTGCTCTTTCCCTTGGTCTTCCCCTTCTTGCTAAAATATTCAAACTCACCCTCAGTTTCAGAATAGAGATTGAACCCACTATCCTCACTTTCAGTATCATCATCCCTAATTTGTTTGCCTTTACTAATGGGTTTCTCAATAATTTTCCCTTTCAACATCTTGTAAACTAAAACCATTAAACCCTGGTGAAGGATGTGATCTCTTTTAAAATCTTTATGCATTTCATGAATAGTATGATCCATAGAGCAAGCAAGATAGTGAGGTAGACTTCCCTTATCACCATGGCGAAAGTGGTTGAGGAGCACAAAGTGATGCCCATAAGCCCTTGTGAATCTCTCATCTAGAGTAATGTAGTTGATGGTGGAAAACAACACAAACCTTCACAACCTGCAAATACGCTTAGGAGAATAGTAGGGATTATCCGCCTTCACCAATTTCCTTTTTTCACCATCTGTGACAAGATACCTATCCCCAGCCTTGTCAGACACACTTTGATCTCTGTAAAATTTCATACCTTCTTTCACCATACTCGTAGCTTCTGCAATGACATCCTCATCCACTTGCATCATCTGGGTGCCAACAAGAATCTTACCACTCTTCCTGTTTTTTATGAAATGCTTAGTGATAGTAGGGTCTTTGCCACAAAGCCTTTCCATAAAAACATCCAAACCTCCTTCTTGAAGAATCTCCCATACTTCATTGTTTCTATTCCAATCCGAGCAAGAAGCCGGTTCAAACCTTTTTTATTGCCCCCCATTTTATCCTTAAATTCCCAATTCTTCCTTATCGCAACTCTGTTATTTTCTCTGCAAGCTCTATGAAAAAACCTAACAATTTTATTGCTGTTATGCAGTGCCACCTAGAATCCATGCCAAATAAATATGATATGATAAATAAAAAAAGCCTCGCCACCATTGTGATCAATCATAGACAACTGAGGAAAAGGCATTAGAGGTTATGATTAGCTAAGACACATTGCTTCATCTGGATCCGGTCTAGTTCAATCAAAGATTTCGCCTCACATTTGAGATTACTCTCACCATAACGGGTAATAATTTGGTCAAAACGACAAGCCAGGTTGGCAGCCCAGTCATCACATTTGTTGGCTTCTCTATATGCATGTGTGAAAATACATATTTCAAAGGTTTTACTTATATCCTTCACAGTTTTAATGGAATTATGTATAGACCAAGAGGGAGGGAAAACATTATTCAAGCAGTTAATAATGATCAAAGAATCGCCTTGAACCCACACTTTAGTGCAATTTGAGTCTTTAGCTAGAACCAACCCCTGATAAGCAACAATGGCCTCAACAACATGATTGGTTTGGTGACCTATTGGAATACATTTAATAGATTTGCATATTCCCCCTTCATCTCTTAATACCACATCACACCCCGCATTACCAAGATTACCCTTGGAAGCGCCATCAAAATTGATTTTCATCCATCCCTGAGGGGGACATTCCCATCTCACCTCTTCTCTAGGATTAGCATGTATGATTTCACTCCCCTTTATTTGCCAATTTTAAAAAATAATGTTATCACCTTGATCTTTGGGATTCATTATTCCACCGGTGATGTAGAGTTTCTCCACCATATGTCTTTTGATTTTCTCAAAAATAATTTGAGATTTTGATGCCTTATCTCTGAACACTCTATCATTTCTCTCTTTCCAGATTCCCCAACAAATATGAGGTAAAGAAAATTTCCATAGCAGATTAACTGAATTGTTCTTCGAAGGGTGGAACCAAGAATTGAAGACATCTTGGAAAGCTTTAGGGAAGACCCATCTGATATTGAAGTTGTCCAAGCATCTAGCCCAAATATCCACAGAGAAAGGGCAATGGATAAACATGTGATTAATAGTTTCCTCATTCTGCATACAAAGATGACAAATACTAGGCAAACAAAAGTCTCTTGTTTTGAGATTGTCATTCGTTAGAATCTTGTTTTGAAGAACAGTCCAGAAAAAATAATTAATTTTGGGGATAAGACCTTCCACCCAAGCCTTAGCCCAACATGGACTATCCTGACTAGAATATTGCCGAAAATAAAGAGAGGAGACAGAAAATTTACCATCAGCAGTAAGTTTCTAGATAAGCTGGTCCTCGTCATCAACCACCACCATAGAATTCATAATTTTATTCAGATGCTCAAGAGAAGGATCAATAGTGGATAGGTCCTTCCACTGACCTAAATTCTAGTAGTCAGCCACAATAGTAAATTTTTCCTTACACTGATCCTAAAACTTTCCCCAATTAGGATTATCACTAATGGGAGAGTCTAACAACCAAGTGTCTTCCCAAAATTTAATAAAATTACCCTTCCCCACCTTCCATTTCACTCCTTTGAGTATTATGTCTCTAGTTCTATTGACATTTTTCCAAATGTTAGAGCCAATTGGAATAATCATATATTTTTTATTATTATTTTGTAAGGGCAAAAGATAAAGTGTACCTAAAACACCTAAAATTCTACTTAATAAAAATTAAAGCTCATATTAAAGCTTGAAAAGTTATGTATGATTGTGTACATGTACAATGATGTAAATAAACTAGTAATATGACATATCAATTATTAATGGACTTTTTTCACTTCTCTACTTCAATGTAATCGGTCATATTATCTTCCCAATGGGATTTTATGAGCAAGACCAGAGGTTTTCTTTGCCTGGTTCTTTCCTACCGATTCTCTTTGAACCAGGATTGTATAAATTTATAATTAATAAAATTAGTGGTTCTCCACTTTTATTGAAAAAAATAAAAGTATAAAATAAAATAAATATTAAAATAAATCTAAAGTTTTTGTTGACAAAGGCACCTTTAAAATAAGGAACCTTTGATTTCCAATTCTGTATCTTTTTATTTATGTTGAATGTTAACAATCTCTTATTATTTTATCTAGATCTTGGATATTCATATCATAATCATATCCAATTAAATCAAATAAAAAAGGGTATCAATTAATCATCTCTCTTCAAGGATTGAACTTGAACCTTATTAGTTGCTCCCCCAATGAAATAAACCTTTGTTGGGAATAATGAATTAGTTTGGATCTCTACTAAGACCCCATTTCTCAAATATTTTATTTTGGCAAACCCAATTTTTTTCATTATTTCTCATTTAGATGTTTAGATCTAAGTTTAGTTTCATAAAAAATTTAAATTTAGAAGCATTTCCTTTTTTAAATTTATTGCTTATGTTCTTTCATTAAATAATTTTAACCACCATTTTAATATCTCATATTGCTTAATTAAGTGTTTGATTGATCAAATCATATCTATATCATATAGTTTAATCAATTGCATCATTACTATTGTTTCATTTCCTTTGAATACTTGGTTAATTGATTATAGTACCATCATTTATATTTATAATATATTTTTTAATTAATTAAATACAATACAAGCATAAATTGGTTCTGTATGTGGGAAAAATGGATTAATAAAATTTAAAATGTGAAAAATACGTAAAATACCAATCCACACACACACACAGGACTTCTTGATGCAAGCTATGGAGTAACGATGCGTTACTCAGCTTCCCAAGGAGGGTCCCATGGTTCTCTATCTCACAATGTCCCTCAAACCAATGTTTTGCTCTCAGATTACTGAGCAAAATGGTTTAGGGATGGCAAATATGAGAACGAGAGAGATTTTAACTGTTTTTAATATGAGATGTGTTGTAAGCTAGATGATATGCTAGAAATGCAACAAACTAAATGATAAGATGAGGAGATTAGTATGAATACTATCCTAGCATACTATATTTAATCTATGATTGAGCTAAAATGATAAATAAACTACTTTAGCATGCATGTTCATGATTAATTCTGATCTAAAAGAGGCTAAATGATGAGCATAAGATGATATGAAAGTTTGAAAGAATTTGAGCATAAGTGTGATGCTTCAAATTTGAAAGATGATTGTTAAGAATGGAGGAATGAGAGCTCTATTTATAGCACAAACAGGGCAATGGATGGTCAAGATTGAATGGCTTAATCAAGGGCCAAGTTTGAAAGTTGGGGATCCATGTGCACAATTGGCACCAATGAAATAGTGACAAATGTCCACACCAGATTGGGTTGAAAGAAGAGGTTGGAGGCATTAAAGGCCTGAGGAGACCTCATGGTTATCTAAAGGCTAAGGGTCAAGTCTAAGTTAGGTTTACCCACTGAATTAGGATCTAATCCAAAGATAAACCTTTGTGCAAATGATTAAGAGATAATCATGGTCAAAGCATTAATGACCTGATGAGACCCTTGGGTTGGATAGAGGTTGAGTCAAAACAAATGTTTTAACCATGTGGGAGGGTTTGAATTAACCATTAATGGTTATTGGAGACTTTGGGGATTAAGTGGTTGAAAGTTGGAAGCCTTCAATGGTTTTCAAAGACTTTAGGGTTTTAGTGGTTGAAGGTTGAAAACCTTCAATGGTTATCCAAGACTTTGGGCCATTTGAGAAGTGACCTCCCTTTGCTTAGGGATGTGACAAAGTTTAGAGGAGGGTTAGGTTAATTAGAATCGATTAGAAGATTCTAGAAGGGATTAGGAAGGGGTTTGGGATTTTGCAAGTGGATGGGGGGATAATAGGATTTAATTGAATTATTTGATTTTCATTCAATTTGGTTGCAATTAAATAAATTTGATTTATTCAATTTAGGATAACTATTTAATTAAATTTGAATTTAATTAAAAGTGGATAGGGGGGATTTAATTGAATAAAATGATTTATTCATTAAATAGTATAGTGAATTTAATCAAGTGATTTACTTAATTAAATAGAAGAATGTGGATAATTTAATTAAATTGGATTTAATTAAATAGGAAAATGAACATAAAATATTCATTTAGGAATATGGTCATTTTTATATGTCTACATTTTGCCCCTCTTTGAAGTGACGTGTGTGCACATGTTATTTCAAAGAAAATGATGCCTTATCATGATTTTATGATCAAATGCAATTTTTGTTGTGTCGCTCTTTGATTTGCAAGTCATGCCCCAGATTTGATGTGATGCCCCAGATTCGATATTTGATGTGATGCCCCAGATTTGATTTGATGTGTGATGCCCCAGATTCGAGATTTGTGTCGTGTTGTCATGATTTTATGTAGTTGTCCAATATGAGTGTCGGTATAACTTGTTTTGATGTGAGATATTTCAAGTTATGTATAGATTATCAAGCTGTTGTTTTGATCAGAAACTGATGTATTTGCGTTGTCTGTTTCAAGTTCAATGTGTGTGAAAGCCTGAGTTGTTTTACAAGCCGATATGGGTTGGAAACTTGAGTTGTTTTACAAGTTGATATGGGTGGGAAACTTGAGTTGTTTTACAAGTTTATGTGATTGTGGTACTTGAGTTGTTTTACAAGTTTTGATATGGTTTTTGAGAACTTGAGTTGTTTGACAAGTTGATATGAAATGATAGGTTTTTGAACTTTGATTGTAGATGAGCAGATTTGTTTCATGTTTTTGATGTAAGTTTTATTTTGATATCTTTGTGTTGATGTGGAAAACTGATATTGGATATGTTTTGTGATTTGATATGATAATGCCCCCTCGGGAGATCGTTCGTGCACACAAAGCATGAATGATCTCTCGAAAGAAGAAGAATGTTGTTTGAAAGATGGAAGAGTAGATAGTGATGGCATGCATGGGTTTGATAAGATTGATTAGATTGATTGGAATGAGAGCAAGTCTTGTTTTAGGTATGACACCTCCTGTATAAGACATGGATGATCGAGCGTCTGGTTTCAAGAATGATACCACCTGTATAAGATATGGATGATTGAGTGTTTGGAAGAATGACAAAAGATAGGTTGGAAGAATGATAGAAGATAGTTTGGAAGAATGATAGAAGATATGAAAGTGAAGAAAGATTCTATGATGATGTGATAGATATGCATGCGAGGGATGCAATGATGAATGATGAATGATATTTTGAAAATGAGATGTATGATATGATATGCAACTAATTGTAAAATGATATGCAACTAATTGTAAAATGATATGCAACTAATTGTTTTTGGAGCATCTCTCATTCTGTATTTGCCATCCGATAGAACCATTCATTTGCTTTCTTTGTAAATATCATCACTGAGCATTGATTTTTTTAGGATATGTTGAAAATTTATACAAGCATAATGGTATAATTGAACCATAATGACCTGAGAAAAATTTACCTGATATTTGATTTTGCAAGATAGCACAAGCGTCAAGGTATAATTGAACCAGGACAACCTGAGTGCGTATTGCGTAAACATACAAGAGTTAACCTTTGTCCCATACAAATCCGAAATGTCCTCAGCAATATGCCACCGGATTTCTTCATAGGACAAATTTGCATGGTAAAAGGCTTCACTCACAGATAGAAGACAAATAAAACATCACATTCCTTCCTTGCTTCTCTAGTCGTAAGACATCCTGGAGGTGCTCAGGAGATATGATAAGCAAAAATTAACAACCATAAGTAATCATGCATGCTATTGGAAATGTATTCTTGTCAATTAAAACATCTTGCAAAATAGATCTTTGTTCAGTTGAAATCAGTTCAAGTTCATGATGTTTAGCCTTCTTGCATTGTCATTTGTCATTTGTTGGTTGTTTAAATCCTTGTTGTCTTGCTACGTTTTTGGTCTGATGTTGAAAATCTTGAAGGCGAGATGCCCCCAGCGAGGTCAGGATTTTGCCCCTTGTCGTTGATACTACTTTGATATGGATATGTATACTGATCACCAAGCCATGGTGAGATATTATTTGGATAATTGTTTCAGATAAACCAAGGACAGTGACTACACTAAGTATGTCCAAGATTGATAAGCATTTGTGAATTTTTGGTGATGTCTCAGATGGATGGATATGATATGTACAATATGATTTGTGAAACATGTATTTCCATCAGTTGATAAAGATAAGGCTAACTATAATAAAATCCAGCAGTCATACTGATTGATGTCATTGTTATGATTTGGTTGATGATTGATGTATAAAAATTTATTTCTCTTGATGAATTTGGAAAAACTGGGTTGTTGTTTCTTCAACGTGATGTTACGATAGAGGTTCTCAGAATAAGGGGATTAGTCATGCATGAGTGATCAATGGTTTCCTTTGATTTGTTTGGATTCAGTTGATTCCTGTTTGAGAAATTTCAAATCTTACTCTATCAAAGTGAAGGTTTAGCTGTCCCTTCAGGATAAAGCGTGTCAAATGATATGGATAAAGTTTCCTGGTCTGGAAACTGGATTTGACAATGTGAAAATTCTAAACAAGTGTTTTTGAGATAAAAATCCGTAAGATGGTAAAGGATTTGATTGATACTGATGATGAAAATTTTCCGGATTATGATAGGAGAGACATCCTCTATTGCTTGATTCGTTTAGGATTCAGACAACTTTGTTTGACACAAATTTAGCTTAAGAAATAGTTTTATGGCTTGTTTTTGTCACTCTGCTTTGATGAGAAATGATGTTTGGTGGATGGATTGATTATCAAGACTTGATGATTGATAGGAATGTCTAGATTCAAAGAGTGAGTACCCCGTATAAGACCGATCTGTCTGGTTTCGAGTGTACCTATCCCTGTATAAGACATGTTTGATGTTGATGTTGATTTCAAGAAATGAATTGATTAACAAGACATGTGATAAGTTTGATTGTAGACTTTGAGAGTTTTCCAGTTGTTGATCTGATTTGATGGATGGTCCATGTGTTCATGCTTTGATTTTTTTGTGATTTTTTTTTATTTTTAATTTTTGGATATTTTGATTTTTTTTTTTTGAGTTTTTTGGATATTTTGATTTTTTTGAGTTTTTGGATATTTGATTTTTTTGAGTTTTTGGGATATTTTGATTTTTTTGAGTTTTTGGATTAGAAGAAAGATGTATTTGGTTGCCCCAATGTATATCAAGACAAGGAATGGATGAATGGATGACTGAACCAAAATAGATTTGTTGTCCATAGTTTTGATCAAGATCAAGGATGAAAAAGGGGATATGGATAGAGATAGGATATAGATAGCACTGGATGATGGAAGAAATGAATAGATAGGATAGATAGATATGAATTAGAGTGAAGCAAGATTGTAGAAAGAATTGGAGGATAGAAGAAATGAATAGATAGGATAAATTGATATGAATTAGAGTGAAGCAAGATTGTAGAAAGAATTGGATGATAGAAGAAATGAATAGATAGGATAAGGGATATGGATTAGAGTGAAGCAAGATTGTAGAAAGAATTGGATGATAGAAGAAATGAATAGATAGGATAAGGGATATGGATTAGAGTGAAGCAAGAATAGAGTGGATGAACTTTTCCCCCAAGCATAGAGGTTTCCATTTGCAAAAAGGTGATATGTAAGATTGTCATAGTATTTAGCACCATCTGAATAAGTGTTTCTGAACTTTTCAAAGATAGAGACCCATCCCACACTTAGAACCTCTGGAAAATTCAACTGAACATTTCTAGCAACTAGGAAGCAGACTCAAAAGGGAAGAAGAATCTCAAACTGGATCAAGGTACTTAGTCTTTGATTACCCATGTGTGTGCAAGTGGGTTCATTCTGGCTCATATGATCATTCTAATCTTCAGAATCCAACATGGCTAGCTACATGAGTTACCTTGACTTCAAAAGCATCCTAGATAGAGCCTCGCTGCCAGCGAGCATCCATAGCCCCGACGAGGTTATCGCTGTAATTTCACAAATATTGCTCCATTGCCAGCCAGGCGTCCATAGCCCCGATGGAGTTACTTGCATGTTCCCATAGCCAATCATTTTGATATTGCTTTTCATTGCATTTTGCTTTTCTTGATATTCATTTTCTTGCTCATGCTTTTGATATTTCTTTTTTTCTCTTGTTTCTTGCATTGGCTTGTAAGTGATGAAACTTACATGGGTCTGATAATTACAGTGGCGCTGAAGCAAGATTTTAGATTTTTCACGAGCCATGTCTTCAATTTAAGAGATCACAATGATTTTTAGAGCAATCAATTAAGTGTATGAGATATAGTAATCAAAAGATGTCGGTACCAAGATACGATAAGTGGTTCTTTTCTAGATTGAGTGTGTATCCCAACCAAAAGAAAATGTTAAAGAGGAACAACCTCAGATTCTGAAGCATTTCATGAATAGATATCTAAGGAAAGGACTGAACATGAGATTCGAGCATGGGCAAGTATGTGACAAAATGACACAAATGCCTATCTCACAGGTGAAGGATGTATGCAAAGGATTGGATGATAGGGATGGAAAGAGGTGTTGGATAATAGATAGAATGTTTTGAAGATTTGTGCGAGGATAGATAGAAATGTTTTCAAGATGAATGTTGGTACTTGAGAAGTGATGAAGAGATGGAGGAAAATTGAATTTTGGGACAGAAGGACCCTAAATAGATAGAGGAAATGATAGAAGAAGTTTTGGAAAAATGTTTAGATAGAGGATTGAAAGAATTTCAAAGATGTGCTCCTCGTTGATCTTTCTTATGGATCATTTGAAGTAATGGATTTGGGGATGGAGGGAAGTAAGGACCCAAGATGGATGGAAGGGATGGAGAATTCAATTGTGGAATGAAAGGACCTAAGATAGATTTGGAGGATGAAGAGATTCCTTGATCTTGATCTTGACTTGGAGTAGGATCATTTGAGTTTGTGCTTTTCTCTTGATTTTGAATTAGAATAGTGGAGGATATGGAAGGCCATTTCAAAAGATGTTTTGTTGGATATGGAAATCTTCTCCACTTTATGATTTTTCCTTGTTTCAACTGACTTTTGAGTTTGATTGTTGGATACTTTGCAAGATATTTTGACATTTGTGACAAGAATACATAGCACACATGAAGACAATGATCATCCTAATGCTAAACATTGAGTGTATATTCTTTTGAGGATGTGTTCAAATCCTCGATGTTATCACTGGTTTGATTTACAACAGAAGACACATCAGATAGACTCTTTATTCAAAGGTCATTGATAATATCATAGCCCACTAGTCTCGAACTCCGTCAGCTCAAACAGACTTGTCACCCCCTAGGGGGCGCCCATTTTTTTTGCCTTTTGCCAGAAATTAACTCAAAGTGAATCGCTTCACAATTGAGTAGTTATCTTGGGAGATATATGGTGAGTAATCTTGGGGGTGGATTCTTCCCCACCCTTGCACTATGATATTGCCAATGTTTGGCAACTGACTCAGCTCAAAGTTTCTAATGCTAAAGTTCGTAATCAGGCTTCCTGTTCGGCCGTCAGTGATAAACTCCCTCAGGAGGCTTCCCAACCTTTAGAACAAAGGCTTTACGTATCTCAAGGATACTGGGGGAAGGCTAATCGCTGCGCGTAACCGTTGAAAAGGACTTTCGTCACTTTCCACATTTGATTATAGTGGGTTGGAATTCTTGGCGTCAAAGCCGTTCCCCACTTAGGTCATTCCCTTCACACCGGCCATAAACGGCTTTAAGAGTTGAGTGCAACTCCTCGGGAAGGCAGGCCTGCTAAAGGATTTATGGCTTGAAACACTGAAAGCATAAGAGTGGTGTGACTTTTTGGTCACCCAGTTAAGGGGAGAGCATATACCTTCCACTTTCGAGACAAGGCAATCAAGTTTGTTCTTTTTAGCCTTCAAGACAATGATTTGCTAACTTCTATTTGGAGATGTTGCTCCAACAAGCATGATGTTCTTTTTAACCTTTCATAGCAATGTGTGTATTTCCAAAACTTTTGTAAAACAAGCCTGGTCAACAAAGTAAATCGTGATGTTTGGTCAACAAAATTAAAGTCGATAGGGGAAAACTTTCCCTCTTTGCTTTGCACAAAATGAAGATGAGGTTCTTTTACTTTGTAAAATGAAGTGAATCCTTTTAAACACCAAAGGATGGTGAGGTTCGTTTTAAAACTTTTGCCAAAGTAAAGATTGTTTGTCTTGTTCTTTTTAAAGCTTCCAAAATGAAGTGTTTTTCCTCTAATCTTGCAAGAATGAAAGGTTTGTTTTGTTGTTCTTTTTACCATGCAATAAAGAAAAGATGAAGTTTCTTTTAAAACACCAAAAAGGAAGGCATGAAGTTCATTTTATGCATCCAAATGAAATGATGAGGTTTATTTTAATTTGTGCAAAAAAGGAGAGTGAGTTCTTTTTAACCAACTTTTGTTGAAAGAAAGTAAAAAAAAGAGACTTAAACCCTCTAAACTAACTCCTTCCCCTGCATAAAAAATATTAGAACCTGCACACAATCAGTGATCAAACGTTAGTGTGGGCTTACACAAGCCTAAATTCTGATCTTGGTTACAAATTTTATAATTCTGATCCTGAAATGCCCTGAAATTTGTCTAAGTCTGAAATTTGGAAGATCTTCCAAAAACTAGATTTTGCATTACAACTCCTAGAGGTCTGAAACCCCTCTCAAACGTCCTGAAAGTATATATGGAATATAACTTAAAGTATAAGTTACATTTCCTCTTATCTTATAAGAGGAAATGTAACTTATACTTAAATGTTATATTCCATATATATTCCATATATACTATGCCTCTCACAAGCCTAATTTTTTTACTCTGTCATGAATTTTTGACTCTGTCAACTCCATGCGCTAAACTATTGCACGGACGCGCTAAGAAAAAGCACCCACGTGCTATTATGTGCCCCCAATGCGCTAATCTGTTTTATGGACGCGCTAAAATATTGATTCTGGAAAATTTTGTTTTGTTGACTGTGAAATATGCACGCGCTAGACTGTATTTTCCACGCGCTGACTGGTTTGGCTAATGCGCTAAAACAAGAATTCTACGCGCTAAGCTGTTTGTTCCACGCGCTAAAACAGGCTGTTTTGAAATTTGCTGTGAACTTTTTCTGAGAATCACGCGCTAATGTTTGAACTGCACGCGCTAGAAGATGGTCTCCACGCGCTGAACAGTGGATTGGATGCGCTACTCTGTTTACTGGATGCGCTAAACAGTGTTTTACCCGCGTCAATACCTACAGGAAAATTTTTTAAATAGAATCACGCGCTAAGGAAAAGTATCCATGCGCTAAGACAGAGAGCCCACGCGCTAAACAGTAGGCTAGAAACGCTAAACTGTTGGGCGGATGCGCTACTCTGTTAAGTAGATGCGCTACTCTGTGTTTTGCCCGTGTCAATACCTACAGGAAATTTTTTTAAACAGAATCACGCGCTAAGACAGAGAGCCCACGTGCTAAACAGTAGGCTAGAAGCGCTAAACTCTTAGGCGGATGCGCTAAAATATGTCTTTGACGCGCCAATTCTAGTTTCCCGCGTACCTGCAAAAGTCTTCAAATTCAAAAAATGATAGGTTATTGGGGTGCGTGCCCCACGGTGGGCGCCAGAAATGTATGTGGGAAAAATGGATTAATAAAATTTAAAATGTGAAAAATACGTAAAATACCAATCCACACACACACACAGGACTTCTTGATGCAAGCTATGGAGTAACGATGCGTTACTCAGCTTCCCAAGGAGGGTCCCATGGTTCTCTATCTCACAATGTCCCTCAAACCAATGTTTTGCTCTCAGATTACTGAGCAAAATGGTTTAGGGATGGCAAATATGAGAACGAGAGAGATTTTAACTGTTTTTAATATGAGATGTGTTGTAAGCTAGATGATATGCTAGAAATGCAACAAACTAAATGATAAGATGAGGAGATTAGTATGAATACTATCCTAGCATACTATATTTAATCTATGATTGAGCTAAAATGATAAATAAACTACTTTAGCATGCATGTTCATGATTAATTCTGATCTAAAAGAGGCTAAATGATGAGCATAAGATGATATGAAAGTTTGAAAGAATTTGAGCATAAGTGTGATGCTTCAAATTTGAAAGATGATTGTTAAGAATGGAGGAATGAGAGCTCTATTTATAGCACAAACAGGGCAATGGATGGTCAAGATTGAATGGCTTAATCAAGGGCCAAGTTTGAAAGTTGGGGATCCATGTGCACAATTGGCACCAATGAAATAGTGACAAATGTCCACACCAGATTGGGTTGAAAGAAGAGGTTGGAGGCATTAAAGGCCTGAGGAGACCTCATGGTTATCTAAAGGCTAAGGGTCAAGTCTAAGTTAGGTTTACCCACTGAATTAGGATCTAATCCAAAGATAAACCTTTGTGCAAATGATTAAGAGATAATCATGGTCAAAGCATTAATGACCTGATGAGACCCTTGGGTTGGATAGAGGTTGAGTCAAAACAAATGTTTTAACCATGTGGGAGGGTTTGAATTAACCATTAATGGTTATTGGAGACTTTGGGGATTAAGTGGTTGAAAGTTGGAAGCCTTCAATGGTTTTCAAAGACTTTAGGGTTTTAGTGGTTGAAGGTTGAAAACCTTCAATGGTTATCCAAGACTTTGGGCCATTTGAGAAGTGACCTCCCTTTGCTTAGGGATGTGACAAAGTTTAGAGGAGGGTTAGGTTAATTAGAATCGATTAGAAGATTCTAGAAGGGATTAGGAAGGGGTTTGGGATTTTGCAAGTGGATGGGGGGATAATAGGATTTAATTGAATTATTTGATTTTCATTCAATTTGGTTGCAATTAAATAAATTTGATTTATTCAATTTAGGATAACTATTTAATTAAATTTGAATTTAATTAAAAGTGGATAGGGGGGATTTAATTGAATAAAATGATTTATTCATTAAATAGTATAGTGAATTTAATCAAGTGATTTACTTAATTAAATAGAAGAATGTGGATAATTTAATTAAATTGGATTTAATTAAATAGGAAAATGAACATAAAATATTCATTTAGGAATATGGTCATTTTTATATGTCTACAGGTTCCTTTATCCTTTCTTTTATTGCTTTCTAGGAACAATTGTTGTTTTTAATACAATTGTTTATGAATTTCATAACCTATTATTTTGAATCTAGAATTATTATGAAAAGAAGTTATATTCTCATGGCTTCCCATGCTTTTAATAGTAATGATGTTGAGCCTAAGTTGCATGATAACTTATTCCCACCAAGGATATTAGGAGAGCAATATTCTCATAATCCAATAAACATCATGCCTAACATACTTTAAAATCATTCCACTCATGCTTTTCATGACGAGGGTGACCAATCAATATACATATCTAATGAACAATTAATAAATATTTATAAGGGATTAGAATCTATCTTCAAAAATTTGTGAGTAGCGAAAACTTGTTTGAAGAAGAAATTTCCTTGATTGAGAATCTAAGGAAAATGATACAAGTTCATTCACATGGTGTGGATTTTCTATGTAGCAGAGATCACATAATGGATGAAAACACTATGATACCAATACCTATGCCTACCAAATACCCAATATTGCTACATGCACATCCTCTATCATTTACATTGCTAAACAAAATGGTAATTCCATCCATGTTAGTAATGGGACTAATCATATCAATCAATATGCTTATGTTCCATCTCCAGCCAATATTCCTTTGTTTCTCAAAACATCCATCAACCACATCCTCCACCTACTTGCCATAATACTTCACATACATACCACAATATCCCTTCAAATACACCACAACAATCCAACTTTTCACAAGCCAATTGACCTATTGATGCCACTATAAACCATTTATTATAAAATATATCATATTTACAATGACAATTGACCAACATGACTAAATCCCAATCCAATATCCCATCATATTGCATGAGTAGCCCACCTTTTATTACCATCCTCAAGATTCGCATCCCATAACAAATTGAGATGACTTGTTTTCATAAATACAATGGAAAAAGTGAATCTCATACTCATCTATTGACATTTATCACTCTATGCAACTACTTTTTCTTTAAACAAAATATTCTTGAATGAAACTAACTTGGAATGGTTTTTCTCTTTGCCTAATATATCAATTGACAATTTTCAACAATTGGTGGATAAATTAATGCAACATTTTCAAAATAATATTTGCCAACAAGTTGCATTAACTATTTTTGTGTATTGTAAACAAGGTGTTAAAGAGAAAGTAATTGGTTTCACTAGTAGATTCAAAATTTGTATTAAAATATTTTTTGTTCTCTTCTCGAGGCTAATATTAAAAGAGTATTTATTGGTAATTTATAATTAAACATTAGAGATAAGATTTTTTTTATGAAATGCCCATTTTTCACACACTTATGCACAACACTTTGTGAATATCAACTCTAGATTAGTCAATATGAAGGATATTCATGTATGACTTCAATTGATAAATCTAATTTCATCAATTTTACAAAGGTTTTAGGAAACAAAATAAAATTTAGTAAGATAAACAACCATTTTTACAAAAAAATTAAAGTCAAGTTGAAGCTACAACACCAATTTTTGATTCCTTACACTCTATTATGCTTCAATTGTTAAGTAACAATTTGATGAAGCTCCCCCCCATCAATCCTACAGAAACTTAAAAGACTTTGTCTCCTTTGTTTAACTCAATTTTTTTTTGTTAATACCATTGTACACAGACATGATACAAAGAGATCTATGTGTTTTAAAAATAAAATTCAATACCTCATTGAATCTAATATCATTGTGATAGATGGAGTGAATGATAAAGGGAATAAATTCATAGCACCACCTACTCAAAACTTGTAAACCTTCACTAATACTTTGCCTTCTGGTGTAGGAGCACCTTGAAAATTTTGAAGACCACTTGAGAAATGAAGGCTCTTAGAGGTGTTTATAGGTTATTTTAATGTTTTAAGTAGTAATAAGATCTTTCAAGACCATTCATTTTGTTTTGATTTGCCATGTATGGCTTTGATGCCATTTTTGTAGTGTGAACTTCCTAGGACCTATTTGGTCAACCATGGTCAAATGACATCCAAAATGCCTAAATGAGGAAAGCAATGTATTTTGGATTCTATGTGGCCTATTTTTAAGGTTTATGATGTGTCCTAATAGGTCCCATTGGCAAAATTCATAAATTGTCAAGTTTGTGCAAAGTTGTCA
The DNA here is from genome assembly GCF_030272615.1 of Cryptomeria japonica. Taxonomy (NCBI): domain Eukaryota; kingdom Viridiplantae; phylum Streptophyta; class Pinopsida; order Cupressales; family Cupressaceae; genus Cryptomeria; species Cryptomeria japonica. Next base: position 674,919,455 of record NC_081410.1, on the reverse strand, counting down.
AGTTGGATGACAACTTTTGTTGTCAATTTGCTGTCACATTGTAACTAATCTCCCTCCAACAACTACCTAATTCAAATTTCAGTTGGATTTAGATGGTAAAACCTTTTTTAAATCCTTGGAGGTTGAGAAGAATGATGATGATGAATTTTGGATGTAAGATTGTGATCAGATTCAATAAACATTCATAAATTTTTAAAAAATTGCTATAACAGTGCCTTCTACGAAAATTGTACGGACTCCACGTGCAGTATAAGTTATTTATTCGAGTAGGAATCTATGTTGATGTTATTTTTGTTTTTATTTGGCAGAATAAAACTAATTAATAAGTGAGATATCTTTATTTTAGTGACAAGCAGTCTAAAAACCTTCCAAAACTAGGGTTTCTAAGGAAATGCTTTCTTAACCCCACATTCCTCCCACCAAAATGGCTCAAAATCCAAGGAATGAGAGGGGAGATGATTTATTTTAATATTTTTGAGGTTTCTGAGTGGGCCGTTGAACTGGTGGAGTTTGGGATCATGCCCTGGGCTAGGCATCCTCATGTGACTAGCCGGTTTTGACTGCTAAAGTTGGTGCAAAGATAAAAGTAAATGTGTTGGACCCTATATGACTATGAATTTTGTGTTTGGGAATGTTTATAGACCTTTTACATCCATTTGTGACTTTGGATTAGACGTTTGGAGTGTGGTTTCTTTGTAAAAAAGGCCTAAAAGCCTTTTTAGGTCTCATATAGTAGCAACGGTTGACCCAGTCAATGCAAGATTTGGGTTTTGCGTTTAGGAAGTCTTTTTGTGTCAAAAAAAGGGTCTCTGAAAGTTTCAAAATTTTGGGGTTTCATTAGGGGGTTTTCAGTGTTTCACCCTTAAAGGCACAAAATAGGGTTGTTAGGAGTAGGCGTCTTGTAGCAGGCAGATTACTTTGATTGAACTACATAAACAAAAGGGTTGGTTGAGGATAGTGTTATTTGAGTTGGTAAAGAGGTTCTATAGGTTCCACACCTATTTTCAATGTTGGTTGTGTCATAACCAAATTTGTTATAGATGATTACAAGAGAGTTGGTGTCAATAGTAGTCTTGATGTGAGAAGTTGTATCTCCATGAGTTGTTCATGGATATAGTGGGGCTCCATTGAGAAAAGGGGAGTGTAGCAATGTCCTTTCTGGTTGTTGACAAGACTATCCAATAGTCCATGCATTTTAACACCTTAGTTGAGGGTCTTGTAGATTGAGTTGGTGTAAGAAACTCTTTGTTCCTTGGGGCTTTGCATCACCTTCCTAGATTCCAAAAATATTGTCAATTCTAATATTGGTAGTAGCATAAACCTTAATGATAAAATTAGACATATTAAGAACATTGTAAATATGATAGAACAAGGGAAATCTAAGCCTAAGTGTGAGCCTAATATTGCCTTTACCTCAAGTGATATCTTAAATATGCCTAGTGAACCATTGTATATTATTGCTAGAATGAATAAAAAACTCATACATGGTGTTCTTATTGATCTAGTATGTATGGTGAATATGAATATTGAAAAATAGTTTTACACATATATGAATTATATCAAGAAACTTATGTTAAATCTAGAGTCTTGATTAAGATTCATGATGGTTTCACTTGTCCCACCATTGGTTCTGGAATCACCCTTCTAGTTGAAGTTGTATCTAAACAATTCTTTGTTCATTTTACCATTTTCCATACCTTAGACAAATTTAGTGAGAATTTGGGTCATCCTTGGACCACATACATTTAAGTTAGTCCCTTCCATAATCCATAAGTGTTTGAAGTTTCTAGTTGAAGGACAAGTCAAGACTTTACATCATAGTAGTTTCCAACCCTTGTCTAACCATGGAAAATTTTCACTTGATTACTTTTTTCCTCAAAAACTTTCAACGAAAAAAACCTTATGAAGATGACCTATAATTTTATACCCAATAGGATAGCTGAGCAATCCACATGTAATCCTTTGGGACTTGCTTCTATTACCACTCCTAATAATCCTTCAACATATATGGCTATATAAGTAGCTCTCCCTACTCCACAAATAGCGAGTGAACCACATCGTAGATCAGGAATCCTCCCTAATGCTAATATTCCTAGCATGTATGTTATGGTTTCACCTTTTCCATTCTATAAAGGACAAAGAGGCAAATTCATGACACTATCTATAACTTCCCCTATTTCTCAACCTTTAGAGGTTCCTTCCATTCCTCCTTCTATTACTAGAGTATAGGAAGAAATGGAATTGATGTTGAGTGATACCCAACCTTCTCCTATAGAAGCTTCAAATTGTAATTGACAAAATTATAGTGCAAGATAATTCTAATGAAGACATTGTGCCAAGGCTCATGAGCTTACTACAAGAAGTGAGTCTTCTCCTACTAGGTAGATGAATGTTTCTTTGGTCCCACCTTCTCAACCTTCCTTACTACCATCACTCACCCCTAGAGAGGAATCTTACCTTGGCAAAACTGGTTTAAATATGAAGTTGTCAATTCTAAGGGAAACTTATCCTCCTACTATCAAATCTCCTATAGTGATCAATTTGTATGAATTTTTTGATAATATGGTTGAAACTATGAAAAATGATGATTTTTTTCTTTTTATATTTTTAAAATCACTAACTTTAGCTAATAATGACACTCATTATGATCCATTCTTAGATCATGGTCCATGTTTTCCACTAGATATAACTTCATCTATTTTACTAGCCATGTTTCCTTTAGCATCTTTTCTACCATCTCTATATAATGATGAGCAATATTGGGAGGTAGATCATTTTCTAGGCTAGCTTGTTCGAGTAGTAATGCTTTATTTTATGTGCTTGATTTCATTTAATGTGCTTCCCCATGATGTGTTTCTTGGAATGCATATTTTATTTAGGCTCTCTTTGGATGACCCTTGAGGCTTTGTTGGCACAAGGATACAAAGAGACCAATCTTGTTGTGACATTACTCTATTTATATCTCAATTCTTCTACAAGTAGTATACATGTTGTGTCATATATGTGTTTTTGTTGTAAATGTGCTCTTGTATTGTCTTTTGGGTATGATACAAAGTGTTGAGGACTTTTGGTCTCCTCCATATTGACCCATAAAGACCCTTCATTTATCTTATGTTCCCTTCCTTCGTTGTGGTTGTAGTTCCACTATTTGATGTGGATATTGACCCCAAATCCTTAATCCCTCATGTGGTGTTTGATGGAAATAGGGCAGACAATTGAGAGGGGGGGTGAATCAATTGTCACAAAAACTTACATACCTTAAACTTATTCTCAGATCCAATAGTTAAATATGAAAGCACAAATAAACAACACAACATGAACACACATAACACCAAGATTTTTGATGTGGAAAACCTGGTCAAGGGAAAAACCACAGTGGGAACACACCTACAATATGAGTATACTCTATAAGAAGTATATTATCATTACAATGGGAATGCACATGCATTCAGACACACTTCCTAAATCTCACTACTCAAAAACAAAAAAAGGGCTACAACCCAAGAAAGGCTCACTGCCTTACAAACAGATTTAGATCACATCCAAAAGAAATGAACTCGAAAATAACATCTCCTTAATACCTGGTTACATTTTTAGTTAAACTGCATAACAACTTTCTCTTCTTCACACTTCTTCTTTGCTTCTAAAATATGTATACATTCAATGCACATACATTATGATTCTCATCCACACATACACTCAAATACAAAGATATTACATTTATTTATACATTAAATCAACCAATCTTTCCAGGGTTAGCTCAACAATCAACACATAATTACAAAAATATAACCACACATGATACAATATCACATGCAGACTAAGGAATGTTGGCTAAGACATAGAAAAGACCCAAATCAAACACCTTGAATATGAAACACCTCCAAGAATTATGCATCAAACATACACAACATGCTACAAGCATCTGGTTGGCCAAAAACATTAAGACCACTAACACACCAGAGAAAATCATCAATTATGATCTCAATGATCAATGTGGACCACCAACACAAAATTCACACAATCTAAAAACATCCACAAGCATCATGAATTACCACCACAACATCCACACCAACACAAATTACTAGAATCATCAACATCATCATACCGAACCTCAAGAACACTAACTGCAACAACTGTCAACCTTGAAAAATAACTCGTGAAGCTCCAAACCATGAACCACTTGAATTGAGGATACACACCAATGTTACTAATGTATCTCCAAATCCATAGATCAAGATATTACAATGCAGAGAAATGTAGATCAAAATACTAACACTATGTTATTATTGAACAACTGAAAAACAAAATCAACACATAGATACCCATTACTCAATCAAATCTTTATGCGGACCTCTAAAAATTGCATTGAATCATCTATACACAATCTTCTACAAACCCTTTAATCCACAAACTTTGATCTTCATCATGTTGACTATGCTGAACAAATAAACTCACCGAACTTCACTGTATCACTACATAGATAGAGAAATATGTTGACATCAATGAAAAAACATCTCTCAGATATCTCTCTAGCACATGTTTGTAGCATACTTCCATCAATCTCCAATAGTTTTGTCTTTTATGCGACTTTCATCATACATTTTTCTATGTTTTATTGTATTTTACTATCATGACGTACTTGTCTTTGGATGTATGTTACCTTAAAGAAATTAATCAGGTAGTTGATGTACGCAATCACTTTAATGTGGGGGCATACACTCTATTGTGTATTTCGCTCTGTGCACACACCACAATATTGTTTTGTACACTTTGATCACACACCATGATGTGCTTGGTGTGAGTACAACACTCATTTTACATAACCATATCATTTTTTTTCTTGATATCATTGAAACACCCATCTTGTAGTCTCATATTTAGATTACCTAGTAAATAGAGGGTTTTTTCTTTGTACTCTATATTGGTGTGATGATTACCTAGCGTAATGCAGCTTGCTAGACCTATGTGAATCCCTGTGTAACATGACTCCTAGTAAGTATCTAAGGATTCTTACTAGCCCTAGAGGTCATTCTTTGTGTTTTTATGGCTCCTAGTAAGTTCTCATAGATCTTACTAGTCCTAGACCTATCATATCTCTTTTGCATTTGCATTCTTGATGTGTCTATTAACTATACTGATTGTGTCACTTACTTTTGTCTTGATATTTTAGATTGATAAGTTCCCAAGTCTTGGGCTCTACCATTTTGCTAAGGTTGGTGTTGTTGTGTTTCTTTAATATCTTGATGAAAGTATTTCTTTACTTCTCTCTACTTTACTAAGATTAGGAGCATAATTTAATACGCTTGCTAAAGTGGAGCCTAAACATAGTGTAATAAATTATATGCACCTCTATAATTTCACACTCAGTTTGGGCTCACTTTGGTGGTTATGCCTCATGTTCCTAATTCATGTTGGATTATGCTTATTTTTAGGATCACATTTGGAAGCTTAGTGTGTTGGCATTGCATGAAGATTGCATTGAAGAAGTATAGTGTTGTCATTGATGTCAATAACAACTGGTAAACAAGATGTAAAGCAACCGATAATGAAGCAATGAAGATCAACTGGTAACCCTATCTAGTTGAGAAGCAGAACACTAACTGATGAAGCTTGGAGATCAGTTGTGATGATTTATGACCAAATGATGTTTAGTGATGAAGATGCCACAAAAGCATGTTGCACATGATGAGTTTTGAGATGGTTTTGGCATGTAAAGATAACTATTTATCTTGGGAATGATCAAATTCATAGTATGAAGTGACAAACACATGATGTGTTACAAGATTCAAAATGTGATGATCCAGGAGTGGTTGTAGATGCCTAGAAAAATGAAAAGTTGATTGCATGTAATCTAATGGTCAAGATTGAACCGATGTGTTTGTAATCTCTATGAGAATTTTAGGGTTTGTGTTGTGTTACTGACCTGATCTATTTGTTCATAAGGTCAATGGACTGATTGAATGAGTGGTTGGAAAATTTGATTAAGTGTGAAAGTGATTGTTTCTGAACCAGGAGGCGTGTCTGCAGAATGATGTGAAGGCAAATAAGAGCGGTAAAGGATTTGATTCAACAAGGAAGTGCTATTTCCAGATTGATCAAAGAACTTGTTGTTCTCTAACCATTACAATAGTTTGAAATTCCCTCACAGGGTAAGCTCTAATAGGCTTGTTGTTGAAATCCTCTAACCAGGTGATCCATTAGCTTGGATTTGAAATCCTCCATTGAGGTTACCTTTAACGGGGTGTTTATAGTCAATCCCTTAACCAGGCGGTCATTAACTGGGTCTATTCCTAATAGAACATTCTTGTATAAGCTTCTAACCAAGCTTGGCTCCTAACAAGGCAAACTTCAGAAGAGTTCAAAAATACTTGTGGGTATTCATCCCCATTGTGGTTTTTACCATTCGGGTTTCCATGTGAAAAATCATTATGTCAAGTGGTGAATGATTTTGTGGATGTGTTTTTGGTATGGTTGATATGAATGATTGGTAAATCTGCATAGATATATTTAAATGATTGGAAATGATCTGAAATATGTTATTATTGGTATTAGTGAAGTGGTTTTGAAATATGTTATTATTGGTATTAGTGAAGTGGTTTAAGGTTTTGGTCAAAGGATATTTAAGTTTCAGATCTGTTGCATTATATCACTTAAGTATTAGGTCAATCGATAAGGTTTAACAGTGCAGCTGCAGATTTGTTAAAGTGACTAAATCGGTAAACTTTGTGAGTTGATTCTAAGTTGAAAATAAATCTGGTGAAAATTCAGTTTATTTTCCAACTACTGATTCACCTCCCTCTCAGTAGTTGACTGGATCTTTATAGTTTCATCATATTATCAATTGGTATTAGAGCATTCCAGGTGCTCTTGAGTATAAGCCTAATAGCTTGAGGAAAAGATCCAAGATAAAATGATGAAGAGAGAGGATCTGAAATTCAATAGAGATAACTACACAATCTAGAGTGATAGGATGAATATTTACATCAAGAGCTTAGGAAATCAGTATTGGGATCATGTTTTTACTAAGTATAACTTGCCCAATGGAATTTTGATAGATGATTAGAAGAAGGAGCAATAGGAGAACAACCAAGCATTGGAATCCTTCATCAATACCTTGTTAGATTCAGAATATGTTGATGTTCATGGATTGGAGACTACATATGAAGTTTGGAAGAAACTGGAAGAAATCTATGATAGTGATGAGCATGTAAAGATAGCCAAGGAAGAGAGTCTCAGAGAAAAATTTGATGACATGAGAATGGTTGAAGGTGAAAACATTCAACGGCATGGTCAGAGAATCAAGGAGACAATTGGAGAAATCGAAAGTGTTGGAGGTACAGTGGAGGATGCCACTGTGGTTAGCAAGGTATTGAGAACCCTTCTACCAGTCTACGCTATCAGAGTTGCAACCATTCAATAACTCAAATCTATTGACAAGACAAAGGTAACTCTTGACTCTATCATTGGTAAATTGACTGCATTCAAATTAAATGGTTTTGATGGAAGTGTTTAGAGGTCATAATATGCATTTAAAGCCTCAGTCTCAACCCCACCAGTAAGGAAAAGAAGAGAAGTAAGTTACAATCATGAATCTAGATCCAACAGAGAGGTACTTGATGATGATAGCCTGATGGAAATTGAAGGATTTTTTGCCGAGCGGTTACCCAGAGGTAACGGTAAGTATAGAGGTAAATTACCACTAAAATGTTTTGCATGTAACTGGATAGGACATATTTCTGCTAACTATCCTAATGGAGATAATGAGGAAAAATGAGAGAAATATAGGAAGTTTAAAGGAAAAGGAAAAATATATTGTCTCATTGTAGTGGATGAAGGTATTACAGATGAAGAATCCAAGGAAGATACAAATGAGGACATTGTCTTTGTTGCTATCAAAGAAGACATATCAGATTAGAAGGCATTGGTCTCTCACTTGGATAATTTAGATGACTAGATTATTGACAGTGGTTGTTCACACTACATGACTAGTGACCGGAGCAAGTTTCTAATATTGGACGTATTTGATGGAGGTGTTGTCAGATTTGGGAATAACTCTCCTTGCATGGTGATAGGAAAAGGATCCATTTCCATGAATGGTAAGAGTAGTGTAGATGATGTCTACTAGGTTGAAGGTCTGAAACACAATCTTTTGAGTGTTGCTCAACTCAATGACAAAGACTACTCATTAGAATTCAAGAATGGAGTTTGCAAGATGTTTGGAAGCAAAGGTGAACTGATTGCAATAGGAAAACAAACCAGAGGTAATATTTTTCACTTAAACTCTAAAATCAACAATTGTTTGATTGAAAAAGTAGAAGGTAGTTGGCTTTGGCATCGAAGGTTTTGTCATGTGAATTTTCATAACATTGTAAGAGTCAACAAGTCAAAATTAGTAAGAGGATTGCCACAGTTAGACAAACCGGTGAATTCTTTGTGCAAGGAATGTCAGTTAGGGAAAATGACAACCTCAATATTTAAGAGAAAATCTTTCTCAGCTGAATATTTGCTAGATTTGGTTCATACTGACCTATATGGACCAATGAGGACTAGGAGTGCTCAAGAAGATTGATACTTCATGATATTTACCGATGACTTCTCAAGAATGATGTGGGTCACATTCTTGTAAGACAAGACACAAGCATTCAAAAAATTTGAATCATTCAGAGCCTTGGTTGAAAATGAAAATGGAAGGAAGCTAAAATGTTTAAGAACTTATCAAGGTGGTGAATTTACTTCAAAGGAATTCAATAGATACTGTGAAAATAATGGGATCAAGAGGCAACTATCTGCACCAAGGACACCACAGTAGAATGGTATTGCAAAATGGAACAACCGATCAATGGTTGAAGCTGCTAGGACTATGTTAATTCAAGGAGGTGTAGCTAAGACATTTTGGAGAGAAGCTGTCAGCAAAATTGTTTATACTATGAACCAGATATTGGTCAAAAGAGGTAAAGACAAAACACCCTATGAATACTGGTATGATAGGTCACCGAATGTCAGTTACTTCAAAAATTTTGGTAGTAGATGTTTTATTAAAATAAGTGATTATATTGGAAAGTTTGATGCCAAAAGTGATGAAGGCATATTTCTTGGTTACTCCACCAAGAGAAAAGATTACAAGTGCTACAATAGTCGGACTAAGAATATCATTGAAAGTGTCAATGTCCGAATAGATGAATTTCCTAAAAATTTTGAAGAAACCAGGAAGAAGAAGGAAGAAGAAGGAAGAAGAAGAACCAAACACATTGTTTTTAGAACCGGAACTAGTAAAGCCATAAGTTGGAGGACTGAACATAGAAGTCCCAATTCAACCGAAATAGGAAGGTCCATCAAAAGATGAAGAAATTGAAGAAGAAGAAGAACCTAAAAACCAAGATCATATTATTCCAAGGTATGTCAGACTCAATCACAACCCCGATCAGATTATTGGAGACAAGAATGTAGGTGTGTTAACTAGAAGAAGGCTAAGAGAAAACTCTTGTATGATCTCCACCATTGAGCCTAGAACAACAAAAGAAGCCTTTGCAGATGAAGACTGGATCAAGGCAATGGAAGAAGAAATTGATCAGATAGAGAAGAATAATACATGGTCATTGGTATCCAGACTGGAAAATAAGAATGTAATAGGCACAAAGTGGGTATTCAGAAACAAATCGAATGAAGATGGAGTAGTGGTTAGGAATAAAGCCAGATTGGTATGCAAGCTACATAAGGCACTATATGGATTAAAACAAGCACCAAGAGCATGGTATGAAAGATTGCACTCTCACTTAGTAAAGATAGGTTTTCAAAGAACTAGTGAAGATAGTAACCTATATCTCAAGACAGAAGGAGATAAAATACTGGTAAGTGAGGTATTTGTTGATGATATCATTTTTGGGGGTAATGATGATGTGTCATGATTTTGCTAATTAAATGAAGAATGAATTTGAGATGTCACTGGTAGATGAGATAGAGAATTTCATAGGTTTACAAATCCAACAGATGAAGGAAGGAATTTTTATCACACAATCCAAGTATGTGAAGGAAGTGTTGAGAACTTTTGGAATGGGAGATTGTAAACCAATTGGAACACCAATGGTTACAGGCTATAAATTATCAAAGGAAGATGATTATGCACTAGTTGATGAAAAAGAATATAGATCCATGATAGGTAAGATACATTATGTTGTCCATAGTAGACCAAAATTTGCTCATGCAGTAGGATTGGTTGCTAGATTTTAGAAAAATCTGAAGGAGTCACACATGATTGCAACCAAGAGAATTTTCAGATACTTGAAAGGCACAATAGACTATGGATTATGGTATCCATATGCATGAGACTTTGACTTAAAAGTCTATACCAATGCAGATTGGGCAGACAATGTTGATGCCAAGAAAAGTACAACTGGGGGAGCATTTTTTCTTGGAGGAATATTAGTGTCTTGGAGAAGCAAGAAACAAAGTTGTATCTCTCAGTCAACAACAAAAGTTGAGTATGTTGCAGCTTACATAAATTATACACAAACAATTTGGATGAAACACATATTGGAAGGTTTCAAGCTGAAGATATTAGAACCGGTAAGAATTTTATGTGATAACATAAGTGCTATAAATATTTCCAAGAACCCGGTGTTGCATGCTAGGACTAAGCATATAGAGCTGAGTATCATTTCCTGAGAGAGAAAGTTCAAAGCAAAGATGTATCACTGGAGCATGTTTCCACTAAAGAACAACTAGCAGATATTTTTACTAAGCCTCTACCTAAGGCTACATTTGAATATCTCAGAGGTGAGTTAGGGGTTGTACCCCTTCATGAAGTCAATTAAGCAGATATGGAAGACATCAATTCCAGAGCCTAATGAAAACATTGAAGAAGGATTGGTGAAGAATGGAGCTAATCCATAAGGGGAGCAACTAATTGTAGATCGATGAAGCATGGATAAGAAACAAAATGGTTTAACTTCACTTTGGCATTATTGTCAAAGGGGGAGAAAAGTAGATGATTGATAGCCTTATATGTTAAGGAGAGAAGACATATTGCAGACCAATTACCAGCAGAAGACATAAAGATACAGTTGAAGGATAATTTATGTTAAAAAATGTAAACCAGGATTCCTATACAATCATTTGAAGGATAGTATATGTTTTACTCTCAATCATGACAATCAATTGGTATTGATATTTGTATTGCCGTTCATTCCAATGCTAGTGGATCTAGGTAATGCACCGCATAGAAGGCATGGATCAATGCCAAAGGGGGATAATGTTGGCATTGCATGAAGATCGCATTGAAGAAGTATAGTGTTGTCATTGATGTCAATAGAAACCGGTAAAGATGCAGTAAAGAAACCGATAATGAAGCAGTGAAGATCAACCGATAACCCTATCCAGTTGAGAAGAAAAACCCTAATTGATGAAGATTGGAGATTGGTTGTGATGATTTATGACTGAACGATGATCGGTGATGAAGATGCCATGAAAGCATGTTGCACGTGATGAGTTTCGAGATGGTTTTGGCGTGTAAAGATAATCGTTTATCTTGGGAATGGTCAAATTCATAGTATGAAGTGACAAACACATGATGTGTTACAAGATTCAAAATGTGATGATCCAAGAGTGGTTGTAGATGCCTAGAAGAATGTAAAGGTCATTGCATGTAATCTAAAGGTCAAGATGGAACCGCGTGTTTGTAATCTCTATGAGAATTTTAGGGTTTGTGTTGTGTTACCAACCTAATGTATTTGTTCATAAGGTCGATGGATTGATTGAATGAGTGGTTGGCAAATTTGATTAAGTGTGAAAGTGATTGTTGCTGAACCAGAAGGTGTGTCTGCAGAATGATGTGAAGGTAGATAGGAGTGATAAGGATCCGATTCAGCAAGGAAGTGCTATTTCCAGATTGGTCAAAGAACCTGTTGTTCTATAACCATTACAGCAGTTTGAAATCCCCTCACAAGCTCTAACAGGCTTGTTGAAATCCTCTAACCAAGTGATCCATTAGCTTGGATTTGAAATCCTCCATTGAGGTTACCTTTAACAGGGTATTTATAGTCAATCCCTTAACCGGGTGGTCCTTAACCGAATTTTTTCCTAACAGAACATTCTTGTATAAGCTTCTAACCAATCTTGGCTCCTAACAGGGTGAACTTCAGAAGATTTCAAAAATACTTGTCTGTATTCATCCCCAGCGTGGTTTTTCCCATTCGGGTTTCTACGTGAAAAATCATTGTGTCAAGTGGTGAATGATTTTGTGGATGTGTTTTTGGTATGGTTGATATGAATGATTGGTAAATTTGCATAGATATACTTAAATGATTGGAAATGATCTGAAATATGTTATTATTGGTATTAGTGAAGTGGTTTAAGGTTTTGGTTCTTCTACATTATATCACTGAAGTATTAGTTCAATCGGTAAGGTTTAATAGTGCAACTACAGATTTGTTAAAGTGACTAAACCGGTAAACTTTGTGAGTTGATTCTGAGTTGAAAATAAATTTGGTGAAAATTTGGTTTATTTTCCAACTACTAATTCACTCCCCCTCTTAGTAGTTGATTGGATCTTTATAGTTTCATCATATTATCACAGTGCAATCCATTTCTCAATGATATTTTATGGCCTAAAATAGTAGGAATAGGGCACCTAGAGCCCCTATTCTCCTAGAGTAAGGCACACAACAACCTTTTCTAGGCATTTTAGTCCCAAATTTTAAATCATAGCAGTTGGCTTTGAAAGTAGAGGAAAAGTGCTTCTTGATGTCACTCTTAACCAAAAAATGAATCCAAAATTGTTGTAAGTTGAATATAAATACAACTCCCTCTCTCACTCAAGCATTTATCCAATCTATACAAGTTAAGTATTAATTCTAATTGAGCATTCAATTTAGCATCTTGAAGAAAATTGAGAACAAGTCTACAATCAAGGATTCAAGCATTCAAGTTCAACAACCATGATCAATTTTTATATGCTCTTCCATGATGAAGACATGCATTAACATTGATCAAGAAACATCAAATTGTGTGTCTAACTTCAAGGAAAGGGTTTTATATCAAAGGTATCATTTGTCATTTCAATAATTTTCATCAAGGTTTTTTTAGCCTTTTCCCTACCAAGTGTAATCTCTCTTTCATCCACCATTTTTGTAGTAAAGGTGGAAACACCAACACGAGAGATAAATTAGGCAAGCCCCTATACATAACAACAATTTTCCCTATTTTGTGTGTGCAGTTATAGATCTGACAATCGAAAGTTACAAAATTATGCATAGTAGACTAATATAGACACTCTTACACTTGAAACAAGTGAAAACCTCTAGACCATGCCAATTAGCAAACATGTATGACATTTTAAGGCTGATTTTTGGAGGGATAAATATAAAAAGCTTCTTAATAAAAATATCGTGATTTCTATTGATGAAGGCACCTTTAGACTAATTCACCTAGCACATTGGTCCAACACTTCTAGGTCTACATTGTTGTCATAGGTTCTTCTCTATCTCTTGATTACATGTATGCACTTCTTTGTTGGTTTCCAATTGTATATCTTTTATTTATGCTAGATGTTGTCAATTTCCTATCATTTTATCTAGATTTTGCATAATCGTATCATAATCCAATCCAATCAAATCAAATAAAAAATGGAGAACAACTAATCGAAGTGTTCAACTCTCCTTAAGGATTGAAGTTGAACCTTATATTTTATTCCCCAAATGAAATGATCCAGAAGGTTGGAAATGGTGAATGAATAATTTCTTAATTTACATTCCTATGCTAAAACCATTTTCACCCACATTTTAGATGGAAGGGTACAAAGAAATCAATATTTTAAATCATAAGAGTTCTCATATTTCATCTTATAACCATGAATAATCTATATCAAATGTCATTAATTATTGTTATTAAAGATTATCCATCTAACACTATTATTAACCCTATTTACAATTCAAGTAAATATAGAATAATAATTGTGATTATATTTTTAGAATGATAAATTTTAATTTTCTAAATAGACTCTCAAATTCTCTTACCACTATAAATTTTATTGAGGTTTGTATTAAAGATTATTAGTGGTAAATTAACTTTTTCATAGTTTTTCACTTTACATTTAAAAAAAGAAAAAAAAAGGGGTAAACACTTTTGACCCAGAGCTATGAACCAATGATGTCACAAATGGGGGACCTCATCCCCATTTAAACATTTAGCAATAGAACCCTAGTGGGGTTTGAACCTTGATGGCAAGAACAACACCACAACTTTACCATCACAACATGGCAATGTCATCAATTTCAATTTAGACATTATTAAAGATAATTTTAATTGATTTTTTTATTAAATAAAGATGGATATTTTGAAGTTATAGGATCTTTAATAATTTTAAATATTTTAAGATAGAATTAATTTACGCAATTAATTTAAAACATTAATATCAACAAAAAAAAAAAAAATTACTTTTAATCATTCTAATTGATTATAAAAAATTAATATACACTATTTATTCTTTTATTTTGTTATTTTTTTAAAACTGAAGGGGTAAACACTTTTGTTGGGGCTATGAACCAATGAGGTCATAAATAGGGGACCTCATCCCCATTTAAACACCAACAATACCACCCTAGTGGGGTTTGAACCTTGTTGGAAAGACCAATAACACCACAACTTAACCATCACACCATAGCCCTACCAACTTTATATTATGTTAATTTATTTTTAATTTTCATAATTAATTTAATTTTTTTTAAAAATCATTCCTATAGTTTAAAAGGTTTTAACAATGAAATAAAATGGGAGCATTTTTTTATCTAGGTATTTATTGTATTATGAATCTATGAAAGATTTAACTCCTTTGAAAACAAAACCATGGCTTTCTAAATTTTTTATTCATCATGATTATGATTATTCTAAAAAAAATTCTTATATACTTTTATAGATCAAATATATTATTTTTACAATCTTATTGGCCTAATTTAATTAATAATAATCTAATTTATAAATTTTAAATTATACATTCTCATTTAATTCATAATAGCTTATGAATTAATTGCTATGTGAAGACACTCAATGTATATTACTCTCTTTTATTAATATAAAAACTGATGATTACACATTCAAATTTATATATGGCACACTAAATACAAAATATTCAAGCTATATTGATTATGGGAAGCAAAAAATGTTACTCACCTACTGCACATACTCCAATCATATGGTAACTTTGTTGTATTTGCATGAAGTGATTTTTGAACATCAGGTAAATTGAAATAAAATGATCTCTCATAACCCACGCAAACATCAATTCCAAGGCTCATGTGTGTTACCTATTATCCAATGAACCCCAAACATGATTATGATAAGAAAACTTATAACCGAGTTTCAAAATGTAACTAAGACACTAAAATGTCTCAAACTATATACCTAATTTTTTCTCATTAAAATTTGAAACAATGCAAAAATATTATCTATTTAATTTAATACTAACTATGAACATAAGAAAAAATCACCTTTTTTCTTAATAGAAGCTCTTGTTCAATAAGCTCCGTGGGACAAATATCAATTATTACGTTATAAAGATCAAAATAGTCACCAGCTTCATTTTCCATCTTGTCTACTATGTCATCACACTCATTGGAGGAATTTGTAACATCAACACATTTTTTCTTGAAATAAATATAAGATTCATCAGATATCATTCCATGTGACCAATAGTACTCATAAGGTGCTATGTTATAATCAACTTTAAGTATAAGCACTGGATTACCAATCTACAAAAAAAAAATTAAGGTCAAAATTTGAAATACTAGAAACTTGAAAAAGATATACAAGCATACTAAATAAATATCAACTTAAAAAATTATCTTAATTGTTAAATATTTATAAAATAAAATAAGTACGTGATAAATGTCTGAATTCTTACAATAGTACAAAAGAGATCTAGGCCTTAATTTATACACATTTTTATTCAATATTAAGTATGCTATATTCCCAATTAATAATAAGATCATATACAAATTTTAACTAAAATTATAATAACATTCATGTCAAATAATACGTAAACAAAAATATAATAATAGAAAAATACTTAAAAAATACTCACAACACCCCCTTAAGATTGAATTTATAACTTGTGTATCTTTGATTGTATTCTATCACCTTAGCTGCTAATTGTGGTATATAATGACCTATATTCCATGACAAAAAAAAAGGATTATGTTAAGAAAAAACAAAAAAATGACTAATAAGATTTTTAGAAATATGTTGAGTGGATGTTAAACCTGCATAGCTTTCTCCGGCTAAAAATAGACCCCTAAATGCATACTCAGGAAACCTTTGAATCCATTTTAAAAGAAATGTGCGCATGTCTGTAGCTGTATTAGAAAATAATAATGTTGTAAAACTAGTTCAAACTATAGGACACAAATGGTAATATTCTCTTTAGTCAATAATCACCTGTGGATTCATCACCACGATTATAGTCTAAAGTAGTGTTTGAGTAAGACCATCCTACTCCAACAGGAGATTCTACAAAAAGAAGGTTTGATACTGCAAGTTGAAAGCATGTTAGAATACAAAAATCTATAATTATCATAAAGTCCTTGTTCCATGCATCTATAATTATCATAAAGTCCTTGTTCCATGCATTTATAATTATCATATAGTATATGCTTGACATCTGATATGATACCTTTGTTCCAGGATTGCAAATTTCTCGTAAGTCCCCGACCATCTCCAAGTGGATAAAATGGGCCTAACTCGGTAAATGCACCCCCTCCGATTGAAGAACAATCTGGCCCTATACAAGTTATGAAAACATATTTTACTATTCATTGAAAAGGTAGGGCAAACCACGTTAATTCATCTCTTATTTGGATCATCAACTACTACTCTTAAGAAAATAAAGACTCAATTACACAGGAACCAAAATAAAATTGTATTTAGAGAAGAGGGATTATTGAGCAAATTCTATTTGTTGTAGAAGGAAAGTAAAGTTTATTAGTTATATTGTGATTATTTAAGGTTATTAAATATGGTTATATAACTAGTTCTTTCATAATTGTTAGAAAACTAAAATTATATTCAAAGAAGAGGGATTATTGAGCAAATTCTATTTGTTAGTTATAACCTCAGTAAGGGACTATTTTATTTGCCTAGTCACACTAAAGCCATTTTCAAGTATGGTCCTTGGTACATGAGTTAGATATTTGATATTATTTTCACCTTGGACTAGGGAATTTATCATATTCGAGGACATATCATTATTATTTCTTTTTTTCTTCAACTTTGTTGGCATACCTTTACCTTAGTGGCCTTTTAGGACTATATTGTGACCTAAAAACAAAATTTTACTTTTCAATAAAATTATGTATACATTAAGGTAAATATTTTACAATTTTAAAAAGAGTTATAACTTGATATCATAATTTTCTAAATATTACATGGTCAAAGAGTCATCTATCTCAACTTACTTAACAACTACTATAAATGTCAATCCCCTAAACATAATGTCAAATACTATCCCCTCATTACTCCCAAAGCCAAGGTTGGGTCTAAAGTCTTCAAACAATTCTATTTCTTCCAAAAATGAGGAGGCTTAGACAATGGATGGGAAATGCAAGAATAACCAAAATAATGGTAAAAAATTTCTACATAAATTAACAGTGGTATACCTTTTAAATTTTTTTGCATATTGTAGTTGCATAACCTCTAGATAAGGAGGATGACATAAATCTCTTTTCTCTCTATGAAGAATATTTTGAGGAGGTGAGTCAAAACTTCACTCTTTACTAGTTTGTTAACTTTTAACTATAAGATGAATCATTCCTCTTAATATGAACCCACGAGAATAGAAAAACTAACAAAAGATATCTTTCTCAATAAAGTCAATTACAAACAAAGATGATTCTAGAAAAGAGAACTTTTAATAAATTTGAATACAAAATATAATAATATTCCTCTAACAAAAAATTATAACTGTTAAAAATATTATATTTTAATATACTAATTAATCAAATATTAATTCTAATGAAGATGCTATGAAGGGCTTTAACCATGATCAATTCTTTCTTTTCTAGAAGAAAATGTCTATTATTACCCCTTAATAAGGGGAAAATTCTACTCAAATGATGTTTATAAAATTAATTTATCTTGGGTTGGTAGGGTATCCTTAGGACCAATCAAGTATGAGTGGTAGTTCCTCTCCTAATAGAGCATGCGTGAACCTCAAAAATGGTATTTACATCCAAAGGAGATTAAAAATATATTGTATTATAATTGGGATGAAATAAAGGAATATCATCTTCCAAGTGAGTTCATTCATGTATTGTTTTAGTCAATTAACATTAACTACATTATGGATTCCAAGTTATGTCGGGAGATCAATTTTGAACGTATTATCTCTTATTTATCAAATAATGGTGTAAGGATCATATCTAATACTAGGATTGGTATTATGTTGTCAAAATTTGAATATTTTTATCTATAGATCCAAACTTTATCCCCAATTGTGAAGTTAGAAGGGGTACAATACTTATCATGAATTTTCTTATACTTACCCTAATAAGTATGAAGAGTTTCTTGACTTGTGCATGAATTTTCACTATATTTTAAACAAATTAAGAATCTTGGCCATGTTAGTTTTTTTGGTATGACGAAGAAGCTAGAGAAGAGTAACTAAAATATCATATGGAGAAAGAAAATCTTGATATCTAACACACGTCAAAAGAAGAATGTTGTATAGAGACATGTGTACCCTGATTATAGCTATGTTGTAGAACATGAAGATACGTATCCCACTATGTATTCTTATTGTAGTAGAACTTAAGAGATGAAATAGAAATTTGATTCAGTACTTCAATTTTATTATTTGTTTATGGATTAAAATTTATAAAATATCAAAGTCGACACACCAAGAGCTTCCAAACTAATTTCCAAAAGTGACTCAAAAATATTGAATCATGATAAAAAAATTAATAGAAAGAGGGAAACCAAACTAACACCATACATTACTACCTTAAGAGCACCGATAGTTTTCTTGCAAGGGATAAAGATGTACATCTTTGAAAATAGGCATACCACCACAAAAATACAATCATTATGTTTTAAACTAATATATTTCATAGAAATAGGCTCATATGTTCAAGTGAGAATATGTAGAGGTTGATTAAAAACTAAGATTGCAATTAGTAAGCTTAAATTGGCTACATATAAACATTAATGAATACAATCTTTCACTTTCTTTCTCCGAGAGTCAATATAATTACCTCTATAGATTTACAACTTAAATATACATGAATGCAATAGAAATAACTAATACTTTAAAAAATATTAACATCGAGTACCCATCTAACAACTTTTCCTCAGAGTTCTGATGGAGGGCGGTCGGATCCAGTATTCAAATTTGAGCGGGAGTTCTGGATCAACATCAGGACAGCAGGCGGTAGATGACATAAAGATTCCTGCAGATTGGGGGGGGGGATTTGGATGGAAAGGACCTTGATGATCCCATGGTTTTGGGGGACCCAGGGGGAGGACCAACACTACGTGATGAGTGGTTAACAAATGAGAGCGGGAAAGAGTAGGTTCAAACTTAAAAAATAGAAGACGACAACTCAGTAGGAGCCCAAGGACAGCAAGAGATTTGTGTCTTAGAGAACATGGTAGAAGGAAAAGATCACCCGGAAAAGGTTCTTTCGTCAAGGGACCTGAAGGGGGGACCCAATGGACAGACACATAAGTGGTCCTCGCTGTTTGGGATTAAGCCTAAAGGTAAGTTCTCATTGCTTCCTATTAAAAACTCCTCGAATGTGTCTCAAGGCAAGTTTGCTATTGTTGTTCTAGACCAAATCATAGATCAAAACATTGCCAGAATGGAAAACACTTTGATTGGTAATTTTTTTGGGTCAAGACCTAATATAGAAATAGTTCGTGGATTTGTCAAAATAAAGTGGAACCTGAAAGGTCAGGTTGATGTGGTAGCAATGAACAAAGGTTGTCTATCTTTCTCTTTTTCCTGTGATGAGGATAGAAGAAACATTCTTTGTAGTGGATCTTGGACAATAGGTAAATACATTATGTACATCCAGAAGTGGCACCCTAATGTAGCGAAAGGAAAAAAAAATTTGGTCCAAGTCCTAGTGTGGGTCAAGCTCCCTAGGCTCCCAATGGAATTCTGGGATGAAGATGTTTTTGCAAGAATTACCAATACCTTTGGGGAGCTCATCGCTATTGACCAGGTCACGACATCCAGAAGAAGACTGATTTACGCTAGGATTTGTGTTGGAGTCAGACCTGACATGAACATGCCAGAGGAAATAGAGATAGAATTGAAACTGGGGAAGTGGAAGCAAAATATTGTTTATGAAAAAATCCCCTTTGCCTATTTCCATTGTAAAAAGGTTGGACACTAGGCTAAAAAATGTCCAAATATGGAGGATAAACCCTTCCCCCAAACTAAGGTCTAGAAAAAAGTAGACAAGCCACTAAAAGCCTTGGAATCCAATGATCTTAATTAGGAGAATCAGTCTCAGATAGGATGGGTGGAGGAAGAAATTACCAACGAAGTGGGTAATGAACTAAAGATTTAGATGCTGGAGCAGAATGTTGAGGACTCAAAAAAGAAACCCTCAGTCAAAGAGGAAGGAGATAACTTTAACCTTGTCTCAAAATCTCAAGATCAAGATAAAGAAATAGACTGGTTCTAGGAGGCCCAACCTGATACCATTCTGGAATAAGGGCTATCAAAAATTTCTCCAAATTATGGGATAATTATTGGACAACAGACTAGACTTGATGGACTTCATAAACAATAATGCAATTCATGATCTGGAATTGCAAGGAGTCAAATACACCTGGACCAACAGAAGAAGTGGTGAGAATCTGATCCAGGTTAGACTCGATAGAGCTCTTCTTTCCTTAGATTGGTATAATCTTCATGATTGTTCATTATCCTCTCACATAAGGGTTGGATCAAATCATTATCCCATAACCTTCACAGCTGATGTAAAGAACAGAAGAAGACATTTCCCTTATAGATTTGAAAAAATGTGGACTAGACACCCGGATCTAGAAAGTAAGATTAAGGAATGGTGGCAGGTCAGTATAGAAGGGAACACCATTTACAAAGTGGTCAAAAAGCTGAAGAATGTTAAAGATAATGTTAAGAAGTGGAATAAGGATTGCTTTGGGAACATCTTTACCTCAAAAGCTACAACCCTCTTAGAGCTCAAGGAAATCCAAGAAGAGATATAGATCAATGGTTACACTAATATGTCTAGAAACACTGAAGATGCTATTCTTATGAGATATCATGATATAATAGCTAAAGAGGAAACCTACTGGAAACAAATATCGAGGAATTTCTGGTTAAAAGAGGGGGATAGGAACACTAAATACTTCCATATGTCCACCTTAAGACATAAGGCCATGAATAGAATTGTTCAGATTAAAGTGAATGGCAGATGTGTTGTTGATGATGATTCCATGAGCAAAGCTGCTATGGATTTTTTCTCTAATTTACTTACTAAGGACCAAGATTTAGAAATACAGGCACAGAGGGAACTCTTGGACAACATACCTACCATTTTGGGGGAGGAACAAAATGATCACCTATCGGCTATCCCTTCCCATGAAGAAATTTTGATAGCTGTCAAATCCTTTGAAGGCAACAAAGCCCCAGGTCTAGATGGCTTTCCCATGTTTTTCTTCCAATTGTACTGGCATATTATAGGAGATGATATCACCAGAGCTGTGAAAGAGTTTTTTGGTGCTAGAAAACTGTTAAAAGAAGTTAATGGTACTTATTGCTCTCATTCCCAAAAAGATGGGGGCAGACTCTATGGATCTTTTCAGACCTATAAGTTTATGCAACTCTCTCTATAAGATTATTTCTAAGGTCCTAACCTCTAGAATTTTGAAGCTGTTGCCCTCCATCATATTGCCTCAGCAAAGTGGTTTTGTCCCGGGAAGACAAATTCTGGATTCTATCATCTGTGTTCATGAAAATATCCACTCACTGGCTTTCTCTAAAAAAGAAGGTTTTTTTTTAAAAACTAGATCTCTCTAAAGCCTACGATAGAGTGGATTGGGATTTTATGGTGGATGTTCTCTCTGCTTTTGGCTTTAGTCCTAGAAGTGTCAGCCTTATCAGACAACTTGTTTCTTCGACATCTTTCTCTATTTTAATGAATGGCTCCCCTTCTCCTTTCTTTAAAGCCTTAAGAGGTCTTAGGCAGGGGGATCCTCTATCTCCAGTGATCTTCATCATCATGGCGGAATGCTTGGGGAGATGTATTGGTAAGTTGGTTGAGAAAAGGGAGTTTTGTGGTTTGAATCCTTCTTCGGTAGATCAAATATGCTCTATCAACAGTTTGTTGATGACTCTATAATAATGGGAAAAGCCACTATTAAGGACTCTAGAAGACTAAAAAAGGCTTTGGACAACTATGGAGAGGCTACTGGTCAGCTAATTTATTGGTCTAAAAGCTTTGCTAACTTTATCAATACCCCAAAGAGAAGGAGGATTAAAATTAGTAACATTCTGGGAGGCCAAATTGGTAGTCTGCCCGCTTCTTACTTGGGGCTCCCCTTAGGCCTTGATCCCCCAGACACCTTTTGGGGACCTTTGGTGGATAAATTCCACAAAAAGATGTCTGGATGGAAGGGAGCTCTCCTTAGTCAAGCAGGTAAGGTCCAACTACTTAAATCCACCCTACAAAGTATCCCCCTCTATGCCATCAGTCTGTTCAGGATTCTAGCTAAGTATGCTGAGGCCACTGAAAAAATTCAGAGATCCTTCTTACGGACAGGGGTGGAAGAGAAGATAATGAACTTAATTGCATGGGAGAGGTCTGTAAGCTTAAGAATAAAGGAGGTCTTGGCCTTAGAAGAATAAGAGACATAAATGATCACCTCATGGCCAAGCAGATTTGGAGAGGATATAGAAATCAAGGAGAGTGGAAAAAAATATGGGACAATAAATACAAAAGCCAATGCCCGAATCTTCAAAGTTTCCTCAAAGCGGAGACCATCCCAATTGGTTCCAATATTTGGAAAAATGTCTCTAGGACTAGAGACTTAATTATCAAAGGTACAAAGTGGAGGTTGGGGAATGGGAATCTTATTCAGTTTTGGGAGGACCCTTGGCTTCTGGATTCCCCTTTGAATGGAAACCTTGAGTGGAACAGATATCAGAACCAATGCAATGAAAGATTTGGAACCAAGGTTGAGGATTACTGGAAAGATGGACAGTGGCAAGACTTATCTCAAGTGGATTAGTCTTTAGGTAGTTTGAACAAAGTTATGAACTCTATGGTAAGGATTGAAGAAGAAGACCAAATAATTTGGAAACTCACAGCTAGTGGTACTTTTTTAGTGATTTCTCTATATCATCAACAGTTTAAGAACATGGAAAGTCCTTGCTGGGCCAAAGCTTGGGTGAAAGGCCTCATCCCCAAAATCAATATTTTCTTTTGGACAGCCCTTCAAGACAAAATTCTCACTACTGAGAATATCAGAAAAAGAGGTATCAGCATGCCTAGTTTCTGTATTCTCTGTAAGCAGAATGAGGAGACTATAAATCATATGCTCTTCCATTGTCCCTTCTCTGTTGATGTTTGGGGAAGCTATCTGGATCAATTCAATATTAGTTGGAGCTTCCCTAATTCGATTTAGGAAATTTTCAAGTCTTGGCATCATCCTTCAAAAAATAAAACCACAACCTTATTATGGAAAATTGCTTTACCCCACATGTGTTGGGGTCTTTGGAAAGAGAGAAATGATAGAATTTTCAAGGAAAAGACTACTAAGGCTAAAATTGTGTTTGAAAAAATAAGAAGAAGCATAAGGGAAAATCTGAATATCATAGGTGGTTTTGATAATCCTCACACTAAGGAGGATCAATGTATCTATAAAAAGTGGAGACTAAAGGCTCAAGAGAGTGTTCAGAGCAACCCTAGAGAGGGAGTGAGATGGATCAGCCCACCCAGAGGATGGATGAAAGTCAATTTTGAGGGGGCCTCTAAGGGTAATCTAGGGGTTGCAGGATGTGGAGTGGTCCTAAGGGATGAATGGGGAATATGTAAAATCATTAAATGCATTCCCATAGGAAATCAAACCAATCATGTAGCCGAAGCCATGGCGGCCTATCATGGGATGATCCTTGCTAAGGAAGCCAAATGCACTAAAGTTTGGTGTGAAGGAGACTCCTTAAACATTATCAACTGTTTAAATATGAAATTCCCATCGTCTTGGTCTATTAGTAATGCTATTAAAGCTACTAGGAAAATTAGCTGTGTTTTCACACATGTTTACAGGGAGGCCAACTCTTGTGCTGACTGGGCTGCCAATCGGGAGACATCATTACTAATTATGGTGAAATGGAGATTGCAAGCGAAATGAAATCCTTGCTCAATCAAGACCAAAGCTATACAAGGCAACGTGGTACTTTTAATCATTATTTCTAATGACCTTTCCGCCTGTTTTGATGCAGGGCTTGTTTGAAGATAATGAACTTTTAAATAGGTGTCTTATCATAATTACTTGGCATGGATTCTGGGCGCTCTTATAGAATAACCATAGAAACCAGAGGGGAAGTGATCAAATCGAGAGAAGGAATTGCAAGGAAGGAGCTGGAAAAATGGGAGGTAACAAGAAGAGATTTGAACCTGCTTCCTGCTCAGACTGGAGAAAGAATGATGAAGTCTGGGATATCCTCCAGCAGGGAGGAATGAATGTTTTCATGGAATGACTAAGTGGGAAAGACCCCACAATTACTTCTTACTTCATCAAGAACTGGAAAAATGGAAAAATTCTAATTGGTTCACAGATGATGAATGTCGATGAAGAGGTTATTACCAAGGCCATGGGGATGTCTACTAAGGGTATGAAATTTTACAGGGACAGAGGAATATCTGACAAAGCTGCAGACAAGTTTCCAGTTACAGATGGAGAGAGGTGAAAGATGATCAAAATTGACAATTCCTACCACTCCCTGAAGAGAATTTGTAGGCCTTGGAGGTTTGTTCTTTTTTCTTCTATTGAATACATTACCTTAGACGGTAGGTTTACCAGGGCCTACGGGCATCACTTCATTCTTATTAATCATTTTCATCATGGAGAAAGGGTTAGCCTTCCTTATTACCTTGCCTATTCTATGGATCATACTATAAAGGAAATCCAGAGGGATCCTAAAGGTGATCATGCCCTGCACTAGGGGCTTATGGTCCTGGTTTATAAAATGCTAAAGGGGAAGTGCATTGAAAAGCCTATCAAAGGCAAAAATGCTAGAGATGAAACTACAGAAAGTAAGGATAGTGGTTTTAATTTTGACTTAGAAACCGAGGGAGAGTCAGAGGAAACTAGCAAGAAAGGGAGGATTAGGGCCAAGAAGAGGAGGATTATTGTGGACTTTGATACGTCGGACTCTGCAACTGAATCCCTTGAGGAAAAATCTACTAAAAAAAGGAAAGGGAAAACCACTGGAAAGAAGGCTCAGAAAAAGAACATTAAAAATGGGAGTAATTCTAACTTCAATCATGTTCAGATTGAATTGAAAGAGGAGGTTGAAGAAAACAAGGTGGTTGATAGACAGGATAAATAAGGGGAGGGTAACTCGGTGATGGATAATTTGGAGACCGTGAATACCACTAATCTGCATAAGGACGAAAAAGGAGACAATGGTGACAAAGACACTGTTAAGGCCTTCTATGAGACCATCACTACTATGGTGAAGGATGTTAACAGTTTGAAAACCGATACACATGCCATTGCAAGAATTACAGTTGGTGACAAGCCCTTGGCGGAACATGTTAAAGAATTGGTGGCCATTCTGCATAATGCACAAGCTATTGAATGTATGGTTGGAAAAATTATGGCAACGGAGAAAAAGGTCAACCAGATGGGAGATCCTAAGGAAATGGAAAACAAAATGAAAGATTTCAGCACCAGAATTGACAAGCTGGAGCTCAATGTTAAGAAGATAGCTGACCAAAATTTCTAAATCCTCAAATCCTTGATGGACAACATGAACATCCTTATTAATAGGTTCGAGAATGATGCAAAAAAGGATGGTGATAAAGAGAAGCCGAACAAGAAAGGGCATGAAAGGAGGACCAGAGCTAACACAAAGAAAAAAGGCGACATCGAAGGTCGTGAGCTGGAGGATCTGAAGACCTAAGCGAACAGCATGAAACAAATGGTTGTTCATGCTGAGGAAATTATGAATTTAGTATTTAGTTTTTGTTGTTGTCCCGGGTTAGGTCTCTTTGCTGTCTTTATGATTTCCTTTTATTGTCTGTACCGAGATACTTTATTATGTAATGTTGTGTTAAGTTGATCCCTTTTGGTGGGTTCATTTTGTTTTTTGAAGTGACCAGGCACTTTTTTTAGCTGGTCTTTCTCCTGGTTTGTACAAGGTTCGGGTACCTTTCAAATACCTACTTTTACTTAATCAATACTGATACTTTAAAAAATATATAAAATTAATATTAAAAAATGAATAAAAATAATAAAATTTATCTTTCTAAATATATATATAATTTCAATAGAAGAAATTTTTTGTATAATCATCAAATTTATGACCCAAATATAAATACCAATCACTAAATAATCTAACCCTCTATTACATCCCTAAACTGAAAAAAGAAATTGAAAGAAAGAAAATCGAAAGGATTAGCAAAATGATCCAAAAAGGAAAGCAGTAAAGGAGTCTTAAAAGGAATAGAAATACCTCCATTGAAAGGATTTTAGTTTGCAGAGGGTACATACCTCCATTGAACCACAAGGTAAGAGGCGTGGATTGTGTATCATTCTCTGCTTCCACAAAATAATAATATAAAGCTCGTCTAGCTTGCTCGTCCACAGTAACATATCCTCCGTATTGCTTGAAATTTACTTCTAGCTGTCCCGGAAGTCTATCGATTAAATCCTCTATCAGTCTTGCCTTAATTTTCGCAACACTAATAAGTATAATGTGTAGCAGAAAATAGAGACATGGCCTCATTTTGGCGGGCATCTCCCTTGTTTCACAGTCATAATATGAAGATTTGCTTATATCAGCACATTTTCTCCATAATTTATTAGTACAATATTAAGATTTCTTGTAAATTTTTTCATTCAATGTATCAGATCATACTTAATAAGAAAATAATGAAAACTTAGATTGCAAATACAATCTTAAAAATAAAGAAAAAGAAAAAAGACTGAAGAACAATTATATTAAAAAACAGTAGATTTAATACAATAGAAACTAGATTAACAAGAATTTTACTGAAGAAACAAGAAGACATTGTGGAAATTCTATTGTAGTTACTAATTATTAATCTCCTATATCATACAGATTATTTGCTTCTCAACAAATATTGAAAAATAACACAACTACAACTCCACAAAACACATAAAATACTCAACACAGTGAACATGATATTTTCGGACAAATTGTCCCTAGAAAAACCCCAAAGGGAAAACCAGTACTGCAAATGAGAAATATATTAAACTTCAGCAAATTAAGAGATACAAAATTCCTTGCCTCTCATTGGCAGAACCTCGACAATCTCCCAATTCCTCTTGCTGATATTCCTCCACTGCTATCTCCCAACGCTATCACTGCACCTCTTGCTAACACTACAAGACTGTTTGCTATTACTGCAAACACATTTGCTAACACTACAAATTCTCTCCAAGATGTGTTTTCCAAATGCCCCTAGACCTCCTTTTATACTACCCTCGTTGATAAACCAACGGTCGAGATTGATTCTCAATCAATGGTTGAGATTAAAACAACCCAACAACCAATAACAAAACCGGTTTCTAGTTGCTTCCAAAAGTGGTCAATTAATTAACAAATAATTGTCCCTACTCTAACTAATTAGTTAGTAAAACAATTATTTACTAATTAATCACATCTGGACAAACAGCTCTCCAAAGCTTACAAACTAACACTCCCTCTTAGCGAGAAAGTTGTTCTGCATGACACCCAACTTCTCTCTGAAGAAGATGAATTTCACCTTCCCTAATGCCTTTGTTAGAATGCCTGCTACCTGTTGATCTATAGGTATAAATTGTAGCTGAACAATCCCTTGCTGTACACAATCCCTAATGAAGTGATACCTGATGTCTATATGTTTTGACCTATCATGAAACACTGGATTCTCAGTCAACTTGATGCAACTCTGATTGTCGCAATGTATCACTGTAGTCTCAACCTTCTGACCAAACAAGGCTACTAGCAACTTTCAAAGCCATATAGCTTCATATGTCGCCATGCTAGCTGCTATGTATTCTGACTCTGCAGATCTCAGAGCCACAGACTTCTGCTTCCTACTGAACCAAGAGACAACCCCTGATCCCAAACTGAAACAACACCTTGAAGTGCTTCTCTTGTCCATTGTACTACCTGCCCAATCTACATCAGTATAGCCCATCAACCTAATTCCTTCACCTTGAGAATATCTAATCCCATACTCGATTGTACCTCGCAAATAACGCAACACATGCTTTGTTGCTATCCAATGCACTCTCTTTGGCTCTACCATGAACTGACTAAGAGTGTTGACTGCAAAAGCTATATCTGGCCTAGTGTTGACCAAATACATGAGAGAACCAATCAACTGCCTGTATAAGGTGGGATCTACATCCTTCTCCTTGGATGTGTCTACCTTCCTCCAATTTGTGATCATGGGTGTAGACATGGCTTTGCAATCCTCCATCCTGAATCTCTTCAAGATTTCAAAGCAATATTTCCCTTGTCCAAGGAAAATCTCTCCATCTATCTGCCATACCTCCATGCCTAGAAAGTAGTGCATAAGTCCCAAATCCTTCATCTTGAACTCTGTTGCAAGGTCCCTCTTGCACTCTTCTATGAGCCCCAATGAACCTGTTAAAAATAAGTCATCTACATATAGAACAAGAATGAGTATCTCACCCCCAACTACCAAGTAGTAGAGATTAGCATCCGCCTCACTCTTCACGAAGCCCATTTCCTGCAAGTAACTATCAATGCGCTCATACCATGCCCTGGGAGCCTGCTTGAGTTTGTACAAAGCTTTCTTCAATCTGCACACGTGGGTCTCTTTGTTGTGTGCTACAAAGCCTTCTGGTTGTTCTATGTATACCTCCTCTTTCAATTCTCCATTAAGGAATGTTGTCTTGACATCCATTTGATGGATCTGCCATCCCATCTGCGCTGAAAGTGAGATCACGGCTTGTATAGAAGTATACCTAGCCACTGGAGCAAATGTCTCCTCATAGTCTATTCCCTCCTTCTGAGAGAACCCTTTGGCCACAAACCTTGCCTTGTATTTCTTGATGCTACCATCTGCACCATGCTTGATCTTATAGATCCAATGTGATCCAACCACTGCTCTATATGTTGGTCTAGGCACTACCTCCCACACATCATTCTACATTATTGTGGTATATTCCTCAACCATCACATCTTGCCACACTTGATGTTGTGTAGCCTCCTGATAACTAGAAGGCTCACTATCTACCAACTGACTAACTAGTGCCACATAGTCATTGAACTTGGCTGGTTGTCTCCTTTCTCTTATACTCCTCCTAGGAGCTCCCACTAACTCCCGAGTATCTCTTTGTTGAACCTCACGATTCCTGCTGCCAACTATAGAGGATTAAATATCAACCTCCATGTCCTTTTGATGCATCTCTTCTTCCACCTGATGCTCTATACTCTGTGAACACTCTCCACCTAAGCCATTGCTAGTACTAGTACTTGAGCTTTGCTGCCCTTGACTTGATTGAGTGATTCTTGGAGCTTCAGTTGACTGTTCACTCTGATCATCTACTGGCAAATATTTGGACCTTCTAAATGCCTTGTCCTCCATGAACTTGACATCACGTCGAACAATAATCCACCTGGTCCTTGGAATGAATATTCGATATGCCTTTGAGGTTTCATTGTACCCCACAAAGTACCCCCTCTCTGCAGTCTGATCTAACTTGGTACGTGTATCACCTGGAACATGGCAATATGCCAAACTTCCAAATATCCTGAAGTGACTGACATCTGGCTTCTTCCTTGTGAAAGCCCCTTTTGGTGTCATCTTACCTAGTACCTTATGTGGAACCCTATTCTGTATGTACACTGCTATACTACATGCCTCTGCCCATAAGTAGCGGGGCATATCCTAGTCATGTAGCATAGCCCTTGCAACCTCCGATATAGATCAGTTCTTCCTCTCAGCAACTCCATTCTGCTACGGATTGTAAGGAACAATCCACTCTCTCTTGATTCCTTCCTTGGTACAGAACTCCTGGAATTCATTCCCTTTGTACTTGCCTCCATTATCTAACTGAAGAACCTTAATCTTCTTTCCTGTCAAGTTCTCCACAAGAGCCTTGAACTCTTGGAAGTGACTAAAAACCTCATCCTTGGTCTTCAAGAAGTATATCTAGGTCTTCCTAGAGAAATCATCAATAAAAGTAACATAGTACTCATATCCTCTTAGAGATTTTGTTGACATAGGTCCACATATATCTGAATATACTAAATCAAGAACACCCTTGGATCTAGTGTCACTCCTTGGAAAAGATGCTTTCGCAAACTTCCCCAACACACATCCTTTACATACGTCATCATGCTCTGTGCTCACCTCAGGAACACCTGTCATTGTCTCACGAAGCATTTTAAGTGCTCCATGATGTATATGGCCCATCCTCCTATGCCATAGCTATCCAAGATCTCTAGGATTACTGTTGCTCATGAGTGCCTTAGGAGTGTCAAACTGCAGCCTATAAAGGCATCCGCTCCTAACTCCAATAGATACAGGTGATTTCCAATCTTTATGCTTAATCAAAACATGCATCCCTCTAAAGAGAATATTATACCCTTTATCCTGAAGGATAGATACAGAAACCAAATTCATACCTAAGCCTGGCACATGCAACACATCATGAAGGGAAATTACCTTTCCATTCTCCCTCTGAAACTGAACAGTCCCTTTGCCAACTGAGTTGAGCTTGGACAAGTTTCCCATAGAAATATGGATACTAGTGTTCTCCTCCTTATAACTGGAGAAGTACCCTCTTACTCCTGTCACATGAAATGATGCCCCACTATATATATACCAAACACTCTATGAGGTTGAGCTAACCATACAAGATATGAGTGCAAACTCATCTTCTAATCTACTAGAGAGCTCATCTGCACTTGCTGAAGCTGCTACCTGCTTCTTGCCCTTATTTTCATTCTTCTTCCTTTCTGGGCGATCACTGACATAGTGGCCAAAATCATAACAACCAAAGCACTTGACCTTAGATAGGTCCTTCTTCTTCTTCTCACCTTGTGAGCTTGATCCTTTGCTAGACCCCTTCTTCGATTTCCCCTTTCCTGCTAGGGCAACATTTTCCTGTTCCATCTCACTTTTCTGACTCTTGTTGTTGGCTCCATTAACAAGACTAAGTCTAAACTCCTCCTGAGTGAAATCACTCCAAAGTCGATCCCAAATCGGTAAGGTGTCTCGTCCATTGATAACTTGAACAAAGACATCCCATTGTTTAGTAAACCCATTTAGGGCTATTCTGACTAGCTCATCATCACTAGGACCATCTCCAACAACTACTAACTCATCCTTGACAAGTCTAAGCCTGGTGAGGTAACTTGTGACGTCTTCTCCCTTGTTCATCCGGGTATTCTTCAACTTTTCTTTGAGAATCAGCTTTCGGTTGGTGGTAGCATTCTGGTACAGATTCAGAATGGCGTCCCACTTCTTCTTTGCAGTATCTAACTCTGCGATATGTGGAACAATATGATCCTTGAAACCATCAAGGATTATCCTCCTCACCTTGGCATCATCCTTCTTGTATGTTGCAAGCTATGTTGCATCTAAGGGAACAGCTACAACACTAGTAACATACTCCTTAATACCACTCTCTTCTAGCAATAAAGAAATTTTGGCTTTCCAGACACCAAAATTCGAGGCACCATCCAATCTATCCTGATCTCTCAAACCAGCTATGACCATCTCAAAGAAATAAAAGAAATAACTCAAAAGAGGTCAAACTAGGTTTTATAAACCTTTAATTTCTTTTCTTCCTAGGGTAAACCTTTTCTACCCTCAACTTAGCTCTGATAACATGTGGAAATTCTATTGTAGTTATGGATTATTAATCTCCTATATCATACAGATTATTTGTTTCTCAACAAATATTGAAAAATAACACAACTACAACTCCACAAAACACATAAAATACTCAACACAGTGAACACGATATTTTCGGACAAATTGTCCTTGGATAAACCCCAAAGGGAAAACTAGTACTGCAAATGAGAAATATATTAAACTTCAGCAAATTAAGAGATACAAAATTCCTTGCCTCTCACTGGCAGAACCTCAACAATCTCCCAATTCCTCCTGCTGATATTCCTCCACTGCTATCTCCCAACGCTATCACTGCGCCTCTTGCTAACACTGCAAGACTGTTTGCTATTATTGCAAACACATTTGCTAACACTACAAATGCTCTCCAAGATGTGTTTTCCAAATGCCCCTAGACCTCCTTTTATACTACCTTCGTTGATAAACCAACGGCTGAGATTGATTCTCAATCAATGGTTGAGATTAAAACAACCCAACAACCAATAACAAAATTGGTTTCTAGTTGCTTCCAAAAGTGGTCAATTAATTAACAAATAATTGTCCCTACTCTAACTAATTAGTTAGTAAAACAATTATTTACTAATTAATCACATCTGGACAAACAGCTATCCAAAGCTAACAAACTAACAGACATGATCTATATATTAACAATAGATAAACCTTTTCACAGTTCAATTTGCTTAACAAGATGCAGAATGAAAGGGTTGCAGAAAAATTTCACTTTATTTTTCAGTGCGCCTTCTACTTAAAAATTCGAAAATGAGACTCAATTTGTGAAAATCTAACTTACCTACAAATTTGGAGGTAGATCAACAAGATTTTTAATTATTTACTAAAGAAATGATCTACATATTAACGACAGATAAAACTTTCAAGGTTCAGTTTGCTTAACAAGATGTAGAATGGAAGGGTTGTAGACAAATTTCACAATATTTTTCACTTCAAAATTGAAAATAAAACTGAATCTGTGAATGCCTATCTTACTTGCAAATGTGTAATTTCAGCGAACAACATAGAAATGCCAATCATCTCCGGTTGAGGAAGAGGTTATGCCGAGTTTTGAACTCTGTCAAGCTGAGCATAAATAGTGAAGTTTCAAAAGTAGATGCTGAAAATATTGATTTTGAATATAAATTTTCCAAAGTTTAATGGTGCTATGTATTTGAACTTTGTTGATCTGACAAAGGCATGCGCAGATTTTAAATTTTGTTTTCGTTTGTTTTTTCTGTGATTGAGAGCCGGCATGGCCGAAATTTCAGCTGGTTTCGGTTTGGCATATTTTGATGCTTCTCATGTTGAACGATGGCCCTTTTAAAACTATTATTATTACTTCTTTAAGAAGAAGCTGAAAATTAATATATGCAAGTTTAGATTTTGTTATTGGACGATGCTCTTTTTGGGGGTGTTGTGGATTTTTTTTTATGATTTTATTTATTTTTAATATTTTATTAAATTATATAAATAGTTATATATCTCTATTTTGTGTCAGTAATTATTATGTATTTAACATTTTTTATTTATTTATAAAAGTGGATAAAACTACTGAATTATATTAATAAAAATTTTATTTTTTATTTTTATATGTGTCTGGTCCAAAGAGCACTGAAGGGAAATAACCAATAAGAAAACCCTTAAGTATGGCTCAAAATAACATAAGCCTATCTACCCATTACAAAAAGCCCAAGGGCCCCAAAAAATCTTTCCCAATTACATAACCAGCCTCATTAGATATAAAGGAAGCTGCCAGAAGAGGCATACAAAAGAGAACTTGTGAGAATGAAACATCAGTCAGAAGTGCACCAATCCCAAAAGAAACATCAAAATTGGATCACCCCTATCTAAGAAGCACAAGTCTCTAACCCATTGATTAGAATGAAACCAACAACCCGAAGAGAACCTATGATAAGTGAACTTGCCAAAACAAATATTGTGAGCAAACATAGAATAATCCAGATAAGGAGAAGGGGAGGATGTTGAAGACCCCGAGGAACCAAAATAAGACCAAGCCACATAGTAGCCCACAATAGAAACCAAAAAAATAGCAGAAGGATGAGAGAACATCTCAAATACTAGTCCATCTGCATTTTCCAATTTCTTAAGGACAACCACCATCCACCAATTTTAACAAAACATCTCCAATTGAAAAAAAGCATCTTTCCCAATGAATATCAATACCAAAGAAGCAATGAATACATGAAAACCATCGGCCAACCCCAGATATGAACAAAACCAGTCGAGGGATTATTATGGAAACAACCAACCCCAAGACATGAAGTCTCGTCGAAAGAATAATAACCAACCCCATATCATAATAAGCAAGTAGTGTGCAAGAGGAGTGAGCAAACCATAATGACAAGAAGAAATCAAAAGATAGAAGGAAGACAATCAAATAGCATTGAGGCAAAATCATTATTTAGAAACTCCTCCCCCACTCATTACCAAAGCATCAAACGAAGATACTACCAACACATCATCACATAACGTGCAAATGACCAGAAATCTAAAGTGAAGCCAAGCAATTATACACAAGTCATCCAACTCATAAAAATGATTGTCAATCACACCACCAAACTACAAAAAGAGTCATAATAACAATATGCTCACAAACCACTTGCCAACCTGCATTTACTTGAAATAATCAATTTATGCCCAGACAGAACCATAGTCATCCAAATAGAGAACAAATTAATATTCCCAATCAAAGAATGGTTCGAGCCAATATTGCCATGCTGCTACCATAATCACTTAAACAACCAACACAGGGGCAAATTCATCCCAACTTATCAAATAATGATACACCAAACACAAAGCCAATACAAAACATGAAGGATACAGGTCAAGCAAGAGCAACCACCACATCCTCCATGCTCCATGAGGAGATACTTACCGAATATACCAACAACAAAGATGTTGCCATAAGGCAAGACAACATGCTCCCTACTAACATATGTGAAAGAAAAACCACACCCAACAAGGAGTATGATGAAGGCTACAAAGAAAGACCCAACCCCCTTTAAGAAAGAATACTAATGGAAGAGGCTGGAATGTTTGAAGGAAGAACCTCTAAGTATTTAACACCCTCGGCAACTGCCCTATTGGCCAAGTAATCCGCAATAACATTATTCTCCCTATAACAATGAGAAATAGTAATGGTAGAAAAATAGTTCAACTATGCAAGAATACACTCTAACAAGTACTGCAGATGCCAAGAGATACATTTCTTAGTAGAGACCACCTGAAAAACCAACATTGAGTCCCCTTCAATGACAATGCCTTTAATGTCCAAAGAGATGACAAGATCAAGACCGAAAGATAACGCCTGAAATTCTGCTACATTATTAGAGCCTACACCAATATATTTTCCCACAACTTCAATAATCTTAGAAGTATGATCAAAGATGACCACTCCAATTCTAGATTTCCCCGGATTACCCTTAGAAGCCCCATCAAAATTTGACTTGAAGGAGAATTGGGGGGGAGGCATCCATTTGGTCATCTTATGTTTGACAAGTGAAGATAATCTAGCTGTTAAAGCCCCATGGGAAGGCATACCACGAAGTGAACACCACTTCCAGGTTACCCAATTATCCCAGTGAGAAAAAGACCTCAGATGATCCAAATTTTTGTAGATGTAAGAAAGAACCACCTCAGAAATAGAGGATAGGATCTTGTCAAGAACTTCTTCAATTGAAGCTGATTTATGTTTAAAAATCCTAGAGTTCCTTTCCAGCCAGATGCTCCAAACCACAATAGAAGGTGCCACTATCCAAAGATATGAATAAAAAGAGGATGAGTACAACAAGGGCCAAGCCATGAAATACGACAATAAATTAGGACTAATAGTAGAAGACCAACCAAGCATTCCAAATAACCAATACCAACAATCCAGAGAAAAACGACAAAGCAAAAATACATGATCCATGGTTTCCATAAAATATCTACAAAAAACACAAGGGAAAACTATAGTAATCCCAAGTCTATCCAATCTCATCCTAGTGAGAACTCTATCCTGAACTACCAACCAAGCAAAAGACCTGGTTTTAGGAAGACAAGCCAAGTACCAAAAAATCTTAGCAGGCCAAGAGGAGGAAGATGAGGAGGTCTGAGACAAAGATTTATACCCCTCCTTTACTAAATAAGAGCCTAAAGCACTCCTAGTCCAAACCAAACTATCCTTTTTATCTTGAAACACAAGGGATCTTTTTTGGAGCTCTGCCTCAAAAGCAACTCTAAGATCATTACCAATGGACAGAGAAGGAATAGCCTTCCATCTAGCTACTAAATAG
Source organism: Cryptomeria japonica (assembly GCF_030272615.1). Lineage (NCBI taxonomy): Eukaryota > Viridiplantae > Streptophyta > Pinopsida > Cupressales > Cupressaceae > Cryptomeria > Cryptomeria japonica. The sequence goes on along the minus strand of NC_081410.1, from coordinate 674,883,082 downwards.
GAGCCTAAAGAATCAATATCAACATAATGTGCAACAAAAACTCCTCATAGATCTGAAAGAATATCAGACAAAGGAGACCAGTCTCGAATGGATTAAAATGCAGGATGCCCATTCCAAACTTTATCCCAAAACCGGGCCTTTTTCCCATTATGGATAACCCAAGAAAGATGTGGTAGAATAACCAGTCTACAAGTAACCAAAAAGTTCCAAAATGCAGATCCCTTCGGAAGAGATGAGGCTATGAAAATCCTTTCTCTAGGGCCCCCCCTTAAGTACTTAGCAAGCATTTATTTCTATTAACTATAAGAAAATATTATTGTAGAAGTATTTTTTTCATCATTATCTTTAATTTAATTGTTTTTACAAATCTTTTTATGACCTTGTATATGATTTTCTATTGAATAGGATGGTATCTATGTATGAGACTGGATAGAAGACTTTTGGTGGATCACTATAAGATTAAAAATGTGTTAAAATTGATTTTTATTGTCCAAATATTTCTAAAAATGGTGGCTAGGGTTTGGGTATAATTTTCAATGTACACATGGTGAATCATAGAATATGATGATAGATCTAACATCTCTCTAAAGGCATAAATAAATTGTCCCAAATGTCCTCACATAATTACATTGTTCCATCAAAAGAAGCATCAATCTTGTATTATTTAATATGGATATATTGACAATTTTTTTGTAATCCAAATAATAATAATAAGAGTAAAATTATAGGGTCATGATCACCTATTAGAATTATTTCAAACTTAATACATAAGAGGTTGAACTTGTTAAGAAATTCAGAAATTATAAATAATTGTACAAGCATACTCATTTTATATAATAATATTGAAATTATTATTCACTTTCTAGAAAATAATAGCGTAAATGATAAATATGTAAACAAGACCTTGCCTCATTCCTCTTCTTCCTCCCCTTGGCCTTCTCAGCTCTTTTGGCATTTGACTTGTCTTCCTAAAGATGGTTCTTTTGCTTGGCTCGTAGTTCAAGATAGAGTTCTCATTGGAATGAGATTAGATAGGCTAGGGAATACTGAGGTCTTTCCTTGTGTGTTTTGTGGTTTCTTTATGGAATCCATGGATCATGTTTAACTGCATTTCTCATTTACTTTGGATTGTTGGTATTGGTTGTTTGGTATGCTTGGATGGTCTTCTACGATTGGTCCTAATTTATTGTCACATTTTTTGGCTTGGCCTTTGTTCTATTCGTCATCATTTTACTCTTCTCTTTCAGTTGTTGCTCCTTCTATTGTCATTTGGAACATCTGGCTTGAGAGGAACTCTAGGATTTTCAAGCATAAATCAGTTTCATTGTGGAATGTACTTGATAGGATTCAATCCTCCATTTCTGAGGTGGTGCTTTCTTACATTTATAAAAATTTGGATCATTGGGATAATTGGGTGACATAGAAATGGAAATCACTTTGAGTCATCCCATCTCATGGGGTTGTAGCATCAGGCTTATCCTCTCTTGTCAAGTGTAGGCTTGATAAATGGTCTCCTCTCTCGCAATTCTCATTTAAATTAAATTTTGATGGGGCTGCTAAGGGTAATCTGGGAAAGTCGAGGATTGAAGTTTTCCTCTTTGATCACAATTCTAAGATTGTCAAAGTTGTGTGTAAATTTATTGGTGTTGGTTCCAACAATTTTGCAGAATTTCATGCTTTATCTTTTGGTTTAGATTTAGCCATCTCTTTGGGCATTAAGGATATTATCATTGAACGGGATTCAATGTTGGTCTTTCAATTGGTTTCTAATAAGAAATGTGTTTCCTGGCACTTACAACACCCATTAGATTGAATTCTTGCTCAATTGAACTGTTTTAATACCTTTACTATATCTCACAGTTATAGGGAAATAAATTGTATTGTTGATTATCTTGCTAATAAGGCTATAGTTGATAGTGTGGAGTATTTGGAAGTCTCCCCTTAGGATATTCCCTCTTCTTGCATTAGTGTCCTTTTTTAAGTTTTCCTTTGGTTGAGGTTTGGGTTTAGAGGTCTCTTGTTTGATTTAGTATGGTAGGTGTATTATGATCTTTGTTGGGTTGAACTTTTTTTTGGTTGGGTTTCCTTTTTATTGTTCATGGTTTGTGGCTTTCATCACATTCCTTGTTGGTTGTGGATTTTCTTTCATGTATTACATTAGGGAGGGTGTTGTCTGGCCTTATGGCAACATTTTGGTTGATGGCATACTTAGTAGGTATTTCCTCAATGAGTAAGGAGGGTCATGGAGCTTCATCTGTACGGTTTGTATATTGTCTGTCAGGCCGGATTTAGTTGATCTTTTTCAGGATTTGACGCCCCCACACACTTGGTTATTATTATTAATAGGCACTTTGTTCGGCAGGTTGGTTGTTTTTGTGTTGGTTATCGTGGTGAGAATCTTCCTTTTCTTCATTACATTAAGGTGGATGGTAACTTTCTTTGATGATGACATTTTTGGTAAGCTCTGCTTTTTTTGAATGTGGTGGGTGCTTGAACTTCATCTGTGTGGTGTTATCTGTTTGGCAGCTTGAGTTTATTTGGTTAATCATTGATTTGATGCTCGGGTTTTATCTAGTTAATCATTGATTTGCTGCTCGTTTACTATTATGAGATGGAATTTCTTTAGCTTGATTCTCAGTCGGTTGTCTGATTTGGTAATCATGTTGTGATAAGCTTGGGTAAGGTGGCTTGCGGCAACTTCTTCATCATGTTGTATCGGTTAATCATTTTTTTGGCAACTATCTTTAACATGGCTTGTAGTCTTCTTGCTTGATTGAGTAATTATATTTGGTTGTGCTTTATTCACTCCCTTGGCAAGTGGGTTTAGAAATTATGCTTCAGTATGTTGATTCCTGCACTTGCTGTGTTGTATCGTGCTTTGTCATGGTTGCACTCATTATGATATCTCACTTGGTTTGGCTTATATAATGGCTCTGATTTTTCTTTTTCCATGCTTTTCACTCCTTTATTCCAAGTGGTTCTTCTAATATGTTAAGATGATTTGTTTCATTTGAATAATTTTGTTAAGGCTTGGAAGATGGTGGTTGTCTTTGGGACCTTGGAAATTGTAGGTGGTTTGGTATATGCGGTGGTTTATCATCTCTCTTTTGCTAACTTGGCTTCTTCTATGGGCTATTCTCTGGCATGACCTCATTTTGGTTGCATCAGGTTACAAAATCTCCTCCTTCTTCTTATATGGATTATTCTATGTTTTCTTACGGTTTTTGTCTTGGCAGGCTCACTTGTAGTGGTTTCTCTTCTTGTTCTTTGTCTCATATTAATCAGTGGCTTGGAGAGTTGTTTTTTATAGGCAGGGGTGGTTTGTGGTCGACGTTTTTGCTGATCTTTCAATTTTTTTGTGGATGTTGATCTTCCTGATGTTTTGAATGGCATTTTATGCTCGTATGCCTCCCATGGCAGCTTCTTTTGTGTCTAATGACAAGATTATGTAATTCAGGGAGGGTTTTTGGTGGAATGTGCCCAGGAGGATTTTGTAATGGGTAGGTAGGCTTTGTGAATTTTGAGCAATACTAAAGGGTTTTCTTATTGGTTCTTTCCCTTCAGTGCTCATTGAACCAGACACCTTGTACAAAAAAAATTATTTATTAATATAATTCAATGGTATATCCACTTTTATCAAAAAAAAATAATAATATGTAGACCCATTAAAATTTTTAAGAATTATAAATAATTGTACAAACATACTCATTTTATATAATAATATTGAAATTATTATTCATTTTCTAGAAAATAATAGCATAAATGGTAAATATCTAATAGTATGTAGACCCATGATAGGTACTATTCAATCCATTGGAATTAGTGAAAGAGATGTAAAGGATGGCCTTATTAATTATATTGGTACAATGGTAAACTAAATGGTATAAATCTTGATGATACATCATAGTAGATGAATATATATCTACAATATTTTAAAAGATATCTAAATGAGGATAAAAGAAAATAGTTTTTGTTTTGTTTTGTTTTGTTTGTTTTTTATTCTTTCCTTTCCTTTTAAGAGAGCAATATATTGAATGTTAAAATTTTATAAATGAAGAAGATGAAGTAGTAAAGAAAGGATTGGAAAGTGTAGAACTAGTCCATAACAATAATTTACATTGTCTTGGGGATGATGAGGTGACTAAGCATATGCATGATGACCTTTAAGGCTAAATTTTAAATTTGTACACCTAGTTGACAAAGAAGTTAAATTCTTTGTTTTTTTTAATTGTAAGTTATGTCATGTATAGAGTCAATGCCCATATTTGAGGCTAGAGTAGCATAAATATGAGAATTATTATATTCTTCTTAATTTTGAAACATATCAAATCTTTGAATTTGATCAAAACAATTTTTGGATTAAAAATTATTCAAATGATAGAAATGATACTTATCATTGGAATTAGAGCCTAAAAATGAAGATGAACAGATGATTATAGATCCATAGAGCTCAAAATTTACCATTTAGAAAAGTAATTTTTTTTCTTAGTATCTCAAGGTGAAAAAAGTAGAACACTCAGTGAAGGGTAGAGGCATGCTATGAAAATATTAATATTATGCTCAAAAATAGTATTTTATCCACTTAACATATTGAATTTAAAAATTTATAGAAGTGATATGCATGAAAATAAGATCCTAAGCTTATGGATGCAAACCAAGATCTCAAATATTTATAGAATAGCATTGCAACACAAATAGGTTTAGATACAATCTTAATAGGAGATTTGAACACTTGCACTTTGTTCCTCTATTTCGATGGATTTGAGGTTCTAAAGTGTGTGTGAATGAATTAGGTTAAATAATAGAAAAATGACAATTTTCAATAGAATAGTAAAATACATAATAGAAAACTAACACAGTTGCTCAAATCTAGAAAGATAAGACATAGAAGAACCTATAGCTGCAATCTAGGCTTGAAAATATAGAAGACAATTGGAGGGCACCCTAGTCTAAGGGTATTTGTGTCAATAGTAAGTTCCAAATTCTTGATTAGGAGGTCCTATAGGTATATTTCTTTGAAACCCAACCAAAAAGTTTTAGACATGATTGGAGAGCACCCTAGTCCAAGTGTTCTCACTTGTTCAAAATTAGGGATCATTTTTTGATGTCTTCTTCGTAGACCTATATTAGTCTATTTAGTAAGATTTGAACTTGAAAAAATGAAGTTAGGGGGAAATGGTTGTGCTATATAGGAACTTACCTAAGTTACACCTCATGTTGGTGTTCCCACCTCCACAATAGCTACGGTGATGCAAAAGAGAGATTGTCCTTAGAAGGATAGATGCTAAATCATATAATTAAAATATTGAATTGAAATAATTATACCTTAGGAGTAGAAATGGTGTTGGTGAAATTCTCTTTAGGCAAGTCCTTCAAGTGCTGATGCAATAACATAATAAACATATGTAACATAACCACCAATAAAATTATACTTTCATGTAGGTTATTGTAGCTTGCTACTCCTTGTAATCAAATATTCTCTTTGATGATGTAAAATATGGATTGATTACTTCTTAAAACTTCTTATCGTTATGAATGATAAGATATTGCTTTATGTAGGGTTCAAAAAATATTTTCAAATTTAGGCTGACAATCAATGGCCAAATGAAAAGATTGGGGCTAGATAACAAATAAAAAAGGTTGACACTTGTACATGTTTGAATGTGGGCTCTTTGGGAAGGAATATGGTGTTGGGTGCTAGTCCACTTAGACTAAGGTGTTTGGTGTCAAAATTCACTCAAAATGATGTCAGAGCATTTAGGTCAATTCAAATTCCACATCATAAACACATTTTATTTGGTGTTGGTTGTTGATTCAAGATGTTCTAGTTTCATTCTATTTGTAGTTTGTGTTTGTGTTTCATATTCAGAGTACTGTAGAGCTTAGAGTTTGCCAAATTTATGCTCAACTTGAACAATGCATTGTTATAGTTCTTGTCACTTGGGACATATTGTAAATAAAACCATTTTATAAATAAATCCAATGGTATTGGGACTTTTAAATAGCTAGAAGAAATATGAGAATTTAAAAAAATGACAAAGGGTTGTATAAAAAAGAAATGAAGAGGCGTAATTGAAAGAAAGGGGAGAAAACTAAAAGTTGAATCGTTAGTGAATGAACATGCTTATGTAGGAGAGGGAACCAATGGGTTACTAGAGGAGAAGCATGCATCTTTGTGGGCTAGAAACAACAACAAAAAAAATATTACAACCTGCGTAAGAAATGATCATGTATGTTATAGTTGGGTCAAAGGAAATGGGTCAATAATGTGTAAGGGGAAGAAGAAGACTAATGCATGATTTACAAAGAAAGAAATCAAAATTTAGAACCAGGTGAAGCTGCAAGTAGGAATAGAACATTGGGAAATTAAATGAAATAGAGACAATTGAAATGAATTCATATAAAAAGAAAGCATAAAATACTGGTGTGCAAGATTAAGAAAGAGTGTAGATTAAAAGATCTTTTAAAATATCTTTGAGCTATAAATGTCCTTAGAAAATCAAAAAAATTGAAGACTTCCTCTATATTCTATTGTGTTGATTATTAAGTGTAAATGTTAAAATTTGAATGTTGAATTGTTGCATCTATACTCCATTTGAGAAAACTTATTATGTTGTCTTACATCAATTGATATCAGAGAAGGTTCATTTATTTTAAGAAGAAGACCTACAAGTAGCCAATATGGCATACATAGTATAGGTTCAAAGACAAAGAGGACCCAAAGCTATGGAACCTAAATATGTAGAGACAATTAGAGGTCTTGTGGCATGAATGAATGCAAAGGAGACAAATAAGAGAAGAAGAGCCCATACAAAGGATATCAGTGAAGATGAGGAAGAGCATGTTGTTAACTTGGGAGGAGCACAACTAAATCAACAAAATCTTGATCCAAGAGAGGAGAGGTCCATGAAGACAATTGAAATGACTACAAATAAAAATAAAGCATAGGAAGATTGTGTTAATCCTATGAGGACTCGGTTAATACCGAGAGGGGGGGTGAATGAGTATTAAGACCAATTGAAACATTAACTCAATTTTTTTTTTATCTTAGATCTGAAACCATTTAACAAATATCTCAAGTTGGACTAATGTACAAGCGGCAATGGGAGAGGAAGAAGGTGGCGACAATGGGTGAACTCAAATTTCAAAATCTCTGCAAGGAGGGAACTCTGGTTCCAATGGTGGGAGCGGCCAGATCAATGTAGCTAGTCCCATAGGCGATAAGGATAAGCCTCCGAACATCCCGGAGGCTATTGTTGACTTGCAATCTGATGGTATTCTGCCAGAGGAGACAACGGGTTCATCTGGGCTTCTGGAGGAAGGGTCCAATGGGGGGCCCATTCCACGTGATGACTCCATTGATAGCGGAAAGGAAAAAAAGAAATGGTCTTCCCTATTTGGAACTAGACCAACTGGTAAATCTTCCCTACCTCCTATCAAGAATATCCCTGACCCTTCTGGTGGTAAGTTCACTATCTCTATCCCTGACCAGGTTCTAGACCATAGTATAAATAGTATGTCGAACTCCTTGGTAGGGAAATTTATGGGTTCACGTCCTAATATTGAAGTTGTTAGGGCTTTTGTCAAATGAAAATGGGTCCTCAAGGGAAATGTTGAAGTCTCGGCTTTACCTAAAGGCCTTCTGTCTTTTTCTTTTTCATGTGAAGAAGATAAGGTTAAGATTCTATGCGGAAGCCCTTGGATGGTAGGAAAGGTAGCATTGGTCCTTCGAAAATGGCATCCAAACCTGAATATGAACGATTCTCTCTTGGTACAAGTTTCAGTTTGGATAAAGCTTCCAGGCTTGCCTCTTGAATATTGGGCAGAAAGTATCTTCTCTAGAATTACAAGCTCCTTTGGCGAGCTGCTCTTTATAGACCTAGTCACTGCTTCAAAAAGGAGATTGACTCATGCTAGGTTTTGTGTAGGAGTAGGCCCTGATGCAAATATGCCAGAACAGATAGACCTAGTTTCAAAGTTGGGAACTTGGAAACAACACATTGAATATGAATCTATCCCTTTTGCCTATTTCCATTGTAAAAAAGTAGGTCACTGGGCAAAATCCTGCCCAAACAAGCTGATGGTAGAACCTAAGTAGTCTAAACCCCAAATTGAAAACCAAAAGTTGCCAGAGAAAATGGTGTGGCAAGTTAAAAACCCAGAGAATAAGGAAGATAAATCCAATTGCTTTAATCCTTTGGGGGAAAAGAAGGAAGTGACATCAAATTCTATCTCTATCCCCTCAACCTAGGAAGCAGTGAGAAATGAATCAACCAAAGCCAACCCCCTGGGTACTACCCAAAAAGAGGAAATGAAAGATGAAACTTAATCTACAAATGAGTTAGCTGAAGTGGTTGTTGACACTTATGAAGGCAAGGAACTGGAAGAAAAAGATTCCCAACATGAGGAAGGGGAGATCCCTGACCCCCAAGAAGAAAGGACTGATTCTTCACTAGCCTCGCCAAGTTTTGAAATTCAAGAAGCCCAAAAATGTGCAATTTTGGGTATGAACCTATCAGACTCAGAACATAGCTCAAAAATAGTGAACAATGTTTCAACTAATTCTAGAACTCCTAATTGGGGTAATGAAGAAGAAATCTCCAAAATCCTCAGCAACCCGGAAAAGGCTCTTGTGATAGAAGCTGAATGGAAGCAACCAAAATATAGGAATAAGAAAGGATCTACTCCCGCGACTTCCCTTCTAAAGAAATCTAGCAGAATAGCTCAAGTTGATGTGGGGTACATCTCCTCTTCCCCAGGGTGACCCTCTAACCATAAAGTCAGAGATAAGGAGGCCAACAAGAACATTGCAGATGGAACCCAAAAGACTCTTAAGGAGTTGGGAATCGGTAAATAGTTATGAAGATTATCTCCTGGAATATTAGGGGACTTAATAGTCCCCATAGACATGATATCATTAGAAATATGATAAGAGATAGTAATCCTGATATTTTTCTAATTCAAGAAACTAAAATGAGTAGAGAAAAAGTTGAATCTTTGAAGTTCTTTAAAAATGGTAATGTTAGTGATGGCAGCTCCGAAGGTGCTTCAGGAGGTATTGCTACCATCTGGAACCTCAATACTGTTAAAGGTCATGTTATTATTCAGGACAATAATTTCTCTTGTATCAAATTTGAGCATTTAAAAAATGGCACTCCATGGGTTCTCACTAATATTTATGCTCCAAATACTTTGAAGGCTAGAAACTCTTTTTGGAAAAAAATTACATAGGCTAGGGACAACTTCAAAAATATTAGTTGGGTGGTTATGGGAGACTTCAATACTCCTTTGAGAGAGGAGGATAAATTTGGAGGAAGTCCTCCTCAACTGGAAAGTAGGATGGCCCTCATGGATTTTATTAATTGTCAGGCTCTCAATGACTTGGAAATATAGGGATGCACTTACACTTGGACTAACAGAAGAACTGGCAATGATCTTATGCAAGTGCGTCTTGATAGAACCCTCATCTCTGATGACTGGTATAGTCATTACTTCTGTTCTTTGACTACCCACTTTTGGGCCGGATCTAATCATTTCCCTATCACCTTCATTGATGACTCAATCAATAGAAGGAGAAGCTTTCCCTCCAGATTTGAAAAAATGTGGACCCTCCACCCCGAAATCAAAAGAAATATTAAGAAATGGTGGAGCATTCAAGTTGAGGGAATGGCTATGTTTAAAGTTGTCAAAAAGCTCAAAAGTGTGAAGGACAACATAAGACTCTGGAACAAAACTAGCTTTGGGAATATTTTTGAGGCTAAAAGAAAAGTTCAGGATGACCTTAAAAAATTATAGAATCAAATCTAGAAGGATGGTTTCAGTACTGTGTCTATTGCTGATGAAAATGAGACTCTCAAAAAATACCATGATATCATTGCCAAAGAGGAAACATTCTAGAAGCAGAGATCAAGATGCATTTGGCTTAAGGAAGGAGATAGGAACATAAGATTCTTCCATATGTCGACAATTAAGCATAAAGCAGATAATAGGGTTAACAAGCTAGTGATGGATAACAGGGAGTTGGTCAAGGAGGATGAAATAAGGAATGAAGCTAAAAGGTATTTCTTAGATGTCCTCAAGAGGGATCACAGCCTGGATACTGAATCCCAATCCTCCTTTCTTCAGAACATTCCTTGTCTCATTGATGATCAAAAGAATGCCTTTCTCTCTTCCATTCCCTCTAACTTGGAAATCAAAAATGTTGTTTTCTCCTTTGATGGTAACAAAGCACCTGGCCCAGATGGCTTCCCAATGTTCTTTTTCCAAGAATTTTGGGAGATTGTTGGAAAAGATGTATCCAATGGAGTTAAGGAATTTTTGGGGGATAGAAAACTCTTGAAAGAAATCAATGGTACTTTTATTGCTCTCATACCCAAAACTCAAGGTGCTGATTCTTTGGACAAATTTAGACCCATTAGCCTCTGCAATTCTTTTTACAAGGTAATTTCCAAGGTTCTTACCTCTAGAATCTTGTCTGTCCTTCCTGTTGTAATTAAACACTAGCAAAATGGTTTTGTTCCTGGAGGACAAATTCTTGACTCCATTATCACGGTCCATGAGAACATTCATTCTCTTGTTAGAGCAAAGAAACAGGGTTTCATCCTAAAGCTTGATCTCTCTAAAGCCTATGATAGGGTTGACTGGTCTTTACTTCAGAAAGTCCTCACTTCTTTTGGTTTTTCCTCTAGAGTTGTCGACCTCCTCTCTCAGCTTACTGCCTTTGCTACTTTTTCTATTCTTGTCAATGGTTCTCCCTCAACTTTTTTCCAAGCTTCTAGAGGTTTAAGGCAAGGGGATGTTAGGCCCAATATGGAAAGCTAATGTACTAAAAGGGGAGGGGTGAATTAGTACTTCAAAACATTTCTTCAAGAATATCTTTACTGTTATGCATAAACCGAATAGTGCAGTAACATAATATAAAACCAAAACAAATAGATAACAATCATACATGATTCACTCCATAACACATATATTTTGATTATGCAGAAACTCTTGGTTAGAGAGAAAAACTACAGTGGGGATGGCACCCACAACTTCACTACTACAATAATAAAGAGTGCTCAGTTAGAGCTACATGTTTAGCTATTTCTGATAGCTTATCCTGTTAGGAGTAACAAGATTTGTTAGATCTACCTTGCTAAAGGATTTTATAACACTTCATCTAAATGCTGCACCTGGTTAGAGGCTTTACAATTTATAGACTTGATTAGAGTCTTTTACCCTGCTAAAGGTTTCTCTTACAACTTCAAAATATTACAATAAAATCATTACAAATATCTGCAACTTTACATCTGGAATGTTATAGCAGATTCTATGTGCTCAAAATAGATTACCTTGCTTATAGCATACCTCGGTAACCCATATAGTAACTCGGTAAACCCTTCTGTTTACTCTGTTCTTTGACTATTCTTTGAAAATTTTCTCGGTGACCTCTGTGTCTCTGTAATAGTCTTCTTACACTCATGCACACACCTTTAACTCTTAACTCATGCTGTAAAAATAGATCTCTTATGACAGTGATCCAATTCATTGCTTCGATCTTACAAACACAATTTATTGGATGAATAACCATGCAAAATATTTCATGGTTAGATAACCTCAAAATCATACACAATCTTTAAGTGCAATTTCCAATGTGATAATGGTTAGATGTGCCTCGATCTTGTAACACATTTTCATATGCATGTCCAGGTTCAATGAATCTGGTAACACGTTTCACTTGGTGTAAATCAACTCGGTGTCTCATCTTTGCTACTTAGTAGACATATAAATATACTCGGTAGATAGCTCAGTGTATACTGCGTTCTGTGACTGCTTTCTTCTGTAACCGACTAGACTATACATACCAACTGAATATTTCGGTAATAGATAACTGACTAGAGTATATAGTATAACTTTGACATAAAACTAATGGAAATCTGATAAGTAGTAACAATCTCCCCTTTTGACATTAGTTGAGATGTTTGACAAAAACTACTTTCAAAGTTATAACTCAATAATCTATATACTTGCAAAATTTGACTATGCTGACAGTATATACAATAGTCAATAATAATATATCAGATATACTCCCCTTATCGATATACTATATAAAATTCTGAGTTTTGCATGCTTGATGATCTGTTCTTGCTCTGTGTTTACTATACTGTACATTGTGTGGTTTACTACTCTTGGATACTCTACTTATTCTGCTCGGTATACTCCCCCTATATACTATACTCTTAAAACTATACCATTCTCTCAATACTGTATCACTCCCCAAATATATTGTATTACTCCCTTAGTACTGTAACATATTACTCCCCAAATATAGTATCACTCCCCCTTTTTGATAAACATCAAAAACTTAATTTCCATTCAGGGGCGGTAACTAATCAAAAATGGATTTGTACTTGGTCCGGGCATCAGTGAGAGCGACAGAGAGTGCATCCTTTACACTGTCCATTAAAGAATTCCGTGCTTGAATATCAACTAATAGTGATATTAAGCCATCTAGAGTGCTTCCCTCTTGAGTAGTAGATAAGTATGTAGCTCGGTTGATCTATTCTTGGACTGATGAAAGATGTGGAAGGAATAATGTCTGAAGTGTCATTATGTCCATCCGGATCTTATGTTCTTGATTTCTTAAGTCCAATTGTTGAGCCATGTTGTTGTAACTTTGTATAAAAATTATGAATTGAATTTGTCTTGGTGGTCAACTTATTTGAGAGATCGGTGATCTCTTTCTTAATTGCCTCTATTTTATTCTTAATGTCTTTAATGAATAAATAAAATGTGCAGAGTTTCTGAAATAAATAATGAATGTGCTTGAGTTGAGGGGTCAACTCAGCAATAAATTTGACAAGTTTAACTTTGCCAATAGCTATAGCTTTTTGTACCTCTTCTATCATTTTGGTAGTGAGCTCTTTGTCTTTCAGCTTGCTCAAATACTCTAATGCATCTACTCCATATGTCTCTATCTTTTTTAGGAGTTCATCCAGTTGAATGTAGATGGCTGCATCAGTTGATACTGTAGCTTTAGGTAGCATATCTATTAGGAGTGCTTTTACCTTTTGAAGTACTTTATTTTTCTTTTGAATGGCCATTTGCTTCTCTTATTCGGCCTTTGCTTTGCACAGTTCACTAAAATCAATGAGTGCTTGCCCTTTCAATTTTGATATGTCTACATTGGGCAACACTATTGGTTTTGACAAATCAACTTTAAAACTATGCTTCCTCACTTTCTTTTCTTTACCTTTCACCGATGGAACTAAGACAATAGCTTGTGAGGCTTGATGACCCTTGGTAGGCTGCTCGGTAGAGGCAACACTTTGATTGGTTCCTTTAGCCTCTATAGAGTCCTTTAGTGTCTCGGTACTTGGTGTCTCAGTTGTAACATTCTCAGTGCCAGAAGGTGCTTGAGATGGCTATTCTTGAGTAGTACCTTCTCCTACTGTAGACTTGTGACCTTCAGTGCCTTGATCTATATCCTGAGGAGTTTCGATTGAGATAGGTGGCTTGATCAGTGGATAAGGCTGAACTTGTTCCAAAATGGATTCACTAGATACAAGTTTTGCATATGTAGTGCCTTCTATCATTTTCGGTTCCGGTGCCTCTGAATCCATGACATCTTCATCTATTTGAATGGTGTTAGCAGGGTCTTGTTTGGTATCATCAGGACCTTGCTCGGTGACATCAGGATCGTGCTCGGTGACATCAATGATTTCAACTATAGCTTGCTTAATGACATCCTTGATTTTAAAGATTTCCTGCCACTCTGCTTTTGTCTCATTTTCTACTTCAATATATAGCCCATTCATCAGTTTTAAGGCTCTCTTTTTGACAAGAAACTTTGAATTGTAGGTTGTCAGATGTTCCTTTATTTCAACTACTGACATATCAGGAAAGAGATGGACTAGACTTCTTTCTCTGATTTGTTTCTCTGAGTCTATTGCATACTTCCACCTATTATCAATATGCAGATATAGTTCATTTGGAAGTGAGTTAGCTAGTTCCAATGGAGCTAACTGAAACTTTAGAATTGTGCAGATGACAACTTCTTCAATTTGTCTCTTTTCATCATTGTGTTAGGGTTCCCACAGATACTAAGAGGGGGGGGGGGCTGAATCAGTATCTGACCGGTAATGAAATTTTCTTAAAACTGAATATGCAGAATATAAAGTAACAGTATACCGATATGCAAGAATTAATGCAAATAACAGAATCAAAAGCATCCACATGAAAAGAACACCATAACACAAGATTTTTATAAGGAAACCTGGTGTGGGAAAAACCTCAGTGGGATTTGTGACCCACAATATTCACTTACTGGCCAATAAGAGAATATTACTTACAATAGGGGCCTGCACATGTAGGAAGGCCAACTACCTAGAGCTCACTACTCAATAAGAAGTCACACTGACTTACAATGAGGATTTACACAAATCCAATATTCTGTACTGCTTTACAATAGCATCTTCAATGCCAGATTTAGTACCGGTTCTTGCTTTGTTCTTTACATATACCCTTGATCTACAATTCACACATTAGGTCTACCTTATAATTTATTTATTGCTTTCTATCCATATCCTACAAATGCCTACAATGATCTTTTTTATATACAAGAGTCATTTTACAATTTGCCAAGTCGGCTTACAAATATAAACAAACTATTACATATCAAAAATCCTGTCGGCCTCTGTGCCGATATACATATTTCCTTCTGTGCCGATGCCATAGGATTGCAAGGTTGCCATCAATGACAAAACCTTCAATCACACACAATGTCTCATTGGAGTGTCCATATGCCAACAATCTCCCCCTTTGGCATTGATGGCAACACTCATGAGAAATTTCAAAAAGATATCCAAAAATGTGTATACCAAAAAATGTTACCAAAAATGTGAGAGCTCCCCCTGAGCATGTGATCCCTGTGTTTTGAATTTTCTCATCTACTACTCCCCCTTTGGCATCAATGACAAAGGTTAGTAGATTTTGTAGTTGTACCAATTCATAACCTCAAACTTGTAGTTGGGTAGTTATTATCTAAAGAATATCTCCCAAAATTAAGTTTATACCATCCATAAACTTCTTGCTCTCCTTTATTGCTATCTCAGTTCTGTATACTGTACTGGTGAGATGCTACAAGTGCTCTGCCAGTGTTTTGCTATCCTGTGTTAGTGCCTCTGAGATTTCCTTACGCAGAGATGCTAAATAGTCCAATCTTGGACTTAGTTTAGATCTCAAAAATTTTGCCTTGTTTATTATTTTCTCTTTTTCTCTTTCTAATTTGAGCAATTCTTCCTCAAAATTTGTTATCTTTTCCTCAAAAACTGATAATATATCAAGTAAGTTAACAAAATTATCAGCAAGTTTATTGATCTCTTCCTGTACCTTGCTCATCTTTTTGTCTACATCCATGGTCAAAAAGTTTATCTTATAGGTGTCTTTGTACAGAGTTTTGTACTCTTTCAATAAATTGCACAGTTTTGGTAGAAGTGTGTCAACTTCCCTGTTACACTTCTTTATTCCTTCCTCAAAGAATTTATGTTTCTCTTTTTCTACACTTTCCTTTAAAGTTTCTACCTTTGTTTGCTCAAAATTTCCAGAAATATATTTACAAAGTGTATCCAACTGGCCTAAAGAATCTTTGTTGGCTATATTACAATTGGGAGCTATTAATTTCAAAACTGGAATTGAATCATCTATCGCTTTATAGGCTTGTGAGCTATAATTAGTTATTTTCTTGATAGATTTGAGAAATACCTCTGTTACATTTGATGGTGACCCAATAAACTGAGTGCTGGTGGAAGTGACCATGCTGGTATTGACCTCTGGTAGGTTTGTTTGTGTCTCCAACTCTTTAAGCACAGTTTTTCCTGCATCATTTCTTACCGGTGGCATTTGTTCTGGAGCCTTTAGCTCTATTGGTTGCTCTGTTTGTGTTCTAGATTCCATCTTTTTCTCTAAATCTACTGCCGGTTGCTCTTTGTTTCCTGTTGCCGATTGCTCTTTGTTATCAGATTTATCTATGGTATCCTTATCTACCACTATGTTGATTTTTTGAGTATCAACATTCATAGTATATAGGACTTCAGGATTAGGATTATTATCCTCTGTGTCCATGCCCTCAGCTGTTGGTTGATCTTCTGTAGTTGTTGTTTTTACCGGTGGAGTATTTAAAGGAGGTGGGGGTAAGTTGTCTCTAATCTTGATACTTGGTGGTCCACCAACTTTACCTTTCCCTTTGTCCTTTTGATATACCAGAATGGGCTTGGGATTCCTATATTCTTCTTGTTTTTCTTTTTCAACCAAGAATTTATCCCAACCATCTTCTGTTTCATTTGAAACTTCAATAACTCTACCTACCATTAGTGATATTTGCCGGTGTGCAGTGGAAAAAACTGTCCGGTTGGCCTGAGCTATCAAATCATCAATTTTCTTAGGTGAGTTGACCGGGTATACTGAAAGTAATTTTTCTATTTTAATTTTCTTATCCAACTCAACTATTCCTTGCCTTCTGGCCTCAAGTCTTTTATATAATTCATCAGGAATTTCATTTAGGACTTGCATCAAAAACTTTTTATACATGTCCATGTGTAATATAACACTTTCCTCAACTTGTCCTTTCTCATCATCTGATAGGGTGTCATAGATTTTCCTTATGTTTTTCAATTTACCTTCCTCTGTGATCTCATTTAGTAATATGTCAAAAGGGGCCAAGTCAGTGTTTGTCTTCTTCTTCTTTTTGGGGGTCAGTTTTTTCTTAGGTGTGGCTTTCTTGACTAGAGACCTTACAACTTGTTGCTTCTGTCTTGTCCTTCTAGGTGAAGGAATGGATACCGGTGAGGGGTCTCTTTTCCTAACAACTCTTTTGAAAGTTGCTGGCATATCTCCTTCTAAGGAGGTATCTACCGGTGATAGATGAGTTTCAGGCTATTGGGCTGCCAACTCTTCTTCTGTTATGTCGGTTTTCTTTAATACATCATCTTTTATGGCTTTTGCTTGCCTGAATCCTTTCCTCATAGATGCCTCAACTTTCTTTACTCTCTTTTTAGATTGAATTTGACTTTCAATGGTCTCAGCACTACCAAATACTTCTTTCTTTGGTTCATTGGGGGCTTCCAGAAGTGTTTTGGCATAAATTTCCACTATGTGGTCATCTATTTCATACCCCATCTCTGTAACCCAGATTGTTCTTAGGATGACTGCTTCCATCCAGATCTCATCCTTTTTGATTACAAAACATATATCATCCTTGTATTTGTTGACAATTTCCTATGATAGTCTGATCATCTTATTCATTTTGACCTTTAGTGCTTGAAAATACTCATTGATATTCTTTTCTTTGTTTTCACCCATGTTGTTGAATAAGTCAGACAATTGTTTTCCTACCAGTATATCAAATCCAAAATCCTTGTTGCCTATACTAGGAGCCTGTTTGGTTATATGTAGCATTAAGCATACAAGTAAATTTCCAAATCTAAAGGTTCCTTTCTTATCCTTCTTGATTTTTGCCAAATTTTCAATTAACTCATCTTTTAACCATTCATAGATATCAATTTTCACATTGTCCTTAACCATGTCATAAGCACTCTTTATGCATAAACTAGAAACAAAGTTAAGCCTATTTGCATGAGTTGCTTTGTAACCTAGAATCGTGCTAATGAATCTCACATTTGTATCGGTCACATCATAATGATCTTTTGTCGGATGTTGCACCAATTAATTTCATTACTAGGTCATTGGAGACCTTCTTGGTTTTGTCGGGTCTGGTACCAGTGGAAGGTAACCCTGTTACTGCTTTCACAACTACCTTTGTAATTTTATGCACTGAGTCAAGCCAAAAGAATGAGCCATGTACCCTGCTAAGAACTATCCTAACCACTTCCTAGGGAAATTCAGGAATGCAGAGGATTTCAGTGAATCCTAGGGTTTCAACAATTTTATGTTTAGGTTTCACATTTCTGGCATTGTCACATATAACAGATTTATACATGTTTTTGATTTCTTCATCACCTAATTCCTCTATGTTGCAATGAATATACATTTTAGGGTCTTCTGCATCAACAACACCCTTTGAAATTTGGGAAAAAGCACCTGTGTTGTCATCTTTCTTAGCTACCTCGGGAACTAGCTGAAACACGGGCCTAGGTCATTTTATAACCTTGACTATTGTAGGGTTTGCTATGAATTCGGGTGTAGAGGAGGATACCATGATGATAAATACCTTTTTCTACCTTTGGATGGATTGATTGTTGAAGTGCTTTGCCTCTTTTCTCGGAAAGCCTTAGCTCGGAAATCTTCGCGCTCTCTGAAAGTTTGAATTCACGGTGAAATGAAATGGAGCCAAAAACCTTATTTTATAAAGTCTTTTCTACTACCTACCACATTAATTGTTTGCCAGCAATGTATTAACTCAACTTTATTTGCCGATAATGAAGGATTTTCAACTTCTCTTCTCTAACCAAGGGAATAATAGCACATGTGTCATTAAATTGCCAAACCCTCAAGATAATTTTCTTCAATTTGATGAAGAACATCCTGTCGGTGGAGCATTGCTTTGTCCTGCCGGTGGAGCATCATATTATCCTGTCGGTGAAGCATTTGTTGGTTCTACCAGTGGAGGAGTAACCCCAATATTTAGATCACCTTTTCTAATCCATTGCTTTGAAAATTCTTGCTTAACCTCTTCAACCTTTTCTTTACCTTTCAAGCTAGTACTTTTGTTATCTACCGGTGTACCTTTACTTCTATAGAATTTAGCAATATGACCAATCTTGTTACATGCATAACAAGTTACATTATTTTTCTGAATAGCTTTCCCATAACCTATGCCGGTTTGTGTTCTGCATTTATTTGATAAATGACCAAATCTTCCACAAACATAACATCTTACATTCATTCTGCAATTTTCAGAGTTATGACCAATTTTGTTGCATTTGGTGCATTGACCAGTGGGAGGATTGATGTTCTGATAATTCCTAGATCTACATTCATTTGCCTTATGACCATATTTATTATAGTTAAAGCATTTTCCATCGAATTTGTAAGTATTAGAGGGTCTTACCGGTTTGCTTTGATCCTGGGTATTTGCAGTACCAGAGCTTTCTCCAACTTCAAATCCAACTCCAGAAGTGTCACCTTTGGGTTTTTGATTCTTCAATAAGGTACCAAGTTCTTCTGAGCTTTTCTTGAATTTTTCTTTGTGTTTATTTGCAGTTTCCAATTCCCTTTCTAAGATCTCTTTTTGTCTCATTAGTTCATTCAAGTCATTTTGAGTATGCATCAGATCTGTCTTCAACATATCATTTTCATAGCTAAGTCTTGTGTTCTCATTTGCTACATCACTTAGCCTTCTGGTCAATTCTTCTTCATTCTTCTTTCTGTCCTCAATCTCTTTGTAGAATCTCATAGTGATATCCTGCATTTCATTTTTTGTTGTCATGATCTCTTGTTTTGATTTGCTTATCATATCATTTAGTGATTCCTTTTCATCATTTTCATTTTGCAATTTTTCACAAAGTTCTCTTCTCTTGTTTCTTGTAATAGTAAGATTTTCTTGATGTGCCTGAATAATGTCCTGAGCTGCTTTTAAATCATCTTCTAATTTGATATTTTTCAACTTCTCTGCATCATAGTCAGTAAAAGCTCCTTCATGTTGCTTCATCAGATTTTCTATCTTTACCGGTGTCAAGATCTTCCTCAAGCTGTTAGGCTTCTGAAAATAGAGGACCAGGCTCTGATACCAATTGTTAGGGTTCCCATAGATATTGAGAGGGGGGGGGTGAATCAGTATCTGACCAGTAATGAAATTTTCTTAAAACTGAATATGCAGAATATAAAGTAATAGTATACCAGTATGCAAGAATTAATGCAAATAACAGAATCAAAAGCATCCACATGAAAAGAACACCATAACACAATATTTTTAACGAGGAAACCCAGTGTGGGAAAAACCTTGGTGGGATTTGTGACCCACAATATTCACTTACTGGCCAATAAGAGAATATTACTTACAATAGGGGCCTGCACATGCAGGAAGGCCAACTGCCTAGAGCTCACTGCTCAATAAGAAGTCATACTGACTTACAATGAGGATTTACACAAATCCAATATTCTGTACTACTTTAAAATAGCATCTTCAATGGTAGATTCAGTACCGGTTCTTGCTCTGTTCTTTACATATACCCTTGACCTACAATTCGCACATTAGGTCTGCCTTATAATTTATTTATTGTTTTCTATCCATATCCTACAAATGCCTACAATGATCTCTTTTATATACAAGAGTCATTTTACAATTTGCCAAGTCGGCTTACAATGATAAACAAAATATTACATAACAAAAATCTTGTTGGCCTCTGTGCCAGTATACATATTTCCTTCTGTGTCGGTACCATAGGATTGCAAGGTTGCCATCAATGACAAAACCTTCAATCACACACAATGTCTCATTGGAGTGTCCATATGCCAACACATTGTTCCTGGTTTCATACTTGACATATCTAAATCCTCCAAATCCACCATATTCTTTTAGATTAGCACATAAGTTTTCAACACTATGTATATTTACCTTCTTGCTCTTGACAATTTGAAATTTGGTTGCATCTTCTGATTTGGTATCACTAGACTCTTTTGCCGAAATGAGTCTCTGAGTAGATTTCTTGTATGTCTTTGTTACCTTGGGAATAGTAACACTCTTTTTCTTCTTACTTAGTGAAGCTGTAGATGCTCTAGTGTTAGGTCATTTTACTGGAGGTGGAGTCGGTGAGACTTTTGACGTGTCCTGTTTCTTTCTCTTTAACACTTTACCCTTAGGCAATTTAGTGCTTAGTGTTATAGCTTCCTCTTAGTCTTCAGATTCCTCTTCGGTAATAGCAATGGTGCCTTTGACAGGTGTAGAGGAAGAGTCTTCTCTGAATTTCTCAGACAATGCTTTTATCATTTTTCTTGCCTTTCTTGTAGCTTTGGGTACTACAATATTCATCTTTACCTTTTCCTTTACTTCCTCATAGGTACCATACCTTAGCTCGGTAGCATGTCTGGGCAATGTAAGAAATGCATCAATTTGTTGTTTTGTGATGTCAAAATCAATCTCATAACCCATTGATGACAAAGATTGAGTCCTCGGTTCCACAACATTCACATAATAGTAATTGGTGTCAACTTCAAAACATATATCATTTTTGTATTTCTCTACTAGCTGGGGTGGAATCCTATATCTGTTATGCATTTTCTCTTGAAATCTATTGAAGTAATCATCCATGATATCATTGAAATTATCACCTAACTTCTTAATGAAGTCATTAATCTGATGAGTGATAGGTCGGTGTAGCTCCCAAACAACTTTACCGATTGATGGAAAGAATTTTTCAAAGTAGAAAAATATGCATACCAGTAGTGATCCAAACTTTAGAGTATTAGCAGAGTTGTTCTTCTTCGGCTTCCTGATGGTGTTCATATTTTGAAATAGGTTCTTCAACAACACCTCACATAGGTCAATTTTCATTCCCTTTTTCAGAATTTTGTATGCCAAGTCTACTACTACACAGGGAACACTATTTTCCCTTGCTAATTGGAAGAAACAGTAGCCCATTATTCTAATGGAAAATTTTAGTTCTTCATCAGTGACATTATTCAGTTTCAATCCTCTGCAATCAGATTCCACTCCAATTAAATTGATCAATTCCTTTTGTGATATCATCATCTGGGCTTGGGCATGATCATAGATAGGGTAATCGGTAATCAGATGAATGATTTCCTTGGTAATCTTAAATGGTTGTTCTTCTAGCCACATGAAATCATCGTGAACTCTGCTCAGAACAAACTTGACCCACTAGGGTTTGAACACACGAGGATAGGTTAGGGCTTCAGTTAATCCCTTGATCTTGATGTGCTCATACTTGTTGTTCAATATACCATCGGTACATAGCTCATCATAGGTGTCTCTAATTTTAAAATGACCGAGTTCTTCAACTCAATATTTGGTGAAGAATCTCACATCTTCGACTAGTAACATTCTGTCTGGGATGAGCGAAAAGGCGGTTTTGTCATCCGGTTCAGAAGCGACTTTGGGAGTCAAAGAGTATTTCAGTGAGGGCTTCTCTACATTCTTGACAACTATGGGACATTGGATCTTGGGCGCCATTTGAAGATTTCAGATAAAAAACTAACAAAGAGTCCTTAGGGTTTCAGGATTTCAAACAACATACGCTTTATACTTAGTAGATAATGGCAACTAGATACGCTCAGTAAACTAGCTTAACATTGTGTTGAGATTTGATGTAAATACCTTGAATTTTCTTTGTAGGAGGTTTGATCGCCTTTGAATCGCTTGCTCTACTTTCTCAAAAACTTGGTAAGTGTAAATGACTGCAAAAATGCTTTTAAGTACACAAAATACCTTATCGGGCTCCGTGCAGGTTAGGTCAAAACACTAAATGCACTTGTTTCCTCTTTAACTGATTTACTCTCCTTTTTCATTTTAATCAAATAACCAAACTTCCTTCATTTACCGACTTGACAGGCTTCCTGTAAAGTGCTTCAAAAGACTTTGATAGAATTTCAAACTTATTATTACATCTTAACTATGCAGATTTTGAATTAAGTACATAATAGGATAGGAACTGTTAAGATTTTAACCTTCAGAGAATGCAGTCCCTTCATACCTTTACCGATTAATTTGGAATAGGTGCACCTAACTTGGTAGGTAAGGTGCTTTCTTCATTTGACACAATTTCCTTCTTTTTCCAAATCATCTTTAATTTTTCTTTTATTTCTTCAGTGTCTTTTCTAGGTTGATCTCTGCAATCTCCAGCTAAGTGTCTTGCTTTGTGACAATGAAAACATGCCATACCAAGATTTCTCCATGATCTTTGGTTGTACATCCCAAACCTTATAAGACAGTTAGCACTAATATGTCCATATCTTCCATAACATTCACACCATATCCTTGTATTGTAATCCCATGGTACTGTAGAATATTGTCGGTAAGGATCTGTGTGAGCTCGGTAACCTCTAGCATTTCCTTGGTGTGCATACCACATATATTTATTTTGCTTAAACCAACACTTCTCGGCACTATGTCCATATCTATTGCAGTTTTTACAAAACCCTTTGAATTTTGCCTTCTGATAATTGTTAACAGACTTTATCTTGCATTGATTAGATGTGTGACCATATTTATTACAATTATAACAATAACCATTGGACTTAGTGGCATTCGGTTGCTTACCTTTTCTGATTTGGCATATGTTGGCAGTGTGACCTTGATTTCCACAGTAGTTGCAAATAGGCTTCTTTCTTTTGATGTTATTCTTGTTTCTAGCTTGCTTTGATGATTCTCCTCTCTGGGTAGTATGAATTCCTTTCTCGGTAGAGACTTTTCCTTTGTAACCGAGTCCTGCATCTTTGTTGGGTCATCTTGTGTTCAGTTGCTCATCCAACATCTTTGATGCTTCATAACTCTTCTTCAGTGTTTCTTTGGATTTCTTCTCTGTTTCAAGTTCATTGGTTAACTTTGATACTTCAAGTTTCAATGCTTGATTCTCATCATTCTTTAGAATTGCTTCATGATGTGCATAACCTAGTTGATCTGATAGGTTTTGTTGAACTCTAGTAGTATGAATTCCCTTCACGGTAGAGTCTTTTCCTTTGTAACTAAGTCCTGCATCTTTGTTGGGTCTTCTTGTATTTAGTTGCTCATCCAACATCTTTGATGCTTCATAACTCTTCTTCAATGTTTCTTTGGATTTTTTCTTTGTTTCAAGTTCATCAGTTAACCTTGATACTTCAAGTTTCAATGCTTGATTCTCATCATCCTTCAAAATTGCTTCATGATGTGCATAACCTAGTTTATTTGACAAATTTGTTGAATTCTAGTCAACCTTGTGATTTCATCATTCTTATCATATACTAAGACATCAAGTTGTTGTTTCTCCCTTTCTAGATCTCTTACTTTATCCTCAGTTGTCCTCAATGCATCAATATTTTCAGTCATCTATGTGTTGAAATGTTCATGTTCTCTTTTCATTTCTTTTAGTTGATCAGCTAGTGCTTTGTTCTTTTCTTTCAATACTCCAATCATTTCTTCAGTTTCTTCAGATATACTATTCTCAGATGATGTCTCAATTTGTTCCACTAACTCTTGAGAGTCCTACAAATCATTAGATAATCTTCTTCTCACTTTGAGAGATTTTTGCATTTGCCTTTGCATGTCTGCAATCACTTGATTAGCATGATCCAGCTCTTCTTGCAGATACACAATCCTCCAAGATTGTTTATAGCCTTCCATTGATAAGATCTTTATCTTTAGGCAGTTAAACCCTTTTCCAAGATTCAAGCTCTAATACCAATTGTTAGGCTCAATATGGAAAGCTAATGTACTGAGAGGGGAGGGGTGAATCAGTACTTCAAAACATTTCTTCAACAATATCTTTACTGTTATGGATAAACCGAATAGTTTAGTAACATAATATAAAACTAAAACAAATAGATAACAATCATACATGATTCACTCCATAATACATATATTTTGATTACGTAGAAACTCTTGGTTAGAGAGAAAAACTACAGTGGGGATGGCACCCACAACTTCACTACTACAATAATAAAGAGTGCTCGGTTAGAGCTACATGTTTAGCTATTTCTGATAGCTTACCTTGTTAGGAGTAACAAGATCTATTATATCTACCTTGCTAAAGGATTTTACAACACTTCATCTAAATGTTGCACCTGGTTAGAGGCTTTACAATTTATAGACTTGATTAGAGTCTTTTACCTTGTTAATGGTTTCTCTTACAACTTCAAAATATTACAATAAAATTATTACAAATATCTGCAACTTTACATCTGGAATGTTATAGTAGATTCTATGTGCTCATAATAGATTACCTTGCTTATAGCATACCTCGGTAACCCATATAGTAACTCAGTAAACCCTTCTATTTACTCTGTTCTTCGACTGTTCTCTAAAAACCTTCTCAGTGACCTTTGTGTCTCTGTAACAGTCTTCTTACACTCATGCTGTATAAATAGATCTCTTATGATGGTGATCCAATTCATTGCTTCGATCTTACAAACATGATTTATTGAATGAATAACCATGCAAAATATTTCATTGGTTAGGTAACCTCAAAATCATACACAATCTTTAAGTGCAATTTCCAATGTGATAATGGTTAGATGTGCCTCAATCTTGTAACACATTTTCATATGCATGTCTAGGTTTAGTGAATCTGGTAACACATTTCACTCAGTCTAAATCAACTCGGTGTGTCATTTTTGCTGCTCGATAGACATGTAAAGATACTTGGTAGACAACTCGGTGTATACTGTGTTCTATGACTGCTTTCTTCTGTAACCGACTAGACTGTACATACCGATTGAATATTTTGGTAATAGATAACTGACTAGAGTATATAGTATAACTCTGACATAAAACTAATGGCAATCTGATAAGTAGTAATAGGGGATCCTATCTCCCCCATTCTCTTCATCATTATGGAAGAATTCTTTGGAAGGACTATGGAAAAAATGGTGTTGCAAGGCTCCTTTAAGGGCCTCCAACCATCTTTTGCTGACCTTATCTATTCCCACTAGTAGTTTGTTGATGATACTATTATTATGGGGGAATCAAGTATTTCAGAAGATAAAGTCTTGAAGAGCATCCTAAGTAAATTTGCCTCTACTTTTAGTTAGCTTATCAATTGGGCTAAAAGTGAAGTTTTTTTCATTAATACTCCTAAGAGAAGACAACAGAGGATCACAGAATCCTGGAGTGTAGGATTGTTGATCTTCCCGCTACCTACCTTGGTCTCCCCATGGGCATTGCACCTCTTGATCCCTTCTAGACTTCTCTTGTGGATAAATTTCATAAAAAACTTGTAGGTTGGAAAGGAGCCCTCTTAATTCAACCTAGCAAGCTCCAACTCCTTAAGGTTACTCTTGAAATTATTCTGATTTAAGCTCTAAGTCTTTTCAGAATTCCAGTTAAGTATGCTGATGTAATTGAGAAAATTAAAAGAAGATTCCTATGGTCTGGGGTTGAGGATAAGCAAAGAATCTCTTTGGTGGCTTGGGACCAGGTCTATAGGCTGAAAAGAAAAGGTGGGCTGGGCCTTAGAAGGATTCGTACCCTAAATGAAACTCTCCTATCCAAACAAGTTTGGAGAATGTTTCATTTAGACTCTGAATGGTGTAAAATTTGGCAAAGTAAGTACTCTCTTCTATCCTCCTCTCTCTCCTCTTTTATCCATTTAGACCTTAGTATTAATGGATCCCACATATGGAATCATGCCTCTAAATGTAAAGAAGATATAGCCAAAGGAGTGATCTGGAAACTAGGAAATGGTAGGAAAGTTAAATTCTAGGAGGATCCTTGGCTTTTTGATAAACCCTTGAATGATATCAATGAATGGGCCCCCTATGCTCCCTCTTGTATTATAACTTTTGGCTCCCTAGTTGCTGAGTACTGGGTTGGTAATGAATGGAAGAACATTGAAAGCATCCACCCTAGCCTTTCTATGCTCAAGATCCATCTATCTGTGGTATGGCTGAATAAAGAAGAAGACTCCCTAATTTGGAAACATGATCCTAAAAGTACTTTATCTATTTCCTCTATGTATTGTGTCCTTCCCCCCCCCCCCCCTCTCAATCAACCCTTACTGGTCTAAAGCCTGGATTAAGGGTCTCACCCCCAAAATCAATCTTTTCTTCTGGACCAGCCTCCAAAATAAGATTATGACCCTTGACAACCTCAAAGGTAGAGGATTTGCCCTTCCTAATAGATGTGTGCTATGCCTTCAAGAGGAAGAGTCTATGGACCTTCTTGCTCTCCATTGTTCCTTCTCAGCTTCTATTTGGGAAAGTTTTCTCAAGAGTTTTAGTATGGCCTGGGTGTTTCGGAATAACATCAGTGACCTGTTCTCCTCCTGGAATATTAAATGGACTAACTCTTTTTTGATATGTTTGTGGTAGCTCTGTCTTCCTCACATCTTGTGGGGACTATGGAAAGAAAGAAATAACCAAATCTTCAGGGATGTCTCCCTTAATCAGGATAATGTGTTCCAAAAAATTCAATGGTTGATTTAGGAAAATATAAGGATCATTGAGGGTCCTTGTTACTCAAACAACTCATTGGAATCAAACATCTTGAGGGTATGGAATATGAAGATTACTGATGGTCCTAACAACCACAATAAAAGGCTGGAAGCTAAATGGCAAACGCCTCCTCAAGGTTGGTTCAAAGTTAATTTTGACAGTGCTGCCAAAGGTAACCCTGATCCTTGAGGTTGTGGAGCTATACTGAGAGATGACAGAGGAATTTGCAAGGAAATGGTTGCTATCCCTATTGGAACCCAAACTAACCATAAAGTTGAAGCAATGGCAGCTCTTCAAGGCATCCTCCTAGCAAAAAAGTGGAATTGCCCCTATCTATGGATTGAAGAGGATTCAAATAATATTATAGTCTCTTAAGGGGACTTCAAAACCTTCATGGTCGATTCACAACATAATCACCTCTATTATTGATCTTATTAGCACCTTTAAAAATTACCATATATCCCACATCTACCGAGAGGCCAACGACTCTACTGATTGGGCTGCCAATGTGGTGGTTAAAAGTGAGGAAATTACCATGTGGATGGGTGAATGTAGACTCCCCAAAGACGTCAGACAAATCATTAGTAATGAGAGATATAGAAGCACTCCAAAGATTCTTGATGGACAGGATAATTATGAAAAGTACTAATGTGAGTACTTCAAGTTACTATAATAATGAGAATATCACTCATTCTAACATCAATACCATTAACTCTCATGCTTTCTGGGTAACTATTATAGTTCCGAAAAGCTTTCTGGTTTATCTGCTTTGCGAGCTTCAAAATTTGACCATGGGCAGTGACAACATGGGTGGAAACAGGAGGAGATATGAACCAAGTAGTTGTAAAGAATGGAAACAAAAGGAAGAGGTTTGGGGTATACTGCAGTAGGGTGGTCTCTTGAACTTCATGGAGAGACTCCATGGTCGAGATGGTATGTTTACCAATCTTTTCTACAAGAACTGGAAGAAGAGCATGTTAAAAATGGGTGATCAAATGGTTGAAATCGCTGAAGACTTAATTGCTCAAGCTACGGGCCTCACAAGGGAAGGCTGCAACTTCTATAGAGATAGGAAAGTTAGCAGAGAAGCTATTGAAAGGTACCCAAAAATGGAGAAAGAGAAAAAATGACTAGCAAAGTTGAGCAAAACCTACTACCCGCCCAAGGCTTTTGCCAAATCCTGGAGGGAAATCCTTTTTGTTTTAATGTGTTATATCACTCTAGATGGTAGGTTTACGAAAGTTTATGGTTATCACTTTGTTCTATTAAACTACTTTAGGCACAATGATAAGGTTAATTTCCCTTATTTCCTACTTTGCTCGATGAGTGCATCCCTCAAGGCCTATAAGGAGAATCCTCTAGGTGATTCTGCTATGCACCAAGGCCTAATGGTCCTAATTTATGACCATTTAAAAGCCAACCAAATAGCTTAGATGCAGCCCTCCATGGACTCTGAGGAAGAGATGTTTGATTCTACCTTTTCTGAGGAGGAAGAATCTGACAGTGACTCTTCAACTGACATAGAGGATAGCACTAATGTCTCAGAGTATGAAAGTGGGAAGAAGAGGAAATACAGTAAAACAAGACTCTCTTCCTCTAAGGGCAAAAAGCCAAAAAGAAGACCCCTGATCAGCATCTCTTCAGAAGAGGAATACTCAGATGACTCTGAAAAGGAGAACCCTAAAGGGTTTCTAAAGAAGAAAACAAAAGACCATACCTAGACTAGGAAAAAGCATAAGAAGAAAGAGGAGACTGGTAAGGACCCGACAGCCGACAAGCAAGCTAAGGCCCTGGAAGCTGATCGAAGTCTAGAAAAGGAGACCATGGAAGAGACTCTTAGGGCTGCAGATACAATTTTCACCCTCCACATCCCTAAAGAGGAATAGGTTACCCCTGGTAAAGCTGCCCCCCCATCTGGTCCTCCTCCTGAGGGTTTGCATGGTTTCATGGAAACTATGGAGTGGCTCATTAATGGCTACAAGAAAGCTAGGGATGAAAACAAAAAACTTTGCAACAGAGTCTTGATCCTAGAAACCATTAATATTGTGGAAGGGAACACTATGGCCAACTATATTGAGGACCTAAAAAACACCATTGCCAAAGATGAAGACATCAGAGATTCTTTTAACCCTAGGTTTGAGAAGATCGAGAAGGATTTGCTGGAAAGGAAGAGCCTTGCTGACACTAGCAATACAACCCTCTTAGATACCATTACCAAAATTGGTAAAATTGAGGAGTGTCCGAAGAACATTGCTAAACAGAGCCTAAGTATCCTGAAGATCTCAACTAACAACACCCACACCCTCATCAACAAACTAGATGAAGAAAAGGAAATCCAGGACATAGACCTGGAAGCTGAAGGAATAGGGGAAGCTCAAGGTCCCAGAACCTGCACTAGAGGAAAGAGGAAGGAAAAGAAACTAAACAAGGATCTGGAAGACCTGAAAGTTATTGGGGCCACCTATGACAAGCTGGTGATTAAGGTGGAGGATTTGTTGAAGAAAATTACTGTGTAGTGCCTTCTCTATTTCTTTGCTATTTTTTGTTGTTAAGCTGTTCTTTCTGTCTACTGGTCTTTTGGCCAGTCTTTTTGTATGCGGACTTTAAAGCATTTTTCTTCTTAGTTCTTTCTCTCTATCTTTGTTGTAAAGGTTTCCAGTCTTGAAAACCTATTTTTTAATTAATCAGAACAAATATCTCAAGTTCTTGAATCGGATTTAATAACCTCTTTATCAGTTTTGCTTAGCGCATTAATCAAATCATTTATCACAACTATCGATACTTTGACCACCAGAGAAATAATATAAAATTGATCATTTACCAACTCATTAACCTTATCAATTAGATCAAATACTTTCTCAGACAACTCCTTATCAATAGAGGTAACCTCTGATAAAATTTTGATAAAACATCATAACCGATGTCTCAAAAATAATGTGTGAAATGAAACATAAATAAGAACATCACATGAAAAACATTCCATACATGAACACCATAAGTTTTTGACGTGGAAACCCAAATAGGGAAAAACCACAATGGGAGTTGGCACCCACAAATATTTGTACTCTTTTTAAGTATGCCCTGTTAGGAGCTTACAATAAGCCCGGTTAGGAGCAAACCCTGTTAGGAGTCACTTGGTTAGGATCTTGATGATTTTTTAGGATCAACCCCATGAGAGTATTTAACACTCTTTTGAGAGCTTCCCTGTAAGGGGACTTAAATGTTTAAGGCCTATTAGGACCTACCCAGTTAAGGTATTTAACCTGATGCAATTGTTAGGGAACAACAATAAGAAAATGATCTGTTACTTGCACTTCTTTGCTTGCTTGATTAGAACTAGTTATACACAACACTCTGTAACTCTCAGGAAGATCTCATACTTCACTTGGATGGCTTAACATATTCTCTAAGAGTGCTGACATAATAAACATCAACTATGTCATCCTAAATAGCCATCTCAACTAGGTCGGCCACTAAACCCTAAATAACATTATGAATTACAATACAGATCATAAGAGATCATCTTAGATAATTCACACAGATCATAAAATCAAATTA
The DNA here is from genome assembly GCF_030272615.1 of Cryptomeria japonica. Classification (NCBI taxonomy): domain Eukaryota; kingdom Viridiplantae; phylum Streptophyta; class Pinopsida; order Cupressales; family Cupressaceae; genus Cryptomeria; species Cryptomeria japonica. Next base: position 674,852,443 of record NC_081410.1, on the reverse strand, counting down.
CAATGCAATATCAACCATTGGTTGATCATAACTCATCACACAAATCTAATCTATACCAAAGTAAAACCCTCAAACACTCTACTAAGCGTTTGGTTGATTCCCAAGAAATTCTTCCTCAAATAATGCCTAAACAATAATTAAATCTTTCACATGGGTTGTGCCATGTTACCAACTTCATGTAGACTCATTGTCGATCATTGTCATAACATAAATCATTATCGATTTGATGATTTATTCACTGGTCTTAGACCCTACTAAAACCTTTGCAAAACTTTAACAGAAATTTGAAACACGCCTTCTAGTAATCTCCACATGTTTTGGTTCTGGTTTCGGTCATATACACCTTTCCATGATACAAGTTCACCATCCAAACTACAAATCACCAATCATCGTTGATTGACTGATCCAATCAAAACAACTTTGCTTTACCGGTTAAAGTCCTATTTCACAGACTATAGTTCACTACTGGTAAACCTTGTCTTCCGATAAACCAAATCACTTAGATGACAAAACAAGACAACAGGAACATCAGTTGACATCAATTTCCATCAATGACAACACAAATAACTAATCATCTGATCTATTCATAGAATCTCAATCTCTTCATCACAAATAGACTTCTATCCTTTACCGATTCAGTAATCCATCTTCAACTACATCACCTCATCTGCATCAGTTATGTGAAATGCCAATAATCTCCCCCTTTGGCATTGATGGAAATACTAATAAGATATAAAATCAAAGTAACATCATCATCTGCAAATTGCTTGTAGATATTACATCATCTGTCGGTTCTCCTCCTTTTGTCATCTCCCCTTTAACCAATGCTTCTCTTAATCTGATCTTCTAATCTTCAACTTCTCCCATATCTTCCATATCTGATTTCTATTCTTTTCTTCTCCCCCTTTGACAACAATTCCAAAGATGTAAATGCATCACTTCTCTTCAATTTTTCTATTGCTTCTTCCATCATCTCTGCTATTCAAATCAGAAAAATTATAATAGAGCATTAAATCAGAAATTTTCATTAGACTTTTTCCCCCAAAGGAGCAACCCGCACCTTCATCAATCCTTCGTAAAAAATAAACATGAAATCCACAAGATTGATGGATCTCCATCATTCTAGTTCTTTTGGTGTAGTGGTCTAAACCCTAGTTTACCTCTAAGAAACTCAAAGGTAGCCTTTGGTAAGGGCTTAGTAAAGATATCAGCTAATTGATCTTTACTCTTCACATATTCCATCTTCACCTATTTTTCTTGAAATCTTTGCCTTAGGAAGTGATACTTCAATTCTATGTGCTTGGTTTTGGAATGAAGTACATGTTTCTTAGAAATGTTGATTGCACTTGTATTATCACAATAGATAATTACTAGTTCTGACATATATATCTTGAATCCTTCTAGCACATGTCTCATCCATATTGTCTATGTGCAATTCATGGATGTAGCTACATACTCAGCTTCAGCTATAGATTGAGAAACACAAGTTTGTTTTTTCTCGTCTATGCCATTAATCTTCCTCCAAGTAGAAAAGCTCCACCGATTGTTCTTTTTCGATCATCCACATTACCCACCCAATCAGCATCAGTAAAGACATCTAAAGTAAAATCTCCTTTATAGGGATACCATAAACCATAGTCTATTGTGCCTTTGAGATATCAAAAAATTCTCTTTATAGCCACCATGTGACTCTCTTTAGGCTCTTTTTAAAATCTATCCACTAATCCAACAACATGAGCAATGTCTGGTCTGCTATGGACACTATTGTGTAGCTTGCCAATCATAGATTTGTACTCTTTTTCACTAATAGTAGGGGAATATTCTGATGAATACTAAGAGGGGGGTGAATTAGTATACCAGAAAATACTGAACTCAAACACTTAAACAGTTTAGCAGTAAACTGGTGTAACAGTTTTACTAACAAATCGGTTAACACAAATGCAAACCAAACAACAAATAAGACATTCACCCAGAGAAGCACAATCAGCATAACACAAGAGATTTTGATGTGAAAACCCAAATGGGAAAAACCATGGTGAGATGAAACTCACAAGTAACTATCTGCAGATTAGTAACCAGACCGGTTAAAGTCATACAATGTTCTTTACAAGAATAGATCTTGTTAGGAATCTCAATCTCTGTTAGGAGATAAGTCTGATTAAAGACTACCTTGTGAGAGGATTTTAGATCCATAGTTGTGAACCACCTTGTTAGAGGATTTACAAAGGCTTTTCCAAGCCTACCCAGTTAAGGGTTTCAGACTTGTCGAAGATGTGAGTAATCAAAAAGTGAATGATCTAGCGAATAGCACAGTTTGCTTGATTAGATCCATGATAGCTCATTGCTAATGCAATTTAGTATTACTTCAGTCTTCTGTAAATCCAAACTCTATTCTAGCACACAGATTTGATCTTCTCTCCTAAGATCGCACATACAAAAACTCATCAACCACCAAAAACCCTAGCAACTACCACACCTAAAACCTTAGACATGATGTCCTTAAAAGGAATCTGATTTCATGTTAGTCCAATAAGATTACATTGCAAGTTCCTAGGTTCATTGCATCTAGACACATTTGATAACATGACACAAAATCACCATCAAAGTGTCAGTGGATGGTAACTCATCACAAAAATACTGGTTGGTAACTTATCACAGAGTATTACCAGTTCATACAATTTTACCGATTACCGGTTGGTAACTCATCACAGAGTATTACCGGTTCATACAACTTTACCGATTACCGGTTGTCAAAAATAAAGACTAGGAAAATGATAACTATCACTTTCTTCACTCCTCTTGAGATCCTCGAACCACTTGAGGTCTTCATACCACTTGAGATCGGTAAACACTTTTTGCAAAACACCTATAGCCTAAAGACTATAATGCAATAACGGTTTGGAACAAATACTAGTTGAGCATAACTCATATATACAAAAAGTGATCTCAAAGCAAGTGTGTGTCCATCAGTGAAAATCACAACACAAACATAAAAAATTCCAACAATCTCCCCCTTTGGCATTGATGGCGACACTTAGGAAAAATTTTGACATCTAAGTGTTTTAGAACAAAAATATGCCATAATCAAATTTACTCCCCCTAAGCATATACACTACCCTTTTTGTAGAAAATACAATATAATACTCCCTTACAGAGATAAACATGAAAGTATACATAACATGCATCAAAATTTTGAATACAGAATACTACTCCCCCTTTGCCAACAATGACAAAGTACAGTTGAATAACCCTTGTTTCCATTATCATTAAAATCATAAGAGTTTATGACAATAAAGAGTGAAACTTGTCAAAATCTGATTTAAAGTCTTGCATAAATGTCTTCATGGAGACAGACCATGATTTAAGCAATGAGGTAGCAACCTCACTCTCCTTTTGCATCTAGGATACCTGTTCCTCCATGGCGTCCAAGGTACTCATCTCTTGAGTAACTGTTAAGGCATCCAGATTGAGATAACATTTCTGAAGTATTTGCAATCTTGGTAGTAGAACCAGTTGTAGTTCCTGCAAATCTCTGGTCTGATTGTTAATCTCTAACTCAATTCTTGCAACCTGAAGTTGAAACTAGTGAATGGTTTGCCCATAAGCGGTAAAGGAATCATAAGGCATCTTGAAGGTGCTTATAAATGTCTGCAAATTAGTTTGCAATTTGTCTTTCTGAGCAAGCACATCATCACATAATAGATGGGGTTGACATATCTTGCTGAGTAGTAGATTCCCCTCATCTAGAACATCTTTAATGTGCTTTTGTGCCTTCTGCAGATTAGACTGGAGCTCATTTAACTTCTTCACCAAGGCAGTGTTCAGAGCCTTTTGATGCTTCTTTTTTGCATTGGCTTCGGCAACATCTTCCAGACATTGCACTTGGTCCTCTACAACCATGCATAAGAGCTTCAATTGAGCTATAAAGGAATCAGTACTTGGGAGATTGGTACCGGGAATCAAACTGGTGAGAGTTTCCACCGCAGTTTGAATCACATCTTCCTCCTTTTTCCTCCTTAGTGCATCCAATCACTCTTGAGCAAGATTAATACTTTATAGTAGCTCCATTTCATTTGCAGACTGGAGGTCAATGGGACTGGTGATGTCAGCCGTTTTGGCTTCACCATCGGTTGCCTTTGGGGTCTTTGTCGCTTCCTCCTTTTCCTTGGCTTTTTGCTTATTTTCTTTTGCCTTCTTCTGCTCCTCAGCTTCTTTCTTTCTTTTCTCTTCTTCCTTCTTCCTTCCTTATTCCTTCTTCTTTTCTCTTCTCTTCTTCTTTCCTCTCCTCTTCCTTCTTTTTCTTCTCCTCTTCTCTCTTTTTCTCTTCTTCCCATTTTCTCTTCTCATCTTCATTTCTCTTTTCTTCCTCTTTTCTCTTCTCCTCTTCATTTCTCTTCTCTTCCTCTTTTCTCTTCTCCTCATCTTGTTTCTCTTGTCCTACCATTTTTGTTGGTGTATCAGGGGTAACATCTTCACCATTCAAGGCATCAACATCAATGGGGTCCATTTTCTCAATGACCTATTCTCCCTCACTGTTATACACCTCATCCGGTTTTGCAATTTCTGGTTCTTGTTCAGCCTTCTTGTTGGCTTCAAACACTTGATGCAACTTCAGAGCAGCTTGAGTATGAGAGTGGGTGTCTTTTACCACCTCAGGGACTTTCCCTTCTAGCAACAAGAGTCTCCTTCTTTGCATAAAGAAGAGGCATTTATATTTTTCCATAACTTCATAGAGTTCGGAATTGGACACATTAGGAAAATATTGTGCAAATATTTCCTCTCTTATTTTCTGTTCTTTTTCTATGGCAATGCGCCATTTGTTATCCAAAGAATTATATAAAGAATCCAGTGTCACAGATTTAATTTCTGATAGCGACCAGTCATTAATGCATAAATATTGAATGACTTCTTGTTCTACTTCCTCCTTCTTATTATCATTGAAATCATCAAAATAATTTATCAAATCACTCAACACTTTTCTCCTAATGTTCTTAATAGTTCTTTGACAATGTGTCAAAGGTTTGTAAGACGAGATATCAATATTTACTGGTGCTGATGATGCCAGTTTAGTGCTGGTTGTCTTTGTATTCTTTCTTGTTTGCCTAGTCTTCTTAGGTAGTTCTTCAGATTCAGTGTCCTCTGAGTCCAGTGTGTTGCCCTTTGTCTTCCACTTTCTCTCAAAGACTTTGGTAGGAGCAACTTTTGGTTTCTTCTTTACTGGTGACTGCTTGGTCACTTTAGGACTCACTGAAGTAACCAGTGCTGATACAAATGGAACTACCTTTCCTTTCTTCACTGAGGGCTCTTCAGCTAGTGTAACCCTTTCTAGATAGGTACCAATTCTTTTCTTCTTAGGATCAAGTGGTGAGGCAAGTAGGGTAGAGGCATACCCATCTAGCATGTCATACATCACCTCATAACCCATAGGCTCCACTTCCTCTTTTCTAGGCTCAACAGCCTCCAGTATGCACTCATCTACTTTGATGATAAAGCAGATATCCTCTTCATACTTCTTGACAATATCACCAGATATTCTTATCCTTTAGCTCATCCTGCATCTGAACTCATCAAAGTATTTGTTCAAAATTTTAGGATAACCGGTTCCAATCGCTTGTAGACTTTCTCTGATTTGCTTTGTAACCAGTTGGTCAGCAAACCACTAAATACCATTGACTCTTGGAAAGTAACCTTGGAAGTAAAAGAACAAACTGACCAATAGTTGTCCAGATTTAAATCTCAAGGCATTGTCCTATTTTATTGACTTTAGGTTCACCAGAAGTTTCCTTTGTATACAGGTGCATAAATCAAATGAGGGATCTTCCATAATCATCCTATACCCAACATTTACCGTTCCAATAGAGACAGAGTTGATCTCGCTAGCATAGAATGTCCGGTAACCTATCACCATGCAAGCATATTTGACCAGTTCATCTTTGATAGTATTGATGGTCATTCCCTGTTGGTTGCTCACAGAACCGGTGAGCTTGGTCATTTCAGTCTTGTTGATCTTCCTTAGGGCTGACACTTCCCCAATGTTACAGAAACTGGTGACAACATGAATTGCTTCCAGTGTGATGTCATGAGTCCACTCTAAATACATTTTATCCCCATGCACTCTACTTAGAATGATGCGGATGTGATCATCTATGAATTCTTCAAGGAAATAGACCGCATTATGAAGATTCTTCTTTTCCAATATGCTAAATTTTGGTTTGATCTTCTTGTCCATCCTGCAGAACAAACTCAACTGTGAATGGATCACTAGAGATCCTAGGTCTTCAATTTTCTAGTCAATGTAATATGAAATACCTTCCTCTACTATAACAAAAATGGGTACTTGGGATAGTGCATTATATTTTGCCTTTCGTTCTATGAAATCAATTGAATCAATAGGTGTACTTGAACTAGAGTGTGATGCTAAAGCCATGATAAATGGAGAAACTCAAAAAATACCTTCGAAAGTCAAGATTTAGGGCTTGCAAATTCCGCTTTGCCACTCACTACTTCAGTTGTTGGATTATCGCTTTGAGTTCTACACTTGACCAATTGAAGTTATCTTGAGATTCTTCTTCAAAGTTTTGAAATTTCTTTGATTTGCAAGACAAATCACCTTTTGTTGCTCTGCACTTGAAAACTTCTTCACTCAAAAATTGATAAGTGAAAATGACTTAAAAATCCCTTTTAAATGAATTCTCCACCTACCATAATAAATGCTCCACCATTAGGGCATAAACCCTAATTTTCTTTTTACCATTTCTGGTCTTCCACCAATTGACAGGTATCACATACCAGTTAAGGTCTTTTACCAGTGTAAACCGGGGGTTTGAAATATTTTACTGATTTGTTTCCCCCTAAGCTCTCCAGTAGCTTAGTTTGTCGGTTCAGAGATTTCCACACTAGGTGCAGAAACTGATTCGTCTAGAGACACTTCTTCTGGCTTCTTTTTCCAGGTTTTCTTCATATCTGCTTGAACAGTTTCAACATCAATCTTTCCTTCCAGAGTGAATGGTATATCATATGATATATTCTTTCTCATCCTGCAGAATCTTGTTGTATGACCCGGTTTGTTACAATGATAGAAAACCATTCCAGGTGCTCTCCAAGGTCCATTATTCATGTTTCCATTCTTCCTTCTACATGTTGCAGTAGTGTGACAATTTCCATGATAGCTCAAATAGGTTGCTCTCCATCTAGTTTCCGCTTGATAGCCACCGCTACCTGACTGATGATTATAGGTATTAAACCAGTTTGTATTCCAGTTCCTAGAGGATTCAAGAAAGACTCCTTGACTCCTTTGAGGATACCTTCTGGTGTTGTGCATGATAGACCTGCATTCAAATGCTCTATGCCCAAACTTGTTGCATGCATAACAATTTCCATTGAATCTATTGGATCCAGGCTTATTGTTTAAAAAGTAAGGAAAGTTATTGTAAACCTTGTTTCTACATACATTAGCAGTATGTCCTTCCTTGAGACAATTAAAGAAAATAGGTTTGAACTTTTTCTTACCTTTATCCTTTGGTATTGGTTGCTTCTTTGATGCTCCATCTTTTATTCCAGACTTCTCACCTTCCTCATCACCAGAAAAACCAAGTCCAGTGGTATTCTTCATTGGTTTTGCTGATTCAAGCTTTTGTTCTAGCTTAACAGTGCTCTTATTGAATTTGGCAAGTATTTCCTTTGACTTAGTGAGTTCTTTGGTGATAGAAGCATTGGACTCCTTCAAGGTTGCATTCTCAGAAATAGCCAAGTTTAGTTCACCTTGCATATCTTCTTTTTCCACTTTGCTATCTTGGAGATGAGCGATAAGCACACTGATTTCTTGCTTTAGCTTGGAGATCTCATGATCTTTGTCTTTTACCATATCTTCAATTTTTCTCTAGTTCTCAAGCTCTTGACACATTCTGATAGTCAGTCCTTCCAATTCCCTTCTTAAGTTAGCATTAGACTCATTCAGTTTTTCAACTTCTTCAATTAGGGCTTCCATGTCCGCTTCATCAGAGGAACTATTTTCAGTTAGTTCCATCAGTTTTTCAACATGCTCTCTTCTTTTTGCCAGAGAGACCTTATATTTGACTTTGAGTTCATCATAGGCTTTCTCAATTTGAGTGAGAAGATGAGTAAGTTCTCTCACAGTGTATTCCCCCATATCTCTTTCCAAGTGGTTAAACTTATAGAAAGGTTGGCTCTGATACCAATTGATGAATACTAAGAAGGGGGGGTGAGTTAGTATACCAGAAAATACTGAACTCAAACACTTAAACAATTTAGCTGTAAATCAATTAACACAAATGCAAAACAAACAACAAATAAGGCATTCACCCACAAAAACACAATCACCATAACACAAGAGATTTTGACATGGAAACCCAAATGGGAAAAACCATAGTGAGATGAAACTCACAAGTAACTATCTGCAAAATAGTAACCAGACCGGTTAAGGTCATACAATGTTCTTTACCAAAACAAATCCTATTAGGAATCTCAATCTCTATTAGGAGATAAGTCCTATTAAAGACTACCTTGTGAGAGGATTTTAGATCCACAGTTGTGAACCACATTAATAGAGGATTTACAAAGGCTTTACCAAACCTACCCGGTTAAGGGTTTTAGACTTGTTGAAGATGTGAGTAATCAACAAGTGAATGATATAGCAAATAGCACAGTCTGCTTGGTTAGATCCATGATAGCTCATTGCTAATGCAATTCAACATTACTTCAGTCTTCAGTAAATCCAAACTCTATTACAACACACAGATTCGATCTTCTCTCCTAAGATCGCACATACAAAAACTCATCAACCACCAAAAACCCTAACAGCTACCACACTTAAAACCTTAGACATGATGTCCTTAAAAAGGAATCTGATTTCATGTCGGTCCAATAAGATTACATTGCAAGTTCCTAGGTTCATTGCATCTAGACACATTTGATAACATGACACAAAATCACCATCAAAGTGTCGATGGATGGTAACTCATCACAAAAATACTGGTTGGTAACTTATCACAGAGTATTATCGGTTCATACTGTTGGCATTTTTGTGGTTTATGTTGTGATTGTCATTGATGGACACACACTTGTATTGAGATCCCCTTTATATGTATGAGCTTATGCTCAAACTATATTTGTTCCAACCGGTATGTTGTATACTAGTCTCTAGACTAGTGGCAATTTTGCAGAATGTGTTTCCCGGTGTAAAGCGACATGTCGACCCCAAGTGGTTCGCAGATCACAAGCGGTACGAGGGAGAAAAGTAGCACAACACATTCTTATCAGTCTTCATTTTTGTCAAACCGACAACTACTATTTTGTATGAACTGGTAATACTCTATGATGAGTTACCAATCCACCAATTGTTTGATGGTGCCGACACATTGACGGTGATTCTTGTGTCGTGTTACTAAGTATGTCTAGGTTCATTGAACCTAGGAAATTGTAAATAAATCCTATTGGACCGACATGAAATAAGATTCCTTTAAAAGGACATCATGTCTAAGGTTTTATGTTGTTGCGAAAAGGGTTAATGTTGAGCTAGGGTTTAAGGTGGAAGTTGAGAATGATCTTATCTGAGAAGATCAAGTTGTAACTGTGAGAAAGAGAGAGAAGACTGAAGTAATGTTGGAATGCATTAGCTGTGAGCAATACTGGATCTAACCAAGCAACTTGTGCTATTAGATAGATCAAACATTTGTTGATTACTCACATCTTTGACAATTCTGTAGCCCCTAACTAGGTAGGCCTCAAAGCCTTTGTAAAACCCTCTAACATGGTGGTTCACACATGTGAATCTAAAATCCTCTAACAAGGTAGTCTTTAATCAGACTTATCTCCTAATAGAGATTGAGATTCCTAATAGGATCTGTTCTGGTGAAGAACATTGTAAGACCTTAACCGGTCTAACCTTAACCGATCTGGTTTCTATTCTGCAGATAGTGGCTTGTGAGTTCCATCTCATCGTGGTTTTTTCCCAGTTGGGTTTCCACGTCAAATATCTTGTGTTATGGTTGTATTGCTTTTGTGGGTGAATGTTTTATTCGCATTTTGGTTTGCATGTGTGGTAACTAGTTTGACTGTCAGACTGCTTTACCAGTTTATCTTTAGACTGTGTAAGTGTTTTAGTGCAAAGATTTTTGGCATACTAATTCACCCTCCCCTCTTAGTATTCATCAATTGGTATCAAAGCCAACCTTTCTATAAGTTTAACCACTTGGAAAGAGATATGGGGGAATACACCTTGAGGGAACTTACTCAATGGCTCACTAAGTCTGAGCAAGCCTATAATGATCTTATGGTCAAATACAAGGCATTTCAAGCAAAAAGAAGAGAACATGCAGAGAGGCTGATGGAACTATTTGAAAGTAGTTCTGAAGATGAAGCTAACATGGAAGCCATGATTGCTGAAGTGAATAAGCTGAATGATTGAAACTCCAATCTAAGAAAGGAGTTGGAAGGACTGACTATTCGGTTTAGTCAAGAGCTTGAGAACCGAAGAAAAGCTGAAGATTTGGTAAAAGACAGAGATCATGAGATCTCCAAGTTGAAACATGAGATTAGTGCACTAACTGCTCGTCTTCATGAGAGTAGAATGGAAAAAGAAGAAATGCAAGGAGAACTAAACATTGCCATCTCTGAAAATGCAAGTCTTATGGAGACAAACACTACTATTTCCAAAGAACTCTTTGAGTCAAAGGAAATACTTGCTAAGTTTGGCAAAATTACAGTCAAGCCAGAGAAAAGGCTTGAGTCATCTAGACCGGCAAAGAATACCAATGGTCTTGGTTTTTCTGGACATGAGGAAGGAGAATCCTCAGGAACAAATGCTGAAGCATCAAAGAAGCAACCGACACTCAAAGGAAAAGGTAAGAAAAAATTCAAACCTGTTTGCTTTAACCATCTTAAAGAAGGACACACTGCCAATGTATGTAGGAGCAAAGCCTACAATAATTCTCCTTATTTTATCAACAATGTACCTAGATTCAATAAGTTCAATGGTCATTGTTATGTATGCAACAAGTTTGGAAGATATCCTTAGAGGACCCAAGGAATTTGTCCTGAATCTTTTATCAACCAAAATCACAACCGGTTTAATGACTTCAATCATCAGTCAAGAAGCGGTGGTCCTCAAGCGGCAACTGGATGGAGAGAAAGTTGTATGATCTATCATGGTCATGGTCACACTGCTGCAACATGTAGAAGAAAGAATGGAAACATGTACAATGGACCTTGGAGAGCACTTGGACTTGCTTGCTATCACTACAACAAACCGGGTCACATTGCAAGATTCTGCAGAAGTAGAAAAAGTATATTTGATGATATACCAGTCACTCAGGAAGGAGAAATAGATGTTGAAAAAGTTCAAGGAGACATGAAGAAAACATGGAGGAAGAAACCAATATTGTCGGAGGAGGAATTGGTTTCTGCACCTAGTGTGGAAATATCAGAACTGGCAAACTAAGCCTCAAAGGCTTAGGGGGAGCAGATGGCGAAATGCTTTCAAACCCTCGGTTGACACCGGTAAAAGATCTTAACTAGTATGTGATACCTGTTGCTTGGCAGAAGACTAGAAATGGTAAAAAAGGCAAATTAGGGTTTATGCCATAATAGAGGAGCATTAATGATGGTAGGTTAGAGACATGTATAAATGCTATTTTTCAAATCATTTCTCACTATCTATTTTTGACCGAAGAAAAGGCGATTTGAGCTTAGATTTCAAGAAATTGGATAACCTTGAAAGAGATTCAAATTTAGTTTGCAAGCGGTAGTGGAAAACTCAAAGTGGTGATTTGGCATCCGACAGAGAGCGAAGTGAAGCAAAATCTGGAAGCCCTAAATTCGCGTTTGAAAGGTATTTTTTTGTGTTCTTGAAATACTCTACAATGGCTTCCGCATCTCATACCAATTCGAGTACATCCATAGATTCAGAAAGTTTTATTTAGAGGAAGGCCAAATATAATGCTTTATCACAAGTTTTGGCTAGAGTCATAGTCGAAGAAGGAATTTCTGAGTATATTGATTGCAAAATAGAAGACCTAGGGTCTTTAGCTATTCACACTCAGTTAGGTCTATTTTGTGGCAAGGAAAAAAAGATCAAACCAGAGTTTAGTATCTTAGAGAAGAAGAAACTCCATAATGCGGTATATTTTCTGGAAGACTTCACAGAGGATCACATCAGGATCATCTTGAGCAAAGTCCATGGTGACAAGATGTACCTAGAGAGGATGCATGATATCACGCCTGAGGCAATTCATGTAGTCACCAGTTTCTGCAACACAGGGGAAGTGCCAGCCTTGAGAATGGTAAGCAAAATGAAAATGACCAAGCTCACTGGTTTGACAAGTGATTCACGAGGTATGATAGTTAATCCTATCAAGGATGAACTAGTGAAATACGCCTGCATGGTGATAGGCTACAAAACATTCTCAGCTAGCAGGATTAATTCTGTATCTGCTGTAGCGGTAAATGTCGCTTATCGGATGATTAAAGAGGATAAATCATTTGACATATGCACCAGTATGTAGAGGCAACTCCTGTTAAATCTTAAGGCAATCAAAAAGGACAATTCACTGAGGTTTAAGTTTGGGCAACTACTGGTAGGGTTATTTTTCTATTTCCAAGGCTACTTTTTGGGTGTAGGAGATGTCTAGTGGTTCCCTGACCAACTGGTAACCAAGAAAATAAAGGAAAGTGTGCAAGCCATTAGAACTGGCTACCCTGAGGTACTGAACAAATACTTTGATGAGTTCAAAAGAAATATGAGTTAGAGGGTATGAATCTTAGGTGACATAGTGAAGAAATATGAAGATGACATCTGTTTCACTATTCAGGTGGACAAATATCTAATGGAGGTTATTGAGCCTAGAATGGAGGAAGTGGAGCCTATGGGCTATGAGGTCATGTTTGACTACTGGAAGGGTATGCTTCAACCCTTATTGCCTTGCCTCTTGATCCAAAGGCTAAGAGAACCGGAACCTACTTGGAGAGGATCGCACTGGTTGAAGAACCATCGGTGAAGAAGGGAAAAGAACCAGCAACTAAGAAAGCTAAGGCAGTGCCTGTAGCATCAACACCAGCTACCACTATGACTCCAAGAGTGACCAAGCGGTCACCGACAAAGAAGAAACCAGAGGTAACACCGGCAAAAGTCTTCGAAAGGAAGAGGAAGACTAAGGTAAATGAATTGGACTCTGAAGAAATCGAGTCTGATGAACAACCAAAGAAGGCTAGACAGACTAAGAAGATGAAGAAGAATGAACCAACAACATCTGCACCGGTAAATATAGATATCTCCTCTTACAAACCTTTGACACATTGTCAAAGAACAGTAAAGAATATTAGGAGAATGTTACATCATGATTTAATAGATTATTATGATGAATTCAATAGTGAAGAAAAAGATGAAGTACTGCAGGAAATCATTCTTTATTTATGTAAAAATGACTGGTCACCATCAGAGATTAAATATCAGACACTAGATTCATTATTTAAAGCATTGGATAATAAATGGTGCATTGCCATTGAAAAAGAACAAGAGATTAGGGAGAAAGTTTTTGCACAATACTTCCCCGAACTCTCAAATTCAGAATTGTTTGATGCCCTAGATCAAAATAAAGGTCTATTCTTCACAAGGAGAAGAAGACTCTGGTTGTTGGAGGGGAGAGTTGATGATGTAGAAAAGGATACACATTAGCACATGGCCCATGCTATCAGTTCTCACAAAGCACGAATGGCCCACCTCAAAGCACGAATGGCCCACCTCCAAGCGGAAAAGGAACCGGTTATTTCCAAACTGGATGAGGTTTTTGATGAGGAAGGAAACCTGGTGGAAGAACCAATTGACATTATCAATGTCGATGCCCTGGATGTAGAAGATGTCATTCAAGACATACCTTCTGAGGGTACTGAACAGGGGCAACAAGCTGATCAAGGTGGTGAACAAGCTGTGGACACACATCAAGCGGCAAAAGATCAGGAAGAGAAAAAGAAGAAGGATGAAGATGAGAAACAGAAGAAAGAGGAAGAGAAGAGAAAATAGGAAGATAAGAGAAAAGAGGAAGAGGAGAAAAGAAAAGATGAAGAGAAGAAGAAGCAAGAAGAAGAAAGGAAGAAGAAAGAAGAAGAGGACAAGGAAGAAAAGAAGAAGAAGGAAGAAGAAGAAAAGAGGAAGAAGGAAGAAGAAGAAAAGAAGAAGAAAGAAGAGGAGAAGAAGAAGAAGGAAGAGGAAGAGAAGAAGAAAAAGGAAGAGGAAGAGAAGAAGAAGAGGGAAGAAGAAGAAAAGGAAGAACAAAAGAGGAGAGAAGAGGAGAAGAAAAAGGTAGAGGAAGACAAGGAAGAAGAGAAGAGAAGAGAAGCGGAAAAGAAGAAAGCTAAAGAAGCCAAGGAACGAGAAGTGGCAAAAAGCTCTCAAGTGGAGACTCCAAAGGCAACCAGAAGTCAACCCTCACTGGTTGATCTCTCTAGTCCTATCGATCTCCAATCTACAAGTGAGTCGGAGCTTATGCAGAGCATCAAGGTTGCTCAAGAGCACCTTGAGATCATTCGCAGGAAAAAGGAACAGGACATCATTCAGGCAGTCGTAGACACACTTACTGGTTTAATCCCTGGTACTAATCTTCCTGACATTGATTCATCACTAGCACAACTCAAACTTCTATGTACTATAGTGGATGATCAGGTGCAGAGTCTAGAAGAAGTAGCAGAGGCCAATGTAAAGAAAAAGCACCAAAAGGCTCTAAATGTTGCTCTAGTGAAGAAATTAAATGAGCTTAGGACTGAACTGCTAAAGGATCAAAAGGACATAAGGAGTGCCTTGGATGAGGTAAACTTGCTACTCAGCAAAATCTGTCAACCTCATCTATTCTGTGATGATGTGCTAGCCAAGAAGCAACAGCTTCAAACGGACTTACAGTCCTACTTGAGCACATTCAAAACTCCTTACGACTCCTTTGTAGCATATGGAAAAACTGTTCACCGATTCTAGATCTAGTCAGCCAAGATGGAGCAAGAGATCAGCACAAGGTCTAGGGATTTGCAGGAGCTTCAACTAGTATTACTTCCATGATTGCAAATTCTCCAAAAATGCTATCTAAACTTGGATGCCCTGACAGTCACACAAGAACTGAGCAGAATAGATGCCATGGAGGAATAGGTATCACAAATGTAGACAGAGAAGGAAGTGGTGACCTTCCTACTTGAGTCCTGGTCTCTTTCCATGAAACAATTTTTGCAAGACTATAAAGCGGTTTTTGACAAGTATTATTCATTATTGTCATAAACTCTTTTATATATATATGGAAATAGGTTTTTCAGCGGTACTTTGTCATTGTTGGCAAAGGGGGAGAAGTATATGGTTTTAAATTTTGAAATTTTGATATATGCTATGATATATGCTATATGCTCTGATGATTATGCTCTGAATGCAAAATTGCTATACACTCTATTGATTAAGGGATAGTGTATATGCTTAGGGGGAGCAATTTTGCTAATGGCAAGTTTTTCTGTTGTAAAACACTTAGATGTCAAAATATAATTTTCCTAAGTGTTGCCATCAATGCCAAAGGGGGAGATTGTTGGCATTTTTGTGGTTTATGCTGTGATTGTCATTGATGGACACACACTTGTATTGAGGTCCCCTTTATATGTATGAGCTTATGCTCAAATAGTATTTGTTCCAACCGATATGTTGTATACTAGTCTCTAGACTAGTGGCGATTTTGCAAAATGTGTTTCCCGGTCTAAAGCGTCATGTCGACCCCAAGTGGTTCACAGATCACAAGCAGTATGAGGGAGCAAAGTGGCACAACACATTCTTACCAGTCTTCATTTTTTTCAAACTGACAATAGGTATTTTGTATGAACCGGTAATACTCTGTGATGAGTTACCAATCCACCGATTGTTTGACGGTGCCGACACATTGACGGTGATTCCTGTGTCGTGTTACTAAGTATGTCTAGGTTCATTGAACCTAGGAAATTGTAAAGAAATCCTATTGGACTGACATGAAATAAGATTCCTTTAAAAGGACATCATGTCTAGGGTTAATGTTGAGCTAGGGTTTAAGGTGGAAGTTGAGAATGATCTTATCTAAGAAGATCAAGTTGTAACTATGAGAAAGAGAGAGAAGACTAAAGTAATGCTGGAATGCATTAGCTGTGAACAACACTGGATCTAACCAAGTAGCTTGTGCTATTAGATAGATCAAACACTTATTGATTACTGACATCTTTGACAAGTCTGTAGCCCCTAACCTGGTAGGCCTCAAAGCCTTTGTAAAACCCTCTAATAAGGTGGTTCACACATGTGAATCTAAAATCCTCTAACAAGGTAGTCTTTAATCGGACTTATCTCCTAACAGAGATTGAGATTCCTAACAGGATTTGTTCTGGTGAAGAACATTGTAAGACCTTAACCGGTCTGGTTTCTA
This sequence comes from Cryptomeria japonica, assembly GCF_030272615.1. NCBI lineage: Eukaryota > Viridiplantae > Streptophyta > Pinopsida > Cupressales > Cupressaceae > Cryptomeria > Cryptomeria japonica. The sequence continues at coordinate 674,836,019 of NC_081410.1, read as the reverse complement.
TTCTGCAGATAGTGACTTGTGAGTTCCATCTCACCATGGTTTTTTCCCAGTTGGGTTTCCACGTCAAATATCTTGTGTTATGGTTGTATTGTTTTTATGGGTGAATGTTTTATTCACATTTTGGTTTGCATGTGTGCTAACCGGTTTGACTGTCAGACTGCTTTATCGGTTTATCTTTAGACTATGTAAGTGTTTTAGTGCAAAGATTTTTGGCATACTAATTCACTCCCACCTCTTAGTATTCATCACATACAACTTTACCGATTACCGGTTGGTAACTCATCACAGAGTATTACTCGTTCATACAACTTTACTGATTACCGATTGTAAGAAATGAAGACTGGGAAAATGATAACTGCCGCTTTCTTCGCTCCACTTGAGATCCTTGAACCACTTGAGGTCTTCATACCGCTTGAGATCGGTAAACACTTTTTGCAAAACACCGATAGCCTAAAGAATATAATGCAATATCGGTTTGGAACAAATATCGGTTGAGCATAACTCATATATACAAAAAGTGATCTCAAAGAAAGTTTGTGTCCATCAATGACAATCACAACATAAACATAAAAAATACCAACATCTTCTTCCTTTGATAACTTGCAACCAGTCACCATCGGTGTCCCTACCAGTTTGCAGTCTTCCATACCGAAAGTCTTGAACACTTCTTTGATATACTTGGTTTGACAAATAATGATACCACCATCCAGTTGTTGAACTTGTAAGCCAATAAAGAACTTAATTTCACTAATTAGAGACATTTCAAATTCCTTTTTCATTATATCAGCAAATTCCGTACACATGTCATCAACAAACACTTCTACTATCAACATCTTGTCTCCATCATTCTTCAAATAAATGTTGTTGTTCTCACTAGTACATTGGAATCTAATTTTGATCAAAATTTGCATGTAATCTCTCATACCATGCTCTTGGTGCCTGCTTTAGACATATAGTTCTTTGTGCAATTTACACACCATGTCTTTATCACCAGTCAAAGAAAAATTATCCGGTTGTTCAATGTATACTTCTTCTTCTAGATTTCCATTCAGAAAGGCTGATTTGACATCCATTTGATAGACTTTGAATCCCTTATATGCAGCAAATGCTAGCACCATCCTTACTCCTAATCTAGAAATAGGTGCAAATGTTTCACCATAATCCTCACCTTCCTCTTGAGCATATCCTTTGAAGACTAACCTTGCCTTATTTCTTACAATTCTTCCTTCATCCAATTTATTCTTGAAGACCCATTTTGTTCCAATTACATTCTTATCCTTCGGTCTAGGAACAAGTGACCATGTCTGATTCTTATCATTTTGATCTAATTCCTCATTCATTGCATTCACCCAATCATCATCCTTTAGTGCTTTCTTAATTGTCTTTGGCTCAATTGTACAGATATCAAACATGAGTTGTCTCAGATCTTTCTCCTGTTTTGCACACCTGCATTCTTATCACCAATTATATTCTCTTGTGAATGATTCAATCTGACATATCTAGGTATTTCTTGTGTCAGTTTTACATCTTCTTCATTAGGTTCTTCATCTTCTTCCTCACTGTCATCGCTTACCAGTTGAGCATCCAATTCTGCATTTTCCAGTTCTTCATTATTATTTGCTTCTAATTCAATGATCACAAACTTTTCCTCATTATCATCCTTTTCAGGTTCTAATCTGCTTGTACCTTCAGACTTATCAGATAGATCATTAAATTTTACATTAGAACTTTCAACAATTTTCTTAGTTCTCTTATTTTAATATTTATATGCCTTACTCTTAGAAGAGTAACCAAGATAAATTCCCTCATCAGATTTTGCATCAAATTTCTTAGTGTAGTTATCTCTCTTAATAAAACATTGACTTCCAAATTTTTTGAAATAGCTTACACAAGGAGTTTTTCCATACCATAGCTCATAGGGTGTCTTATTGTTACCTCTTTTTACCACTACCTAGTTTAAAGTGTATACAATAGTACTAACCACTTCTCTCCAAAACATTTTGGATGCATTACCCTATAATAACATGGTTCTTGTAGCTCAACTATTGTTTTATTCATCCTTTCTGCTATGCCATTTTATTGTGGTGTCCTTGGAAACATCTGTCTCTTTATACCCCGTTCATCACAATACTTAACAAATTCATTATATATGAATTCAACTCCTTGGTCTAATCTTAAACACTTCAAGTTCTTATCGGTTTACTTCTCAACTAGAACTTTAAATGATTTAAATTTATTAAATGCTTTTGATTTATCTCTCAAAAATGCCACCCAAAGCATTTTAGAATAGTCATTTGTGAAGATCATGAAATACATATCACAGTAATTTGTTCTCATAGGGCCACATAGATCAGTATGTACCAAATCTAAAACATTCTCAGAAATACAATTTGTATGTCAAAAATGTGATATCAACCTGCAAGAGGAGAAAACAATTCAAACACACACATTAAACATTGCATTAGAGGTTAGAAATCCAAACAAAACAAGTTAAAAAGAATCTAAACTCTTTAATATCATTCCATGCTCCTCTATCTCCAAGGATCTTCAAGATTCAAGGTGGCTCTCAGCTTGGAAGAGCACTTGATTCTTTAAGATGATAACCTAAAGAATGAGATTAAAATGATTCTAATATCTAAATGGAATGCAACCAAGATCTTAGTGATGATTTAGATATGAAACTAGATGATGATAGGATGCAAGATATTGATATGAAGCTTGAATTAGTATGAAAATGATACTAAGATGAAGCTAACATGATATATCTAAGATTGGAATGCTATCAAAATGATCTAACATGCTATTCTATCAAAGAGAGATAATATGCTTAATATTATGAGACTATAAGTTTTATGCACAAAGACTTTTTTATTTTGAAGAAGGAATGGGCTCTATTTATAGGGAAAATAGGGCAATGGATGGTCAAGATTGGATAATCTTAACAAGGGCCAAGATTGAAAGTTGGGAATCCATGTTTGCATTTGGCACCAATGAAATGGTGACAAATGTCAACATAAGATTGGTTGAGAAAAGGGGTTGGAGACATTAAATCCCTGAGAAGACCTCATGGTTATCTAGAGGATAAGGGTTAAGCTTAAGTTAAGATTACCCATTGGATTAAGAGTTAATCCAAGGATAAACTCTTGTGCAAATGATTAAGAGATAATCATGGTCAAAGCATTAAAGGCTTGATGAGTCCCTTGGGTTGGATGAAGGTTAAGTTAGGCAAAAAGTCTCTAACCATGTAAGAGGGTTGAATTAACCATTAATGGTTTGGGAGACTTTGGAAAATTAAGTGGTTGAAGACTTGAAGCCTTTAATGGTTATCAAAGACTTTAAGGGTTTGAGAAGTGACTTCCCTTTGTTTAGGGATGTGACAAAGTTTAGAATATGGGTTAGGTTAATTTAGAAGTGATTAGAAGGGTCTAGAAGAATTTAGGAATAGGATTTAGGATGCAAGTGGGAGATGTAGGAAAATGCAAGTGGGTGAGGGAAAATAGAATTAATTAAAATAAATTGCTTTATTTTAATTTGGTTGCAATTTGCATTTGTAGGATTTTGCAAGTGGGGGGATTTATAAATAAATTTAGATTTATTTAAATGCAAATGAGATTTTAATGAAATGTAGATTTAATTAAAATGGGAAAGGGGATAAATTGATATCTTTAATTAAATATAAATTTAATTAAAATGGCTAGAGGGAGGGTATTTAGTTAAATGTCTTAGATAGAAAAAGGGTATATTAATTAAATCTTAATTTAATTAATAGGAAGAATTAAGAATAATTAAATGAATAAAATTCACTTAATTCATTGTGCAACTTTTAGGTGTCTACACAATTCTTTCTCTTGAAATAAATAAAGGTCATCTTACCAATTTGACAATCTTTGCATATCACACTATCCGGTTTGACAAGTTGGGGTAATCCTCTTACAACACTTGAATTTCTTATCTGAACCAAATTATCAAAATTAACATGACACCATCTTTTATGCCATAACCAATTGTCTTCCATTCTTGTAACCAAACAATTATTAATATTACTATTCAAATGGAATAAGTTACTTCTAGTTTTCTTGTCGGTAGCAATCAGTTCACCATTACCTCCAAGAATTCTACAAAATCCACTCTTAAATTCAAGAAAATAACTTTTATCATTGAGGTCACCAACACTTAAAGATTATGCTTAAGACCATCAACCCAAAATATATCATCAGCATTACTCTTCCCATTTAGAGATATTGAACCTGTACCTTTCACCATGCAAGGAGAGTTATTTCCAAATCTAACAACACCTCCATCAAATTCATTAAGGGTTATGAACTTATATTTGTCTCCGGTCATGTTGTGTGAGTAGCCACTGTCTATAATCAACTCATCACTATTCTCCATATGAGATACTAGTGCCCTTTCATCCGACAATTCCTCCTTCATGGCTACAAACATAATTTATTCATTGTCATCTTCATCTTTAGACTCCTCATCGGTCATTCCTTCATCTACTGGAACATAACAATGTTTCTTTTCCTTTCCTATGAATCTTCTAAACTTTTCTTTCTTATCGGTGTTAGGGAAGTTAACAACAATATGACCAATTTTACTACAAGAGAAACCCTTCAAAGGTAGATTTCCTTTATACTTACCAGTGCCTCTTGGAAATATTTTTGCTAATAGTGCTTCAAGTTCCATCACTTGATCTTCATTGTCTTCATTTCCCTGGTAACTTCCATGACTTGTCTTGCACTCATGATTTTGACATATATATTTTCCTTTTCTAGCAGATAAACCAGTAACAAAAGCTTTAAAGGCAGATTCAGTAGATTTTGTCACACTATTGTCAAATGAATATTTAACTCAAAAGTTGTAATCTTACCAATCAATGAATCAAAAGTTACCTTATCCTTTGAAATAGATCTAAGCTCTTGTATTTCCGATACTCTTATAGCATACTGAGGTTGAAGAGTTCTGAGAATTTTACTTACTATTGTATCATCTTCTATTTTACCTCTTGCACTTTTTATGCCACCAACAACTTCTTTGATTCTTTGACCATACTGTGCAATATTTTCTCCTTCAATCATTCTCATGTCATCAAACTTTCCTCTCAAGCTTTCCTCTTTGGCTCTTTGAACATGCTCATCTCCTCCATATATTCTCTCTAACTTTCCCAAACCTGACCTGTAGTTTCCAATCCTTGAACATCAATATATTATAAATTAGATAAATTACTTACAATAGCTTCTAGAGATTGCATGCTATCTTGTTGTTCTTTGAGTTTGTTCGGTGTTAAGGGAGTAGTAGTAGGAGCAACATGTGTTGTTTCAACTTGCTTCCAATATAATGCACCAAGACCTTTGATGTAGATCTTCATTCTATCTTTCTAGATCTTGTAGTTATCCTTGTTGAACTTGGGATCCTCTTTCTTCATTATCTTGAATTCCTCATAATCTTTTCCTCAAGAAGTTAGGCTTTCTACACAATGAGGACCAAAGCTCTGATACCAATTGTTAATCCTATGAGGATCCGATTAATACTGAGAGGGGGGATGAATCAATATTAAGACCAATTGAAACATTAACTCAAAAGGAAACTTATCTCAGATCTAAAACCATTTCACAAATATCTCAAGTTATTTACTTAGATCTAATAACCTCTTTATTAGATTCTCTTAATGTATTAATCAAATCATTTATCACAACTATCAATAATTTCACCACCAGAGCAATCATATAAACTTGATCATTTACCAACTCATTAACCTTATCAACTAGATCAAATACTTTCTCAAACAACTCCTTATCAGTAGAGGTAACCTTTGATAAACTTCTGATAAAACATCATAACCAGTGTCTCAGAAATAATGCATGAAATGAAACATAAACAAGAACATCACATGAAAAACATTCCACACATGAACACCATAAGTTTTTGATTTGGAAACCCAAATAGGGAAAAACCATGGTGGGAGATGGCACCCACAAATATTTTTACTCTTTTGAAGTATGCCCTGTTATGAGCTTAGCCATGTTAGGAGCTTACAATACGCCTGGTTAGGAGCAGACCCTGTTAGGAGCTTACAATACGCCTGGTTAGGAGCAGACCCTGTTAGGAGTCACCTGGTTAGGGGATTTGCCTCGCAGCTCAGTTAGGATCATGATGAATCTATTAGGATCAACCTCATGAGAGAATTTAACACTCTTTTGAGAGCTTCCCTGTAAGGGGACTTAAATGTTTAAGGCCTATTAGGACCTACCTAGTTAAGGGATTTAACCTGCTACAACTGTTAGGGAACAACAGTAAGAAAATGATCTGTTACTTACACTTTTCTACTTGCTTGATCAGATCTAGTTATACACAACACTCTGCAACTCTCAGGAAGATCTCACACTTCACTTGGACAACTTAACACATTCTCTAAGACCAGAAACACAATAAACATCAACTGTGTCATCCTAAATACCCATCTCAACTAGGTCAGCCACTAAACCCTAAATAACATTATGAATTACAATATAGATCATAAGAGATCATCTTAGATCAATAATACAGATCATAACATTAAATTAAAATGTAATATCAATCATTGGTTGATCGTAACTCATCACAAAAATCCGATCTGTACCAAAGTCAAACCCTCAAAACACTCTACTAAGCATTTCATTAATTCCCAAGAAATTCTTCCTTGAATCACGCCAAAAAAACAATTAAATCTTTCATGCAGGTTGTGTCATGTTACCAACTTCATGTAGACTCTTCGCCAATCACCATCATAACATAAATCATTACCGGTTTGATGATTTCTTCATTAGTCTTAAACCCTACTAAAACCTTAGCAAAACTTCATCAAAATTTTGAAACACACCTTCTAGTAATCTCCACAAGTTTCGGTTCTAGTCATATACACCTTTCCATGATACAATTTGACCATCCAAACCACAAATCACCAATCATCATTGATTGACCGATCCAATCAAAACAACTCTGCTTTACTAGTTAAATTCCTATTTCATAGACTTTAGTTCACTGTCGGTAAACCCTGTCTTCCGATAAACCAAATTACTTAGATGAAAAAACAAGACATCAGGAACATCAATTGACATCAGTTGCCATCAATGACAACACAAATAATTGATCATATCATCTATTCATAGAATCTCAATCTCTTCATCACAAATAGACTTCTATCATTTATCGATGTAGTCATCCATCTTCAACTGCATCACCTCATCTGCATCAGTTATGCTAAATGCCAAGAGATTTGTATGCAAGATGAAGTATGAAGATTAAAATATTTTAATTTCTCATTGAGCTATAAATGTCCTTGGAAAATCAAATAAATTGAATATTTCCTCTATAATATGTTGTGTTGATTATTAAGTGAAAATGTTGAATTGTTGCATATATACTCCATTTGAGAAAACTCAGTATCTTGTCTCACATCAATTGATATCAGACAAGGTTCATTTTTTATAAGAACAAGACCTACAAGTAGCCAATAATCAAATAAATCACATCAAATTCCATCATAGCAACCTCATAATAGAATCCACAATATTGAGATCATAACCAATATGAGCATGGGTAAATAATCTTAAATAATCCAATTCAATCAATAAGTCAGTCCTGGGATAACTCAAGAATCAAAATGATAATAGAAACAACCTCTAGAAACTCAAAATCCAAATATAGAAGGCTAAATCCATCTCAAAAAGCTAAAACATGAAAATAACACAGATTAGCGCATTTGACAGATCCTGTGGCACATTCAACAATTCCTCCAATGCTTTTGACTACTAGAATGATACTTTTGATAGTTATTCTAGCACTCTTGACAGGTATAATATTGCCTTTAACATAATAAGTGGCACATATAACCTTTACTGTGGCACTTATGACACAGATACTGGTGCATATAAGAAAGAGTCCAAAAAACATAGAAAACAAATTTAAACATCACGAATCAAAAATCAAGTTAACCTAAGACACAATTAAGGTCTCAAATTGACCTAGAGAAAGATGCAAAACCAAATACAAATCAAAGGACCCAACAGTTAATATAATCGACAACAAAATATAGAGAATTGATCGGCTCTCATATAGAAAATGGCACTCAACACTCACATGGAGCCAACACTCATACAATACAAAAGAATTCTAGGCTTGCAAATGCCAATCCCCTAATAGATTCAGTAACAATAGATTCCAAACCCTTACGAACTAAAACTAGACACTTAAGAAGCTTCCAATGGTCACAAGAATACACAAAGAAGACAAAATAAAACCGTTCTCGACAAAATATCACAATAAATCATAACAATACTATAGTTTCCCCCCCTTATGAAATAAATAAAACCATTCTCGACAAAATATCACAATAAATCATAAAAATACTATAGTTTCCCTCCCTTATGAAATAATTATCAATTGTAGACTAATAATCTTATTGCTAATTCAAAATCTCAGTCCCGCATACAATCTTTATATAGGCACGGAGCAAACATGATTTCAAAATCAAATGCATAGAGAAGAGCCTCCAACCTGAAAATGAAGAGAAAGTCAATGAAAAATTGATGAAGAAACATCCAAATCACAATCCAACCAAGCCAAAAAAAATATTCACAATCCAAATTTGTAGGAAAAACCAACAATAGCTCTCAAAAAAACTCACACAGGGCAACCCCTATGAAATCAAAGAAAATACATTATATAAAAAATCAAGCCAAAACCATAGAATATGTTAGCCAATCATAATAACCAATTAAAAAATATTTCTCACCAACCCCTATGCAAATACCAAGGCAAATATATATAAATATTATTTAATTAATTTACCCTAATATTTCAACCAATAGTAAAATAGGGTAGGTAGAATACATAATATATCAATTAACCCAAAAGGGTATATAGGAAAAATAATATTATAATCAACCAATTAAATAAATAACCAAGGCACAATAAAATATAATGGCCTACATAAATAATTAAGCCATAATACCGAGATAATATTAATGCCACAACTAATAAATAATAATAATAATTGATTATTAATAAATAAATAATAATAATTAATTAATAATAATCCTTAATAATAATCTCACATTAATATTAAATATTATTAAAAACTATTAATTTAATTGATTATATAAACTATATGAGCTAATTTAATCAATTAATAATTAAACAACCAATAATCACAACTCCTTAGGACAACCCAACATAGGGTAACACAAAATACCACATGATGATATACAACGACTCAACTCAAGATACTAGACCAACAAGGCTATCAACTTAAACCTAAAGTGTAGAATGGGATTTCATGTCACCTCCAATCAACTTGCCCTTGGGATAAAGACATGCTCAGACCTGTGAAGCCAGGTGGAGTCAATGATTGGTACTTGCAAACCTGTCACCACCAACATGCATACAATAACATATATCATGAAATAAACAAATAAGTGAAAGGGAATCACAACATTATATCATGCTCATGAATGAGTGGTGTGACATCATCCCTATCACAAACACAATAGAAGATAGTCACGACAACCAAGCACTAATCATAACCATCATTGTATCCAATATAATCATGAAATAGAGTTAATTCATCATAAGATACCATCAAATCACTATAAATAAATATAAACTATACACAAAATAAATACACATAGATCATCAAATAGCAATCCGTCATCATAAAATCTATGAATATCATCATCCACATGAAATCATAATGTCAAGTGCAAAAATAATATGTCTATCATCAATAATGAAGCATCCAAATCATGAGTAAATCCATAAACATGTATAAAAAACATCACAATATAGTCTAAACTATAACAATATATTCTATCAATACATAAAAGGAAGATCAATCAGGGAGGAGCACTACATCCCCGCCCCCTTGTCCCAGACTTACTCTTGGAAGCCTGAAAAACAAGTAGGGAAACTATTCTCTCTTCGACGCTCCATTCCCCCAAATCATCGAAGAATCATCACTTGGGTCCCATTGGAACCTTTCTTGTTCCATGTCCTGGCCCCTAAGATCAACTCCCAATGTTGTAGAATGTGCATGAGTTCCAAAGAAAGGTACTTGTCCTTGACCGAAAGTCTTCGCGATCACACTTTGATACTCATCCTGATGGTCATTCAACATTGCAATGGGATCTCCCTACATCACCAACTATGGGTTCTGAAGTTATTGGCCTCCGAACTGACATCTGAGAAGATCTTTGAGAAAAAATCACCATAAAATGTCCTTGCTAGCCATAGGTAAAACAACTTCCTCTGGTAAAACCATGACTAACTGGGGGTGTACTAGGTTGTTGAAAACTAAATCCACTATAGTTCTGTTGAGAACCCTTCATTGTCTGCAAACCCTAAAAGAAAATATCATGTTATTTGCTAGGATCTCTATCACCTTGAGATCTATGTCTGCTGGCAAATTTCTGATTGTGAGATCTCTCCTTCTATTGAAAACATTCACCCTTGGACGATGGAGGATCACTCCTAGAAAATATTGATGCTTGTGACTATGCACCTCTCACAAGTGATCCCAAAAAATGGAGCACTAATAGTCTACACATGAGGTATACCTCCTAAAGTCAAATTTAGGTTCTCCTCAACCAAGTGTGCCTTCTCCACAACTACCTCCATATTCTTGGGATCAAGTGGCCAAACACCACTGATGATAATGTTGTTAAGACCTCTAACAAAATGTTGTATCAACATAGGCTCATCATCTTGTTGGAAATTGACACTCATTCGGTGGATACCAATGCATGTATAATGGATTAGGGTTATCATTGATGGAAACTCTTCATGGAAATCATTTCCCGTAGTTATGGATTTTGGTAATGGACAGAGGGAGTGGTCCAGTAATCTATCATCAGTTTTTCAGGAAAGCGTAGCACTTTTGGTCTAGAATATTTGCGGTGATTTCAGTGGTCAGATTCATGCATGGGATGATAGGGACGACATGCAGAAATCATTTTGACCTCATTTGGTTGATCCACATATATTTTAGAGATCCAGTCTAAGTCGACACTTGGTTACATGCTACATTGCATAATATGGATAGTCGACTTGATGAATGTTTCATTTTGTGATTGCGGGTATATATGACCAATATAGGAGATCTTTTTGAGGTGTTATATGAGCGAGTAGTGATCAATAAACCTATTTGGTGCAGTTTCACATGTGCATTCTTGATCTGGTAGCTGATTGAGAAGCAAAACAGGGTAGAGTTGTAGAGTAGTTACAGTCAAACTTTTTGCACTTAACTAGAACTCATCCAGGCATTGTTTGATGTTATTTTGGAGTTCAACCATTATAGTTATCATTGTAAATGATCTGTAAGTTAGCGAGACTTCCATATTGTAGTTGAACCTTTGGTTCTAGGCAGTGTGCTTGAATGCAAGTGCATTCCCCTTATGTAATATTTATGTACTCCTCATCACAGTATATGAATTTTGTGGGTTCCAATCCCACCATGGTTTTTCCCTTTCCGGGTTTCCAAATAAAAATCCCGGTGTTATGATTTTGTGGTTCATTATCTTATTTCCTGCATTTTCTTTTGGTGGTCTGAGAATAAGTTTGAAAATTTATTTACTAGTAGAACACTGATTCACCGACCCCTCTCAATGTTCCTTGATTCCAATGATTAGTATTAGAGCCTAATTCCTCCGAAGAAGCCTAACCGCTTGAGGAAGGTCTAGGAGATTCAATCAATGGATTCTGACTGGGAGAGATAACTTTGTGTGGCACTTGATGATCTTGGTGTAGCAAGAAATGAAATAAGTTTCTTAAAGAGAAACTTGAATGCATCTGAAGACTTCATTAATGATTTGAAAGATCAAGCAACACTTCAAGAGACGAGAGAAAAGAGCTGATGGACAAGCTGAAGGAAAAAAAAGAGCAAAGCATTGAAGACCAAAGTAAAATCAAGGAATGTGACAAGATTGCTAGAGAGAATGTTATATTGAAGAATGACATGCAATCCATTGTGATGAAGCTGACTAAGGATATTTGTTACATCATAAATTGTACACCCTTGCTAGAGTGGTACAATTCCACACTTGGTTTAGCACCCGCCTTAGTGTGTTTTGCATCTTACATTTCTAATCCCTTTTAAGTATTTAATTAATCAATTTAATTAAATCTAAATCCATATTTCATCACTTCACACATCATAAAGTTACGCCCTTTATCCTAAGTGTGTCCCTTTTTCATCTTATTCCTTCAATTAATCATTAAATCATAAACCCTAATTATGTCTTATTTTGACATTTAAGGCCCGATTTTGCATATCAAAACATATCAAAATCAGTTGTAGCTTTGGGATTCGCTCTAATATCATCATATCTAATGGCCTTGAACATTTGGTGATAAGGTGGTCAGACCGTGTGCAAATGCAACACGGTCCACGACATTTTTCCCAAAATTTCAAAAGCACAATTCTATAATATTATAATGCTCAACCCCAAAAGATTGGTGGGAAATTCAAATCCTAGGTTGGCCTAAAGATAAAATTAAGATCTAGGGTTTCATACATAAGAGATTTCTTTCTTCATTTGAAGGCATCTAATAGAATTTGAGAAAAATCTTTTGGAGAAAATACAAGGAGCCTTCTATGTAGTGAAAGAGTAGATCATTGGAGTCTTCAATAACAATCAATGACACCTATCAATAATTCATCAAGCATCCTTTCATCAATTAGGGGCTTTTGAATATGTAGGAAAGTAATAGGAGATCATCGACATAAGATTGGCTTGTACCTCTCCCTTGGGGTTGGGTATGGTTTTATGTTGTTTCTATGTCTTTGTATGAGCTTCATTACATCACATTGATTTACATTCATTCTTTAGATCATTTTTAATCATTGATTTAGAGCATTTAATTTGTTAATTAACAAAGTAAATGCTCTAAATCAATAATGAAATCGGTTATTTTACTATACAAATCAGCTATTTTTTTAATTGGAAAATCACCAAAATAGTGGTTTGACTAAGGCAAAACCCCATATAGCCACCCAAAACCGTATTTTCAGCTATAGGTGCAGATTTGGGATCCAAGTGTCACTGCAACTTTTAAGACCTACAGAGCACACAGAGACTATTTCGAGGGTCAAATTTGGTCAGAAACCCCTGGGATAGGGGCATGGCACCCTGGTCCTCCCTATTTTCAGTAGAGTTTGGCAAATCAGTAGTTTAGAATCCAGAGATCTCAATCTGTCAAGTACAGCTTCCAGTCTGTAGAATCAGGACAGGGGCGTAGCACTCCAGTCCCAAACATTTTTGCTTAGATTTCTAGTGTAGGTGCACATATAATTTTTTCTCTTAATCTATAGTTTTCAGCAATATATCAGTTATTATCAGTTCTGTATTTCTAAATTAGGGTTGTTTATGCATACTTGTATTCTAGGTTAAAATTCAAATCTGCACTTTGCATCACTTCTTCCTCTCATTTGCAGCAAAGGAATAGAAACACTAAGAGGTAATCCTTGATTCTCTCTTCCTCACAAGAATTTTCTGAAGTGTGTTACCTTCCTAAGCTCTTTTGTATTCCATAGTGTGTACATCAGAGTGGGATTAGGGCTTGTTTGGTAAGTCTCACTTTTTCCCCTGCACATTTTGGTGAACCCGATGTGAAGCCAATATTAGTTTCATTACATTACATTTTTATATCTAGACTTATCATCTTTCATTTTTCTTTATAAACATAAAATTCCAAAACAAAGTGAAAAAATTCATGAAAAAAGGAAAAAAAAAATTTCCCTTTATTTGCTTGCGTTGTGTGTTTAAATTTCATTCAATTTCCATTTCAAAATGTTAGATTTATTTGCAAGATGTTCATGCTTTTGATAATTTATGCAATTATGTTGATTATGAGTTTAGTAAGGATGAATTAGATGAAGCTCTACATGAGTTTTTGAACCCTAAGCCTTCTAAACCCTCATTTTGCCAAAAACTAATCAACCTTGTTACTATGCCATTTTGTGGTGATGAGAAGGATAAGTTGAGTGATTCCTCTCATGGGTACATTCCTATCAAATCCTCCATTAGATATAGAAACATGGTTTCCTACAATAATTCCTTTTATGAGGATATGTCTCCCTTTGAATCAAAAGATAAACCTTTCAATCGATATGACCAAAAAGAGCTAATGGAAAAGCTGAAGAAAAAAAAAGAGAAAAGCATTGAAGACCAAAGTAAAACCATGGAATGTGAAAAGATTGCTAGAGATAATGTTGTATTGAAGAATGAGATGCAATCCATTATTATGAAGATGACTAAGGATATTTGTTACGTCATAAATTGTACACCCTTGCTAGGGTGGTACAATTCCACTCTTGGTTTAGCACCCGCCTTAGTGTGTTTTACATCTTACATTTCTAATTGTTGAAATGTGGCAACTGATCAGCAAAGTACTATACACTCAGCATGTATCCTTGCTGGGGTCTGGGGTTGGGTCAGGCCTCGGGCAAGGGTTTGGGGGCAGGAGCCCCCTAGAAAAAAAAAATTGGGTATTTTTTTTGTTGATGAAAACTGACATTGTAATAAAACCCTAAAAAGGTTGACTTTGTTTTTGCCCTAAAAACACATGTTATAAGCGGCTGGGATGCTTAAGGCATTGTAAGATTGATGTACTATTTTTGTTGGATAATAAGAAAGGTTGGACGGCTGTGTATGGTGGACGTAACCCATTCTGGGTGAACCACGTTAAATCTCTGTGTTATCTGTGTCCTGTTTTATTTCTTTATCTTTTTGTATTTAAATTTGCATATAATTGTTAGTTCATATTTGCTTCGGATCTGCTTGAAACCCTAACACTAATCCCTTTTAAGTATTTAATTAATCAATTTAATTAAATCTAAATCCATATTTCATCACTTCACACATCATAAAGTTGGGCCCTTTATCCTAAGTGTGCCCCTTTTTCATCTTATTCCTTCAGTTAATCATTAAATCATAAACCCTAATTATGTCCTATTTTGATCTTTAAGGCCCAATTTTGCATATCAAAACATCTCAGAATTAGTTGTAGCTTTGGGATTCACTCTAATATCATCATATCTAACGGCCCTGAAAAATTTGGTAAAAAGTTGGTCGGAAAGTGTGCAAATGCAAGACGAGCCCCTACATTTTTCCTGAAATTTTGAGAGCACAATTCTATGATATTATAATGCTTAACCCCAAAAGATTGGCAAGAAATTCAAATCCTATGTCAGCCTAAAGATAAAATTAAGATCTAGGGCTTCATACATAAGAGCTTTCTTTCTTCATTTGAAGGCATCTAATCGAATCTGACAAAAAGATTTTGGAGAAATTACAAGGAGCCTTTTATGTAGCAAAATAGAAGATCTTTGGAGTCTTCAACAACAATAAATGATGCCTATCAATAATTCATCAAGCATTCTTTCATCAATTGGGGGCTTTTGAAGATATAGGAAAGTAATAGGAGATCATCGATATAAGATTGGCTTGTACCTCTCCCTTGGGGTTGGGTATGGTTTCATGTTGTTTATATGTCTTTTTATTAGCTTCATTACATCAATTTGATTTACATTCATGCTTTAGATCACTTTTCATCATTGATTTAGAGCATTTACTTTGTTAATTAACAAAGTAAATGCTCTAAAGAGTAAACCCTAATTGCTTGTAATTAACAAAGTAAATGCTCTAAAACAATGATGAAAATGACTATTTTACTATACAAATCGGCTATTTGTTGAGGTGGAAATCACCAAAATAGTGGTTTGACTAAGGCAAAACCCCATATAGCCACCCAAAACCCTATTTTCAGCTACATGTGCAGATTCGGGATCCAAGTGTCGTTGCAACTTTTAAGACCTGTAGAGTGCACAGAGACTATTTTGAGGGTCAAATTTGGTTGAAAACCCCTGGGATAGGGGTGTGGCACCCATGTCCTCCCTTTTTTCACTAGATTTTGGAAAATAAGTAGTTCAAATTCCAAAGATCTCAATCTGTTAGGTACAACTTTCACTCTGCAGAATCAAGACAGGGGTGTAGCACTCTAGTCCTGGGCATTTTTTCTTAGATTTCTAGTGTAGGTGCACATCTAAATTTGTCTCTTAATCTATAGTTTCAGCAATATATCAGTTATTCTTAGTTCTATATTTCCAGATTAGGGTTGTTTATGGATACTTGTATTCTAGGGTAAAATTCAAATCTGCACTTTGCATCACTTCTTCCTCTCATTTACAGCAATGGAATAGAAACCCTAAGAGGTAATCCTTGGCTCTCTCTTCCTCACAAGAAGTATCTGAAGTGTGTTATCTCCCTAATCTCTTTCATATTTCATAGTTTGTACATGAGAGTGGGATTAGGGGTTGTTCTCTTAGTCTCACTTTTTCCCCTACACATTTTGGTGAACCCGACGTGAAGGCAATCTCATTTTCATTTCATTGCATTGTTATATCTATACTTTGTTGGCTTGATGATGATTTTAATGTATTCATCACTTATTGTCATTGATGAAAAACTATCAGACACATTGGTACTTTATGTCAACTGGTATGTTCTTAAGAGACAACCTATGGCTACACTAAGTTGACATCAAAATAAAGATGAAGATGAAGATGGAGATCGAGCAAAAGATTCCAGGACAATGGTTCACATGTTTTGTTCCAACTGGTATTGACCATTCTAACCGATATCTGATTTTGTGATGAGTTACCAACACCAATTTCTTGGCGGTCATTTTTGTGATGAGTTTTGATCACTTGTCTAGATACACTGCACCTAGAAAATTGTCTTTTGATTTCCTTAGTTTGACATAAGATTTGAATGTCGATTTTAAGACATCTCAGTGAATCATTTGGAATATATAGAGAATGAGTATGGTTATGATGTTATGCAAATACTGATATGCATCAAGAGTGAAAGCTTTTGTTGAAGCACAATAAATGTTAAGATGAAGAGCAATGTTGAATGTAGTTAGAAGGATCTAATCAAGCAAGTGTTGTGCTACTCAGAACAAATCAAACCATTCTTGTTGTTTTCTAATCATTACAATAGAATCAAATCCCCTAACTGGGTAAGCTCTAACAAGGTGATCCATTAGTTTGTATTCTCAAATTTTCCAACGATGTTACTCCTAACAGGGTAGTACTCTTAACAGGGTATAAGCTTCTAATCAAGCTTTGGGATCTCTAACAAGATTCGCTCCTAGCAGAGCACTTTGTAGACCTTAACCGGTTAGTTATCTATGACTGTAGATAATTAACTTGTGAGTTCCATCTCACTATGTTTTTTTACCTAATTGGGTTTTCCATGTATAAACACTTGTGTTATGGTGGATGCTTTAATTTTTGTGGATATTGTTGTATCATTTTGGATAGCATGTATTTTGTTTAAATGCTTGGTTAAGCTCATCTATAGGTTAGTGTTTGAAGTAGTGTTTTATTTGGTGTCACTAATTCAACCCCCCCTCAGTGCTTTTCAATTCCATCAGACTTAGCTTCTTTCATTTTTCTTTATAAACATAAAATTCCAAAACAAAGTGAAAAAATTCAAGAAAAAAGAAAAAGAGATTTTCCTTTATTTGCTTGCATTGTGTGTTTAAATTTCATTCAATTTGCATTTCAAAATGTTAGATTTATTTGCAATATGTTCATGCTTTTGATAATATATGAAATCATGTTGATTATGAGTTTTGTAAGGATGAATTAGATGAAGCTCTAGATGATTTTTTGAACCCTAAGCCTTCTAAACCCTAATTTTTCCACTTTGTTACTATGCCATTTCATGGTGATGAGAAAGATAAGTTCAATGATTCCTCTCATAGGTACATTCCTATCAACTCCTCTACTAGATCTAGAAACATGATTTCCTACAACAATTCCTTTTATGAGGATATGTCTCCCTTTGAATCAAAACATAAACCTTTCAATTGATATGACCAAAAAGAGATGATGGACAAGCTGAAGGAAAAACAAGAGCAAAGCATTGAAGACCAAAGTAAAATTGAGGAATGTGAAAAGATTTCTAGAGAGAATGTTGTATTGAAGAATGATATGCAATCCATTGTGATGAAGCTGACTAAGGATATTTGTTACATCATAAATTATACACTCATGCTAGGGTGGTACAATTTCATGCTTGGTTTAGCACACACCTTAGTGTGTTTTGCATCTTACATTTCTAATCCCTTTTAATTATTTAATTAATCAATTTAATTAAATCTAAATCCATATTTCATCACTTCACACATCATAAAGTTGGGCCCCTTTTTCATCTTATTCCTTCAATTAATCATTAAATCATACACCCTAATTATGTCCTATTTTGATCTTTAAGGCCCGATTTTGCATATCAAAAACATATCAGAATCAGTTGTAGCTTTGGGAGTTGCTCTAATATCATCATATCTAACAGCCCTGAAAATTTGGTGAAAAGTTGGTCGAACTGTGTGCAAATCCAACACGGTCCCCAACATTTTTCCCAAAATTTTGAGAGCACAATTCTATGATATTATAATGCTTAACCCCAAAAGATTGGTAGGAAATCCAAATCCTAGGTCAGCCTAAAGATAAAATTAAGATCTATGGTTTCATACATATGAGCTTTATTTCTTCATTTGAAGGCATCTAATCGAATCTAAGAAAAATCTTTTGGAGAAATTACAAGGAGATTTCTATGTAGCAAAAGAGAAGATCTTTGGAGTCTTCAACAAAAATCAATGACACCTATCAATAATTCAACAAGCATTCTTTCATCAATCGAGGGCTTTTGAAGATATAGGAAAGTAATAGGAGATCGTTGACATAAGATTGGCTTGTACCTCTCCCTTGGGGTTGGGTATGGTTTCAAGTTGTTTCTATGTCTTTGTATGAGCTTCATTACATTAATTTGATTTACGTTAATGCTTTAGATCACTTTTCATCATTGATTTAGAGCATTTACTTTGTTAATTAACAAAGTAAATGCTCTAAAGAGTAAACCCTAATTGCTTGTAATTAACAAAGTAAATTCTCTAAATCAATGATGAAATCAGCTATTTTACTATACAAATTGGCTATTTATTGAGGTGGAAATCACCAAAATAGGGGTTTGACTAAGGGAAAACCCCATATAGCCACCCAAAACCCTATTTTCAGCTACAGGTATAGATTCAAGATCCAAGTGTTGCTGTAACTTTTAAGACATCTAGAGCACACAAAGACTTTTTTGAGGGTCATATTTGGTCAAAAACACCTAGGATAGGGGTGTGGAACCCTTGTCCTCCCTATTTTCATTAGAGTTTGGCAAATCAGTAGTTTGAAATCCTGAGATCTCAACCTGTCAAGTACAGCTTCCAGTCTGCAAAATCAAGATAGGGGCGTAGCACTCTGGTCCTAGACATTTTTGCTCACATTTCTGGTGTAGGTGCACATCTAAATTTTTCTCTTAATCTGTGGTTTTCAGCAATATATCAGTTACTCTCAATTTTGCATTTCCAGATTAGGGTTGTTTATGCATACTTGTATTCTAGGTTAAAATTCAAATCTGCACTTTGCATCACTTCTTCCTCTCATTTGCAGCAAAGGAATAGAAACCCTAAGAGGTAATCCTTGGCTCTGTCTTCCTCACAATAAGTATCTAAAGTGTGTTAGCTCCCTAAGCTCTTTCATATTCCATAGTGTGTACATGAGAGTGGGATTAGGGCTTGTTTGCTTAGTCTCACTTTTTCCCCTACACATTTTGGTGAACCCTACGTGAAGCCAATATTAGTTTCATTACATTGCATTGTTATATCTAGACTTATCTTCTTTCATTTTTTTTTATAAACATAAAATTCCAAAACGAAGGGAAAAAATTGAAGAAAAAAGAAAAAAAGAGATTTCCCTTTATTTGCTTGCATTGTGTGTTTAAATTTCAGTCAATTGCCATTTCAAAATGTTAGACTTATTTGCAATATGTTCATGCTTTTGATAATGTATATAATTATGTTGATTATGAGTTTAGTAAGGATGAATTAGATGAAGCTCTAGATGAGTTTTTGAACCCTAAGCCTTCTAAACCCTCATTTTGCCAAAAACTAATCAACCTTGTTACTATGCCATTTTATGGTGATGAGAAAGATAAGTTGAGTGATTCCTCTCATGGGTACATTCTTGTCAACTCCTCCACTAGATCTAGCAACATGGTTTCCTACAAAAAATCCTTTTATGAGGATATGTCTCCCTTTGAATCAAAAGATAAACTTTTCAATTGATACGACCATGCTTTGTTGGATGATGGCCTTGATGATTTTAAGTCTTTTCCTAAATCTTCAAATCAGAACCATACATCTAAAAGGTTAATTAACATGGTAAATTTGAATAAACATATCAAGCCTCTTTTTCTAGTCCAAGGTGCTTATCCTTTCTCAACCTCACAACTTCCCGTTGGGCCCATATACAATTTTTATTCCATATGCGTCCCTGTATGAAGTTATGTTTGTCTAGTTCATCGGTCAAGATTTTGCTTAAATTTTTGCTCTTGTCATTCAGTCCTTGTTAGGTTTCATTGCATTGAACTTGAACCTTGAACTTGAACTTGAACCTTTTTGGTTCAAGGTTCAAAGTTCAATGGGTGTTCTTTTTCGAGTGTCTCTTCTCCCGCACAAGTTTAAGCTTTGCTATTTCTAGTTGGCATTTTGCATTCTTTGAACTTTGAACTTGAACCTTTTTGGTTCAAGGTTGAAGTTCAACATCCGTCCTGTTAATATCTTTTTGTGATGATTGCGCAAGGCTCTGAGTTTTATGTATTGGTTCCTTGGGAGGCATGTGACTTGCCACGTGGTGATGGCGTAGAATTTCAGAACATGATAGACGACCGCCAAGGGAAGGATTTCTAATAATTTGAAATCTGCCATTTATGGAAAGTATGTGTGAAGATCTATTGTGTCAGAAGAGAAGTGACTTAACAGATAAGGCATACCTCAGCATAATCATTTCAAATTAACTTCACACAAACAAGGAGTAATGAAGGCAGTTTTAGTAATGACGGGTAAGATTTTCTCCGCTTTAAAAACTGAGTTGTTGCCTCATCGGAATTATTATTTTTGTGGGAAGATTTTGAGAAGGAGTTTTTGGAGCAGGAAAATTAGGCAGTGATAGAGGTTTACAAAGAGCAGAGGAAGGTATGTTCGACAATTTTCTAAATTGCTGCAATTTGTTTTAAAAGATCTGGGTGTTGTTTAGCTGCTTGTTTTTGTTTTCAATTTCCTTCTTCGCCTAGGATTGATTTGGGAAAAACCACGAACCAAAATATGAGGCCCGTTTTACCCAAATTGATGAGTTCATCTTCCCTTGTAAGCTCTTTACCAGAGTTGGGTGACACAGCCCTGGTTCAACCAGATTTAGAGGTCTTTCTGGAGAGAGTAAAGAATTCAACCACAGACCTCATGATGAGAGTTGTGGCTCAAAGCAGATTATTACAAGCCGCCACCTTCCCCACAGCCGCTCCCTACCCAGAGTTAGTCTTAGAATGCATGAATCATTACCACAAGGGCAATAGGTGCATAAGGAGAAATGATGGTGAAGTCTTGTTGTCTATTGATAGACAAACGGTAATGGTAGCCATGGGTATTCCACACCAGGAACCTTTTGAAGACTAGATCATTAGTAAATCTTATGGGATCTTCTCTAAGAAGAAGTAATATTATAGAACAGTGATTGCCCAAAATTGGCTCGTGAAATTCCAAAAATGGGGCTCGAGACTGCCGAGACCTTTAACCCGTGAACATTTAATTCCAGCAATATGAGATTTGCTCATACTGTTGAGTAGGGTGAAGGGTAATTCTCACTCTTTTTACTGGGAAGACTGGATGTATTTCTTCATCCAGGTCACTCTGGATAGTAGCCGATTCATTGACTGGGGAACCGTTATTGCTGAAAGATTACACGAGGGTTTGAGCAATTATCTTGGAATGCCTAATTTTTATGTCATCTTATCTACTATACATGCTTGCCTGTGTGAGAGAGTGTTTGGGGTTATCACTTGTAAAATGGGTTCAAGGCATGAGGATCTATGAGTATCATCCTAGTTTAACTTTGAAAGGGCATGTTGATGATTATCTTTGCTGGAATGATGTTTTCACTGGAAGGCTGACCTTTGAGTTATAGGGAAATTTGCATAGAAGAATGTCTGCAGAAGCAGTTGAGCTCGTCAACATATATGGCAGTTTCTTTATACAGTTCAACCATTTCACTTATTTAAGAGTCAGAGGATTTAAGGGTGAACCCTTTAGACTTCCTAGGTATGTCTCAGACTCTAGCATATTGATCGAAGAATCTAGACAGCTTGCTTACATTGCAAAAGATTATGGTGAGGACTCCGACACAAGTGGGATCTTTCCCATTGATTTAGGTCATTATAGTTGCAAGTCAATCTTTGATGCATTGAACCTTGAATTTGAATTTAAAAGGTTCCATTTGAAGTCCTTTGCAAAGAGGGATAACTTTGATAGCAGGGGTTTCATTGCTCAATATGTAAATAAAGCAGTACCTGATCAACATGTTCCTCAGTTGGAGGATTATTGGGAGGGTTGCCAGGATGAATTTGAAGTACGGAGAAGGAGTTGGCCTAGGTTAACTCTGAAGCAAATTCACGACATGAAGTTGCCTATGGATACCTCAGATGTCACCTCCAATGGTGAAGATATCCTTGACTCAGAGTTTATGAAACGAGTTCATAATGAACCTCTTCTGGAAATAGATTGGAACAAGAAGATGGGCAACAATGTTCAGACACGTAGTTTTGGTGTAATCCGAAGGACAAAAAATTGGCTTAGGGGTCGCTGTTTTCACCCAGTGCGAGCCACCAGTTCAAAAAGCAAAAGTAGGAAAAGGAGTACTGCAAGTAAAATTTCTATTGTGACTAACATTCCCATTTCTGATGTAGGAAAGGCACAAGAAAGGATTAAAGAAGAGAAACTTAACATTGGGATGAGCTTTCTGTTGTTGGTCGGGTTACCAGATCGAGATCTAAGAAGGGTTTTAAACCGTTAGTTTCTCAACTCATTCTAGATTTAGACCCAGAGGAAACACCAAAAAATGGCATCGCCTATCTCTGAAGTGGAAAAGGTTTCAATTGACATAGACACTATTTTTCAAGACTTAGGAACACTCAAAATCTAGTCTCATATAGACCATACTACGCCACCATCCTCAGCAGGGTTTCCATCCATGTCTTCAAAAGAACTAACCTTAGCACCAAAATGGCTAAGTGATTCCATCACCAGGAAAAGGAATGTAGTTCTGATTTTAGTTTCAATGGAGGACACTATAAGAAAATATTTGGGAAGGTCTACAAAGCCCAAAAAGTTAAAAATAGAGGCAATGATTGACTTTGATGAAAATACTAAGCATTGGACTACTGACATTGCTAGACTCGAGCCTAAAAAAGATGCTGCTACGGCTTCAGAAGCAGATGATGCTATTAAACAAATAGATTTGGGAATCAGAACTAGAGCCGTGGATGTTAAGCACTTGGAGTCTTCCATCAAATGAATCATCTCCCATACCTGGAAGGATGAGAGGGATAAGGCTGAGTTGAAACAAAGTTTAACACAAATGGCTCAGTATATCCATACTTTGCAGAACAACCCATTGCCATTATCCCAACATTTAGGTCCTTTTAGTCCAAAGTCACCTAGCAATCAAAAATTCCTGGATGAGGTTCAATGGAATAGAATGATCCCTGAGGTTTTCTCAAAATGGCTCACCACAATTATGTGCCAAGAACCAATTACATAACCAACTTGGTCAAGATTTTTTAAGGATGCCAATAAGGTCACCAAAGCCTTAGACTTCGACTTGATCTCATGGCAGAAGGAGAAGTCCAAATGGGCTGTGATTTCAAAGTAGATGCGGGATATTCAACGTTATGGGTTAATGAACTTTCTTGCTGAAAACCAAGTGTCGGGACTAAATGAAGATGTTATGTTAATTTGCAAGGAGAGTATTGAATGGCACAATTAGATTATTGAGCAGGGTTATAGCGAGTCGACCAGTCTACGTGATGAATTAACAGCCTTGAGGGTGACCATGCAGAAGGACTTACACTGTGTGGATGTTCAATTACTTAAGGAAGGTGGTGAAACTCTAGAAGACACCATGGAGATGATTAACTAGTTCAGCAGCCACATCAGACAAATCAAGATGGATAAATCCTTGTTCGTGTAAGCTTTCACGAGGATCTCTAAGGTGGAATCGATGCTCACCATTTGCCTCAATCATCTGGATTCTCATAGAGATAAAGTGCAAATGGTGAGGAGAAAGAAGGAGCTATGGAAACATAGGGTTATTCATATCAGTTTGCCACACGTAACAGTAATCCAGGAGTTTTCAAAAGTGCACCAAGAGTGGAGCGTGGCCAAGGTGGTGATGGTGTCTATTTAGGACACTAACCCGAGTGATCACACCGAAATAGAGCAGACTACATGACTAGCACTGCTGGCAGTTGTTTGCCAGCAAGCCTAGTTATTCTCTTTAAATTTTGGTTGTTATAGTTAGGGTGGTTTTTTGTTAACTCCTATGAGTTAATATTTACTTTGGTTAAAAGAACTATTGGGTCTGGTGACCTATAAATATTTGATGTAATGACTTGATATGGGTTCACTAAGTTTTTGAAAAAGACTATCTTTAAGACTAGCTAAGAACATTTTGTGTATGAAGAAAGTGAATGATCATCTGTGAATGTGAAATCTTTTTAACAGCTATTTTCAGTTTCAAATCTGTGTGTTTGATTTTTGAAGTTTGATTTCTATGTAAATCTATTTCAAAGAAGAAGTTGTTATACTTTATATATGTGCAAGAAACTATTGGCTAAGTTCATCTTTATAAGTTTTTTCATTTCGTTTTAGTGTTCATATGAAGTTTGTCGGCTTTATATAAAAAGTTATGTATGGATCAGTGCTTGCATTCATCTTGTATTGATTGGATTATGCAATTGCCTTTAAGTGCTTTTTGGTGAAAAGCATTCTATTGATTATATGTAATTTGGACCTGAATGAATATTCACTAGAGGGAGTTGTACCTAAATTCAGAGGTTAATCAATTAGATGATTTTCCAAGTGTTTGGTGAAAAGTTTGTCTTCTCTTCTATGATTTGCAGTGCTTTAAATTAAATAGATAAGAAAAGACCAATCTGTTTACCAATAGATTTTTGGCGACTCTGTTGGGGATCGAAGAGAATAATTAGTTTTGTTTTAAAAAAAATAGATCCTCATTGTAGTGTACTCTGTTCTTCATAAATTGTATTGCCTCTTGAAGGGTTTTTTCCTATGTTGCAAGCAAACCTAAACTAGGTACAAGAGGAACAAAATAACATTACCTCAGAGCTGGATACTCTAACCTGGAGGCATAGAAGAAGTTGAGCAGAATATGACAGAATAAGTGCTTTTCTTAGCGAGATAGAAGGACAATTGGATCAGCCTATGTTAATCATTGAAAGAATAGTATTTCCTAGGGTTTTCTTTATCCATGTCCTTGATAATCAATTTCAGATTCCTAGACGTTTGTTGCTCTGATCGTTTCATACTGGACTCCACACCATATACTAGATCCGAGAGGAGAGGAGGGGTTTTTGATCCTATTTTTGAAGTATTGCAGAATCTAAGCTCTCAACCCACCTTCTCACCTCAGCAAAGAGCAAGGAGTAGATCTCCATCTCCTTTGTCATCATCACCAATGTCTCCAGTTTGTCAAGCATTGGTTCTGCACGGTGTTTCTATACCCATTTCATTTAATCCTACTCCCCTTAATATTATACTTCCAATGGTGGCCAATAACCCTTGGGTGGCAACTGTAGGCCCATTGAACTTAGGTTTGAACCTTAACCCCTTGCCAAAAGCTTCCAGAAATCATTTGCCCAAATTTAGTGGGGATGGGATGGTCACGGTAGATGAGCATTTGAATGCTTTCAGTGTAGCCTATGGAGTGGTAGCGGTTCAACATGAAGATGTGGCTATCAGGCTGTTTATCCAAACATTGATAGGAGTTGCGGCTGATTGGTTTTATTATTTGCCGAATAGTGTGATAATGACCTGGTAGGATTTGAAGACAAGGTTCGAAGCTAGGTTCAAGGTAGCTGAAGATGAACACTCCCTTCTAGCTCAGTTATCCCAATTGAAAAAGGAACTTCCTAAATCTATGAGGGAATTTGTGGCAAGATTTGATAAGATTCTACATAAGATTCTGGTTAACCAAAAACCTTCAGATGATAATCTCAAATGTTTTTTTATTAATTCAATGCCCTCTGAAATAAGTTTCTTGATACGTAGGCAAAGGGTTGCTGATTTGAATGCCGCTAAAACTCTCGCAGTTGAATTAGAGGATGATTTGATTACTACGGGCAAATGGAAACAAGAAGTACAAACATCTAATACTCAAACTGTTACTTCCTCGGATCCTATTATTCAATGGTTACTGAATGATGTAATTTCTCTAAAGAGATAGGCTCCTAAAGCAAATACTTCCTATTCCCAACCATATCAAGATATCCCTAGAAAATATCCTAATCAACAGGGAGGAGGTGGAGGAAAAAAATTACAATTACCCCCTGTTCAACAAAGACTTTCTATTGAAGCACCACCACTTAAGACAAATTCTTGTGTGTTTCATTTAACTGATGAACATGATGGATCTTCGTGCCCGAAGATGGTTCATTTTTCTCAAATGATCAGTAAAGGGGAAACAACCTTAGAAGTGGATGAAGTAGGTTCCCAAGGTATGCCTGGCGACTTTGAAATTCATTATATGGAATATGTTTTGAACTCAGGGAGGGGAGGAAACATGTTGGTATCCTTGGAAGACTCTTCATATGCAATTCTTACAATAACACAACAAAATTTGAGATCTCAAGATTTTGTAGCACCCATACACAGTTCTGAGAAGGGAAAATAAATCTTGGCCCATCATGGAGGTATGTCAAAAATGGTTCCAAGAGTTACTCCTTCAAGTTCTAATTCTTTTACTAACCCTTTTGATATCATTGAGTTTTGCAAGACATCTTGTGTTCAGATTTCTTCGGCTGAATATTTGAAGTTAAACCCGAGAGAACTAGATAGATTGGTAGAATTTGTTAAAGGGGATGATGCCCATGCCTTAGCAAGTGAAACCCATACACCAACGAGTGTTGATTCTCCACCTCATGCTAATGTCAGTCCTGCTCTAGTAGCCCTTGAGAGATCATCAAGGTCTACTCATTTGCAAGATGATCTCCTTGAACCCAACCTTGAAAATAAACTAGAACCTTTCTATGTGTCTTCATATATTAACGGGCATAAGTTGAGTAATTGCATAATTGACTCGGGAGCATCCGATAATGTCATGCCTTCAGCTGTAGCAAAATCTTTAGGTTTAACCCTAACAAAGACCTTTGGCAAATGTTACTCCATGGACTCCAAGTAAGTTCCTTTATTAGGACAAATTAAAGTTGCTCAGATTGCCCTAGTAGCACATTGTGCCAAGAGAATCAAGTTGACAATCCTAGTGGCTGACATTCCTGCTAGCTATGGTATGTTGTTAAGTCACACTTTTTGTAAAGACATGGGAGGGGAAATTAAGATGGATTGGTCTCAAGCGGTGATCACAGTCAAAAAATAGAGAGTCCTTTTGCACCCTAAAACAAAGGCTAAGTACATAGTCTTTCCTTCTGATGATCCGAAAGCTCAAATTTTGTATCAAGATTGTGGCTTTGGTAATTACATGATAACAAATGATCCTCAGGAGGAGAGTATGTCACTAAATGCAGGGAAGTCAAATGAGATTTGGTCTATGGAATTTGACGGGAGTTGCTCAGCCTCTGGGTCAGGAGCTAGGGTTGTATTGATACCTCCTCATGGAAAGGTCATTCCTTACTCCTTCAAGTTGGAATTCCAGAACATGAATACTACAACTAAGTATGAGGCCTTGTTATTAGGTTTGGCTGAAGCAAGGAGGTTACAGATCAAAATGTTGAAGGTGAGAGGTGATGCAAAACTTATTGTTAAACAGGTAAGCGGCTTGTTCGCGGTCAAAAATGAGAGATTAAGACACTACAGGAACCATGTTTGGGATGAGATCAAAGCCTTTGATGCTTTTTCAATTGAAGCTATTCCTAGGGAATTTAATTCGAGGCAGATTCTTTGGTGGTATCTACAGCCTTGCTAGTTCCACATCCAAAATTCACAACCGACACTTACAGTGTTGAACTAGTGTATAGACCTAGTGTGTCAATAATTCTGAGTCTTGGCAGGTGTTTGAAAATGATAAATAGATTCAGAATTTTCTACAATGCACTGATATTTTTACATCCTTGTTTTATGAAGGATCGGAGGCAAGTTACAAAGAGTTTTCTCCTGATACAATAGAAGGGGTACATGATGGAATGTTGTAGTTGAAAGGAAACAAAATTCCAAGAGGTTTAGTTTCTCTCAAACATCTTTTCAACAAGAAAGATGGATATGTTAAGTGAAGAGACAAGGAGGCTCCTATGGTTCAAAGCTTTGGTGAATATGAGCAAATCAATATTGGTACCAATGAGGATCCTAAATTTGTTAATTTGGGAAAGTGCTGTTCTGAAATAGAAAGAAGAAAGTTCATTGATCTACTGGTTGAGTTTAAGGAAGTTTTTGCATGGAGTTACAATGTTCTGAAGAACTTTAGAGATATTACATTCCAAAATCAAATTCCTTTGAAGCCAGGGGTTAATCCATTTCGACAGAAGTTAAGGAATTTTAATCCAAAGGTAGCAGAAGCAATTTTTCATGAGGATGATAAGATGCTGAAGGCTCGGATAATTTATCCTCTTCACCATTCTACCTGGATTGTGAATATAGTTCCTATTTGAAAGAAAAATGGTGAAATACGAATCTGTGTTGATTTTAGGAATTTAAATCAAGCAAGTTTGAAGGATAATTATCCCCTGCCGGCCATGGATCATATTTTACAAACTGTTTCTGAGTCAGAAATGATGTCTATGTTAGACGGTTTCTCTGGGTATAATCAGATTAGTGTTGCAGAGCAAGATCAACACAAGACAGCCTTTAAAACCCCCTGGGGTACCTTTGCCTATAACAGGATGCCTTTCGGGTTGATTAAGGCAGGGGCAACTTTTCAAAGAGCGATGGATCTTTCCTTTGGGAATTTGAGGAATAAGATTATTGTGGTGTATTTAGATGATTTAATTGTATTCTCCAAAAAAAGGAAGCATCATGTGCGGGATTTGAGAAAGGTTCTTGTGAGATGTAGAGAGCATGGGGTATCTTTAAACCCTAAAAATCCATTTTTGGTGTCACAGAAGGAAAGCTTCTAGAACATATTATTTCGCAAGAAGGAGTAAAGGTTGATCCATAGAGGGTAAAGGAAATACAACAACTTAGCCTTCCCTCGAATAGAAATGGAGTAAGGTCTTTCTTTGGATAGGTGAACTCTTGAGGCGTTTTATTCTTGATTTCGCTGAAACTACCAGGTACATTGTGAATATAATGAGTGAGAAAGTAGCCTTTAAGTGGAATGAAGCTGGTAGAAAAGATTTTGAAGAGATTAAGAAGGAAATTGCACATGCGCCTACCTTGGTAAATTTAGACTTTAATAAGGACTTTATTATTTACTTCTACGCATTCGAACATACTATGTCTAGGATTTCGGTGCAAAAAGGAGAAGATAATGAAGAGGTGCTGATTTCCTTTATGAGTATTCCCTTGAAGAAACATGAGTTGAAATACTCACAGATAGAGAAATAGGCTTATGCGGTAGTAAAAGTTGTAAAGCAGTTCAGGTATTATATACTCCACTCACATGCAATTGTTTTTGTTCCAATTCTGCAGTAAAGGCTGTTTTAACTCAACAAGATGTGGGCATCAACAATAGAGCATCTTGGGTCTCCAAGATATAGGAGTTCAATTTAGATATCAAGCCCACTAAACTAGTCAGAGGACAAGGCCTCTATAATTTGATGGCAGAAAATGAGTCTAAAGAGGGGAACAATTTACCTTTAACTCTATTCATTGATCATCAGGATTCTTGGTTCACCAATGTAACGTATTATCTTACATATGGAGATTTTCAAGATCATCGTTCTCCCAGGGAAAAAAGGAACTTGAGGTTGAAAGATGAAAAGTATGTTATCTTAGATAACATATTATACAAGAAAGGTTTGGATGGCACATTCCTCTGATGTGTGGATAAACTGCACCAAGAAGCTCTATTGAAAACTTTTCATAATGAAGCATGCAGGGGCCATTTTTCCTCTACAGTTACTACGTACAAAATTTTGAAAAACTGTTACTATTGGTTAGGAATGTTCTGGGATGCATACGCTTGGGTGGCAAGGTGTGAGAAATGCAAGTTGTTCACAGGTAAACCACAATTGGCCGCCTTGCCTTTGAGGCCCATGATAATTGAAGAACCATTTAAGCAGTGGGGACTAGATTTTGTTGGTCCTTTGAATCCTGTTTCCAGTGCAGGACACACTCACATATTGACAGCGATGGATTATTTCACTAAGTGGGTGGAGGCGATCCCAGTAAAGAAAACTACCTCAAAAATTGTGTGTGCATTCCTTATGGAGAATATTATTATCATGTTTGGAGTCCCTCAGAAAATAGTTATGGATAATGCATCCAATTTCTCTTCATCTGAGTTGAGTTTATTTTTCTATGATCATGGGATTTCTTTGGCACATGCTTCTGATTATTATCCACAGGATAATGGTCAGGAAGAATCAAGTAACAAAAACCTAATCAACATCATGAGGAAGTTGGTGAGTGAAAACTTCAGGGATTGACATAAGAAGTTACATGAAGCATTATGGGAAGATGAAACTTCACTGAAACGAGCCATAGGGATGTCACCATTCGAGTTGGTATATGGTATTGGTGCACAACTCTCTCTTCCTTTGGAGTTAGCGGCTTCAAAACTACAGACGGTAATAGAAGATGCATTTTTCCAAAGCTCCCTTGAAAAATAGATCATGTATTTAACCAAAATTGAAGAAGAAAGAGAAAAGATGGTTGATAGGATCATAGAACATCAGATGAGAGTTAAAAGGATTTTTGATCAAAGAGCAAGGCCTAGGAAGTACATGAAAGGAGACCTGGTGTTATTATGGGATAAAAGAAGAGAACCGAAAGGTGCTCATGGCAAATTTGAGTCACTGTGGAAGGGACCTTATGTGATTCATGAGGTAAAGGGGCCTAATTCATTTAAATTGGCCTATCAGGATGGTTTTGAACTTCCCCTATCTTATAATGGGCAGGTTTTAAAATTGTATCAATTGTAAATAGGCATCCCCCGTTAGTTTGTACATATTTGTTTTTGTTGTGCTAGTTTAGGTGTGTCCATTTTTGTTGTAGGTCAATCCTTAGTTAGTTATGTTGCTAACCAGAGATTCTATGATTCATTGCTTGGTATCTTCCGACACCCAGTCCCCATGTAGAGCCACTGTTGGGCCCATATACAATTTTCATTCTATATGCGTCCTTGTATGAAGTTATATTTGTCTAGTTCATTGTCTGGTTCATCGGTCAAGATTTTGCTTAAATTTTTGCTCTTGTCATTCGGTCCTTGTTAGGTTTCACTATGTTGAACTTGAACCTTGAACTTGAACTTGAACCTTTTTGGTTCAAGGTTCAAAGTTCAATGGGTGTTCTTTTTCGAGCGTCTCTTCTCTCGTGCAATTTTAAGCTTTGCTAGTTCTAGTCAGCATTTTGCATTCTTTGAACATGAACCTTTTTGGTTCAAGGTTCAAGTTCAACATCCATCATGTTAATATCTTTTTGTGATGATTGTGCAAGGCTCTAAGTTTTATGTATTGGTTCCTTGGGAGGCATATGACTTGCCACATGGTGTCGGCGTATAATTTCAGAACACGATAGATGACCACCGCGGGAAGGATTTCTAATAATTTGAAATCTGCCATTTATGGCAAGTATGTGTGAAGATCTGCTGTGTCAGAAGACAAGTGACTTCATGGATAAGGAATACCTTAGCGTAATCATTTCAAAGTAACTTCACATGAACAAGGAGTAATGAAGACAGTTTTAGTAATGAAGGGTAAGATTTTCTCCGCTTTAAAAACTAAGTTGTTGCCTCATTGGAATTATTATTTTCATGGGAAGATTTTGAGAAGGATTTTTCAGAGCAGGAAAAGTAGGCAGCGATAGAGGTTTACAAAGAGCAGAGGAAGGTATGTTCGACAATTTTCTAAATTGTTGCAGTTTGTTTTAAAAGATCTAGGTGTTCTTTAGTTACTTGTTTTTGTTTTCAATTTCCTTCTTCGCCTGGGATTGATTTGGAAAAAAACATGAACCAAACTATGAGGCCCGTTTTACCCAAATTGATGAGTTCATCTTCCCTTGTAAGCTCTTTACCAGAGTTGGGTGACATAGCCCTAGTTCAGCTAGATTTAGAGGTCTTTCTGGAGAGAGTAAAGAATTCAACCGCAAACCCCATGATGAGAGTTGTGGCTCAGAGTGGATTATTAGAAGCCGTCGCCTTCCCCATAGCCGCTCCCTACCCAGAGTTAGTCTTAGAATGTATGAATGATTACCACAAGGGCAATAGGTGCATAAGGAGAAATGATGGTGAAGTCTTGTTGTCTATTGACAAACAGACGGTAATGGCAGCCATGGGTATTCCACACTGGGAACCTTATGAAGACTGGAACATTGGTAAATCTTATGGGATCTTCTCTAAGAAGAAGCAATATTATAGAAGAGTGATTGCCCGGAATTGGCTCGTAAAATTCCAAAAAGGGGGCTCGAGGCTGCTGAGACCTTTAACTCATGAACATGTAAGTCTAGTAATCCGAGATTTGGTCATACTGCTGAGCAAGGTGAAGGGTAATTCTCACTCTTTTTACTGGGAAGACTGGATGTATTTCTTCATCCAGGTCACTCTAGATAGTAGCCGATTCATTGACTGGGGAACCATTACTACTGAAATATTACACGAGGGTTTGAGCAATTATCTTGGAATGCCTAATTTTTATATGTCATCTTATCTGCTATACATGTTTGCCTATGTGAGAGAGTGGTCGGGGTTGTCACATGTAAAATCGGTTCAAGGCATGAGGATTTATGAGTGTCATCCTAGTTTAACTTTGAAAGGGCATGTTTATGATTATCTCCGCTAGAATGATGTTTTTTCTAGAAGGCTGACCTTTGAGTTACAGGGAAATTTGCATAGAAGAATGTTTGCAGAAGTAGTTGAGCTTGTCAACATATATGGTAGTTTCTTTATACAGTTTAGCCATTTCACTTATTTAAGAGTTGAAGGATTTAAGGGTGAACCCTTTAGACTTCCTAGGTACATCTCAGACTCCTACATATTGATTGAAGTATCTAGACAGCTTGCTTACATTGCAAAAGATTATGTTGAGGACTCCGACACAAGTGGGATCTTTCCCATTGATTTAGGTCATTATAGTTGTAAGGTAGTCTCTGATACATTGAACCTTGAACTTGAATTTAAAAGGTTCCATTTGAAGTCCTTTGTAAAGAGGGATAACTTTGACAATAGGGGTTTCATTGCTCAATATGTAAAGAAAGCAGTACCTGATCAGCATGTTCCTCAGTTGGAGGATTATTGGGAGGGTTGCCAGGATGAATTTGAAGTACGGAGAAGGAGTTGGTCTAGGTTAACTCTGAAGCAAATTCATGACATGAAGTTTCCTATGGATACCTCGGATGTCACCTCCGATGATGAAGATATCCTTGACTCAGATTTTATGAAATGGGTTCATGATGAACCTCTTTCGAAAATAGATTGGAACAAGAGATGGGCGATAGTGTTCAAACACGCACTTTTAGTGTAAACCGAAGGACGAAAAACTGGCTTAGGGGTCGCCGTTTTCAGCCAGCGCAAGCCACCAGTTCAAAAAGCAAAAGTAGGAAGAGGAGTACTGCAATTAAAATTTCTGTTGTGACTAACATTCCCATTTCTGATGCAGAAAAGGCATAAGAAAGGATTAAAGAAGAGAAACTTAACATTAGGGTTGAGCTTTTTGTTGTTGGCTGGGTTACCAAATCGAGATCTAAGAAGGGTTTTAAACCATCGGTTTCTCATCTCATTCTGGACTTAGACCTAGAGGAAACACCAAATAAGATGGCATCCCCTATCTCTGAAGTGGACAAGGTTTCAATTGACATAAACACTATTTTTCAAGACTCAGGAACACTCGAAATCCAGTCTCATATAGACCATACTATGTTGCCATCCTCAGCAGGGTTTCCATCCATGTCTTCAAAAGAACTAACCTTAGCACCAAAATGGCTAAGTGATTCCATCACCAGGAAAAGGAATGTAGTTCTGATTTTAGTATCAATGGAGGATGCTATAAGTAAATGTCTGGGAAGGTCTACAAATCCCAAAAAGTTAAAAATAGAGGCAATGATTGACTTTGATGAAAATACTAAGCATTGGATTGTTGACATTGCTAGACCAGAGCCTAAAAAAGATGCTTCTATGGCTTCAAAAGCAGAT
Source organism: Cryptomeria japonica (assembly GCF_030272615.1). Taxonomy (NCBI): domain Eukaryota; kingdom Viridiplantae; phylum Streptophyta; class Pinopsida; order Cupressales; family Cupressaceae; genus Cryptomeria; species Cryptomeria japonica. The sequence continues at coordinate 674,801,563 of NC_081410.1, read as the reverse complement.
TATGTTGTTGAACAAATAGATTTGGGAATTGGAACCAAAGTCGTGGATGTTAAGCATTTGGAGTCTTCCTCCAAATGAATCATCTCCCATACCTGGAAGGATGAGAGGGACAAGGCTGAGTTGAAACAAAGTTTAACACAAATGGTTCAGTATATCCATGCTTTGCCGAATAGCCCATTGCCATTATCCCAACATTCAAGTCCTTTTAGTCCAAAGTCACCTAGCAATCAAAAATTCCTGGATGAGGTTCAACGGAATAGGATGATCACTGAGGTTTTCTGAGAATGTCTCACCACAATTATGTGCCAGGTAACCAATTACATAACCGACTTGATCTAGATTTTTTAAGGATGCCAATGAGGTTACCAAAGCCTTGACTCTGACTTGATCCCATGGCAGAAGGAGAAGTCCAAATGGGTTGTGATTTCGAAGCAAATGCGGGATATTCAACGTTATGGGCTAATGAACTTTCTTGCTGAAAACCAAGTGTCAGGACTAAATGAAGATGTTATGTTCATGTATTGAATGGCACAATCAGATTATTGAGTAGGGTTATAGTGATTTGTCCAGTCTGTGTGATGAATTAATAGCCTTGAGGGCAACCATGTAGAAGGACTTACATTGTGTGCATGTTCAATTACTTAAGGAAGACGGTGAAACTCTGGAAGATACCATGGAGATGATTAACCAGTTCAGCAGCCACATTAGACAGTTCAAGATGGAGAAATCCTTGTCTATGGAAGATTTCACGGGGATCTCTAAGGTGGAATTGATGCTCACCATTTGCCTCGATCATCTGGATTCTCACAGAGATAAAGTGCAAATGGTGAAGAGAAAGAAGGAGCTCTGGAAACATAGGGTTATTCATATAAGTTTGCCACACATAACGGTAATCGAGGAGTTTTCAAAAGTGCACCGAGAGTGGAGCACGTCCAAGGCGGTGATGGTGTCTGTTCAGGACACTAACCCGAGTGATCACACTGAAATAGAGTAGACTGCATGACTAGCACTGGTGGCAGTTCTTTACTAGCAAGCCTAGTTATTCTCTTTAAATTTTGGTTGTTGCAGTTAGGGTGGTTTTCTATTAACTCCTATGAGTTAATTTTTACTTTGGTTAAAAGAACTATTGGGTCTGGTGACCTATAAATATTTGATGTAATGACTTGATATGGGTTCACTAAGTTTTTGAAAAAGACTATCTTTAAGACTAGCTAACAATATTTTGTGTATGAAGAAAGTGAATGATCATCTGTGAATGTGAAATCTTTTTAACAGCTATTTTCAGTTTCAAATCTGTGTGTTTGATTTTTGAAGTTTGATTTCTATGTAAATCTATTTCAAAGAAGAAGCTATTATACTTTATATATGTGCAGGAAACTATTGGCTAAGTTCATCTTTATAAGCTTTTTCATTTCATTTTAGTGTTCATATGAAGTCTCTTAGCTTTATATACAAATTTATGTATGGATCAGTGCTTGTATTCATCTTGTATTTACTGGAGTATGCAATTGCCTTTAAGTTCTTTCTGGTGAAAAGCATTCTATTGATTATATGTAATTTGGAGCCGAATGAATATTCACTAGAGGGAGCTGTACCTAAATTTAGAGGTTAATCAATTAGATGAATTTCCAACTGTTTGGTGAAAAGTTTGTCTTCTCTTCTATGATTTGTAGTGCTTTAAATTAAATAGATAAGAAAAGACCAATCTGTTTACCAACACTTCCCAATCAACCTCTTTTCAGTGATCAAGGTAGATATAGTAATGATTCATTTTGCACTCCTAAGAAACCTATTATTAATGTTGGAAATTGACACTCAGTGGATTCATTTTGTTTTCATTGATGGCAACAAGATCTGATGTAATTCTTAAACCAATACTAGGAAGCATATACCAGAAGATACCAGCTTTGGAGCATTCTGGGCTACACTAGCACTTGCACCGTCACCGACATCGGCTCCGACATCAATACCTCTTTGGAAGCTGATGTCAAGGAGAATTTACTGAAATCATTTTGTAATTATTATTGTCAAGGCCTACATTAAATATCTTTGTAAATGTATTGTAAGCCAACATAAGGCATATCATTTGTAATAGGTATATAGGTCAGTCTACTAGGTTATTTTTATAAAAGTGATGTGATACATGATATGTGTGGATATAGGAGAATATAGTAGAACTGTATGATGTAAAATATTTGTATGAAGATAATTTTGTATGTGAGTGTTATATCATGCAATGATTTGTACATAGTTTGGAAAGCATTATTGGAGGAGTAGAGATACCGGTAGAAATTCAGAGTTTATGAATTGATACAGAGCAGAGACAAAACCAAAACTCTATTTGGCATAGTAGATGCATTCTTGAGTTCATTTTCAGTAACCTATTTTAGCAGAAAGCTTGTAGTTAGTTAGGCTCTTTAGTGATGAGTAGTATGCTCTAGGCAGTGTGCCTTCCTGCAAGTGTAGACCCCTATTATATGTAATATATTTTCATATGGTCAGTGAACTGATATTGTGGGTCACAAATCCCCTCATGGTTTTTCCTCATTGAGGTTTTCCATGTATAAACCCTGTGTGTTATGGTGTTCATTTATGTGTATGGTTTATTTTCTCCTTGTTATATGTTTGTTTGTTTACCGGTTTATATATGCATGGTATAAAAGGATAAAAACTGTTCATTCCAACAGAACACTGATTCACCCCCTCTTAGTATTCTTGGATCCCAACAATTACTATGCAAGGAGGTTATCCTATTAAGAGCCCTTATAAGTATGCTAAGAAAATCACTAAAGAGAGTTATCATACGGTTGCTCATACCTACAACACAAGAAACAATAGGAAACCTAGTCCTCTTCCAGTTACCCCAACTTCACTTCCTCCCTCTCAACCTACTCTTCCACAAGTACCTCATGTATCACAGTATCTTAGTAAGGAGTATGATCTCATTGAACAACTTAAAGCTACTCCTTCCAAGATTTCTATTTGGGATTTTGTTCAAACTTCACCTGCTTATCATAGGATGTTACAAGATGCTTTGAAAAACTTACATGTCCCACATGTAGTGACACCTAATAACATGGCTTCTTTGATTGATCCTAAAAACAAACCCAAAGCTCAAATTGTGATTATCCAAGATGAATTAACCACTAGTGAGATCAAACATCAATATGATCCTTTAATAATTTTGGTTATTATAAATGATAGTGCAATAAGATGAACATTAGTGGATAATAGTTCTGGCCTTAATGTTTGTAGCATTAACTTGTTGCATAAAATTAATGTCGATACATCTCTCATTAAGCCTAATTCTCTTACTATTTGAGGCTTTGATAATGTTGCTAAATCTTCATTAGGTATCATCACCTTACATGTTAAGGTAGGTCCTGTTAGGTTGCCCACACCTATTCATGTCATGCCTGGAAATTTGACATATAACTTGTTATTAGGGAGATCTTGGATTCATAGCATGCAAGTTGTCCCCTCTACATTGCATAGACAGGTTAAATTCATTTACAACAATAAGACATATACCTTTCTAGGTGATACTAATCTTTAGGCTTGTCTCCAAATATCCACATTCAAATCCTCTTTAACTGGTTCTTCCCCAACTATCTTAGATGGTCCTTCCAAAACCTCTACTCCTGCTAGTGTTTCTATTTCCACAAATTCATCTCCTATTTCTAGTTCTTTCCCCAATGATTCCTCAAATGAACCTAAGGTCCTTGAAGAAAAGCCTCCTAAACTTGGTTCTACCACTAAAGATGTATTTTCTCCTGATGAGATTTTTGTAGAAGATGATCTGGGATCCCTTGACTTTAATCCTACTTTCATAAGAGAATATAAAATTCCCCCTAGAGAACCCAAGGTCGAAAAGAAGAAAGAAGAAGAAGAACCTAATAAGTAATCTACTTTATCTAGGCCACTGAGTAATAACTTTGTGGTAGCCTCTCAGACTTTATCTCCCTTGGTTTATGATCTAGAGGATTTTTATCCTTCACTTTATGAGAACCCTCCTTCTCTTTCAAAAATGGCTAACCTTTATGGTCATGGTTTTCACCTCCTAGCTAGGTGTGGATATAATGATAATGGTTGCAGTGCCCAAGAACAAGGGATGAAGGTTCCCTTGGAAAATAACTTCCATGACACAAAATTTGGACTTTCCTATGATCCTTTTGAGCATACAAAAGATTCTAAGAGACCATCTATTAGTGTTAATGTCATTGTTATTTCTCTTTCACTAAAATATCCAGAGTATATTGACTATGACTCTTCTAGTGTTTTTGCTTTGGATGTTTTTCCCATTGATGATACCTTAGCTGAATTCCTAGGAGTCTATGACAACCTTCCTTGTTATCATCATAATCACAGTCTTCCCTATTGTTTGAATACATAGGCTTACTTTGGGAAAGAAAGAAATAACGATGAGATAGTTAAATAATTTCCTTAATTGAAAGATAGTCGTCAACAAAGTAATCTCCTCATAAGTGACACTATTGATATTTGGATGGATCCTTGTATCGAAGATAAAGTTATCAAGATAGGGAAATGTTTGGATGAAGAAGAAAAAAACCAATATTTTGAATTGTTACAAAAATTCCCTTAAATCTTTGCTTGGATATATTCTGATATGCCTGACATTGATCCTAAGATTATCACTCATTACATTTTCTTGGTTCTTGATGCTAAACTTGTGAAGCAAAAGATTTGAAAGATGAATCCTAAGGTAGCATTACATGTTAAGGGTGAGATTGAAAAGTTAGTGGATGTTGGATTCATCTGTCCTATCAATTATTCCGCATGGATTTTGAACATTGTGGCCATGGCTAAATCTAATAACAAGATTAGGATGTGTACTGATTTTCAAGATCTCAATAAAGCTTCTTTAAAAGATGATTTCCCTTCTTCCAAATATTGATATTATAGTGGATTCTGTAGTAGGCCATGCTTTGTTATCCTTCATGGATGGTTTCTCAAGATATAATCAAATCTTCATTAACCCTCAGGATCAATTTAAAACTACTTTCACCTCCCCTTGGGGCACATTTTGCTGGGTTATGATGTCTTTTGGATTGAAAAATGCAGGCGCTACCTGTCAACATGCTATGACCCTCATCTTCCATGATTACATGGATAAAATCTTAGAAGATTACATTGATGACATCTTAGCTAAATACATCCTTTAAATAGATCATGTTAAGATCCTTCGTCATGTCTTTGAGAGAATTCATAAGTACAACATGCACTTGAATCCCCGAAAGTGTGTTTTCGGTGTGGATAATGGAAAACTATTAGGATTCATAGTTTTGCATCATGGAATTGAGGTGGATACAAAGAAGATAGATGTTATTGTTAACATGCCACCTCCTAAAAATATTTCCCAACTAAAAATTTTACAAGGAAAGATTCAAGTTATTTGTAGGTTTGTTTCTCAACTCATGGATCGTACCTTTCCTTTTACTCAATTCCTTAAAAAGAATATCACATTTCAATGGAATGAGGATTGTTGTCAAGAATTTGAAGACTTAAAAAATATATTTAATGTCAGGGCTTCTTAAATTCTATCTATAATAGCCTCATATTCTCCAACCTGTTGATTCTATGCTATTTTGGAGTTCAATCATTATAGTTATCATTATAAATGATCTATAAGTCAGTGACATTTCCATATTGTAATTGAACCTTTGGTTCTAGGAAGTCCACCTGAATGCAAGTACACTCCCCTTATGTAATATTTATGTACTCATGATCACAGTATATGAATATTGTGGGTTCCAATCCCACCGTGGTTTTCCCTTTCTGGGTTTTCACGTAAAAATCTTGGTGTTATGATTTTTTGGTAGATTATCTCGTGTTCTTGCATTTTAAATTCTCTTATTTACTTCCAGTGGTTTGAGAATAAGTTTGAAAATTTATTTACCAGTAGAACACTGATTCACCCCCCCTCTCAGTGTTCCTTGATTCCAACACATTTATGATCCCTACATATTGCTTAAGATCAAAGAACTTACACCTTTAATATAAAAAAGTGGTGCATTTAACCAAGTGACTAGTACATATAACATTTGTTAGGATAACTGAGAGGGGGGGATGAATCCGTTGTCAACAGATTATGTGAATTAAAGCACTTGAAACCTTTTATCAGAGTATAAGAAAATAGATACCAGAATAATTGATGAAGCTTTAAAGCATAATCAAAAAATCAGAGAATCAATACCATGCAGCCATAACACATAACACCATGATTTGTATGTGGAAAACCTGGTAAAGGGAAAAACCACAGTGGGAAACCCTACCCATAGTTAGATGATACTTCTGTAGAAAGTATATGATTACAATAGGGGCCTAAATATGTAGGAAGATACACTTCCTAGAGCACACTACTCATCACAATGGAGTCTCAACGACTACAAAAGAGGTTAACCACCTCAAAATATTTGGACAACAATTCGGAAAGAAGAACAACCTATGATAACATCAAACATGCTAGATTACAGTTTCAATTAAGATCAATACCAGAGGTTTAAAACCTCTTACATAAACCTAACTCAATCACCTATGACCGACCAAATCCTCTGCACAAATGATTATTACATTATTCACTCCTTGCCTATCATGTACAATGAGATCTTACATATATTTATACAAACCCTGGACCTAAACAATTAGGTCGGCTAGCCAAATGATAATTCAATAGATCCATTACATAATCCTAAAATAAAATCATAAAAAATGTCGGCCTAAGGCCAAACAAACATCATCCAATCAATAAACATCCCGAAAGTGCATTAGAAGAATCCACCAACATGTTTCATGAAACAAGTCCATAACCTAGATAGCATCAGACCTAAATTAGATCCACACATGCCAAAGAAACGATACCAATTAGTCAAGGCATGAACACAATCACCATCAACATCTTGAATCCCTTCTATAAGCTACACCAACACCACTTATGCATTATATCAAAGATCTTCAATAAAGCTTTGCCGATGAAACCCTTACCGGACCTACAAAGAAGGCTTACTAGAACATAAAATATCATCCTATCATCAAATCAATACCAACTAGCTAAAACATACTTCAAAAGCATAAGAACCATTCATACAAACTTATTCCATCATTCAGATCATATTGTTGACAATCAACTAATAATCTTCCCAATCCAATCCTTCTACCAGAAGCTGGTAAACAACCATAATAGCTAGTGTTGATATCAATGCAACACATAATCAATTGTTTCATATTGCCAATAATCTCCCCCTTTGGCATTGATGAGAACACTAGATGTGAAAAATATCCAAGTGCCAAGAAATGCCAAACAAGTCTCCCCCTATGGAAGACATCCAACAATCTCCCATAAAATGATATAGCAATGAAGCTCTAAACCAAATCTGAATCAAAAGACCAAATACCACCAAAATCACCACCAAACTCCCCTTGAGGAGTGCAATCAATCTAAAAAATAGATAGCATAGGTTTTTCACATATATCCCTCCCCCTTTGACATCAATGCCAATGATATGCCATAGATATCAAATAGAATATGAAAACTCTAAATCTCAAGGCTAACTACTCCCCCTGAGTAGTAGCATTATTTCATCAATCTGGAGCAAAAGGTAGCTCTGATAATGCATACTAGACTGATGCACATCTACATCATTTAAGTCTCTACCAAAGGGGTAGAAACCCCCAATCTATCTCTCAAATGATCAAATGATTCTCAGGACAAAGTTTTATGGAATATGTCTACTATCTATTATTTAGTGTTCACATAAGCCAATTTGACTTCTTTTGCTTCCACCTTTTCCTTCAAAAAGTTACACTTGATTGATATGTGCTTAGTCTTGGAGTGAAATACTAGATTCTTTGATATGTCAATAGGTGTAGAGTTATCACAATTAATAACAACTGTTTCATCACAAGTCACTTGTATATCCTTCAACATTTGCTTCATCCATATAACTTGAGTACAATTAGTTGTTGCTGCAACATATTCAACTTCAGTAGTAGATAAAGAAATGCATGACTGCTTCTTGCTTATCCATGAAACAAACATTATCCTAAGAAAGAATGCTCCACCAGATGTTCTCTTATGGTCATCAACATTACCTTCCCAATCTACATCTATATGTGCACATAAAGTAAAGTCATCATATTTAGGGTACCATAAACCATATCCACTTGTTCCTTGCAAATACTGAAATATTTTTTTTATTGTACTTTCATGATTTTCTCTTGGATTACTTTGAAATCTTGATACAATATCGACTGCATTCATTATATCTAGTCTAGTCTATAGCAAACCACCAATCATGGATTTATATCTTGTAGGATTTACTGGAGGGGATACATCTTTAATTGATAATTTTTCACTTGTAACCATAGGAGTACTAACTGGTTTCAAATTTTCCATACCAAATTTCTTCAATAATTACCTTAAATAATTAGTTTGATAGATAAAGATTCCTTTGTCAGCCTGAGTAATCTGCAAACCTAGAAAAAATCTTATTTCTCTAGTCATAGACATTTCAAATTCATTCTTCATAATATCAAAGAATTCCATGCATAATTTTTCTTCACGTCCAAAAATGATATCATTAACAAATACTTCAATAATCATAATATCATCATTAGTGATCTTATAATATAGGTTACTATTAGCATTACCTTTTATAAAATCAAGATTCAAAAGATACTTATCTAACCTTGCATACCAAGCTCTAGGAGCCTGTTTTAATCCATATAGGGCTTTCCTTAATATGCAAATCATATTTATATTATCTGTCAGTAAAAATCCATCAAGTTTCTCAATAAAGACTTCTTCTTCAAGTTCTCCATTCAGAAATGCACACTTAAAATCCATTTGATATAACTTGTAGTTCTTATAGGTTGCATAAGCAAGAAATAGTCTAATAGCTTCAATTATAGCTACTGGTGCAAAATTTTCACCATAATCAATTCCTTCATTCTGAGAATATCCTTTGCAGACCAATCTAGCCCTGTTTCTTACAACTTTTCCATCCTCATTTAGTTTGTTTCCGCAAAACCATTTAGTTCCAATGACATTCTTATTTTTAGGTCTGGGAACCAAAGTCCAAGTATTGTTCTTTTCTATTTGATCTAATTCATCTTCCATAGCTTTAATCCAACATTCATTTTTACAAGCTTCAATTACTGATGTTGGTTCAATCTAAGAAATGAAACATACCTCTTCATTTTCTAATCTTCTTCTTGTCATAACTCCCTTGTTTATGTCTACAATGATCTGATTTTCAGAATGATTTAGCCTTACACACCTTGGTGTTTTCTGATTTTCAGGTTCTCTATATTGTTCTTCTGTTACAATTGAGTTTTCTGATGATGTTGGGGTAACTAGCTCAGCATTTTGTTCTAGTATAGGCATTACTGAATTAGTTATGATCATTTCCATTGTTGGTTCTCTGTCATAAGAATTAGCTTGGTCTTTGTGCTACTTATCCACTTTCATATTAGTGCTCTCCACAATTCTCTACAATCTTTTGTTATAACATCAATATGATTTTCTTTTAGTTGAATAACCAATAAATATTCCTTCATCACATCTAGGGTTAAACTTTCCAATAGAATCATCTCTTTTGATATAACAATTACTTCCAAAGATTCTAAAATACTTAAGAGTAGGGGAATAACCAAACCATAATTTATAAGGTGTCTTACTGATATCTCCTTTGATATGAACTCTATTGAATGTATAAACTATTGTACTTATTGCTTGTATCTAGTAGATATGAGGCAAATTACCTTCCATCATCATGGTTCTATCTGCATCCAAAATGGTTTTGTTCTTTCTTTCCACAATACCATTTTGCTGTGGTGTCCGGGGTGCAGATAATTGTCTCCTAATGCCATTTTTCTCACAATAGTTGTTGAATTCACTGGATGTGAATCCACCACCTTGATTTGATCTCAGACACTTTATTTTCATCCCTTTCTATGTCTCAACCATAGCTTTAAAGATCTTGAATTCCTCAAAGGCTTTAGATTTCTCCGTTAGAAAAGAAACCCACATAATTCTAGAATAGTCATCAATGATTAACATGAAATATCTATATCCTTGAAAGTTTCATCTATTAGTAGGACCACATAGGTTAGTATGAATCAAATAAAGAATATCATTAGATTTATCAGGTATTCTCTTAAAAGAACTTTGATTTGCTTACCCATTTGACATTCCTTACATAGCGGATTATGAGGCTTCACAATCTTAGGTAAATCTCTAACTGTCTTAGTTTAACTAATCTTTACAATGCAATCAAAATTTACATGACACAACCTCTTATGCCATAGCCAACTTTTATCAATATGTGCAATCAAACATGTTTTTTCATCGGAGTTAAAATAAATGATGTTACCTTTTGTCTATGTATTGATTGCAATCTTCAATCCTAATTTGTTAATAATTTTGCACTTTCCATCCTTAAATTGTAATTGAAATCCCATGTCTACAAACTATCATACACTCAAAATATTATACTTCATACCTTCAACATAATAGACATTTTTAGTGTTATGCTTACCATCCAATGAAATGATTCATCTTCCTTTGATCATGTATTCTTTGTTATTACCAAATCTGACTTGACCAACATCAAATTCTTGTAGGGTTAGAAACTTTATTTTGTCTCCTATCATATGATGAGAACATCCATTTTCTATTACCTGTTCATCTTTGTCTTCAACTTTTTCTACAAAGGCCTTTTCCTCATTTTGATAACTGGTTCCAAATCATCTTTCTTTATAGAATAAAATACCCATTCTCTTATATTGTCAGATCCACTCACTAAGTCTCCTACCGGTTCTTCCTCTGAGTCATTAGTTACTCCTTCCTCATCAACATAGTAGCATGATTTGTTTTTGTTTCTCCTATACTTATGCTTGATTTGATATTTAGAGTTAGGCTTAAAATATCTTCTTTCTATTTCTTCCAATTTTGAATTCTTTTCAGGACATCTAGATGCAAAATGACCTATCTTATTACATGCAAAACATTTGAAAGGATATTTTCCTTCATACTTACTTCCTATCAGACCTTTAGGTATCCTTCTAGCAAATAGGGCTTCAATTTCCTCAAGCTCTACATATTCTTTCCTAATCTCTTCCAATTCCTTTGCATACAAAACTTTCCAATCTTGCTTGTTGGTTAATGATGTAGATGCCTTAAATATAGTATCAATATTTGTAGCTCCTAGAGGACCAAATTCTTCAAGCTCAAAAGTAGATATCTTCCCAACAAGAGTATCTCTATTGATAGAAAAATTAGGCATGGTTCTTAGCTCATTAATTGCAGTTACCTTCGTCTTATATGTCAGTGGAAAAACCCTTAATACTTTTGAAACAATTCATCACTCAGAGATCCACCACAACATTGATTCTGAATACAATTTCATTTACCCTTTCCATAAATGCAAAAATTATTTCATCTTCCTCCATCTTCAAGTTTTCATATATTACCCAATAACATTCAAATTTTGCAATTTTAACAGTGGGATCACCTTCATTCAAAGTCTCCAACTTGTCCCATATAGATTTTGTTGATGATTTATCTGATAATCCCATGATCTACTAATCTGATAAGGCACTTAAGAGGGCTTATCTAGCTCTATAGTCATTTTCAATGTTCTTTTCCAAGTCTGTCGATGCAGGATTTCCAGATGCCGGACCATGAGGAGTGTAACCATTCTGATTAATTTCCCAAAATTCCTTTTCAATGCATCTTAAATGAGTCTCCATCTGAATTTTCCATACTCTATAGTTTGTACCGTCAAGCCTAGGGTTGTCCTTCTGGTAAATAGTAGTTTAACTATTAGTTTACATAGGATCTTCCTCAAGCGGTTAGGATTCAACAAAAGGAGGACCAGGCTCTGATACTAATTCTTAGGATAATCAGTGGACAACTAAGAGGGGGCTGAATCAGTTGTCAATAGATTATGTGAATTAAAGCACTTAAAACCTTTTACCAGAATAATTGATAAATCATTAAAGCATAAATAAAAACTAGAGAATCAATACCATGCAACCATAACACATTACACCATGATTTGTACGTGGAAAACCCAGTAAAGGGAAAAACCATGGTGGGAAACCCTACCCACAGTCAAATGATACTTCTGTAGAAAGTATATGATTACAATAGGGGCTTGCACATGTAGGAAGTCACACTGCTTATCACAATGAAGTCTCACTAACTACAAAAGAAGTTAACCACCTCAAAATATTTGGATAACAATTTAGAAAGAAGAACTACCTATGATAGCATCAAACATACCAGATTATAGTTCCGGTTAAGCTCAACACCAGAGGTCTAAAACCTATTACCTAAACCCAACTCGATCACCTATGATCGACCAAATCTTCTGCACAAATGATTATTACATTATTCACTCCTTGCCTATGATCTACAATGATATTTTATATATATTTATACAAACCCTAGACCTAAACAATTAGTTTAGCCACCCAAATGACAATTCAATAGATCCTTTACATAATCCTAAAATAAAATCATAAAACATGTCAGCCTAAGGCCAAACAAACATCATCCAATCAATAAAACATCCTGAAGCGCATCAGAAGGATCCACCAACACGTTTCATGAAATATAACCTAGATAGCACCAGACCTAAATTAGATCCACACATGCCAAAGCAATGCCACCAATCAGTTAAGACATGAACATAATCACCATCAGCATCCTGAATCCCTTCTAGAAGCCGCACCAACACCACTTATGCATTATATCAAAGATCTTCAATAAATCTCTGGCAATGAAACCCTTATCGGACCTACAAAGAAGACTTACTAGAACATAAGATAGCATTTGATCATCAGGTCAATACCAAATTACTGAAGCATACTTTAGAAGAATATGAACCATTCATACAAACTTATTTCAGCATTCAGATCATACCAGTGACAATCAACCGATAATTTTCCCAATCCAATCCTTCTACTAGAAGTCGGTAAACAACCATAAAAACTAGTGTTGACATCAATGACAAAACATCAATGCAACACATAATCAATTCTTTCATATTGCCAACAACATTTATTGTAGCGCTTATGACATAAATTTTGGTGCATATAAGATAGAGTCTAGGCAAACACTGAAAATGAACTCAAACATCATGAATCAAGTATCAAGTTAAGCTAAGGCATAAGAAAAGTGTCAAATTGACCCAAAGAGTGATGCAAAACCAAATACAATTCAAAGGACTCAAGAATTAATGAATGGACAACAAAATCTAGAGAATTGATTGGCTCTCACACAGAAAATGGTACCTGACAATCATAGGGAACCAATGCTAATACAATACCAAATAAATCTAGGTTTACAAATGCCAATCCTCAAATAGATTCAGTAACAATTGATTCCAACCCCTTACAAACTAAAACTAGATGCTCGGGAAGCTTACAAGGGTTAGAAGAATACATAGAGAAGACAAAATAAACCCATTCCCAAAAAACTATCACAATAAATCATAACAATACTATAGTTTACCCCCATTATGAAATAATTATGAGATTTAAATTAATAATCTTATTGCTAATTCAACATCCCAATCCTGCATACAATCCTTATACAGGAACATAGCAAACATGCTTTCAAAATCAAATGCATAGAGAAGAGCCTCCAACCTGGAAATGAAGAGAAGGTCAATGAACAATTGATGAAGAAAAATCCAAATCACAATCCAACCAAGCCAAAGTTAAACTTCACAATCCAAATTCGCAATAAAAGCCAAAAATTATTCTCTAGAAAACTCACGTAGGCCAACCCCTGTGAAATCGCAAAAGATACATTATATATAAAATCAAGCCAAAACCATAGAATATGTCGTCCAATCATAATAATCAATTAAAATGTATTTCTTACCAACCCCTATGCAAATACCAAGGCAATAATATAAATTATTATTTAATTAACTTACCCCAATATTTCAGCCAATAGCAAAATAGGGTAGGTAGAATAAATAATATATTGATTAGCCTAAAAGGGTAAATAGAAAGAATAATATTATAATCAACCAATTCAATAAATAACCAAGGCACAATAAAATATAATGGCCTTGAGAAATAATTAAACCATAATACCCAGATAATATTAATGCCACAATTAATAAATAATAATAATTAATCCTTAATAATGTCTTCGGACATGTAGTGTCGCGGTTAAAACACTTTGTTGGTGAAGCGGCCACCAAGGTTCAAATCCCTGTTGGGCCATTGTGCTCCCAAGGTCTTGTGCCTTCGCTGGGTCATTGTGCTCGCGGATTTGAACAAGTGAAGTGTGGGGATGAGGTCCCCCATTTGTGGCCTCATTGGTTCATAGCTCCAGGTCAAAAGCGTTCACGTGGAGCCGGAGGGTGTGTCGTGCCAGTGTCACCGGTCACGTTAAAAAGTTTACCAGGCATTTTAAAAAAAAATAAAAAAATAATTAATCCTTAATAATATAAAATTATTAATAAATAAATAATAAATATTAATTTATTATATATTTCTTAATAACAATCTCACATTAATATTAAATATTAATATCAACTATTAATTTAATTTATTATATAAACTATATGAGCCAATTTAATCAATTAATAATTAAACAACGAATAATCACAACTCCTTACAACAACCCAACATATGGTAACACAAAATACCACATGACGCTATATGACGACTCTACTTAAGATACTAGACTAACAAGGCTATCAACTTACACCTAGAGTGTAGAATGAGATTTCATGTCACCTCCAATCAACTCGCCATTGGGATAAAAAACAAGCTCAAACTTGTGAAGCTAGGTGGAGTTGGTATCTGGTACGTACAAACCTGTCACCACCGACATACATACAACAACATATACAATAACATATATCATGATATAACTAGTGAAAGGGAATCACAACATCATATCATGCTCATGAATGAGTGGTATGACATCATCCCTATCACAAATATAGTAGAAGATAGTCACGACAACCAAGCACTAATCATAACCATCATTGTATCCAATATAATCATGAAATAGAGTTAGTTCATCATAAGATACCATCACATCACCATAAACAAATATAAACTATACACATAGATCATCAAATAGTAATCGATCATCGTAATAATCTATGAATATCATCATCCACATGAAATCATAATGTATAATACAAATACGATATATCTATCATCAATAATGAATCATCCAAATTATGAGTAAATCCATAAACATCTATCAAAAACATCACAAGATAGTCTAAGATGTAACAATATAGTCTATCAATGCATAAAAGGAAGATCAATTAAGGAGGAGCACTACATCTTGCCCCCCTTGTCCTAGTCTTAGTCCTAGAAGCCTGAAAACAAGCAGGGAAATAATTCTCTCATCCATACTGCATTCCCCCAAATTGTCGAAGAATCATCACTTGGGTCCCATTGGACCCTTGCCTGCTCAATGTCATGACCCCTAAGGATCAACTCTCAATGTTGTAGAATGCACATGGGTTCCAAATAATTCTTCTTGTCCATGACCTAAAGTCTTCATGGCCGCACTGTGACACTCATCTTGATGGTTAGTCACCATAGAAAATATGTGATGGGATCTCCCTGCATCATGAACTGTGGGTTCTAAATTTGTTGGCCTCTAAACTGGCATTTGAGAAGATCATTGAGGACAACTAACTACAAAATTTCCTTGTTGGCCATAACTAAAACAACTTCTTCTGGTATAACCATGGCTAACTGGGGGTGTACTAGTGATGCAGGAGCATCCCTGGTCGATGAGAAATCTTGCATCAACCAAAAATATTTTCCTTTCAGTTTTGTTCTTGTTTAGTTCTTTGTGCAGTTTTCTATGTTCTTACCAGTATGTATTCGTAGTTTCTTATTCTTTAGGGAAAATCTTATTTTTGGTTTCCAAATGGTTTCATATGCTTGATTTCATATTTTTAGTTCATTTGGGTTCTTTTTCGGCCAGTTATTGCTCCCGATTGACTATTTATGGGTCCCAAAATAGTTCTTGTGCTTACCGGTTGGTTTTCCTTCATTATCGATGTGATTATTGGCATATGGATCCATCCTAGATCTTGTCTGATGTTCTTTGGCATGTGCCCAAACTTCTTGTTGAACTGCATCACTTGGTTTTTATTTTCTGGAAAGATTTCTTAAATATTAGAGTCGACCTAATTACACATTTCATTTTCTTGCATTGGTGAATGTAATCTTAGGCAGCCGATCTAGATGTGTTATGGTGGGTATAAATATGTTATCACGTATTCATTTGTGGGGAAGAGGAGTTATAACTGAGATTAAGGAATGAGATTCACATATTGTGATCTAGTTGATTCTTAGAGCCCAGTTGAATTGTATCTGGCTTGAAGCTTGCATGTAACCGGTTAACTACCAGATATTCTTTGATGATAATATGATGATTGTTAGATGATTGCCGAAATTTCTAAGGCTTTAATATGATCTGTTTATGTGAAATTGTTATGTTTTCTTGCTTCTTTTATTGTGCCTCTCTTACTGCATAAGTCGGTTGACTCTTTTGAGGGTTTTTACCAATTATGGTTGCATCAAGTGGTATCAGAGATGGTTATGGACTGGTTGGTGGAAGAATCATGTGCAAACATTAAGGCATTTCTTGGGGTGGGTAGATCACCGATTGGAGGCAAGTTGCATGTGTGTTTAATAGATCGCCAAGGGGAGGCAATTGAAACCGGTAGTTAGAACGCCAAGTTGAGGAAATTCACCAGATTGGGAGAAGAGATGTCATCAAGGAGGGAAAACCTAGAGGGTAGAGAAGATGATGGAAGACTTCAAGAATGAAGTAAGGAATGAAATCCAAGTGTAGCGTCCTAAAATTGTGACACTTGCAATTTCGACTGCATTTTGGTCTTCATGATGGCGACGCAACACGGAACCTGAATGGAGACCCCGAAACTTGTCCATGACACCAAAAACTGCATTTTTCAAGCACCCTGGCTTGAACCTCCTTTGCACCCTGCTGTCCTGGGAGGTGGGACCAGAGTGCCCAGTGCTCTGGTCCTTCAGGACTAGGACGCCCAGTGCCCTGGTCCCCCAGGACCATGGCACCCAGCGCCCTGGTCCCTGGCCCTATTTTGGGCCCGGTATCCTATGGGACTTCGGGTCTTTTTGTTTGCAAATTGGAAAATTATCTTTCCTGGTCGGCCTAAGGTCGGGAAAATCAGTCTATCAACCCTAATTGACAAGTATATAAACTACATTTTCTCTCTCATTTTGGGAGAGAGGATGAACATATGGGAAAATGATATTCAAGCATTCAAGCATTCAAGCATTCAAGCATTCTTTCAAGTAATTGATCATTCCAAGTCTCCATTCAAGGCTAAGTGTTGCATTCAAAACAAGGATTCAACCATTGAAGAGGAGATTACTTACTACATACTACTACAACATACAACATACAACAACATCTATACCTTCTCACATAAGGATACAAACATCCTTACAACAAGGTATTAGTACTTGTTTTACATTACAGTCATTTACATTTACAACATTTCTCATTTCTTGGTTAATTCCAAAACTGGGGTTTGACCTAAAGGAAAACCCCTAATCCCTAACCCCCCAATCATCTTCGCTTTTCTGTGTGTAGGTTGCAGGTACGCGGCTGAAATTGAAGATCTGGAATCCTTGTGTAGAGACGAATAGATCCCCCTTCGTTTCGTGGATTTTTCGGAGGACCGTGTGCACGCCGAGCACCATCGTCCCATCAAATTTCACTCAAATTTGTAGGACAGTGCCGTATCGACATTTTATTGCTAATTCCAGGTCCGCAGCTTCATCCTATATCCCTATCTCAGTTTATAAGTGAATCTTTCTCACTTTCTATGCATTCCTAGCTATCAACATTCTTTACAAAAGAGGGTAGCCTTGCTGTCTTAACCCTTGAAACTCATTTAGAATCCAATCTTGCCTTGTGTGGGATTGGATCTTGTGGGTTTCAACCCCTCTTTTGAATGTAAAGTCTCCCTAAGTGAAAACCATCAACCCTAGCGATCTCCCTTCTCTCTCCTCGGAGTTGGAAGAGGGGAGAGCAACTAGGGTTCGATCGATTTTCCGCTTTACATTTTGGTGAACCCAACGTGAACATCCTTTCTGATTATTCATGGTTAGATTTGAAAATTGGATTCCTTGATTACATTTCCATGTTTGATCTTTTGCAAATTCCAGAGGTCGATTGCATAAAAACCCTAAAATTTTCTTTTTGGTAATTGAACTTGTGAAATATTTAATTGTTAATGCTTGTTTCAGATCTACCCTTCTATTGCAAATTATCAATTCATATTTGTGCTTTAATTTTTGAAAATTAAGTGGTTAAGTGTCAAAACCCTAATTTTTGAAACCCTCTTGATTCAACCTTTGTCCGACAATTTCATTGATCAAAACATTTCCAAATTGGCTGTAACTTTGGATTCCGCAACAAAATCATAAAATCTTTCATCCCTGAAAATTTGGAAAAAAGTTGCGAGGACAGTGTGCACTCCGAGCGCCATCGTCCCTGACATTTTTTCCAAAATTTTGGGAGCTAGATCTTACTGTATTTTCCTGCTAAAATCCAGAATTTTGGCTGATTTTATCAATTACAACACTTTCAAAATTACAGTCAAAGTTGGTCTTGTGATTGCTTGGGTTAAGGCTTCTAATCATTCAAAAATCATTGAAATTGAAATTTTGTGTCAAAATTGTGTTCTTACTGTCCTAAATCTGAAAAGTGTGTTAGCATTCATTAAAAATTTCAGTGCTTTATTCAAATTCTTGCAATTTGTGACTTTTGAAATTAAGTGCTTAATTACAACAACTTTGATTTCCGCTTTCAAAATTGAATTTCGCATGAAATTGAGTCAACTTTTGAATTTCAAAATTTGCATTTCTTTTGACATTCCCTCTAAAATCATAAAATTCAAAATTTCAGTTTCCCTCTCTTTTTCAAAATTCAAATTTTGCATTTTTCGAATTCAAAATTTTCTCTCCTTCTCTAGTGCATGAGTTTTACAACAATAAGCCCTACTTACACTATTCTCATTAGACGAAGCCGTAGAATTAAGTCTTTCCAAGGTTTAATTACCGAGGAGATGGAACCTAATTTGAATAGCCTTTTTAACGAGGACATGGGTAATTTCTCTAATCCTCCTAATGATGAAGAAGATCTCCATGAGGTTTCTGTAGAACAACTTTCGAAATTGGATAATCAATTTGACGATTTTCGACAATGGATGTCTCAAGAATACCCTGATAGTCAAGCTCTTCCTTTAATTGAGGGTCTAAAACATATGCTTCAAAGTGATAAGAATGGAATTGATATTTTGCATGGTATTGCACACATCGTGGATTCAAATGTGATGCCTATGAAGAGTTGTGCTGAAACTTTAGGTTATACACAACCTCCCACTCAAGTCAATCATTCTGTTCCTTTGACAACTTCTATTGCTAGCATACCTACCTTTACATCAAACATAATGGCTACTTCTATACAAGACATTCCTCCTATGATCACCAGTCATGGGGGCATTCCTTCTTCTTCAATTAATCCTCTTCCTTCATTTAATCTGACTTCTTCATTCATTCCTTCAATGAGTGTCCCTATTACATCTCCGCAAATGAACATGACGCAAGGGGGCAATTCATTCAACCATTCCATTCCTCCTTGTAGTGTTCCTCCTGTCCAATCATCTCCTATGAATAATTATCATAGAGTCCCACCACCTTACTCTCTACCTTCTTTCAATAACATAACACCTCCATCTCAATCTAACACATCTAATATGAATTCTTCGACTGAAGCAACCATTAACAATCTTGCACAAACTGTCTCTTCTTTACAGCAACAAATTGCCTCTATGAATCAATCTAAGTTTAGTGTGCCCACATTTGATGTTGCGAGCCCACTTTCTCTTGACATTGTTCGAGCTATCCCTCCTAAACATGTTGAAATCCCGCATTTAGAGCTTTATAATGGTAAAGGTGATCCTCTAACACATGTTAAGACCTTTCAAACAATATGTACTGATTTTGCTTATGACCAAAGGTTGCTTGCAAAACTATTTACTAGAACATTAAGAGATAAAGCCCTACAATGGTATTGCTCATTGCCTTCTTATTCTATTACTTCTTTCGAACAACTTGCAAATGCTTTCATTCAACAATTTCAAAACAATATAAGTCCTAAAGTTACTTTGATTGATTTAATGCATTGTAAACAAGGTGTTAAAGAAAAGGTGACTGATTTCATTGGTAGATATAAGCATTTGTATGCTCAAATTTCTTTTCCAGTGCCTGACAATGATATTCAAAGAATCTTTATTTCTAATTTACAAAAAGATATTCGAGACAAACTTCTGTTTTCTAAGTTTACTTCTTTCCAATAGTTGTGTGCAACTCTTCACAATTATCAACTGACTGTGAGTCAAATGGAACAATCACATCCTATGGCTCTGAGTGATAAGGGTGATAGCAGTCAACAACCATTTGGGAAGTTTAAACCGAACAGAGATTCCATCAAATTCAATGAAAACATCATCAACAACAATGTGAATGCAGCATCAGGTGTGCCTCCTATTTCTAAGTTTTTCAAGAAAGAAAGAAAGTATACTCCTTTGAATGAATCATTGCATAGTATCATGAATAAGTTATTGGAACAAAATGTGCTTACTCTTCCTCCTATAAGGAAAATTGATCCTACAAAGATTACTTCACCTTATTTTGATAACAAATCCTTTTGTCAATTTCATCGTCAGCCTAGGCATGATACTGAAAAATGTTTTTCTTTAAAGGGTAAAATTCAAGATTTGATTGATAATAATACTATCTCTGTTTCGGGAGTGAATGATAAAGGCAACACATCTATAGCTCCTCCTAACCAAAATCTTCAGATTTTTATTGATCCATTACCTTCCCATACCTCTAATGTGATTGAGGCTAATGATTCCTCTCTCTCATCTGATGATCTTGTGTCTATGACTCCGAATGTGGTTAACTTTGTAGAGTAGCAAGAAAACCCTAAAGAACCTTCCATCACATTTGATTCTAGTGAAACTATCAGGGCACCCAATGGTCCTTTATACATAGTTGCAAAAGTCAAGAATACACCTTGCCGTGGAGTGCTTATTGATCCTTTGTGCATGGTTAATGTTATTACTAAAGAATTTCTTTTTACTTTGCAATTGAATCAAGTGATCTATGACAAAATAGATGTGGTTGTGAAATTATTTGATGCATTTTCTTCTCCTGCAATTGGTTCTATTACATTATCTATTGAGGTCCATAACAAATCTCTTGATGTGAACTTTGCTATTATTCCTTCATCTGAACAATTTCGTGTGAAGTTTGGCTATCCTTGGCTATCTTCCATGAAAGCTATTGCTTGTCCTATTCATAAGTTTTTGAAATTTCCCCATAATGGTGAAGTTGTTACTATCAATCATAGTCTCTTTAAACCAGCTGAAAGAACCTCTAGCATTCCTATTGATTATTTTTGGCCTAAACAATTCCAATCTCTTCCTCCGCGAAGTGATCATCTTTTCAAATCTTATCAAAAGTGGAAAATAGATATGATTCTATCTTTAAGTGAACTTAGAACATCCAAACTTGATATTCCTATCGTTCTTGAGAAGGAAGTTCTTCCTTTGAAAGATAAAACTAATGTCTTTCCTCAAGAAGATTCCCAACCCATCCCTATGGATGTGACTATGTCTATGCCTAATAAACCTTCTAAAAGTAGACCTATACCTCCTCGTCATGATGGACTTGGTCTTCTTCCTAAACCAAAAATTCCTCCTTTATATGGAGCAGTTCCTCCTCCTTCTTTTTATAGAGAGAAGAGACCTTCTTCTTCTCCTATTTTCCAGCCTAAGAGACCACAACCTAAACACCCAAGTGATAAGGATGAGAACATTCCTCCTCCTCAATCTTCTCCACTTCCTACTAAGACTAGATGAAATCGTTCTGCACGTGAACGCCGACAGAAGCGTCGTCTTAGAGCTCAAGCAACTGCTTATCAAACTTTGCAATCTCCAAAAACACCTTTAACAAGCATTATTCCATTTTCTCCAAAATCTCCTAAACATAAGATGCATGATGATCTTAATCCTGTATGGGTTAAAGATCCTATTTTTATAAATCTTGATGATGCTATAGATGAAAATGTTATTCATGATGAACATGTTACTCCTCTTGCTTCTGATAGTGAATATGAACTTGTTCATATTGATAACCATTTATCTAATGAATTTTCTAAAGCACTTATCCTAGCTCCTAGACAAGAACAACGTGGCTCGGAACATGAACATAGCCCTTGTTTGGATCTTGTGATAGCTCCATCTGCTGTGTTGGATGTTCTTCCTCTAGCGTGTTCCCTGCCTTCCCGAAACATTGATCAGCAAGATCAGGGGGTAGATGACATGCTAGACTAGTTACATTAGCATAGCAGATTCTCTCCTCCTCTCTTGTGTTACTTCTTCTATGTGTTATTCTCATTCTTCTATTTGTTGTCCTTAGTGTTGTCTACTTGAGGACAATGCAAAGCATTGAGATCTCTTTTGGTCTCTCTCATGTTGACTCGAAAGACACATGTGTTCCCTTCTTCTAGGTGACCTTCCTTGATTGGGGAATGAAGAACAATTATGCATACATACATATGATATATATACATGAACTATCATACAGTATACTGACCCCGAGGAAAGCGAAGTCACCTCATGCTTTGTGTTTGTTATCCTTGGGTTTATCTCACACTTGGGGGCTAAATCTTTGTGATAGCGTGCTCCTTTCTTTTCTCATTTCTTATGTGTATCACTACGTTAAAACAATCACCCCTGTTGAGGCATGTGTGATCGCTTTAACGTAGGGGGGCATACACCCTGTCTATCCTTTTAAGATACTTGAAAATTTCTTGGCGAACTTAGCTTTGCCTTGAAAATTTTTGGTATTTTTTCTTGCATGACTCATAGTGAGGGAACCTTACTACTGACAGTCATGGTTCTCCCTCGTGATCTTCCCTTTTACTTTGCCAATCGAAGTCGTAAGATCCTTAGTCCACTGGGGGCTTGGTGTGTCTTGCCTCCTTGACGTGGTGAAAGTCTTTCAATGTTGTTTCCTTGTACTTTACTGGAAGTATGAGCATACATACTCCCGCTAAAGTGGGGGCTAAATGTAGCGTCCTAAAATTGTGACACTTGCAATTTCGACTGCATTTTGGTCTTCATGATGGCGACGCAACACGGAACCTGAATGGAGACCCCGAAACTTGTCCACGACACCAAAAACTGAATTTTTCAAGCACCCTGGCCTGAACCTCCTTTGCACCCTGCTGTCCCGGGAGGTGGGACCAGAGCGCCCAGCGCCCTGGTCCTTCAGGAACAGGGTGCCCAACGTCCTGGTCCCCCAGGACCATGGCGCCCAGCGCCCTGGTCCCTGGCCCTATTTTGGGCCCGGTCTCCTATGGGACTTCGGGTCTTTTTGTTTGCAAATTGGAAAATTATCTTTCCTGGTCAGCCTAAGGTCGAGAAAATCAGTCTATCAACCCTAATTGACAAGTATATAAACTACATTTTCTCTCTCATTTTGGGAGAGAGGATGAACATATGGGAAAACGATATTCAAGCATTCAAGCATTCTTTCAAGTAATTGATCATTCCAAGTCTCCATTCAAGGCTAAGTGTTGCATTCAAAACAAGGATTCAACCATTGAAGAGGAGATCACTTACTACATACTACTACAACATACAACATACAACAACATCTATACCTTCGCACATAAGGATACAAACTGTAGACGTATAAAAATGACCATATTCCTAAATGAATATTTTATGTTCATTTCCCTATTTAATTAAATCCAATTTAATTAAATTATCCACATTCTTCTATTTAATTAAGTAAATCACTTGATTAAATTCACTATACCATTTAATGAATAAATCATTTTATTCAATTAAATCCCCCTAGCCACTTTTAATTAAATTCAAATTTAATTAAATAGTTATCCTAAATTGAATAAATCAAATTTATTTAATTACAACCAAATTGAATGAAAATCAAATAATTCAATTAAATCCCATAATCCCCCATCCACTTGCAAAATCCCAAACCCCTTCCTAACCCCTTCTAGAATATTCTAACCAATTCTAATTAACCTAAACCCCCTCTAAACTTTGTCACATCCCTAAGCAAAGGGAGGTCACTTCTCAAATGGCCCAAAGTCTTGGATAACCATTGAAGGTTTTCAACCTTCAACCACCAAAACCCTTAAAGTCTTTGAAAACCATTGAAGGCTTCCAACCTTCAACCACTTAATCCCCAAAGTCTCTAATAACCATTAATGGTTATTTCAAACCCTCCCACATGGTTAAAACATTTGTTTTGACTCAACCTCTACCCAACCCAAGGGTCTCATCAGGTCATTAATGCTTTGACCATGATTATCTCTTAATTATTTGCACAAAGGTTTATCTTTGGATTAGATCCCAATTCAGTGGGTAAACCTAACTTAGACTTGACCCTTAGCCTTTAGATAACCATGAGGTCTCCTCAGGCCTTTAATGCCTCCAACCTCTTCTTTCAACCCAATCCTGTGTGGACATTTGTCACCATTTCATTGGTGCAAATTGTGCACATGGATCCCCAACTTTCAAACTTGGCCCTTGATTAAACCTTTCAATCTTGACCATCCATTGCCCTGTTTGTGCTATAAATAGAGCTCTCATTCCTCCATTTTTAACAATCATCTTTCAAATTTGAAGCATCACACTTATGCTCAAATTCTTTCAAGCTTTCTCATATCATTTTATGCTCATCATTTAACCTCTCTTTTAGATCAGAATTAATCATGAATATGCATGTTTAGAATAAGTTCTTTATCATTTTAGTTCAATCATAGATTAAATATAGTATGCTAGGATAGTATTCATACTAACCCTATCATCTTATCATTTAGTTTATTGCATTTTAGTATCATACATAGCTTAACATTCATCTCATATTAAAATCGATTAAAAATCTCTCTCGTTCTCATATTTGCCATCCCTAAGCCATTTTGCTCAGTAACCTAAGAGCAAAACATTGGTTTGAGGGACATTGTGAGATAGAGAACCATGGGACCCTCCTTGGGAAGCTGAGTAACACTACGTTACTCCATAGCTTGCATCAAGAAGTTTTGTGTGTGTGTGTGGATTGGTATTTCTCGTATTTTTCACATTTTAAGTTTTATTCACCCACTTTTCCCACATACATTTCTGGTGCCCACCGTGGGGCACGAACCCCAATAACCTATCATTTTTTGAATTTGAGGACTTTTGCAGGTACGCGGGAAACTAGAATTAGCACGTCTAAGAGATATTTTAGCGCATCCACCTAGAAGTTTAGTGCTTCTAGCCTACTGTTTAGCGCGTGTGCTTTCTGTCTTAGCGCGTAAAAACTGTTCCTTAGTGCATGATACTATTTGATAAATTTTCCTGTAGGTGTCGACACTGGCGAAACACATATTGGCGCATTTACCTGACAGATTAGCACGTCCGCTCTAACTTTTAGCGCTTAAACTGCATATTCCAGCGCGTTGCAACTAATAGTTAGTGCATCAAATTCAAAATTTTCCTGCATAACAGACCGCGGGAAAACCAAACCACAGATTAGCGTGTCTGACACACAGAGTAGCGCATTCGGGTAACAGAATAGCACACAGAAAAGAAATAGTAGCACATCCGAGGAGTATTGTAGCGTGTACAGTTTGTTCTGTAGCGCATCACAAACAAAACAAATAAAAAGATTTTTGTAACCGAATTCAAAAATTTAGACTTGTGGAAGTCCCCCGAAACAAACTAACAGCCTTCTCGTTCTATCTATTTGCAGGATTTTTAACAAGTTTCTTGCAGGTAAAGCGAGGAAGTTTGCTTTTAAAGCAAAACATTTTTCTTTTGTTGACCTTCGAAAATCGTATTTGCTTTGTTGACGATCTATTTTCCATAGATTAGATAATTATTGCTATGAAGGATTAAAAAGAACATCATGCTTGTTGGAGCAACATCTCCAAATAGAAGTTAGCAAATTATTGTCTTGAGGGTTAAAAAGAACAAACTTATTTGCCTTGTCTTGAAAGTGGAAGGTATATGCTCTCCCCTTAACTGGGTGACCAAAAAGCCAAACCACTCTTATGCTTTCAGTATTTCAAGAAGTTAAATCTTTTAGCAGGCCTGCCTTCCCGAGGAGTTGCAATCAACTCTTAAAGCCGTTTATGGCCGGTGTGAAGGGAACGACCTAAGTGGGGAATAACTTTGACGCCAAGAATTCCAACCCACTATAATCAAATGTGGAAAGTGATGAAAGTCCTTTTCAATGGTTGCGCGCAGTGATTAGCCTTCCCCCAGTATCCTCGAGATACGTAAAGCCTTTGTTCTAAAGGTTGGGAAGCCTCCTGAGGGAGTTTATCACTGACGGCCGAACGGGAAGCCTGATTAAGAACCTTAGCATTAGAAACTTTGAGCTGAGTCAGTATCCAAACATTTGTAACATCATAGTGCACGGGTGGGGAAGAATCCGCCCCCAAGATTACTCACCATATATCTCCCAAGATAACTACTCAACTGTGAAGCAATTCACTTTGGGTTAACTTCTGGCAAAAGGCAAAAAAATGGGCGCCCTCTAGGGGGTGACATGGCTGTTTGAGCTGACGGAGTATCGAGACTAGTGGGCTATGATGTTGCTTATGACCCTTGAATAAAGAGTCTTTCTGAAGTGTTTATCTTGTATCCAACCTGTTAAAACATTGGGGATTTGAACACATCCTCGACAGAACATACACTTTATGTTAGATTAAGTGAAATGATTGTACTTTGTGTGCCGTGCTTGCATTTTGTATTTCAGAAAATCATCCATCCCACTTGAAAATTCTCTCAACAAAAGTCAAAAACATCACAAAAACACCAAAAGGAAAAATCAGGACAGTTTAGCGCATAAGAGCAACATCTTAGCGCATCAAACAGTTACTTTAGTGCATCCACAGAACAAAATAGTGCGTGCAACCAAAAACAGTAGCGTTTCGACTGTAAAGCAAAACAGAGAGAAATCTTTTAGCGCGTGCAAAACAGATTCTAGCGCGTATTAGGAAAAAATTAGCACATAGATACCCAAAGTTAGTGCATTAACATAAACAGATAGCGCGTAGAAGGCACAGTGTAGCGCGTTGTTTCCCCAAAAACTTCATAGCAAAATTCCAATAGACTGTTTTAGCACGTGAAACAAACAGCTTAGCGCTTAAAAAGCCTATTTTAGCACATTGGACTAAACAGTTAGTGCTTCTAAAGCCCAGTCTAGCGCGTACATCTTTCACAGTCAAAAAACAAAATTTTCCAGAATCAATCTTTTAGCGCGTAATCGAGGGCAGAGTAGCGCGTAGGAAAATCATTTTAGCGCATCAGGAAAATTCAGTAGTGCATTAAACATCTGTTTTAGCGCGTGAGAAAAAGGAGGAAAATAGAGAGTTGGAAAAACCAAAAATTTTGAAAATTTCAAAATATTTTAAAAACAGTTTTTCATCAAAACACGTCTATTATCAAACCAGAGTGACAAAAACAAATCATTAAAACTATTTCTCAAGTCAAATTTGTGTCAAACAAAGTTGTTAGAATCCGAAAATGAATCGAGCAATAGAGGACGTCTTTCCTATCATAATCCGGAACATTTTTCATCATTAGTATCAATCAAATCCTTTAAACATCTTACGGATTTTATCTCCAAAAACACTTGTCTAAAATTTTCCAAATTGTCAAATCCAGTTTCCAGATCGGGAAACTTTTATCCATATCATTTGACACACTTTATCGTGAAGGGATATTTAAACCTTCATTCTGATAAAGTAAAATTTGAAATTTTCAAAACAAGAATCAACTAAATCCAAACAAATCAAAGGAAATCATTGATCACTCATGCATGACTAACCCCCTCATTCTGAGAAGAAAGAACCTCTATCGCAACATCACGTTGAAGAAACAACAACTGAGCTTTTCCAAATTCATCAAGAGAAATAAATTTTTATACATCAATCGTCAACTCTTCAAATCCCATCGGGTATTTCTTCATCACGTCAAACGTTATATCCAAAACAAATCCAGTGAATTTGACAAAGAACCCCTGAAAACAAGAGCATACTGTCAAAAGTCTTCTTTTAATCAAAAGATAAACCGCGGAGGAAAGATCAATCCAGCATTCCTACCCGACAAGTGCATCACATATAACACATCTAGACCAGAACCACCAACGCCAGAGCAAAATATCAACGAGGACTTTGTTCCTTTCATCACTGAAAGTTTCTATTGAAATGCCTATTACTCGCTCTCAACGAAACAAACAAAGCGAGACACCCGCGGAATCAAGTATGAATCGCAGATTATCAAATCCTTTTGAAGTTCCATCCTCAGAAGATCCTGAAATTACTGACGCGATTCTTCAGGAATGTCAAGAAAATCCTTCATTCCAAAAACTCATCGAAAAACTCATGGAAAATGACAAAGAAAAATATCTACTCATGCTTACAAGAAAAGGTGTCAAACTTCCTGAAGATTTCGACGCAAACGTCTTTCAAACAGGGTCTCAACAATATACATATCAAGAACACCAAAGGGAAGAAGAGACTCACATACCTGAACAACATATTCCAGAACAACATATACCAGAAATGCAAGTACCTGCGTTTGAAACCCCAGAACAACACATACCATTTACTACACCTTTTCAGTTGAGAACAAATACAAGGGAAGAACTCTTCCCTCGGCAAGATAATGCGCCCTTGGTTGCTCTTACTCAACAAATGCAAATGTTGCAAAGACAAATACACGATATGCAACAAGGGACAACAGTGCGGTACTCTATAAACGAAATCTGTCCTTATCCATTTGATAGAAGCTTAAACATGATACCTTTTCCTCCAAACTCAGACATTCCCAAATTTGATAAATATGATGGGAAAGGTGATCCTCGAGATCATGTTCGATAATTTTGCACTATGAGTCTTGAATTTGCTCATAATGACACTTATCTGATGAGGTTATTCCCAAGAAGTCTAGGAGGACAAACAATGGAGTGGTTATCCAAAATTACACCACCTGTTAGATCATTTGATGAATTGGTTAACAAATTCATCACCCATTATTCTTACAACATCCAACATGCCATAACCATGCTAGATATCTGCAACACCAAACAAAAGAACAATGAAACATTCATGATATTCCTTCAACGTTGGCGACGCATGGTATCAAGATGTCCTCGAGATATTCCTGAAAAAGAGAAAATGGAAATCTTCATTGATAACTTGAATGGTGAAATGAGTTATAGACTCAAACTTCAATGCATACCATCTTTTGACAAATTAATCGAAAATGGCATCCAAGTAGAGGAAGCTTGTGTCAAAAAGGGAACACTCAAGTTCTACAAAGAAGGAACGAACTCATCAAACTACAATAACCAAAACAACACCAATCTAGACAAAACTCTATTTTGGACGCGAAACAAAAATGAAGGCAACAGTGAATCATATGATCCTAAATCTAAACAGCCAGTGCTTGCCTTATCAGGAAATACTCAAAATACAAAAAATCCTAAAAATGCTACTCCCAGTGCTAACACATATGCACCAAACAATGCTCAAGGACAACTCAATACCAACAATGCCAACGATAATCAAAACAAAAACCTGAATCCAGGGCCTAACAACACTTCACGCAACAACACCAACAATTTCCATAAACGTATCTTCACACCATTGGGCCAATCATTAGAGTCCGCATTTAGAGAGCT
Source organism: Cryptomeria japonica (assembly GCF_030272615.1). Taxonomy (NCBI): domain Eukaryota; kingdom Viridiplantae; phylum Streptophyta; class Pinopsida; order Cupressales; family Cupressaceae; genus Cryptomeria; species Cryptomeria japonica. The sequence goes on along the minus strand of NC_081410.1, from coordinate 674,771,713 downwards.
GTTGGCAAACAAGGTTCTTTCTCTACCTCCAATCAACAATTATGAACCCCCAATCAAACCACCTTGGTGGAATGATTCACACTATTGTGATTTTCATCGAAACAAAGGTCATAGAGTAAACAAGTGCATGAGATTGAAACATATAATCCAAGACATGATTGATCGAGGTGACTTAACGGTGGATGGTCTCAAAACAAATAATGATCACGAAGCCTTCAAATATCCTCTTCCAAATTATAACAAAGATGGAGCATCAACTTCAAATGATACACGCGGAGTTCGTATTAATCACATCTACAACAACACAATCAATCACATATCAGCTGAAGACCATCAAGTCAATGTTATAACCATTCGAGATAAACGTGATCATGAATCTGTCAATGTAACAACCCGGACTCAGAAATATGTCTTGAAGGGACATACTGCACCTCCAACTACCACACCAAAGATCCAATACGACTTAGTTAATCAACTACGCAAGACTCCAGCTCAGATATCTATCCTGGAATTGTTGAAACTATCTCCAAGACACAAAGACATATTGGAGCAAGCACTATTAGAAACAAATGTACCTCAAAATCTGGATACAGACAGATTCCAAGCTATGGTTGCCCACATGACAGAATCTCATAACCTCACCTTCTCAGAGCATGATAATACTTCATTGAGTCATCCGCATAATACTCCTCTACATATTGAAGTCATTGTTTGCAAACACCGTGTCAAAAGAGTCTTAATAGATGGAGGAGCCGGACTTAATATATGTACTTTAAAGCTTATCCATGCACTAGGTTTCTCAGAAGAATCTATTGATCCTTGTAAAAAGATTACCATAAAAGCATATGATGATGAGGAAAGGTCCTCTAAAGGAATAGTGATATTGCCTATTCAGGTAGGACCAGTACAAAATGATACTATATGTCAAGTCTTAGATATTGATCTCACCTACAATATCTTATTAGGCCGACCCTGGATACATGAAATGCAAGCGGTACCTTCTACATACCACCAGTGTGTCAAGTTTCCTTATGATGGACAGGAAATCTCCATATCAGCTGATCACAATCCATTTCAACATTGCAATGCAATGGGGGCAGCCGAAGACAGTTTGGTTCCTTATAACAGAGAAAAGCAGCGGTCTTCAACATCTGATCCACCAACAGCAAAATCCAACTCCTTATGGGGAGACTTCAAACAGAAAATGCAAATCAAAGACCAAGGCATGGGCGAATACTCTATGGAGCCTTTATGTTTGACCAGATTGCCAACATCACCTAGATCACATGGTTTACCTACTATATCAACACATCTGGCAACTCAGCCCATAACTAAATTTGATGGTACCTTCATCCAATTGGGGACTCTAGCACGTGAATCAGAAGATAAAGATGTTCTTAACTGGCTATACAAAGATGATGAAGAAGCTAATAGAGCGGCCACTCTAGACATTGTTCTACCGACGCACCTGTATGGAAAAGGCTACTTGATTATGAAACAAATGGGATATGGCGGTAAAGGACCTATTGGGAAATGCCGAGAAGGAGTCACTGAACCTATAGATCTTCCTTCACAACCTAGTAGAAATAAAGCAGGATTAGGTTCTAAATTCACTTTCCTATTGAAAAAGCCACCACATACAAATGCAAAACCTCAATGGAAGGAAAAGAAGAAATACAAGGAAGAATCCTCGCAGGAAGCTCTCTTTGAATCAGCAGAAACAATCCGCAAGGCAAGAGAACGTCAAGATCAGAAGATACATCAGGGAAAGCTTTTGAATCATAAGAAGGCCATATCTGCAGCAGTGGCTCATATTCACACACCAATAGCTCAAGAACAAATCATATCCTCACAAGAAACCATCATTCCTACCAGGGGAAGCACAATCTATGAACAAATCCAGACTATAGAGGATGGATCGGATACAGAATCAACACAGAATATCCAAATAGTATCTATCATCAAGGATTTGTTTTCGCCATACAACATACCTGTTTACAACACTGATAGAATTTGGGATGGTGCCTATGAGACAGATTCAAATGAATATGAATGGGGTACCTGCTCTGATACTACTACAAATATCCCAGATGATACTGATTTCATATCCATTTCTCAAGAAGAACATAACGCAGAAGATAGACCTCTCGAATTTGGACCACAACATATCTATGACGTTCAGGAAAGCGAACATAAATATTACGAACAAGTCTATGTAGAAGATGATACCATTGAAGACCTCGATGAAACCCTAAACTTCTTTAAAAACAAGACCCATCACGATGATAACTCTATCCTAACACTTACAGTAGCTGAACTTGACCCGCCCAATGATTCCTTACCACTCGTCTTCCCTGATCTCATCGACTGGACTGAACCCGAGACTCATGATATCCCAATTTTTCCAGATGATGAATCTATTATCCATTACCTATGTACCATAAATCCTGAAACAGGCTCTACCAGTGAACCAAATAACGACGTCTATTCTTCAGGGAGTGCCAAGTCTCTCAGTCGCAAAAATAAATCAAATAATGAATCTAATGCTGAAAACCAGTCAATGGCAGCAATGGATCCCAAAAAAGTAAAAATAAAGGACGCATCTGAGGGTGAAAACCTTTTTAAGGCACCTAACGATGGGAGACTTGACACTCTTCCTGAACATTTTCATGAACGATCACCCATATTGATTGAGCCCACTCAATCAATCAACATTGGTACCACCGAAGCAGCCAGAAACATTCACCTTGCAGAATCTCTGACAGAGGAGGAAAGATCAGCATTCATCATCTTCTTTAAAGGACAACAAATTAACTTTGCCTGGTCATATGCTGATATGCCTGGAGTAGATCCACACCTAATCATGCATCACTTGTCCATCTCTGCAGGAGTCAAGCCAGTTAAGCAGAAACTACGAAAGATGAATCCATAGATAGCACTCATGGTCAAAACGGAATTAAAGAAATTATTAGATGTCGGATTCATCCGACCTATTGACTATGCAGAATGGATTTCAAACATTGTTCCCATTTCAAAACCAGATGGTAGTATCAGAATATGCACTGACTTCAGAGATGTCAATAAAGCTTGCCCAAAGGATGACTTTCCTCTGCCAAGTATTGATATAATTGTAGATCTCATAGCAGGCCATGCAATGCTCTCATTAATGGACGGTTTCTTAGGCTATAATCAAATCAAAATAGCTCCTGAAGATCAAGACAAAACAACATTCACCTGTCCTTGGGGAACATACTGTTGGAATGTTATGCCTTTTGGCTTAAAGAATGCCGGAGCCACTTATCAAAGAGCAATGACAACAATATTCCATGATATGATGCACACATTTATGGAAGACTATGTGGATGATTTACTAGCAAAATCTTTCACCAGAGCTGAACATCTTGGCATCCTAACAAAGATCTTTGATCGGTTGCAGAAATTCAAAGTCTGACTCAATCCTAAAAAGTGTGTCTTCGGGGTTACATCAGGCAAGTTACTAGGTTACATCGTCTCAGCTAAAGGTATTGAAGTTGATCCAGCAAAGGTACAAGCCATCATGGATATGCCACCACCAAAGAATATCAGTCAACTTCGATCTCTCCAAGGATGACTTCAATCAATCAGGCGGTTCATTGCTCAACTAGCAGATAAAAGTCTACCATTTAACCACTTGCTACACAAAAATGTGCCATTCAGATGGGAGACTAAATGTGCAGAATCTTTTTACCAAATTAAATAGTACCTGATGAATCCACCAGTTCTAGTACCACCGATTTCAGGAAAGCCTCTTATATTATATATCTCAACAACAGATGTTTCACTGGGGGCACTATTGGCACAAGAAGATCAACAAGGAAAGGAACGCACCATATATTACATTAGTAGAACATTGAATGGTTATGAACTCAATTATACATTCATTGAAAAAGCTTGCCTAACAGTTGTTTTTGCATCTCAAAAGTTCTGACATTATATGCTAGCACACACTATCAAGCTAGTAGCCAAAATTGATCCTCTCAAGTATCTACTCAGCAAGGCAGCTCTCATAGGCCGATTGGCTAAATGGGTTATGATTCTCAGTGAATTCGACATTCACTACACAGAAAGATGAGCCATCAAGGGACAGGCAATTGCAGATCAGCTGGCTGAAGCACCGCTACCAGGAAAACAAACCATGGACATTGAATTTCCAGACAGGGATGTTTTTGCTCTTTCCTCCAAACAATGGACCCTATACTTTGATGGATCCTATACACAGCATGGTTCAGGGGCCGGCATTCTATTCATCACCCCTGAAGGACACACTATGCCGAGATCATACAGACTTATGTTTCCATGTACAAATAATATGGCTGAATATGAAGCATTGGTCATAGGCATCAAAATGGCTGTCGAATGGAAAATCACAGAATTAAAATTCTATGGAGACTCATAATTGGTCATCAATCAGATCAACAACAACTATCAGACAAAGGATGATAAGTTACTCCCCTACAAACGGATGGTGGATGACTTCAAACAGTATTTTGTGCACATCACCTTTGAACAAATACCAAGGTTGAACAACAAAGCAGCCGATGCAATGGCTACGATCGCTTCATTACTACAAATTCCAGAACAACAGAGTCGTTATGAGTTCCTGGTAGAGCAACTATTCTCCCTCGCCTATGACCACTCTGAATCTCATATTATATATGCCTTAACCAGTTCAGATTCTCCATTATATGGACCAATATACGACTACCTCAAGCATAATATCTTACCCATTGACCAATCCCGTAACCAAAAACGTAACTTTATCCGACAATCTGCCCGTTACACCCTTACCGCTGATACCTTATATTGTCGAGGTCTAGATGGTACTCTTCTTCATTGTCTTGATCGTAATGATTCTGATTCAGCTTTACACGAGCTTCATGAAGGTATTTGTGGCACACATTCGAGTGGCACTACTCTTGCTAAAAAGCTTCTATGAATGGGATACTACTGGCCTACAATGGAGAAAGACTCATATCATTTCGCCAAGAAATGTCCTAAATGCCAAATCCATGGCAATCTGATACATGCACCAGCACAGGAATTGCAACCATTTACCACATCCTGGCCCTTTTGTCAGTGGGGATTGGACCTGGTAGGCAAAATACATCCTTCATCTTCAAATGGACACAAGTTCATCATAACTGCCATAGAATACTTTACCAAATGGATTGAAGCAGTTTCCATGACCATAGTGACTGGGAAACAAATTGCCTCTTTTATCCTGAATTATCTGATCTGCAGATATGGTATTCCAAGTTCAATCGTCACAGATAATGGACGACCTTTCAAAAACCAAGATGTGCAGGAACTATGTGAAAAATTCAAAATCCAACATCGGTTTTCTACACCATACTATCCACAAGGAAATGGTCAGGTAGAAGCATCTAACAAAACGATCCTAAAAATCCTCAAGAAAACAGTGAATGATGCAGGCAAAGATTGGCACATACAACTCAATCCAGCACTTTGGGCCTACAGGACTAACATTCGCACACCTACAGGGGCAACACCATATTCCTTGGTATATGGTTCAGAGGCTATTTTACCCTTGGAGGTAGAAATTCCATCTCTTAGAGTCTCTTTGAAAGGTTTGATTCCAGATGAAGAGTATCGAGTCAACCGACTGCAAGAACTGGAATTATTAGATGAAAGATGCCAACATGCTTATACTCATCTCAAAGCATATCAACAATGCATGTGCAGGAGCTACAATCATAAGGTCATTCCTCGTAACTTCAAGGTTGGTGATCTAGTCCTAAAAGAAAATCCAAGAAACCAGCAAGATAGAGAAAAGAAAGGGAAATTAGAACCTAACTGGTTGGGTCCCTATGTCATCATTTCAGTCTATGGATCAGGTACCTATCAGCTAACAAATTCTGAAGGAGATGTGCTTGATGATCCAACTAACAGCATTCATCTAAAGAAGTACTATACTTAAGGTAGCCTAGTGCACGGAAAAGCCAAAAACAAAAAATAAAAATTAAAAAAAATCAAAAACATCCAGAAAAGGCAAAAATATAAAGTACAATAAAAACAAATGGTGAAAACCTGGTAAACAAGCGCCCTTGTGAAAGGCCGGCTCCTTTATCTATATCCATGCCATTTTATCCATCAAAACACTATCGGCCATTGCCCGACACTTAGCATCTATCCATCCAAGACATACTTAGCGTAGTCACTATCCTGAGTTATCCATCTGTATCTATTCTCTTATCGCATTTCACCATGGCTTGGAAATCACTGTACATAATCATATCCAGAAGAACACTCATCTAGGGGCATTAAACTGTTCAAAAACTAGCAAACATTCAAGACATGCCAACTATTGTAAAACCTCAGACACAGGACATCCAACAAACACAATTACACTTCATCGCAACAACTAAAACCAAAAACAATAAACAAAAAACTTAAAGATGGATGATTTTCTGAAGTACTAAATGTTGCATTATCGCATTAAAGTCTTGATTATTTTGCATTTTGAACTTTTTAAATAAATTGGAATCTTCTCCTTATCTCATCAAAAGCTTCAAAGCTAGAGATCATGAGGAACTTCCAAAATTTTCTTAGTCTTTTGTCTGGGAGGCGATCACTGGTACTGTGTGCATATTTGCCTCAGGACGTGATCCATATCACTGAAGGCTTGATCCCATTTCACGCATATAAATGATCTACTCTTGTATGTTTACGCAATACGCACTCAGGTCGTCCTGGTTCAATTATACCTTGACGCTTGTGCTATCTTGCAAAATTAAAAATCATGTAAATTTTACTCAGGTCATTATGGTTCAATTATACCATTATGCTTGTTAAATTTTCAACATATCCAAAAATCAATAAATTCTCCATGATGATATTTACAAAGAAAGCAAATAAATGGTTATATCGGATGGCAAATACAGAATGAGAGATGCTCCAAAAACAATTAGTTGCGTATCATTTTACAATTAGTTGCATATCATTTTACAATTAGTTGCAATTAGTCGCACATCATTATCACATATCATTTTGCATCATTTTGCATCATTTTACATCATTATTATCTCATTTTGCATCATCATTACATCATTTTACATCATATCATCTTACACGTAGCAGCATATTAAAATCATACATCTCATTTCAAGATACATCTCATAGCATATAAAAACATACATCCTACATCACACATTACATCATATATGTAAACATTACATCATCATATAAAAGGAAGTAGCACACATAAAAATGCATCCATAAACACATCACATCGATCAAAAATGGTGCTCTATATATATATCTCTCAAAAAATGATCAAAATCTACAAAATGTGTCAAAACTGTGTCCAGTACAAAGAATACACTGCTCAAAATACAATAGAGACCATGTCTCTCAAGTGTGACTATCCCCTGATGGAGATGGTCTAGCTCCAGATGCACCTGCTCCTGGATCTCCAGGAGGATCCTGTCTAGCTCCCGATACACTCGCCCCTGGATCTGCAGGAGGGTCCTGTCCCGCTGGCCCTGTCACTCCTCGGCTCTTAGATCGTGTCCCAGCAGTTCGAGATCAACTCGATCTCGACTGTGCAAAGCTCTTGACATGCCGCTCTCTAGGTACTGCAGCCTCATAGTGACACCTGTAATACGCAGCCTCCTAGACACTTCGTGTCAGCTCTCTAAGGGTGTCTCTCAAAGGACCACCCACCGCTGCTCTCTGCACGGTCGCTAAGGCCTCCTCTTCTCGACCCTGCCAGTCCATCTCTGTATCTCTCTCAGTGGTCAACTGAGAAATCTACCGTTGATAAGTCAAAATCTGTGCCTGCAGCTGCTGCACAGTGATCTGTAGAGTCTGGATCTGAGCATCCTCTACGTGACCTGGCACTCGAACCCGTAGTGGTACCTGTGCTAGCGCCACTCCTCCCACTCGGCCTGTCCTGGGTGCAGGAGGTGGGAGTATATCTATCCTCCTCCTCTGTACTGGTCTCCCCACCTCCTCCTCTCCTCCCACTGCAGCTAGCACCTCTGTCACTCTACCCTCTCTCCCGGCCCCAATGGCCAATCCTGCCTTGCCGTACCGCTCTCTGCACACCTCTACCTCCCCTCCTCCCTCTACCTCCTCCATCATCCCCATCATCCCCATCATCTCCCCCATCTCCCTCCTCTCCATCTGAATCAAATGCCGGTCTCATCTCCTCTGGATCTGAGATCCTAGCCACGGCCCGAGCAGCAAACAACCGAGCAAACTCGTCAGTCATGCTAGCATCCTGTATCTCTGGGGCATAGTCCCAGATCTATCCGACCAACCCTGTAAACTCCTCAATGGCCACAACACTGTCAATGGTCGACCCCCAATCTGCCACATCCTGCTGATGTTGTGCGTACAAGCACGCTCCCTGCGGAATCCCCTGCTGCCTCCCGAACTGCCGCAAAACTCGGGTAACCAGAAACCACTCAATAACGAATGGAGTCCTCCCAATCAGATACCTCGTCATGAAAATGAAAGACATCTCCATCCCATCCTTAGCCCACACCTCACAGTCTATATACGGTCTCTAGGTGACCGTATCTATATCATCGAACACCCTCCTCCAATGCTCTAGTTTGCCCAGCTTACGCTGGACAACTAGGCCTCTATATCCATAAGCATAAGCCGCCCCTATGGGCCTATCCCTGTCTGCCAGTGGCCTAGCTGCTGGAATGTGCTCCCAGCACCATACCTGTAAAAGGGTCACCCCTGCTGATAAACTCCCATAACTGAGGTATACTACCTCATGCAGGCTCCTGTAAAGGTGGGCCAACATCGCTGACCCCCATGCAAGTCTCTGGCCCTGTGTGACCATCTGCTCCAGAACCAGCCCCCATCCCACTGAAAATCCCTTTGACCTGCGATCAGGACAAAGGAATCCTCCAATAAATCCTGCTAGTACAGATGGCAGTGGTGCATAATCTAAATCCAAAAACTCCTGCCAAGGGATCTCATAGCCGCAGACACTCTCATCATGAAATATATGGCACAGTGCCTCTGTGCCGCCCTCCTCCATCTACTCATAAGGTAATATGGCTCCTACCACAAGAATGCGCAAAATGCGATAGCAGTCCTCTGGTGTCACTGTCATCTCTCCCATGACAAAATGAAAGGTGTTCGTGTCACTGTGCCACCTCTCTGCCAAAGCTGTCAACAGTCCCCGGTTCATAGTGAACCGTGGCATATCCAAAAGCGAGGTCAATCCGCATCGCTCAATAATATCCAAGTCTGCCTGTGACAGATGTGGTATCAGCGTCCATGGTCTCGGGAATCTCTCCCTCGACTGCACAATACCCAATCGCTCCTGTCAACAAACAAAACATATCCAATATCAGTTTCCACATCAACACAAAGATATCAAAATAAAACTTACATCAAAAACATGAAACAAATTTGCTCATCTACATCAAGTTCAAAATCCTATCATTTCATATCAACTTGTAAAACAACTCAAGTTCTCAAAAACTATATCAAAACTTGTAAAACAACTCAAGTTTCCCACCCATATCAGCTTGTAAAACAACTCAAGTTTCCAACCCATATCAGCTTGTAAAACAACTCAAGCTTTCATACACATTTGAACTTAAAACTGACAACGCAAATAATCATATTCTGATCAACACAAACAGCTTGATATCTATACATAGCTTGGAAAATTGCACATCAAAACAAGTTATACAAATACTCATATTGGATACATGCATCAAAAACACAACAGGCACGCAAAAACACAACTTTTCAAAATTGCAAAACTACAATTTTTCATGGATGCGCTAAAACAGACCTCCAATGCACTAAAACAATCCCACGCACTAGACTGCTTGTTCTACGCGCTAGCTTATCTGCCCTATGCGCTAGATTCTATCTATGCGCTACTCTTTTATACCGATGCGCTATCTAATTTGTCCTATGCGCTAGACTCTGTCTACGCGCTAATATTTTCCTCCATTGTGCTACCCAATCTAACCTATGCACTAGACTCTGTCTACGTGCTACTCTATCCTCCCTAAGCGCTCCCCTTTTTATCCTATGCGCTAGGTTATACCTATGCGCTAAACCCCTTGCTCCATGCGAACTTCTGCGACTCCTATGCACTAGGTTAGTCCTACGCGCTACCCTGTTCCTCCTACGCGCTACTAAATGCAACACCTGCGCTATTCCGCGTGCACGCACTAACCTAAATGACCTATGCGCTAGAAAAACAATATCAGATGCAACCCCTAAATTTGACCTTGATGCACTACTTTGCACTGCGTATGCGCTAATCTATGTCTTAGACGCGCTAAAACGATTTGTCTGAACTTGAAAATTCAAAAAACACCTAAAAATGACAAAATGAAAAATCAAAAAGGGGTCAAAAACGTTGACTTACTGGTGGTCCATGCGCTACTGGTCTCCGGTACCTCCTAACGCGCTCGAAATGGTGTCTGTGATAGGGAATAGGCATTTTCTCTCCAGAGCCAATTCTCTTTTCTTCAAAGTCAACAAGCACAAATGAGTTTAAATCAAGCCCTTTTCCCCTTTTATAAGAGGAAAATGAAACTAGGGTTAGCTAACTGGGCCTGTAATATGGTCGTGGTCTCCCCTATACCAAAACATTTGTAATTTATCGGGAGATGAATCAATTTACACACTTTCTACACGCACGAAATCCTACACATCATACGAACTTCATCAATTTAAATCAAAAATTTTCAAAAAAAATATTGATTCATCTCCCGAGGGGGCATCACATAGAATCTAGGGCACGACTGGCAAATCAAAAGAGCGACACAACAAAAAATTATATTTGATCATAAAAACACAAAAACAATCATTTTTCTTTGAAATAACATGTGCACACACGTCACTTCAAAGAGGGGCAAAATGTAGACGTATAAAAATGACCATATTCCTAAATGAATATTTTATGTTCATTTCCCTATTTAATTAAACCCAATTTAATTAAATTATCCACATTCTTCTATTTAATTAAAGTAAATCACTTGATTAAATTCACTATACCATTTAATGAATAAATCATTTTATTCAATTAAATCCCCCTAGCCACTTTTAATTAAATTCAAATTTAATTAAATAGTTATCCTAAATTGAATAAATCAAATTTATTTAATTACAACCAAATTGAATGAAAATCAAATAATTCAATTAAATCCCATAATCCCCCATCCACTTGCAAAATCCCAAACCCCTTCCTAACCCCTTCTAGAATATTCTAACCAATTCTAATTAACCTAAACCCCCTCTAAACTTTGTCACATCCCTAAGCAAAGGGGGGTCACTTCTCAAATGGCCCAAAGTCTTGGATAACCATTGAAGGTTTTCATCCTTCAACCACCAAAACCCTTAAAGTCTTTGAAAACCATTGAAGGCTTCCAACCTTCAACCACTTAATCCCCAAAGTCTCCAATAACCATTAATGGTTATTTCAAACCCTCCCACATGGTTAAAACATTTGTTTTGACTCAACCTCTACCCAACCCAAGGGTCTCATCAGGTCATTAATGCTTTGACCATGATTATCTCTTAATTATTTGCACAAAGGTTTATCTTTGGATTAGATCCTAATTCAGTGGGTAAACCTAACTTAGACTTGACCCTTAGCCTTTAGATAACCATGAGGTCTCCTCAGGCCTTTAATGCCTCCAACCTCTTCTTTCAACCCAATCCTATGTGGACATTTGTCACCATTTCATTGGTGCAAATTGTGCACATGGATCCCCAACTTTCAAACTTGGCCCTTGATTAAACCTTTCAATCTTGACCATCCATTGCCCTATTTGTGCTATAAATAGAGCTCTCATTCCTCCATTTTTAACAATCATCTTTCAAATTTGAAGCATCACACTTATGCTCAAATTCTTTCAAGCTTTCTCATATCATTTTATGCTCATCATTTAACCTCTCTTTTAGATCAGAATTAATCATGAATATGCATGTTTAGAATAAGTTCTTTATCATTTTAGTTCAATCATAGATTAAATATAGTATGCTAGGATAGTATTCATACTAACCCTGTCATCTTATCATTTAGTTTATTGCATTTTAGTATCATACATAGCTTAACATTCATCTCATATTAAAATCGATTAAAAATCTCTCTCGTTCTCATATTTGCCATCCCTAAGCCATTTTGCTCAGTAACCTGAGAGTAAAACATTGGTTTGAGGGACATTGTGAGATAGAGAACCATGGGACCCTCCTTGGGAAGCTGAGTAACACTACGTTACTCCATAGCTTGCATCAAGAAGTCCTGTGTGTGTGTGTGGATTGGTATTTCTCGTATTTTTCACATTTTAAGTTTTATTCATCCACTTTTTCCACATACACAAACATCCTTACAACAAGGTATTAGTACTTGTTTTACATTACAGTCATTTACATTTACAGCATTTCTCATTTCTTGGTTAATTCCAAAACTGGGGTTTGACCTAAAGGCAAACCCCTAATCCCTAACCCCCCAATCGTCTTCGCTTTTCTGTGTGTAGGTTGCAGGTACATGGCTGAAATTGAAGATCTGGAATCCTTGTGCAGAGACGAACAGATCCCCCTTGGTTTCGCGGATTTTTCGGAGGACCGTGTGCACGCCGGGTGCCATCGTCCCGTCAACTTTCACTCAAATTTGTAGGATAGCGCCGTATCGACATTTTACTGCTAATTCCAGGTCCGCGGCTTCATCCTATATCCCTATCTCAGTTTATAAGTGAATCTTTCTCACTTTCTATGCATTCCTAGCTATCAACATTCTTTACAAAAGAGGGTAGCCTTGCTGTCTTAACCCTTGAAACTCATTTAGAATCCAATCTTGCCTTGTGTGGGATTGGATCTTGTGGGTTTCAACCCCTCTTTTGAATGTAAAGTCTCCCTAAGTGAAAACCATCAACCCTAGCGATCTCCCTTCTCTCTCCTCGGAGTTGGAAGAGGGGAGAGCAACTAGGGTTCGATCGATTTTCTGCTTTACACCAAGATACTTTGGTTGGTTTGTGAAGAAACCTTGATTCTAAGGATGAATATGAGGAAGCAGGTGAAGAGCTTGAGGAAGTTGAAGGACTAGAAGATGAAAGAGAGGAAAGATTCCTAAGAGCAGTGGCACAAGCGAGTAAAGTTTATAAAGTTGAGATTTCAAATTTTTTTGGAACGCTAAACCCGAAGGATCTGATCGATTGGATCGAAGAGTTGGAGGACTACTCTAAGTTTGAATATGTCAAGGACCCACAAAGAGTCTGGTTGGCATAGACCAAGTTGAAAGAGCATGTTGCCTTGTGGTGGAAATAATTGCAGAAAGATAGAGTGGAGAATTGTGAATTGAAGATCACCTAGTGGAGATAGATGGTTGCAAGATTGAAGGCCAAGTTCATACCAAGAGAGTATGAATTGGAATTGTTCAAGAAGTTATAGGACTTGAAATAGAGAAACATGATTTTGAAGGAATATACTAATGAATTCTAAAAGGTGATGATTAGATCTAGGCATAGAGAGATGGACAGAGAAAAGGTAGCAAGGTACATCAATGGACTTGCTTTTAACATTCAAGATGAGATGATTATTTTGAAGGTTTCCATAGTTGAAGAAGCTTACCAGTATGCTTTGAAGGCTGAGGAGAAGGTGAGAAGAAGACAACTGAATAAGGGAAATGATAAATTCAAGATGACTGATAGTATGAAGAAACTGGTTGAGTAAGAGGAGCCAAAAAATAAGTGGAGTAAAGAACCAGAACATAAGACATGAATAAAAGGTAGCAGTAGTACAAGTAGAGAATTTCCTAGCAAATGTTTCAAGTGTGGATAAACTGGACATAGATCCTATGAATGTAAGAAAGCAATAGAAATAATTTGTGTGGAAATTGAATAACTAGATGATATCAAATATGACTATGCACTAGAGCAAGGAGAATCCCTTATGTTCAGAAGAAAGGATATCGGATCTACTCAGAGGAAGAGTCTATTCTAGAATGTGTGCAAATCAGGTGCTAAGTGTTGCAAGGTCATTGTATAAAGTGGAAGTACTAATAATCTAGTATTTGAGGAGATGGTTTTAAAGCTTGGGTTGAAGAGGCTTAAGCATCCTTGTCCTTATGAGGTAATTTCCTTACAAGATGATCAGAAGATAGACATAAAGGAGTATTGTTTGGTGAGTTTCAATATGGGCCTTTCAGAGATGAAGTTTTATGTGATGTTGTGTCTATGAGTGTTTACAATGTCTTGTTGGAAAAAACTTGGCAGTATGATAGAGGAGCTATTTATGATTGTAGGAGAAACCTAGTTACTATTGAAAAGGGTGGACAAAAGTTCACATTGATTTCTTTGAAGGAGAAAGAGAAGGAGGTGAAGAATTTGAGTCCTGAGAGAATTTGCAATACCGGTAGTCATTCCATATTGGTTGACATCAATGACAATACAATGCCAACAATCTCCCCCTTTGGCATTGATGTCAACTCATGTAGTATCCAACATACTACATAATCTTTCTCCCCCTTTGTATGATCCAATAGATTCTCACACATGTAGTATGCGGTATACTATAAAATCCTTCTCCCCCTTTGACAACAATGGAAACAGGCATTATCAGGGTATCATTCCTCCTGGTATTTGCCAGACACTAACATAAGTTTTTCTCCCCCTTTGTCTTTACCAGATGCCTCCCCTTCTTTGATACCAACTATTATAAATTATTACATTTTCTCAAGTCACAACATTTGAGATGGAGGACTCAACCATCAACTAACACCAATTGAGCATGCAAGTTTTATACCTTTTGTTAAACTACTCAATTTTAGAGGGATTTGCCAGTGAACACTACTCACCTGCCGGTCAAACTGCATCACCTCCTGTTTGATCCCAAATTTCTTTAGGAATCAAATGTGATTGTACTACCTAAAAAGAAATACAAGAGAAAGGAAAGAAAAACAAAATCCAAGTAATTTTATTGATGAAGCAAATGTTACCAAGAGAAATGCAAAAACCTTGGAGCAATCACCCAAATGTGAAGAAGGAGGCACAAGAACTTTTGAAAGGGGAAAAAAAAAGAAAAACCCCTTGTGTTATTATGAATGAGGAAATGCCTAAAATGAGAGAGAGAGAGAGAGAGAGGGAGCAAGAAGCTCTTTACAATATTTTCATTAAGAAGAAATGAGAGAGGAGACATCTCTTAAATAGGGATGAGGAGAGGAGTTACAAAGTAAATCTCAAAGCTATGATTGCCACCATTTATAAAATGTGTGTGCCATTTGTCCACTTCCTCTTATGGAGGAAATATAATATTCCTTAATAAAGGAAAATAAAAGAAATGACTTGTCCTCACACATGTACTAGACGATAAATTAAATGTAGGAAATCCAAAGGAATATCCTAAACTAAATACAAATAAACCTAAGCCAAGTAAAGATTAAATATTCTAACACTCTCCCTTAAGCTTTACTTAGGGAGTTTACATCAAACCCTTCAATGGGTTGCAATCCAAGATTTTTACAATAAAATTGGAAGTTTTCTTTACAAAGTGGTTTGGTCAAAATATCTGCAATTTGGTCTTCTCCCTTGCAATAGAGGAGTGAAACATGTTTGTCTTTAATTTGTTCCCTAATAAAGTGGTGTTGGAGAGCAATGTGCTTTGTCCTTGCATGGAAAATCAGATTTTTAGCCAAGGAAATGACACTTTGGCTATCACAATACAATGGAGTTGGTTTGTGTTGAGGTAGACCCAAATCTTCAAGTAGTCTTCTAAGCCACAAGGCTTCTTTGCAAGAATTAGTGCATCATTTGTACTCAGCTTCAGTGGATCCAAGAGAGGTAGATTGTTGATTTTTACTATTCCAAGAAATTTCTCCTAAACCAACAAAAAACAATAACCACAAGTAGATTTCCCATCATTGGGATCTCCACCTAGATCGGAATCAGTAAAACCATTTAAAGTGAAATCAAAATTTGCATCATAAAACAAACCTACATTAATAGTTCCTTTAATATATCTTAAAATTCTTATAGCAACTTTAAAGTGTGTTTGTTGAGGTTTAGACATGAATCTTGAAACCAAACCAACACTATAAGCAATATCCGGCCTAGTAAGAGTTAAATAATTAAAATTTCCAACTAACTGTCTATACAAAGTAGGATCAACAAGAGGAGTTTGCATATCAAGCATTAACTTAATGCCTAATTCAGTAGGAATTGAAACATGGTGAGCATCATTCATTTTAAACTTATCTATGAGATATTGAGCATATTTACTTTGAGATAAGAAAATTCCTTTAGAGGTTTGCCAAATTTGCATTCCTAAGAAATAATGTAAAAGACCTAAATCGGCCATTTGAAATTTTCTATTAAGTTGAAACTTAATATCAGAAATCAAAGTATTGGAACTTGAATTAAGTATCAAATCATCTACATACAAGATAATAATGATAATATCATCTTCACTATGTTTAATATACAAGTTAGGATCATTTTTACTTCTAATAAAATCTTGAGAAAGAAAAAATGCATTAATATTTGAATACCACTCCTTAGGGGATTGCTTTAATCCATAAATTGATTTCTTTAATTTATAAACTAAGTGTGCATTACCTTCTTTAATAAAACTAGGAGGTTGAGACGTATAAATTTCCTCATGTAAATCACCATTAAGAAAAACACTTTTAACATCCATTTGATGAATAGGCCAATTCATTCTAGAAGCCAAAGCAAGCATAGGTTTAATTGTAGGCATTTTAGCAACATGAGCAAACATTTCAGTATAATCTAAGCCTTCAATTTGAGAAAAACCTCTAGAAACTAATCTAGCTTTAAATATACTAACTTCATTATTAGCATTCAATTTAGTTTTATAAAGCCACTTGCAAGAAACAAGATTTTTACCTTGAGGCAACAGAACTAAATCCCAAGTTTGGTTAGAAATTAAATTATCATATTCTTCCTTCATTGCTTTTTGCCAATGTGGTTGATTTTTAGCTTGATCAAATGTTTTAGGATCATTAGAATTCATAATAGTAGTCATTAAAGCATAATTACAATAATTCACTCTTCTAGCTTTAATTCTATCCATTCTAGATAAGTATTCATCAATATCTTGAATTAAAGATTTAAACCATTTAGGTCTTCTTTTAGAAGTAATGGATTCATCACTAGAAGAAGAGTCATGAGGAGTAGAGTTATTATCATCATCATCACTATCACTAGAAGGAATAGAAAGAGATGCATTAGGATTAGGGTTAAGAGAAGGAGGTTGGTCCTCCATAAGCACAACTTTTCTTTGAGGAAGTTCATCATCCTCCACTTTAGAACAATCATGAATGTCTTTTTATGCAATACAAACATCTCTTGCAACTTTTACCTTGTTAGTAATAGGATTGTAAACTCTATAGCCTTTAGTATTTTCATCATAACCAACAAAAATAAAAGGAGAAGATTTAGCATCTAATTTTTTAATTTTCTCCTTAGGTTTGTGAACATAAGCCGTGGAACCAAAAATTCTTAAATTCCGCAAATTGGGATTTCTACAAGACCAAGCTTCTTCAGGAGTTGCACAAGCCATAACTTCAGCCCAAAACTTGTAATCCATATTTTTTGCATGCAATAAACATCTAGCCATTTCAACAAGGGTCCTATGCTTCCATTCTTCCACACCATTTTGTTGTGGTGTATAAGGAATGGTAAGCTCATGTTTAATTCCAAAAGATTTCAAATAAACATTAAATGCATTATTGGCATATTCTCTTCCATTGTCAGTACAAAGAATCTTAATTTTAGAACCAAATTGCCTTTCTACAAACAAATAAAATTCAGTAAACACATCAAGCAATTGATCCTTACTATGAAGGAAATATATCCATGTTCTCCTTGAAAAATCATCAACAAAGGTAAGAGCGTACCTTGAACTTTGGATGGAGGGATTCTCCATGGGACCCATGAGATCACTATGAACTAGATGCAATTTAGTATATGCCCTCCAAGATTGACCATGAGGAAAGGGTTCCCTATGCATCTTACCACTCATACAACCATTGCAAACGATTTGAGAAGGAAAAATAGTAGGCAATCCATCAACCATATTTTCTTTTTGCATCAATGAAATATAATCAAAATTGAGATGGCCAAGTCTTTCATGCCATATAGTAAAATCAACAGTAGTAAGCAAGGAATACTTTGTAGGAGAAAATTCATAAAACTTGAATAAGTTATCAGTATCCATTTTAGCAGTAGCAATAACATGATTAGTTTTTGAATCAATGATATAACACATGCCCCTATAAAAGTTAATCTTATAATCTTGACAAAGTTTAGAAACTGAAAGCAAATTTGATTTTAATTTAGGAATATAAAGAGCATCATGTAATTTCCCATTAGGGGCATTCACATCACTAATAGCTTCAACTTTGCAACTATAATTATTAGCTAATTGAACAGGAATATTGGAAGTATCAGGATGTAAAGATTCAAAACATTCTTTATGAGAAGTAACATGCTGAGATGCACCAGAATCAATAATCCACTCAAGTGGTTGAGAAACATTATAAGTACATGTAAATGCATGACGAGATGAATTGCCATTATTATTACCTTTCTTATAATGAGGTTTATGTTGTTGATTATTTTCATTATTTTGGTTCATGGGATTTTTACCATTTTGCTTCTTAAAACAATTATTAGTAATATGTCCATCTTTCCCACAATATGTGCAATGGGGTCTTGTTTGAGAATTATTCCTTTGATTATTGTATGTATTATTACGATTATTATTATGAGAATTGTTATGATAGGATTTAGAATGAGATTAATAATTAGAATATTTGTGATTATTATTATGATTATGATTATGTTTATTATCATTGGATCTAAAGTTATTATTATGATTTTGATTTTTAGACATAAAAACATGTTCACTACTTTTCAGATTACCTATTTGAATTAATTTAGCTTCCTCTTGACATAATAAATTGCGGAAAATATCATAAGTTAATTGAGTAGCTAAGGTAGGAATTGCAAGTTGAGAATGAATATTCGTAATAAATTGCTGAAATTGACGAGGAAGACATTTTTTAAGAATAAGATGAATTAAACGTAAATCAGCTAGTGTAACTCCTAAACCAGTTAACTAACTATTAATAGAATCAAACTTTAATAAGAATTCATCCATGGTTTTAAAATCCGTATACCTTCGATCTTCGAGTTGATCTTGAAGTTGAATTTTTTGGGATTCATTTGAGCTATCATAAGTTGTTTTTAAAATTTCCCAAGCTTCATACGCTTTTGTACAATTTCCAATTAGAACATACAAATCAGGAACCATGGAAATACCAATTAAACCAAGTGCTTCCTCATTTTGAGCCTTCCATCTATCTTGGTCGACTTGAGGAGCAGTTGAAGCAGGCTCTGAACTTTTATCAGTTCCAACATCCAAAAGGTGTTTGAAACGAAATATAAAAGAAATATGAGTTTTCTAGGAATGATAATTAGTGCTATTTAATTTAATTTCGAGAATTAAAGTAGACATGATAGCAAGATAAAGGCTAGAAAAAAAAATTACCCCTTTAAAAAAAATAACTTCCTTGATTAAAAATAAACCAAATTTGAATAATAAATTAAAATTATCAAGAAATGTTATTTTCAGTTTTTTAATAATAAATTTAAAGTTAAATTTTCTTATAATAAAACAAACTTTATAAAAAAATATCACACAACTTTAAATGTTAAATAAAAACTATTTATAATTTAATTTAATTAAAAAGCTTTATATATTCAAAAAAGTTTTTTTAAAAAAACAAATTTAATAAACTTTTTTTAAAGTTTGAATATAAACTTAACTTTATTATGCATGAATATTTAAAAAAATTTATATGTTAAAAATCTTATAACTTTTTAAACTTTTTTTATACGTAAAGTGTTAAGAATGAATTTAAACTTTTAAACTTTGATATTAACTAAACTAAAGGAAAGGAAACGTATGAAAAATAGTAATAATAGTTCCAGAGGAAAAATGTTATGGCAAGTAGAGAAAGATGCTTATAGAGGTGGGAAGGTTTCTTGTAGGGTAGAGACCATAGGGAGAGGTCGGTCAAACATGAAGGAGCTAGGAGATGTTAAAGCAGAGAGAAAGAGCTAGCAGAGACGTAAACAAATGATTGGAAAAGAAAACGTGAACACCAGAAGAAAGGAGGCTCAATGTAAAGAAGCTCAAGGTAGGGAGGCTCAATGCAAGGAGTGAATGGAAAAATGAGCAAGAAGCATAGAGTGCAGATAGGTGAGAGATACTAAAAGGGTCGCTACTAAGAGAATAAACTTGAGCAAACAAAATATGCCAAAATCAACGCTAATATGTAAAGAGAACAAAACGCAAGGAGAGAAAGTTACAAATTAGATCTACAATAAAAATATAAATAGAAGAGGCAATATAGTGGAGATATAAGAATACACAGATATCAAAGCTAATGATGATGGTTATTCTGATAAGAACAACTATTAAAAACTTAAATCTTTCCTCCAGAAAAAAAAATTATGAGAACTTAGCAAAACAATAATATCATAGAACTTATTGAGGTTTTTTTTTTTTAAAGAAACCTGTAAAAAAAATAGAGATACAACTTTATGATGTTAAAGTTTTGGCGGCAAGCCTTCCAAAACAAGTTATATAAAATGCGTTTGGTGGCAAGCCTTCCAAAACAAGTTATATAAAATGGGTTTGGCGGCAAGCCTTCCAAAACAAGTTATATAAAATGGGTTTGGTGGCAAGCCTTCCAAAACCAAAACTCAAACCAGAAAGAAGACTTTGGTGGCAAGCCTTCCAAAACCACAACTTTAACTAGAAAGAAGAAAATTTGGTGGCAAGCCTTCCAAAGTTTAAAAAAACAAAAAACTAGAATCTAAGAAGATTAAACCTACAGGCAAATTTGTTAACAAGTTTGAAAAAAAATTTAAAATTTGAAATAAAAAAACCTGCACAGTAGAAAATATTAGAGAAAGAATTTCTTCTCCTCTCAAGAATGCCTCCAAGAAGGTGAACTCCATATAATGGTAACCTTCATCAATATCAACTTGAAACAAGGATTAGAACCTGCTCTGATACCATGAAAAGAAATACAAGAGCAAGGAAGGAAAAACAATATCCAAATAAGTTTATTGATGAAGTAAATATTACCAAGAGAAATGCAAAAACCTTGGAGCAATCACCCAAATGTGAAGGAGGCACAAGAACTTTTGAAAGGGGAAAAGCAAAGAAAAACCCCTTGTGTTATTATGAATGAGGCAATGCTTAAAATGAGAGAAAGAGAGAGGGAGCAAGAAGCTCCTTACAATATTGTCATTAAGAAGAAATGAGAGAGGAGACATCTCTTAAATAGAGATGAGGAGAGGAGTTACAAAGTAACTCCCAAATCTATGAATGCCACCATTCATAAAATGTGTGTGCCATGTGTCCACATCCTCTTATGGAGGAAATCTAATATTCCTTAATAAAGGAAAATAAAAGAAATGACTTGTCCCCACACATGTACTAGAGGACAAATTACATGTAGGAATTCCAAAGGAATATCCTAAACTAAATATAAATAAACCTAAGTCAAGTAAAGATTAAATATTCTAACACTACCAATACAACCAGCCAATTGACATGCAAATACCCCTTACAATGAAATTTTCCTGGTAATTCCTATTGTAACCTTTCATCATCTGTATTTTTCAGCAATCAGTACACTTACGTTTCCAAGTTCAAGTATCTTGGCTTTGCATCATAGCCACTTGAATTCCCTTGAGTCATACATCTCAAGTCCTTATCTTTTATGGGGTCTAATACTGGGGCTCCAATCTCCTCCATGTATTGGTTGAGCTGTGAATATGTGATCATCTGATGATCTTTCAACCCCATTATTTCACTATAGCCTATGGCATGATCCTGGATCTTACACAATGCAAGACAATGTTATCATAATGCCAAGATTCAAACCAGTTAGCCCAAAAATATGCATGCCTGCATGATCAACCATGGGGCCAACATATGCCATTCAAGTCTTCATCAACACCACTTGAGACATAAATTCACTCTATGCTATCGGGGCTATTGCAATGATCTCCAACATAACCTACAGGTACCTATTAGCAATCATATCAATAACATC
Organism: Cryptomeria japonica; assembly: GCF_030272615.1. Lineage (NCBI taxonomy): Eukaryota > Viridiplantae > Streptophyta > Pinopsida > Cupressales > Cupressaceae > Cryptomeria > Cryptomeria japonica. Next base: position 674,749,569 of record NC_081410.1, on the reverse strand, counting down.
CAACACACATCAGTTTCCTATACTAATCCATTATCACTGTCAAAGAACCTTCCTGTGACTCCTGACATTTTATGTCACTTGGAATTTGATTCTAATTGTTAACCTTGTCATACATTCATACAACAATAGTGATTCAGTTCTAATCTGTAGGTGTGTAGTTAAGGAAATCTCTACGCACTTTATCATATTTTCTTCCTTTATATCGGCAACACCTAGTTCTTCCAAGTGTCCTTCTTCCACTGAGGGGGTGAATAATAAATTCAGTATATTGCTCCCCCTAAGATCATGCATCTCCTTTAGGCCTTAGGAGATATCACCTGTGAATTGGATGCATAGTGTCGATCCATGGTCTTCTTCCTCCATACCTGCTTGGTCTCATTCTTCTTCCCATTTTCAGGCTTGGGAGCAGGTCTTTCTTTCTTCTGCTAATGGGTCCTTTCATATTTGGATTCTGCATCACAACTAGAAGTAGTGCTATAGTAGCACACATCATCCATCCCAACTTCATGATTTGAGAATCTCTTAACATACCAGTTTGACCATCTTCTCTTGGTCACATTGTTGTGTCTAGCAACCGAAATTGGTGGACCTATTACTTCTGTAGGGACATTTCTCCTTTGGTTCCATGCAGATCTTTGACTTCCATATGCTATGTATCCACCTTTTTGCAGATCATAGTTGTTATACTGGTCTCCATGTGACTGCAAGTTCCTCTTCCTACATTCAAACTCTTTGTGACCAAACCTATTGGAGTTATGACAAACAATATTTGCATAACTGGGAGAGGGGACATGCGGGTATCTATTCCTTGATACATTTTTCTCATATGCATTATTTCTATGGGATCTTAGATTATTCCTTTTGGATCTCTTTCTACATTCCTCTACCCTATGGCTATAAGCATTACATACAAAGCAATAACCAGTAAAAGATGGCATATGACTTAAAAATTAATTTTGCCATGCATGAGGAGATCTTACTAGTTTAGCATCTCCATTTCTTCTTCTTTGAGAATGGATCCTTAGTTATCCATTTTGTGCAGCTCTTCCATCTGGTCTCTTCTTATCCCACACTTTCTTTGCCTTGTGGGTGGTAGAATTTCTTTGTCCTCTACTAGTAGGAGGTCTTCTTTGTTGCTTCCTCATTTTCCTGCTTCTAGTGAAGCTGTCTTCTCCCATCTTACCTTTAACTTTGGGATCTGCATTGTTCCTTCTTCTTGCAGCATCGGTCTTCCTTTTTATCTGCAAGTCCTCATCGGTTGTGTTTAGATCAACCTTCTTCCAGGGAGAATTTGTCACTATGAAGGCTTGGCCTTTGTTTTCTCCATTGGAGGAGACAAACAGAATGTCATTGTGGGGGACATTCTTGTTGGTGAAGAATTCACCGATACCACTTCCTAAACCTTTAGTGTCCTTGGCATGCTTCTTCTTCTTCAACATATTGTCCAAGGCATCACTGTTGCCATCAAACTGGATTCTTACCTTGAGCTCATCCTGACACTTCTCAAGGTCATTTCGAAGAAACTCCATTTCTCCAAGCAACTTTTGATATTCTTTATCTTTAACTTCTAGCTCAAAGACTAGATCACTTCACTGACACTCCTTGGTGTTCTTTGCTCGAGACTTCATCTTTGAGAAGCTTTTCTTAGATTCTTCAAGGCATTTTCAGCCAGCTATGCTCTACTATAGCAACATTCTTGAATAGCTTGTATTCCCTTCTAACTCTACTGAGTTCTTCAAGTGCATTTACAAGCTCTTCTTCAAGATCAACTTCTGCCCCCTCTTCTTCTTCTCCTTCACAATAAAATAGATCTTGATGGCTAGATCTATCTGTCTTGTCTCCTTCTTCCTCATCATCACTGCCAAACACATCTTGTCGGTGGGATCTATTTTCCCTATCACTTTTAGATATGTGCACCTCATCTTCATATTCTTGAGCCATGAAGAGGTGGGTTCCTTCTTCATCAATGCTTTGGCTGCTAGTGGATTTGACTTCATCATCTACACATGTCCCTATTACATTTTTCTTCTCACTTCCACACACTGATCCATTGGTGCAGGGTTCATTTCCATAGAGCTTCCTTAGTCTATCTCATAGACTCTTTTCCAATTTACACTTATCCACCTGTGAGGAGACATCACCAGTGACCCCACTGAATATAGCCTTCATGGCTTCTTCATTGCAAAAATATCTTCTTTCTTCTTTAGGACCAATGAGAGGATGGACATTCCTAGGGAGGCCATTAATAACCGACATCCATACATCGAATCCTGGATAGGATAGGAAGACTTCCATTCTACAACTCTAAATAGTATAGTTTCAACCATCAAACACAAGAGTAGGGATTGACACTAAACAAACCATTGTGTCCTTAAGCCAGAATCTACCCAAGCTAGAGAAATCTCATCTAACTGGGAACCTATGCTTTGATAACAATTGTTAGATATAATACACCACTGAGAGGGTGGTGAATCAGTGGTTCTCAATCTATTAATTTTAACTATTCTAGGTGAGCATACTGGATAATATATTCTAACTTAATGCAGACTTACCAGTTAGTGAGGAGACTAAACACAAATGCATTCACACTCAAAGGGACAACACATAACACCAGTATGTACGAGGAAAACCTAAGATGGGAAAAACCTCTGTGAGCAATGTTGTTGGATTCTACTGCTCCAATCCAACCTCACAATCAAAACTATTACAATGTTTAGGGCACCAACCCAAGGAGCACCAACTCCTAACTTGTTTATGGGCTAGAACCAAAAGGAGCTACAACTCAGTGATCACAATGAAAACATCAAGTACAAAAGTAGTTATCTTCTTACAAGTGAATCTTGCAACCATTTCATATACCTTATTTTGCAGGTGAGATACCTTCTCTGCTACATCGAATCACTCTTCTGTTGCTTAACTACCTATAAACCCTATCGATTCACCTATATTCTCCTTCTGCTCTACTGGATCTCCTTCTTGCTGCTCTTCTCTTCACCAGTACTACACTTTGTTAGTTCTATGTTTACCTTCTCTGTAGCTTTCTTTACTTCTCCTTTGTCAATATAACCACTACTGGTTCTGCACTGCTATTGGTTGAACACTTCAACCTGATTCTCCCTCACTCTTACTCTCTTATCAGATTGTCATTGAGAACTTGGCTGATTTTCTCTCACATACAGATGTAACACTTAATCACTTCACAACAACACACTCTTCTTCCATTTAGCAACACTACTCTCTCATCCAGTGGCAACCATCTCTGATTTTGGATTGCATATTTATAGCCTAGTTTTCCCACCAAAGGCCAATTCAAAAACATGGGAGGTTAGGGTTTCCTCATCAACCTCAAGGCAAACCAAATCCAATTAGATCCTATCAGATCTGATCCCCCAAACAACTCTTTCCTCATCACCCCCATTGTTTTGCCTTCTTGATCACGCCTTCTATCTTTGGCAATCTTCTTTTTACCCTATCAGCTGATTTCTTGGTCAAACACCAAGATTGTTCTTGTGATTTCCTTCATCTTCCTTGATCTCCTCATTCACTCTAAGCTATCTCTCAGTTGTTCTCTAGACCTTGATCCATAAAACATTGCAACGACCTGCAACATGTCCTATGATTTGTGGGATCTTCCATTAATGTAGACCAACTCTCCAACTACCTCATTGTTGTACATTTCATCTACCACTGCAAGAAAGTCCACCACCTTGACACCACATGACATCCATGTCAACCAACCACCAACTTGGATCTTCATGTCGGTCCAGATAGGATCACTGACCAAACACTCTACCAGTTCCTCTTTTTTTCCAGTTTACCTACCCTGTCAACATCTCACATTCTATCGGTTAACTCCTCATGTCTTCTCTTTACTAAACTATTGGTGGAACTCCTTAATCGGTTTACCAAACATGTCTATTCATAGTATGCACATTCCCACATAGTGGGAAGTCTTCTGCATCTGTACCTTATCCATATTATCGGTGGACTTACATTCTGGTAAACACTCTTGATGACACTATGTCATCGTCCTTCCACAAACTTCATCTTCAATCCGACCACTTGCATTTGCTCAGCCTTGCCTTCTCCTTGACCAGCTCAGACCATATCTCAACCATTTTGTCAAAGTGACAAACTCATCAGTTCTTCACCTGTCCTAGCAACTCAACATGCCATCTCTGTCAGTCTAGTGCATATTCCTTTTCTCATGCACTTAAGGAATTCCCTCAATTTACTGGTAGATCCGGTGTGAGCACATTCACCGTCAGTCATCTCTTCATATGGTGATTGCATTCTTCATCTAGTGGAGTCCTAATTTTCTTCAACCTCACAACATTCTGATGACCTATTCATTATTCTCTTTCGGTGTTGATGTGATTCAGGTAACATTTTGTCTCTTCATCACAAACAACGACTCTAGCACCTTGGCCCTCCAACTTGTACATTGGTCATGAGATTTGTAGGCTGACAACTACTCACTTGGTTGATCTGACTTCTCCATGTCAACACATCACTTAATAGTTGACATCATTTCCTTGCTGGTACCGATCACCTTCCCAACTCATCCACACAAGTCAGGCACTAACTTGTGTACTAGTGACTCCCGGGGTCATCTTCCTTACCTTACCAGTGTTCTACAACACAAGGTGATATCAAAGATATCTCAACCTGTACTCCTCCTTGATAATGTTACACATACATCTCTCATACTAGTAGTCATTCCATACTGGTTAACATCAATGACAACACAATGCCAACAGATTCTTGGCGTGTGGCCGACCTTCCTATTGAACTGCATCACTTGGTTGTTATTTTTTGGAAAAAATTCTTAAATCTTAGGGCTGACCTAATTACATGTTTCATTTTCCTGAATTGGTGAATGTAATCTTAGGAGGCCGACCCAAATGTGTTCCGGTGGGTATAAATATGTTATCATGTATTCATTTGTGGGTTAAATGAAGTAAAACTGAGATTCATGATTGAGATTCACATATTGTGATCTGGTTGATTCTTAGAGTTCTAGTTGGATTGTATCTAGCTTGAAGCCTGCATGTAACTGGTTATCAACATAGGTTCATCATCTGTGATACCTGCGTAATATTTAAGCTCAAAGAACTTACACTCATATTTCTCAACTATCATATCTTACTACCTCAAATCATGAAACTCATCAGCTTTCCTCTACCTCCAATGATTTGACAAAAAACAAGAACTAAATTGCTCCAAAAATAATTCTCATGAAATAGTCACAATGTCCAAATAAAGCTTTTGCTCCTCCATACACCATCGCGTAGATGCAAAATTGCAAAGATGCATGATCACACATCTAGCCTTGGTGTTACTAATATATAGATGCATAGAAAAATACCTACCCATATCAAGAAGCCAAGTCTCCACTGTTAGCAACAGCCACGAAGGAAGACTAAGAGGGGGTTGAATCAGTCTTCACCAGAATATCAAACCTAATCACAAAGCATAGATCTGATAAACTATTGTAACAACAAGGATAAGAAAATTGAGAGAACAACACACAACACCAAGATTTTGATGTGGAAAACCAGGTTAAGGGAAAACCATGGTGGGAACCTACCCACAGTAAGATGATACTCTAGAGTAGTATGTGTAAATATTACAATGGGGAATGTACATACATTCAAGCACATTGCCTTGAGCTCATTGCTCAAAAGATAATGCCCTGGAAGGCTGCAACCCTCAAAGAAGTCTCAATGACTTACAATAAGATTTGGACTACAATCCAAAAGAAATGAACTGAAAGAGTAACATCTCCAAATGTCTAATGTCAGTTCTAGTTAAGCACAGATGTTTGCTCTACAACACCAATCTCTCCTCAATCACAACACTAAAGGATGAATCACTTGTTCGCACATAAACCTCTCTATGATAATGCAAACATACCACTGGCAACTAAATTACATGAATATATTACCTATATATATAACTCATCAACCTTGATAACAAGGTCGGCTAAAGCCTCAACCCTCAAATACAAAATTACATCACACCATACAAATATTGACCACCAGACCAATATAATAATTTGCATAGCATAGAATGGTCCTAAATCAAATTCCCAAACACACAACTCCATCGGAAATCATGCCAAGATCAATCGCAACATGCTACACCACTAGGAAAACCATATAACACAAAATCATCATCGGATCATAGAAACCACAAAAAAATCACACAATGATCTATGCAGATCACCAAAACAAATAGTAAATGACTAGGAAACACTAGAAAGCATGTCAAAATAATCAAGAACAACTATACCAACACCACTTATCAAATCTTTATCGATCAACAACTGAAAGCTCAAGAATACAACTAATCAACAACTATCACAAAGAAAGATAACTTGCAGAGCTTCAAATCATGATCCATCTAAAGTGAAGATACATAATACCATCCCAATCAATATCCCAAAATCACAGCACAAGATCTGATCACACTGAAATATACTAGAGGATATACCGAACTCTGCAAAACATTGATTAGCAAAATAACACTGCAAAACCGATTCATAAGATCTTCCCAATCTGAAATCATCGGAGAAATACGAAAAAATGTCTTAACATCAATGACAATGACATATCCTAGCAACAATAATAACCAACAATATCCATCAATCTCCCCCTTTGGCATTGATGGAAATATATGAATATAAAAAATAGTCAATGCAAAGAAAAAAGATATCTCTAGCAAACTCCCCCTAAGATCAGGATAGATAAATCTATTTTTCACATGACCTCTCTCCCCCTTTGATAGAAATGCCAAAGATATAAAAACAAAAAACCAAACTCTCTCCCAAAACATAAACATGAATTATAGGAATCTCTCCCTCTAAAACACAGACTACTCCACCAGAGGAGTAGCACCAACTCATCAATCTGGGTAAAAGGATAAGACTATGAAGTCCACTGGATTGATGCAACTTAATGCATCTAGTTCTCATCAGGAGGGGTGGATACCCCTAACTTGTCTCTCAAATGGAAAAATGTATTTATAGGCAAAGGCTTAGTGAAAATATCAGCTATTTATTCCTTTGTAGATACATACTCAAGCTTCACCTTCTCTTCATTGACTTTCTCTCTAGAGTAATGATATTTGATTGACACATGCTTAGTTTTTGAATGTTGCATCAGATTATTTCACATATTAATAGCACTAAAATTATCACAATATATGATAGTAGGCTCATCATAGATAACTCTCATATCCTTCAACATTTGCTTCATCCAAACTACTTGACTACAATTACTAGTAGCAGTAATGTACTCAGCTTCAACAGTATATAAGGACACTAAATCTTGTTTCTTACTAGCCCATGAAACCAATTTCTTACCAAAAAAGAATGCTCCACCGGTAGTGCTCTTCTGGTCATCAACATCACCAGCCCAATCTATATCAATGTAGGCACACAACATGAAATCATCATTCCTCAAATACTACAAACCATAATCCATATTTCCATTTAGGTATCTGAATATCCTCTTAAAATCAGTGGCATGACTCTCTTTTGGATCATCTTGATATCTAGCAGCCATGCAAACAACATGCATAATTGTTAGACAGTTCAAATAACCAGAAGACAAATGAGAGGGGGGTGAATCCGTTGTCTCAAATTGTCAGAACCTTAAGCAATTTAAAACTTTAATACCAGAATGCTTAAACCAATTACCAAAATAGCCGATAAACCAATTAAGTATAAACAACAATCAGAGAATAAATACCATCCACATGACACCAAGATTTATACATGGAAAACCCGGTAAAGGGAAAAACCATGGTGGAAAGTCTACCCATAGTCAAATAATACTTTGGCAGTAAGTATGTGACTTACAATAGAGGGGCCTACACTTGCAGGAAGGCCAATAGCCAAGAGCACATAGCTCATCACAAAAGGAGTCTCACTAACTACATAGAAATCTAGACTACAATCCAAAGAAATGAATGAACTGCAAAGATAACATCTCCTATGTCTGAGTATAGTTCTGGTTAAGCTCAATACCAGAGGACTAAATCCTCTTACATAAACCCAACTCAATCTCCAATGATCGACCAAATCATCTACCTGAATGATATTACATTATTCGCTCATTACATCCATATCTCCTTCCCATGATCATGATCTTCTACAATGAGATCTTACATCATATTTATACAAACCCTCGACCATAAAAAATCAGGTCAACCACCAAACAATAAACCAATTATATAATTACAAAAATGGCAGCCTAAGACCAAACAAATAATATCCAACACATAAGACATCCCGAAAACACATCGAGAGGTCCAATCCACATGTTACATTAAGCTGGTCCATAACCTAGATACACTGGAACCCAATATAGGTCCACACATGCTAAAAAAATGATCCCAATCCACCAAGTCTTGAACATAATCACCATCACTATCCTGAAACCATATTAGAAGCCGCACCAACACCACTTATGCATATCATCAAAGATCTTCATCAAAGCTCTGCCTGTGAAACCCTCACCAGAACCATAAACCAAGCTTTCTAGCAAAACAGGATAGCATCTGATCACCAGACCAAAACCAACTGACTAAACATGAATCTGAGTAGAATGAATAAGAAAATTCCATAACCTAAACATATTAGAGCATACCGGATCCAATCCAACCAGAAACCACACAACCTACCCGAACCAGAAGGGTGTCGATAAAGCATCCAAAATAGCTAGTGTTGACATCAATGACAAAACATCAATGCAACACATAATCAGTTCCTCCAAATGGCCACCAATCTCCCCCTTTGGTATTGATGGAAACACTAGATGTGAATAACATCTAAGTAACAATAAATGCCAAACAAGTCTCCCCAAATGGAAGACAACCAACAATCTCCCACTCAAAGATATAGCAATGAAGTTCTGAAACAAAGACCAAACTCCCTCTGTGAATGATATATTTGTAAAGTTTTTTTTTTCACATATATCTCTCCCCCTTTGACATCAATGCTGAAAATATGACAAAAATATCAAATAAAAAACATAAACCACTAAATCACAAGGCTAACTACTCCCCCTGAGTAGTAGCATCCCCACATCAGTGCCAAAATGAATAATATCTCTGATAATGGATACCATATTGATGCCAAATAACATCAGTCATTTCTTTGTCGAAGGGGCAGAAACCCCTAACCTATCTCTTAGGTACTCAAATAATTCTTTAGGCAAAGGTTTAGTGAAAATATCTACAATCTTCTCCTTAGTGCTCACATAAACCAATCTAACTTCATTTTCTTCCACCTTCTCCTTCAAAAAGTTATACTTGATAGATATGTGCTTAGTCTTAGAGTGAAATACTAGATTTTTTGATATGTCAATAGCATAAGAGTTATCATAGTGAATAACTACCGGTCTAGTGCAATACACTTTGATATCCTTCAACATTTGCTTCATCCATAGAACCTATGTACAGTTAGTAGCAGCAGCAACATACTCAACTTCAGAAGTAGATAAAGAAGTACATGATTGTTTATTGTTGATCCATGAAACCAACTTCTTTCCAAGAAATAAAGCTCCACTAGAAGTACTTTACCGGTCATCAACATCTCTAGCCCAATCAACATCTGTATATGCATATAAAGTAAAGTCATCATCCTTAGGGTACCACAAACCATATTTAGTGTCTTGCAAGTATCTAAAAATTCTTTTCACCGCAATCTCATGATTTTCTCTAGGATCACTCTAATATCTAGATGCAATACAAATAACATTCATTATGTCAGGCCTAGTCTAAGTCAAATAAAGCAAACCTCCAATCATAGATTTGTATCTTGTAGGATTTACCGGTGCAGAAACATCTTTCCTTGTCAATTTCTCACTAGTAACCATATGAGTACTTACCAGTTTAGAGTCTCCCATACCAAATTTCTTCAACAATTCCTTAGCATACTTAGTTTGACAGATGAAAATACTTTTATCAGTCTGAGTAATCTACAAACCTAAGAAAATTTTTATTTCCCCAATCATAGACATTTCAAATTCTTTCTCCATATTTTTAGAAATTTCCATGCATAACTTATCTTCACCTCCAAAAATAATGTCATCAACAAATACTTTAGTAATTAGTATATCATCATCAATGACCTTATAATATAGATTACTATCAACATTAAACTTAGTGAAACTAGGTTTCAAAAGATATTTATCCAACCTTGCATACCAAGCTCTAGGTGCCTGTTTCAATCCATATAAAGCTTTCCTTAACCCACAAACCATGTTTTTGTCATCTGAAAGTGAAAAACCATTAGGTTGATCAATATAAACTATTAGGATTCCCACAGATACTGAGAGGGGGGGGGGGTGAATCAGTATCTAACTGGTGAATAGTATTTCTTAAGTTAAAACATGTAGAACATAAAATAGCAGTATACCGGTATGCAAGAATTAATGCAATAAACAAAATTAGAAACATCCACATGAAAAGAACACCATAACACAAGATGTTTAATGAGGAAACCCAGTGTGGGAAAAACCTTGATGGGATTTGTGACCCACAATATTCACTTACTGGCTAATAAGAGAATATTACTTACAATAGGGGCCTACACATGCAGGAAGGCCAACTGCCTAGAGCTCACTGCTCAATGAGAAGTCACACTGACTTACAATGAGGATTATACTAATCCAATGATCTGTACTGCTTTACAATAGAATCTCCAATGCCAGATTCTGTACCGGTTCTAACTCTATTCTTTACATATACCCTTGACCTATAATTCGCACATTAGGTCTGCCTAATAATTTTCTTTATGCTCGCTTCCTTACATTTTTAAATGTCTACAATGATCTCCTTTATATACAAGAGTCATTTTAAAATTTGCCAAGTCAGCTTACAATAATAATCAAAATATTACATATCAAAAATCTTGTTGGCCTCTATGCTGGTATACATCTTTTCTTCTGTGCTGGTGCCGGTGCCGGTGTAGAGTGATCTTGTTGATGTCGGTGCACCATCTTGCTTGTGTAATGCTTTGCTAGTATGATGTCTTGTCGGTGCCATACGATTGCAAGGTTGCCATCAATGACAAAACCTTCAATCACACACAATGTCTCCAACATAAACTTCCCATCAATATCCCCATTCAAAAATGTACACTTGACATCCATCTGATAAACCTAATAGTTCTTATGGGCAGCATAGGCAAGAAATAATCTTACAGTTTCAATCCTAGCTACATGTGCAAAAGTCTCTCCATAATCAATTCCTTCTTTCTAATAATATCCTTTACAAACCAATCTAGCTTTGTTCTTTACAACTTGACCATCCTCATTCAATTTATTCCTAAAAACCCATTTAGTTCCAATAAAATTCTTATTTTTAGGCCGGGGAACTAAAGTCCATGTGTTATTCTTCTCATTTTGATCTTTTTCTTCTTCCATAGATTTCAACCAAAATTCATCTTTACATGCTTCAATTACTAATACCGGTTCAACTTGAGAATATAAACATACCTCATTAGTTGTCAGTCTTCTTCTTGTCATCACTCCATTGTTCTTATCCTCAATGATCTGATCTTCTGAATGATTCAATCTCACATACCTAGGAGTCTTCTGACTCTCTATTCCTCTTATCGATTCTTTAGTTACTATTGAATTTTCTGATACTACTGGAGTAACTAGTTCAACATTTTTTTCTGGTAAAGGTGTTACCAGTTTAGTTATAATCATTTCCACTATCGGTTCTTGCTCATAAACTTTGATTTGACTTATATTTAGTTCATCCACCTTGACATTAGAACTCTCCACAATTCTCTGCAATCTCTTTTTATAACATCTATATGCTTCACTTTCATTAGAATAACCAAGAAATATGCCTTCATCACATCTAGGATCAATTTTTCCAATTATATCATCTCTCTCGATATAACATTTACCACCAAAGATTCTAAAATACTTAAATTTTATTGCCAAACCATAATTCATAAGGTGTCTTACCGGTTTCTCCTTTGATATGTACTCTATTGAATGTATAGATTGGTGTGCTCACTGCTTCTCTCTAGTAGATATGAGGTAGACTAGCTTCCATCATCATTGTTCCAGTAGCATCCAAGATAGTTTTATTCTTCCTTTCCACAACTCCATTCTGCTAAGGTGTCCAGGGAGTAGAAAATTGTCTTCTTATACCATGATTCTCACAAAAGTTATTAAACTCACCGGATGTGAATTCTCCACCATGATCTGACCTTAAACATTTAATCTTCAATCTTGTCCCAGTTTCCACTTTAGCCTTAAATATTTTAAACTTTTCAAAAGCCTTAGATTTCTCCCTTAGAAAAGTAACCCACATCATTCTAGAATAATCATCAATGATTAGCATAAAATATCTATCACCTTGAAAACTTTTAACTCTAGCAGGGCCACACAAATCAGTATGAATAAGATCAAGAACATCATTAGATTTATCTTGTATATTCTTAAGAGAGATTCTAACCTATTTTCCCATTTGACATTCTTTACATACTAGAGTATATAAGGGCTTCACAATCTTAGGTATATCTCTAACTACTTTAGTTGAACTAATCTTAACAATGCAATCAAAATTCACATGACATAGCCTTTTATGCCATAGCCAACTCTCATCAATTTGTGCAATCAAACATGTCTTCTCACTGGAGTTCAAATGAAATATATTACCTTTTGTCTATGTACTGGTTGCAATCTCCAAACCAAATCTATTAATGATTTTGCATTTTCCATCCTTGAACTATAATTGAAATCCCTTATCCACCAATTGTCCTACAATCAAAAGATTATGCCTCAAACCTTTAACAAAATAAACATTATTAGTATTGTTCTTACCATCCAATGATATAGTTCATTTCCCTTGATCATACATACTTTGTCATCTCCAAATCTATCCAGACCGCCATCAAATTCTTGCAAAGATAGAAACTTCATTTTATCTCCAGTCATATAGTGTGAACATCCACTATCAATTACCCATTCATCCTTGTCTTCAATTTTAGCAACAAGTGTCTTCTCTTCAAGTACATTCTCTTCTACTGCCATAACATCTTCCTTGATAGCCAAGAACACCCATTCCTTTCCATTTTCAGAACCACTAGCAGAGTCTTCTATCCGTTCATCATCAGAATCAATCACACCTTCCTCATCTGCTATGTAACATGATTTATCTTTGTTTTTCCTGTACTTATACTTGTTTTGATATCCAAGGTTAGGCTTAAAAGATCTTCTAACTCTCTCTTCAAATCTTTAATTCCTTTTAGGACATCTAGATGCAAAATGACCTATCTTATTACATGCAAAACATTTAAAATATGCTTTCCCTTCATACTTACCTCCTACTGATCCTTTAGGTACTCTTCATATCATCCAATTCCTTTGCATATAGAGCTTTCCAATCTTGCTTGTTGGTTGATGATGCAGATGCATAAAAAACAAGTTCAGACTTCACAACTCTAGAAGGTCCAAATTCTTCAAGCTCAAAAGTAGATAATTTTCCAACCAAGGTATCTTTGTCGACAAAAGTATTAGCCATTGTTCTCAATTCATTAATTGCAAAAGCCTTCATCTTGTAAGCTAGTGGTAAAGCTCTCAGAACTTTAGAAACAATTTCATCTTCACTCAGAGTTCCACCACATCATTGAATTCCCATAACAATCTTATTTACCCTTTCCATGAATGTAGTAATCCTTTCATCTTCTTCCATCTTCAAATTTTCATATCTCACATGGTAACCATCAAGTTTAGCAATCTTCACAGTAGGGTCAACTTCATTAAGAGTCTCCAACTTATCCCATATAGACTTTGCAGATGATTTGTCAGTTAATCCCATAATTTGTTGATCAAAATGTGCACACAAGAGGGTTTCTCTTTCTCTAAAATAATTCTCAAGCTCCTTATCCAAATTTTTTGGAGGAGGGTTGCCAAATATTGGATTATGAGGTGTAACACAATTCTCTATGATCTCCCAAATATCCTTGCCAAGACATCTCAGATGAGTCTCCATCTAAATCTTCCATTCTCTATAATTTTTTCCATCAAGCCTAGGAATATCTCTTCAAAAGATAGCTCCAGATGAACTAGATGAGCTTGAGTTGTTAGTCACCATAGGATCTTCCTCAAGTAGTTAAGATTTCTACAAAGAGGACCAGAGATATGATACCAATTGTTAGACAATTCAAATAACCAAAAGACAACTGAGAGGGGAGGGGGGGTGAATCAGTTGTCTCAGAATACCGAAACCTTAAGAAATTTAAAACTTTAATACCACAACCCAAAACATTAATACCCGAATGCTTAAATCACTTTCCAAAATAGCAAATAAACTAATTAATCATAAACAACAATCAGAGAATAAATACCATCCACATGACACCAAGATTTATATGTGGAAAACTCAATAAAGGGAAAAACCATGGTGGGAAGCCTACCCATAGTTAGATAATACTTCTGTAGTAAGTATGTGAATTACAATAGAGGGGCGTGCACTACTCATCACAAAAGCAGTCTCACTGACTACATAGAAATCCATACTACAATCCAGAGAAATGAATGGACTGCAAGATAGCATCTCCTATGCCTAAGTACAGTTCCGATTAAGCTTAATAACAAAGGACTAAATCTTCTTACGTAAACCCAACTCTATCTCCAATGCTCGAAAACATCCTCTGCCTAAATGATATTACATTATTTGCTCATTGCATCCATATCCCATTACCATGATCATGATCTTCTACAATGAGATCTTACATCATATTTATACAAACCCTTGACCATAAACAATCAGGTCGGCCACCAGACAATAAACAAATTATATAATTATAAAACATGTCGGTTGAAGACCAAAAAAATGATATCCAACCCATAAGACATCCCAAAAACACATCAAGAGGTCCAATCCATATAGTACATTAAATCGGTCCATCACCTAGATACACCGGGACCTAGTATAGTGTTGGAATTATAACAGACAAGAAGAAGGTTGGCATTCCAATTACAATGAGAGATTGTTGGCATTTCAATAAGGATATTGAGAAGGTTGTTGATGACTATGGATATAACTGATTAAGGATGATTATTGTCTTGATATTATTATTTTGTCATTGATGTCAAGAAATTGATTTTCTAATTTAGTATGATGTTGCCATATCTTAAGAAGTATGATTTGATGGGTATAAAGATGTCGGTAAAAGACACAGAAAGAATATGATGAATAAGGGGATAAGTTATTCAATGGGCTACTATTACTGAGTTAGACAATGATGAGATCATGATGTTTAGATTGTTTTTATATCCTACATATGCTATTGTTTGAAAGGTTAATACTATACTATGTTACCGAGCAAAGAACCTAGTCGGTAAACCCTAAGGAACCTAGTTGGTAAAACCCTAAGGTTATCGTTATCGGTTAACGAAGACAGAATGTCTACCAAGTGAAGTTTAGTATTCACCGAGTTGTTACCGAGTTACAACCGAGCTATAACAAAATGCATTAAATGTTTACATGTGATATTTAATGAAGGAAGTTGATGAGCTGGAGTGGATTAAATGATTGGTAAGTCATGTATGAAGATTGTTAAAGAATCTATGGTAAAGAAAGATTGGCAGGAAGATCTACAGCTCAAATTGAACCGCAATACCCTAACATAAGTTCCAAGGTGGGGTAAAACATTTTCAGATCAAAGGATACATTGAACCTAGACAAGATTGAAGATCTGATGGCTATGATTGATCATGGGAAATGTGATCAAGGAGATTAAGTAGTTGGAAGATTGTTTATAAATAGGAAACTGTTGATAAACAATGTATGTGGGCAAGTGTATGCACAGGGATGCTACATAGTGATTACCGAGCACAGAAGCTTGAAGACCTGTTAGAATAACAAAGTATGGAAGCCCAACAGATAGACAAGATTAGTTCTCTATCTAAATTGTATTGAACAAATAAGAATCTTCTTTAGCATTTTTAGATGTGAAGTTGTAGACATATTTTTATTACTATTATTTTGAGAAGTAGCAGAAAATCTCTTAACCAAGTGGACTTAACAGTCTTATTTGTTAAATCCTCTAGCAAGGTGACATTGTTATTAAATGTTTGAAATCCTTTAACAAGGTCACTTCTAACAAGGTGAAGATCCTAACAGATCTGAGGGAAATCCCTTAACTGGGTCACATCTAGCAATTTGTTTATAATCTTTAACATGATTTGTTTTTAACCAAGCATACTCTAGAAGAGTATATTTCTTAATGGGTTCGAAATCCCATAGTGGTTTTTCCCTATTTGGATTTCCACGTTAAATCTGGTGTTATATGTTTGTGATCTTATCTATTTATGGGTCTGCATGCATTACTATTTTTCTGATAAGGTTACTGAGGTTGAATCTATTGTTTTTATTGAAGATTAAGTTTGAATGATTCAGCCCCCCCTCTCATATTGTTAGCTTGGCATCTGTACTAATCATATTTAGTATCAGAACTATCAATTGGTATCAGAGCTCTGGACTCTGAAAGGAAAGTTTAAAGGCACTTGAGTTAAAGATCCAAAGATGTATAAGAGGGATGCACCGAAGCTGAATAAGTCAAGTTTCTCTACATGGTAGAAAAGGATGAAGCTACATCTATCAGGAATTGGAGAATATGTTGTCTATTATCTGGAGAATGATTTCATCACACCGAGCACCTATCCATTGACAATGGAAGAGATAAGGGCAAAGCAAGAACATATTCAAGCAATGATTGAAATAACATCTGCATTGACCAATTCAGAGTTTAATGATCTAGAAGGCCGCAATGATGCAAAGGCAATGTGGACTAAGCTCATATCTGTGTATGGTGGAGATGAACATGTTCAAAGAGCAAAAGTGGATAGTCTAAGAGGACAAATTGAATCTATGAGGATGAATGAAGGTGAGAATATAACCCAGTATAGTATAAGACTAAAGGAGATTGTAAATCAAATCAAAGGAGCAAGTGGAACTATTGAAGAAAAAGATATAACAAGTAAGTTGTTAAGAACCCTTCTACCAACTTATGCAATCTGAGTCTCTGCAATCAATGAATTGAGGTCTGTACCCAATATGCCAGTTTCTTTAGATGCTACTATTGGTAAGCTACATGCATTTGAGTTAAGTAACTATGATAACAGTGGGTCATTGGTAAATAAAGTTGAATCTGCATTCAGTTCTTTTCATCTTGATGAATCTAATGATTATAATGAAAGAAAGTATAAGTACTCTGAAGGAGATCACAGTGGAGCAAGTGAAAGATTTTGGAAGAACATGGAGGAGGTACACAAACTGTATGAGGAAATTAGAAAGAAAGAAGAGTTTGAAGCACTATTAGCTAGAAGGCAACCGAGAGGAAAAGGTAAGTATAAAGGAAAGCTACCTTTAAAATGTTTCAATTGTGATAAGATAGGACATATGGCTTCTAACTGTCCTAACAAAGAATCTAGTGAAAAGAGAGATTACTAAGATGACAGACAGAAAGATAATCATTATAGAGGACACCAAGACTTCAGGAGAAGAGATAAAAAGACATGCCTAATAGTTGATGAGGAATCTAATGATGATAAATCAGATGAAACTGATATAGAGGAAGTTGTTTATGTGGCTATCAAAGATGGATCAGATGAAGAAATGTATGAAGAAAAAGATTTAATATCTCATATAAATACTAATGATTCTTGGATCATAGATAGTGGTTGCTCACATCACATGACAGGTGATAAACACAAGTTTATTAAATTAGATGATTATGATGGAGGCTATGTAAGATTTGGTAATGATGCACCATGTCCGGTAAAAGGTAAAGGATCCATAACACTTCTTGACAATGCTAAATGTAATGATGTTTATTGGGTTGAAAGTTTGAAATACAATTTGTTGAGTGTAGCATAGCTAAACAACACAGGTTACCAAATAGAGTTTGAAAAAGGAATTGTCAAAGTTCATGACAAGCATGGAAAGTTAGCTGCTACCGAGACACAAACAAGAGGTAATACATTTCATCTTGACTCAACTCGGAATAAATGTCTAAATACAAGGATAGATGATACCTGGTTATGGCATAAAAGGTTTTGTCATGTTAATTTTGATAATCTGATCAAAATAAGTAAGAAGCACCAAGTAAGAGGTCTACCGAGTCTTGAAATACCTGAGAATGCTATGTGTCGAGGATGCTAGATGGGTAAGATGACAAGATCAAGCTTTACAAGTAAGTCCTACACTTCTAAGGGAATTTTAGATCTTGTGCATACCAATATTTGTGGTCCTATGAAAGTTCAGAGTTATTATGGTGATAAATATTTCATATTATTTGTGGATGATTACTCAAGGATGATGTCAGTAATGTTTTTAAAAGAAAAATCAGAAGCTTTTCAAATGTTTAAATGGTACAAGGCTAGAGTTGAAAATGAAACAGGAAGATAACTGAAATGTCTCAGATCAGATAGAGGAGGAGAGTTTACTTCTGATAAGTTCAACTTATTTTGCAATGATCATGGTATAAAAAGACAAGTCTCTGCACCAAGAACTCCATAGCAGAATGGAATAGTTGAAAGAAGAAACAGATCTATTGTGGATTGTGCTAGAACACTAATGATTGAGAAGAAAGTTCCACAAACATTTTGGAGAGAAGCAATAAGCACAACAGTTTACACCCCGAACCAAGTACAACTGAAGAAAGGAACTTTGAAGACACCTTATGAAATCTGGTATGACAAGAAACCTAATGTAAGTTATTTAAAAATCTTTGGGAGTAGATGCTATGTTCACAAAGATGATAGAAATGGTAAGTTTGATCAGAAAAGTGAAGAAGGAACATTTCTAGGTTATTCTTCCAGAAGCAAAGAATTTGAATGTCTGATCAAATAATCTAACAAAATAGTAGAAAGTGAAAATGTGAAAATTGATGAATTTGCAGAAAGAAATGATGAAGGAAACTCCAAAGAACCAGAAGATTATGAAGAATTTGTCTATGTTCAATCAAGAAGTCCTATCGAGAAGACTGTTGAAGAAAATGAAGAGAATATCCAGTTACCAAGTGATGAAGAAGATCATACAGAGCCTACCGAGCCTGTATTAGCCAAGTATGTCAGAAGGAATCATGCACCAAGTCAAATTATAAGAGATAAGAATGATCCAGTGATGACAAGGAACAAACTGAGATAGAACAGATGTCTAATATCTGAATTTGAACTGAGAATAGTGAAAGAGGCATTTAACAGTGAAGATTGGATAAATGCTATGATAGAAGAGATTGATCAAATCAAGAAGAATGACAAATAGACACTGGTCCCAAGATCGAAGGACAAAAATGTAATCGGTATAAAGTGGATCTTCAAAAACAAGCTAAATGAAAAAGGTGAGATCATTCAGAATAAAGCAAGACTAGTTTGCAAAGGTTATGCCCAAGAAGAAGGAATTGATTATGGTGAGACTTTTGCACCTTTGGCAAGACTTGAAGGAGTAAGAACATTGTTGGCATATGCTACTTACAAGAATTTCAAGGTATATCAAATGGATGTCAAATCTGCATTTTTGAATGGTATATTAGAAGAAGAAGTTTTCATTGAACAACCTGAAGGATTTGTTGAAGGAGAAAATAATGATCAGGTATGTAAATTGAACAAAGCTTTATATGGTCTGAAACAAGCACTTAGAGCATGGTATGAGAGATTGCACTCATATTTGATCAAAATTGGTTTTATAAGAACAAGTGAAAACAACAATATGTACATGAAGAATGATGAAAATGGAATACTGATCTCAGCCATATTTGTTGATGATATTATCTTTAGTGGAAATGACTCTCTATGCAAGAACTTTGGAAATGAAATGAGTAAAGAATTTGAGATGTCATTAATTAGTGAGATAAAATATTTTATAGGTCTACAGATACTGCAAATGAAAGATGAGATTTTCATTATCCAATCCAAATACATAAAGGAAATCTTGAAGAAATTTGGAATGGAGGATTCAAAACTAGTAAGTACTCCTATGACTACAAACTGTAAACTATCAAAGAATGATGAATCTACATCTATTGATGAGACACTTTACCGATCTATGATTGGAAAGTTGCAATATGTTGTTCACAGCAGGCCAGATATAACACATGTAGTAGGTATTGTTGCAAGATTTTCTACAGATCCTAAGGAAACACACATGATGACAATCAAAAGAATTTTCAGATACTTAAAAGGCATTGAAGAGTATGGCTTAGTATATCAGAAAGGAAATGCTTTTGATTTAAAATTTTATACTGATGCTGATTGGGTAGGCAACATTGATGATAGGAAAAGCACAAGTGGAGGAGCTTTCTTTTTAGGAGAAAGACTAGTGAGTTGGCTTAGCAAGAAACAAGGATGTGTTTCTCAGTCAACAACAGAAGCTGAATATGTTGCTACAACACCGAATTGCACCAATATAGCATGGATCAAACAACTATTGGAAGGTATAAATGAGCAAGTTACCAATCCAGTAACTATATTCTGTGATAACACTAGTGCCATTAACATTTCAAAGAATCCTATTATGCGCTCTAAGACAAAGCACATCTCTATCAAATATCATTATCTTAGAGAAGAAGTTCAAGAGAAGGAAGTAGTTTTGGAGTATGTTAGCACAAAGGAACAAATTGCAGACATCTTCACCAAGCCACTGCCAAAGGACACTTTTGAGTATCTCAGAAGTCAGTTAGGGGTCCTACCCCTATCTTCCATTCACTAACCAAGTTCAGCGAATGCATCAATTTGATGACTTTACAGAATATCTTTTAGGAGTTAATGTTGATTTACACACTTTAGGAGGTTTTCTAAAGGTGTGCAGGAAACAATAAATAGGGAACAAGAATTGAAGACAAAATGCTCTGATCGAGACTGAATTAATACATAATAGCATGAAATTCACTTCTCAGAGGAAGAAATTATGTTTTTAGTTCTTTTCATTTTTGGCATTGTTGTCAAAGGGGGAGAAGACTAATGTATGGGAGAGAAGTCTACTGATCGAAGGAGAAGACAACATTTCAAAACTAGGGGGAAGACTAATGACAGAGGGAGAGCATTTCAGAATTTCATAGCAATCTGAATCCGAATCAATAAAGTCAAATCAATTGGTTTTGCCATCAATGCCAAAGGGGGAGATTGTTGGCATTATAACAAACAAGAAGAAGGTTGGCATTCCAATTACAATGAGAGATTGTTGGCATTTCAATAAGGATATTGAGAAGGTTGTTGATGACTATGGAGATAATTGATTAAGGATGATTACTATCTTGATATTATTATTTTGTCATTGATGTCAAGAAATTGGTTTTCTAATTCAGTATGATGTTGCCATATCTTAAGAAGTATGATTTGATGAGTATAAAGATGTCGCTAAAAGACACAGAAAGAATATGATGAATAAGGGGATAAGTTATTCAATGGGCAACTATTACCGAGTTAGACAATGATGAGATCATGATGTTTAGATTGTTTTGATATCCTACATATGCTATTATTTGAAAGGTTAATACTATACTATGTTACCGAACAAAGAACCTAGTCGGTAAACCCTAAGGAACCTAGTTGGTAAAACCCTAAGGTTATCGCTATCGGTTAATGAAGGTAGAATGTCTACCGAGTGAAGTTTAGTATTCACCGAGTTGTTACCGAGTTACAACCGAGCTATAACAAAATGCATTAAATGTTTACATGTGATATTTAATGAAGGAAGATGATGAGTTGGAGTGGATTAAATGATTGGTAAGCTGTGTATGAAGATTGTTAAAGAATCTATGGTAAAGAAAGATCAACAAGAAGATCTACATCTCAGATTGAACCGCAATACCCTAACACAAGTTCCAAGGTAAAAATGCAAGTTCCAAGGTGGGGTAAAATGTTTTCAGATCGAAGGATACATTGAACCTGGACAAGATTGAAGATCTGATAGCTATGATTGATCATGGGAAATGTGATCAAGGAGATTAAGCGGTTGGAAGATTGTTTATAAATAGGAAACTATTGATAAACAATGTATGCGGGCAAGTGTATGCACAGGGATGCTACATAGTGATTATCAAGCACAAAAGCTTGAAGACCTATTAGAATAACAGAGTATGGAAGCCCAACAGATAGACAAGATTAGTTCTATGTCTAAATTGTATTGAACAAATAGGAATCTGCTTTAGCATTTTTAA
Source organism: Cryptomeria japonica (assembly GCF_030272615.1). Taxonomy (NCBI): domain Eukaryota; kingdom Viridiplantae; phylum Streptophyta; class Pinopsida; order Cupressales; family Cupressaceae; genus Cryptomeria; species Cryptomeria japonica. Next base: position 674,727,371 of record NC_081410.1, on the reverse strand, counting down.
ATGTGAAGTTGCAGACATATTTTTACTACTATTATTTTGAGAAGTAGCAGAAAATCTCTTAACCGAGTGGACCTAATAGTCTTATTTGTAAAATCCTCTAGCAAGGTGACATTCTTATTGAGTGTTTGAAGTCCTTTAACAAGGTCACTTCTAACAAGGTGAAGATCCTAATAGATCTGGGGGAAATCCCTTAACTGGCTCACATCTAGCAATGTGTTTGTAATCTTTAATAGGATTTGCTTTTAACCGAGCATACTCTAGAAGAGTATATTTCTTAGTGGGTCCGAAATCCCATAGTGGTTTTTCCCTATTTGGGTTTCCACGTTAAATCTGGTGTTATATGTTTGTGATCTTATCTATTTATGGGTCTACATGCATTACTATTTTTCTAATAAGGTTACCAAGGTTGAATCTGTTATTTTTATTGAAGATTAAGTTTGAATGATTCACCTCCCCTCTCATATTGTTAGCTTGGCATCTATACTAATCATATTTAGTATCAGAACTATCATATAGGTCCACACACGGTAAAGCAATGATCCCAATTGACCAAGTCTTGAACATGATCACCATAAGTATCTAGAAACCATACTAGAAGCCACACCAACACCTCTTATGCATATCATCAAAGATATTCATGAAAGCTCTGCCAGTGAAACCCTTGCTGGAACCATAAACCAAGCTTTCTAGCAAATAGGATAGCATCTGATCACTAGACCAAAATCAATTAGCTGAACATGAATCTGAGTAGCATGAATTATCCAATTCCATTACCCAAACATACTCGAGCATACTAGATCCAATCCAACCAAAAACCACACAACCTACTAGGACTAGAAGGGTGCCGATAAATCAACCAAAATAGCTAGTGTTGACATCAATGACAAAACATCAATGTAACACATAATCAATTCCTACAAATGGCCAACAATAATGCCCGACCTAGTCTAAGTAAGCTATAGCAGTCCACCAACCATAGATTCATATAAAATATTATTAGATTTAGGAGATTCATCATTCTTAGACAATTTACAACCAATCACCATAGGGGTTCCAACTGGTTTGGAGTCATCTAACCCAAAGTTCCTCAGAAATTCCTTCATATACTTAGTTTGAGATATAAATATACCTTTTTGAGTCTTTCAAATCTATAAACCTAAGAAAAATTTCATCTCGCCAATCATAGACATCTCAAATTCTTTCTACATATCATTGGCAAACTTCATACTCAAGTCATCATCACCTCCAAATATAATATCATCAACAAAGACTTCAACAACCAAAATGTTATTATTCTCTATCTTAAAATACAAATTACTATCAATAGCACCTTTAGTAAATCCCAATTTCAACAAATATTTATCTGATCTAGCATACCAAGCTCTAGGGGCTTGTTTCAGTCTATAAAGAGCTTTCTTTAGCTTACATACCATGTAGCCATCATCTAACAATGAAAATCCATTAGGTTGTTCAATGTAGACTTATTCCTCAAGATTACCATTCAAAAAGGTAGATTTGACATCCATCTGATATACCTTTAAATCTTTATAAGAAGCCTAAGAAAGAAACAGTCTAACAGCCTCAAGTCTGGCCACTGGAGTAAAAGTCTCCTCATAATCAATTCCTTCTTTCTGAGAATATCCTTTGCAAACCAATCTAGCTTTATTTCTGACAACTTCACCAACTTCATTCAATTTGTTCCTAAATACCCTCTTAGTACCAATAACATCCTTATCCTTAGGTCTAGGCACAAGTTCCCAAGTATTATTCTTTTCAATCTGATACAGTTCTTCTTCCATAGCTCTCATCCAATTTTAATCTTTCTAAGCTTTAGAAACATCTTTAGTTTCAACTTTAGAGATCAAGAATACTTCTTCAGTAGCTAACCTTCTTCTAGTCATTACACCATTATTCTTATCACCAATAATATGATTTTTCATAATGATTCAGTCTTACATAACTCAAAGTCTTCTAATTATTCTGATTATCAGGTTCCTGCACCTCTTCACTGCTAGCAGCAACATCCACATTAATTGTCTCTACCAGATCATTCTGCTTAGGCTCTTCAGTTTGAATAGGAGCTAAAAAAATATGTTTTCCATCATCATAACCACATGCCCTGATCTCTTTTCCAAGGTTCTCATCCACCTTCAGATTTTAACCCTCCACTATCTTTCTCAATCTCTTGTTGTAGCACTGGTAGGTTTTTCTCTTTGTTGAATATCCCAAGAAAATTCCTTCATCACTTCTAGCATCAAACTTTCCTATATCCTCATCTCTCTTGATATAAAATTTTCTACCAAATACTCTGAAAGATCTCATTTTAGGAACATGACCAAACCAATGCTCATAAGGAGTCTTATGAGTATCACCTTTGATGTGAACTCTATTGAATGTGTAAATAGTAGTGCTAATAGCTTCTCTCCAGTAGATCTTTGGAACTTTCCCTTCAATCAGCATATCCTTGCAACATCTAAGATAGTTGTGTTCTTCCTTTCAACAAATCCATTTTGTGGAGGTGTTCTAGGAGCAGATAATTGTCTTCTAATCCCATACTTCTCACATAATGAATTGAACTCATCAGATCATAATTCTCCACCTCTATCAGATCTCAGATACTTTACCTTCAAACTAGACTCAGTCTCAACCTTTGATTTGAATAGCTTGAATTTGTCCAATGCTTCAAATTTCTCCTTTAAAAAGACAACCTATATCATCTTGGAATAATCATCAACTAGCAGCATAAAATATCTATATCACCTTGCACACTTCTAACATTTGTGGGTCCACATAGGTCAGTAGGCAAAAGATCTAGCAATCTATCTGATGTATAATATTTTCTCTTGGAAGAAATTTGTGTTTTCTTACCCAACTAGTATTCCTTACATATTGGATTAGCAGGCCTAACAATCTTAGGCAAATCTCTAACAACGTGTGTAGAACAAATCTTAATCATTGAATCAAAATTAACATGACACATTCTCCTATGCCACAACCAACTCTCATCAATTTGAGCAATCAAACAACTTTCCTCACTGACATTTAGATGAAAAATGTTGCCTTTAGTATTAGTTCTAGATGCAATCTCTATACCAGAGGCATTTAGGATCTTGAATTTTTCATCCTTGAATTGTAGATCATAGCCTTTATCAATCGTCTATCCAACACTCAAAATATTATACTTCAAACCTTCAACATACAAGACATCATCAATGTTATGCTTACCATCAACATAAATAGAACCTCTCCCATAGATCACATGGGATTTTTCATTGCCAAATATAACTATTCCACCATCATACCTTTCCATACTAACAAATTTTATTTTATCACCACTCATATGATGTGAAAAACACTGTAAATTACCCATTCATCTTTCTCTTCAACTTCAGCAGCTAAAGCTTTCTCCTCAATATTACAGCTTATGGAATCAATAGGTACAATATTCTTTAATGGAAATAAACACAACTTCATCACCTTCTAATTCTTCATCAACAAAATAATAATAGTTCTTCTGATTCCTAAATTTTTGGTTAGGCTTGTAGGGCTTATCATACTTCTCATGATTTTTATATCTATCATTCCTATCATGTTTATCAAACTTATCATGTCTGTCATACTTAGCCATTCTCTCTAGACATATAGAAGCAAAATGTCCTATCTTATTGCAAGAGAAAAATTTCAAAGGTAACTTTCAATCATACTTACTAGCTCCTTTAGCCAATCTCTGAGCAATCAGTGCTACAAGCTCATCTGACTCTCTTTCTTTCTCTTCCATATCTCTTCCCCCTCTTTCATATCTAGATATTTTGCACTCATCAAGATCATACTTTTTCTTATTGTATCCAAATGCAGATTCTCTAAATGTTGTCTCAAAATTTCCATGTGATTCTGTAAACTCACTCATCTCAAATGCAACAATATTTATAACTAGCACATCTCTTGTTATTGTAGTCACACTTTGGATCTCATCAATAACAACAACCTTATGTTTATAAGTAGGAGACAAAGATCTCAACACCTTAGTAATAATTTAATCTTCCTCAATGGTTCCACTGGCACATCTGATACCTAGGACAAGGTCATTCACCTTAACCATGAAAGAGTGTATGTTCTCATCATCTCCCATCTTCAATGTCTCATACTTTCCTTTCAAACTCTACAACTTAGGAACTTTCACTTGTTTATCACTTTCATACAAGATCTCAAGCTTCTCCCAGATCTCATGTGTGGTTTGAAGTCCCATTATGTTTATCATCTCAGATCAGTCAGGGCACTAATCAATGCTTCCTTTGCTCTAATATTATGTTTAGCTTCCTTGATGTCATTCAGAGTAGATGGTCCATTTGGAGGAACAATATAGACATTCTTTGTAATCTTCCACTAATCTTCACCAAGACATTTCAAGTGCACTTCCATCCGATTCTTCCATATAGCACAGTTACTTCCATAAAACCTAAAACTAACCTTCTTAAAGATAACACCTTGAGATGCCATCCTGGATCTCCTCAAGTGATTAAGCTTCTATTGGAGGATCTAGCTTTGATACCAATTGTTAGCAGCAGCCAAGAAGGAGTTTTGAGAGGGGGGTGAATCAATATTCATCAGAATATCAAACTTAATCACAAAGAATATATTTGATAAACTACAGAAACAAAAAGGATAAGCAAATTGAGAAAACAACACACAACACCAATATTTTGACGTGGAAAACCCGGTTAAGGAAAAAACCATGGTGGGAACCTATCCAGAGTAAGATGATACTCTGCAATAGTATGTGAAAATATTACAATGGGGAATGTACATGCACTCAGGCACACTATCTAGAGCTCATTGCTCAAAATATAATGCCCTGGAAGGCTACAACCCTTAGGGAAGTCTCACTAAATTACAATAAGATTTAGGCTACAATCTAGAAGAAATGAACTGGAAGAATAGCATCTCCAAATGCTTGATTTGAATTTTGGTTAAGTACAGATGTCTTCTCTACAACACAGAAGGATGAATCACTTTTTCACACATAAAACTCTCTCTAATAATGAAAACATAACAACAACACCTAAATTACATGAATATATTACCTATATATATATATATATGATTCATCAACCTTGATAACAAGGTCCACTAAACCCTCAACCCTCAACCCTCAAATACAAAATTACATCACACAATACAAAGATTTACCAACAGACTAATATAATGATTTAAATAGCATAGCATGGTCTTAAGTCAAATTCCCAAACATACAACTCTACTGGAAATCACACCAAGATCAACCACAACACGCTACACCACCAGGAAAATTATATAACACGAAAATCATCACCAGTTCATAAAAACCACCAAAAAATCACATAATGATCAATTGGAATCACCAAAACAAATAGGATGTGACTAGGAAACACCAACAAGCATGTTAGAATCATGAAGATCAATTGGAACAACACCACTTATCAAATCTTCATCGATCAACATCAGAAAGCTCAATAATACAACTAATCAACAACTGTCACAGAGAAAGATAACTTGCAGAGTACCAAATCATGATCCATCTGAAGTGAAGATACACAAGACCATCCCAAGAAATATCCTAAAATCACAGCACATGATTTGATCACACCAGAATATATCAAAGGATATACCAAACTCTGCGAAACAATGATCAACAAAATAACACTGCAAAACCGGTTCATAAGATCTTCCCAATCTTCAATTGCTGGAGAAATACACAAGAATATGTTGAAATCAATGACAAAAATATCCAAAATTCACCTCCATACCACTGCTATCACCATCAAAGGTGGGAGGGTGAGACCTCAAACAAATCCCTCATATGACCTATTACAATTGCATCCTAATCTGGTACTACATCAACTCTTCTTTGAAGTGAACGCAATCACTCCCTCACCTGCTACTGACGATCATAATATTGAGACTCCTCTTGCAAATCCACCTCCTATCTCGGTACAAAGCCACCAAGAAGCTCCTTAATAACATTAATCAACTATGGAACTACATCACCACTCTATTGATCATGTTGTTTATGCTTGTGATGTGACCCTTCATAAATCTTCAGATGAGGGTTCCGTCAAGTACCCATATGACCACCATGAGCTCTACCTCTAGCGGGCATCTTGTCTAAGAAAGACAAAAAAATTATAAGCTGAAATCTAGGGCAACTAAGAGAAAAGGAAACAACTAGCAAGGATAACAATGTGGGTAACCCAAGATATAGTTCTAATATGCACAATGGGCTCATATTAAACAAGAGTACCCAATGTATAAAAATCCTTGCATATGGCCAGTGAACTGATATTGTGGATCACAAATCCCACTATGGTTTTTCCTCTTTGAGGTTTTCCACATATAAGTTTTGTGTGTTATGGTGTTCATTTATGTGGATGGTTTATTTGCTTCAAGTTATATGTTTATTTGTTTAATGGTTTATATGTGTATGGTATTAAAGGATAAAATCTTATCTTATCTGCAGAACACTGATTCACCGCCCCCCCCACCTCTCTTAGTGTTCTTGGATCCCAATAGTAATAAACACAAATTTATAAATAATCCTCCCTAGGGTATCTCAACTCCATTACTTACAACAACACAATTGCTACCATAATCTAATGCACTCTAACTCAACTAACATCTCTCTTTCATGCATACATAAAATACCTTTCAGTATTCTAACCACCATGAATACATCCATTAATAATGCAAATCCCATTAGACCCCTAAGACTCATTTTAAGAGAACCAATATAAATGTTCCTAAACCAATTACTTATTTATTAACTAACATCATTATTATTCCAATTCTCCACATTACATATCACATAGCTAATTTGTTTCTTAAATTGCATTAGAAATACATATAACACTAAATGCATATCCATAGAACCAATTCCATGTTGGCATTCAACATAATTGATACAAATCAGGTGATGCAGTTGAAGTAATTGGATGACTACACCGATAAAGGATAGAAGTTTATTTGTGCTGAAGAGATTGAGATTTTATGAATAGATGATATGATTAGTTATTTGTGTTGTTATTGATGGAAACTAACGTTCCGGACATTTTTTTTGTCATCTAAGTGATTTGGTTTACCAGAAGAAAGGGTTTATCGACAGAGTGCTAAAGTCTGTGAAATAAGATTTTAACCGGTAAAATAGAGTTGTTTTGATTGGATCAGTCGATTGGTTATGATTGGTGATTTGTGGTTTGGATGATGAATTTGTAACATAGAAAGGTGTATGTGACAAGAACCGGAACTTGTGATGATTATCGAAAGGTGTGTTTCAAATTTCCAATGAAGTTTTGCTAAGGTTTTAGTAGGGTTTAAGGATTGGTGATGAAATTCTCAAATCGGTAATGATTTTTGTTATGACGGTGATCGACAATGATTCTACATCAAGTTGGTAACACAAAACAACCTGCGTGAAATATTTGATAGCTATTTTGGCATGATTCAAGGAATATTTTCTTGGGAATCAATGAAACACTTTGTAGAGTGTTTTGTAGATACAGATCAGATTTTCGTAATGGGTTATGATCAACCAATGGTTGATATTGCATTGTAATTGGTTGTAATGATTTTTTTAACGATCTATGTGTCAGGCCCAATATGGAAAGCTAATGTACTAAGAGGGGAGGGGTGAATCAGTACTCCAAAACATCTCTTCAACAATAACTTTAATGTTATGCATAAACCAAATAGTGCAGTAACATAATATAAAGATAAAACAAATAGATAACAATCATACATGATTCACTCCATAACACATATATTTTGGTTACGGAAAAACTCTTGGTTAGAGAGAAAAACTGCGGTGGGGATGGCATCCACAACTTCACTACTACAATAATAAAGAGTGCTCAGTTAGAGCTACATGTTTAGCTATTTCTAATAGCTTACCCTATTAGGAGTATCAAGATCTGTTAGATCTACCTTGCTAAAGGATTTTACAACACTTAATCTAAATGCTGGACCTAGTTAGAGGCTTTACAATTTATAAACTTGATTACAGTCTTTTACCCTGTTAAAGGTTTCTCTTACAACTTCAAAATATTACAATAAACCATTACAAATATCTGCAACTTTACATCTGGAATGTTATAGAAGATTCTATGTGCTCAGAATAGATTACCTTGCTTATAGCATACCTCGGTAACCCATATAGTAACTCAATAAACCCTTTTGTTTAATCTGTTCTTTGACTGTTCTCTGAAAACCTTCTCGGTGACCTCTATGTCTCTGTAACAGTCTTCTTACACTCATGCACACACCTTTTTAATTCTTAACTCATGCTGTATAAATATAACTCTTATGTCGGTGATCCATTCATTACTTCGATCTTACAAACATGTTTTATCGAATGAATAACCATGCAAAATATTTCATTGGTTAGATGACCTCAAAATCATACACAATCTTTAAGTGCAATTTCCAATGTGATAATGGTTAGATGTTCCTCAATCTTGTAACATGTTTTTATATGTATGTCCAGGTTAAATGAATCCAGTAACACATTTCACTCAGTGTATATTAGCTAGATGTGTCATCTTTGCTACTCGGTAGACAGCTCGATGTATACTACGTTCTGAGACTACTTTCTTCTGTAACCGACTAGATTGTGCATACTGACTAAATATTTCGGTAGTAGTAATCGACTAGAGTATATAGAATAACTTTGAATATAAAACTAATGGCAACTTGATAAGTAGTAACAATCTCCCCTTTTGACATTAGTTGAGATGTTTGACAAAAACTACTTTCAAAGTTATAACTCAATAATCTATATACTTGCAAAATTTGACTATACTAACAATATATACAATAATCAATAAAATAATATATCTAGATATACTCCCCTTATCGATATACTATACAAAACTTCTAATTTTGCATGCTCGGTGATCAATGTTTTGTGTGCTACTCTTGATCTTTTCTTACTGTCCTGTTCACTGCTCTTGGATACTCTGCTTGTTCTGCTCAGTATACTCCCTCTGTATACTATACTCCTTTTGTTTGATACTTTGAATACTATATCACTCCCACATATCACTCCCCCAATACTGTATCACTCCCCCTTTTTGACAAACATCAAAACTTAATTACCATTCGGGGGTGGTAACTAGTCAAAAATGGATTTGTACTTGGTTTGTGCTTCGGTGAGAGCGACAGAGAGTGCAATCTTTACACTATCCATTAAAGAATTACGTGCTTGAATATCAGCCAATAATGATATTAAGCCATCTAGAGTGCTTCCCTCTTGTGTAGTAGATAAGGAAGTGGCTCGGTTGATCTGTTCTTGGACGGATGAAAGATGAGGAAGGAATAATGTCTGAAGTGTCATTATGTCCATCTGGATCTTGTGTTCTTCATTTCTTAGGTCCAATTGTTGAGCCATGAGCTATTGTAGCTTTGTATAAAAATTCTAAACTGAATTTGGCTCTATGGTTTACTTGCTTGAGAGATTGGTGATCTCTTTCTCAATTGCCTCTATTTTATTCTTAATGTCTTTAATGAATAAAGAAAATGTGCGGAGTTTCTAAAATAAATAAAGAATGTGCTTGAGTTGAGGAGTCAACTCAGAAAAAAATTTGACAAGTTTAACTTTGCCAATAGCTATAGCTTTTTGTACCTCTTCTATCATTTTTGCAGTGAGCTCTTTGTCTTTTAGCTTGCTCAAATACTCCGATGCATCTACTCCAGATGTCTCTATATTTGTTAAGAGTTCATCCAGTTGAATGTGGATGGCTGCATCTGTTGACACTGTAGCTTCAGGTAGCATATCTATTAAGAGTGCTTTCACCTTCTGAAGTACTTTATTTTTCTTTTGAATCACCATTTGCTTCTCTTGTTTGGCCTTTGCTTTGCATAGTTCACCAAAATCAATGAGTGCTTGCCCCTTTAATTTTGATATGTCTACATTGGGCAACACTATTGGTTTTGACAAATCAACTTTAAAACTATACTTTTTCATCTTCTTTTCTTTACCTTTTACCGATGGAACTAAGACAATAGCTTGTGAGGCTTGATGACCCTCGAAAGGTTGCTCAGTAGAGGCAACACTTTGATCGGTTTCTTTAGCCTCTGTAGAGTCCTTTGTTGTCTCGGTACTCAATGTCTCAGTTGCAACATTTTCAGTGCTAGAAGGTGCTTGAGATGTTTGTTCTTGAGTAGTACCTTCTCCTATTGTAGACTTGTGACCTTTGGTGCCTTTCTCTGTATGCTAAGGGATTTTAGTTGAGACATGTTGCTTGACCAGTGGATAAGGCTGAACTTGTTCCAAGACAAATTCATTGGATACAAGTTTTACATATGCATTGCCTTCTATCATTTCTTGTTCTGACGCCTCTATATCCATGACATCTTCATCTATTTGAATGGTGTCAGCAGGCTCGGTAGCATCAGGAACTTGCTCGGTGACATCAACAATTTAAATTGTAGCTTGCTCATCGGCATCCTTGATTTTAAAGATTTCCTGCCACTTTGCTTTTGTCTCATTTTCAACTTCAATATACAACCCATTCATCAGTTTTAAGGCTCTTTGTTTGAGATGAAACTTTGAGTTGTAGGTTGTCAGATGTTCTTTTATTTCAGCTACTGACATGTCAAGAAAAAGATGTACCAGACTTCTTTCTCTGATCTGTTTCTCTGAGTCCATTGCATACTTCCACCTATTATCAATATGCAAATAAAGTTCATTTGGAAGTGACTTAGCTAGTTCCAATGGAGCTAACCAGAATTTTAGAAGTGTGCATATGACAGCTTCTTCAATTTGTCTCTTCTCATCATTATTTCTGGTTTCATACTTAACATATCTAAATGATCCAAATCCTCCATATTCTTTCAGATTAGCACATAAGTTTTCAACACTATGTACATTTACCTTCTTGCTCTTGACAATCTGAAATTTGCTTGCATCCTCTGATTCGGTATCACTAGACTCTTTTGCCAAAATGAGTTTCCGAGTAGATTTCTTGTATGTCTTTGTTACTTTGGGAATAGTAACACTCTTTGTTTTCTTACTCAATGAAGCTATAGATGCTCTAGTGTTAGGTCGCTTTGGAGGTGGAGTCGGTGAGGCCTTTGATGAATCCAGTTTCTTTCTTTTCAACACTTTACCCTTAGGCAATTCAGTGCTCAGTGTTATAGCTACCTCTTGGGCTTCAAATTCTTCTTCGGTAATAGCTATAGTGCCTTTGATAGGTGTGGAGGAAGAATCTTCTCCGAATTTCTCCAAGAATGCCTTTATCATCTTTGTTGCCTTTCTTGTAGCTTTGGGTACTACAATGCTCATTTTTACCTTTTCCTTCACTTCCTCATAGGTTCCATACCTTAGCTCAGTAGCATGCCTTGGTAATGAGAGAAATGCATAAATTTTCTATTGTGTGATGTCAAAATCAATCTCATAACCCATTGGTGACAAAGATTAAGTTCTTGGTTCCACAACATTCACATAACAGTAATCAATGTCTACTTCAAAACATATGTCATTTTTGTATTTCTCCACTAGCTGGGGTGGAATCCAGTATCTGTTATGCATTTTCTCTTGAAAATTACTGAAGTAGTCATCCATAATATCATTGAAATTATCTCCTAACTGCTTGATGAAGTCATTGATTTGATGGGTGATTGGTTGGTGTAGTTCCCAAACAACTTTACCGACTGATGGAAAGAATTTTTCAATATAGAAAAACATGCATACAAGTAATGATCCAAACTTTAGTGTATTAGCCGAGTTATTTTTCTTCAGCTTCCTGATGGTGTTCAGATTCTCAAACAAGTTCTTCAGCAACACCTCACATAGATCAATTTTCATTCCCTTTTTCACAATTTTATATGCCAGGTCTACTGCTGCATAGGGTACACTGTTTTCCCTTGCTAATTGGAAGAAATAGTAACCCATAACTCTTATGGAAAATTTTAGTTCTTCATCAGTGACATTATTCAATTTCAATCCTCTGCAATCTAATTCCACTTTGGTTAAACTGATCAATTCCTTCTATGATATCATGTTTTGGGCTCAAGCATGATCATAAATGGGGTAAACAGTAATCAGATGAATGATTTCCTTAGTAATCTTAAATGGTTGCTCTTCTAGCCAAATGAAATCATTGTGAACTCTACTAAGAAAAAACTTAACCCACTGGGGTTTGAACACACGGGGATAGGTTAGGGCTTCAGTTAATCCCTTGATCTTAATGTGCTCATACTTTCTATTCAATTTACCATCTGTGCACAATTCATCATAGGTGTCTTTGATTTCAACATGACTGAGTTCTTCAACATGACATTTGGTGAAGAATCTCACATCCTTGACTAACAACACTCTATCTGGGATGAGTGAAAAAGTGGTTTTTTCATCCGGTTCAGATGCAACTTTGGGAGTCAAAGAGTATTTTAGTGAGGGCTTCTCTACATTCTTAACAATTATGGGATCTTGGATCTTAGGTGCCATTTTAGATTTCAAATAAAAGCTAACAAAGAATACTTAGGGTTTTAGGATTTTCAAATGATAGATGCTTTATACTTAGTAAATAATGGCAACTAGATAAGATTGATAAACCAGCTTAACAATGCATTGAGATTGATGTAAATACCTTGAATTTGCTTTGTAGGAGGTTTGATCACCTTAGATTCGCTTTTCTCTACTTTCTTGAAAACTTGGTGAATGAAAATGACCACAAAAATGCTTTTAAGTACACAATATACCTTATTGGGCTCCGTGCAGGTTAGGTCAAAAACATTAAATGCACTTAGTTCCACTTAACTTTCTTTCCTTTTTCTGCTTTAATCGAGTAACCAAACTTCTTTCATTCACCGACTAGACAGGTTTCCTGTATTCACCGACTTGACAGTTTTCCTGTAAAGTGCTTCAAAAGACTTTGATAGAATTTCAAACTTACTATTACATCTTAATTATGTAGATTTGAATTAAGTACATAATAAAATAGGAATTGTTAAGATTTAACCTTGAGATAATGCAGTCCCTTCATACCTTTACCAATTAATTTGGAATAGGTGCACCTAACTTGGTAGGTAAGGTGATTTCTTCATTTGACACAATTTCCTTCTTTTTCCAAATCATCTGTATTTTTTCTTTTATTTCTTCAGTGCCTTTTCTAGATTGATCTCTACAATCTGCAGCTAAGTATCCAACTTTGTGATAATGAAAACATGCCATACCAGGATTTCTCCATGATCTTCTGTTGTTCTTCCCAAACCTTATAAAATAGTTGGCACTTATATGTCCATATCTTCCACAACATTCACACCATATCCTTGTATTGTAATCCCATGGTACTACACAATACTATTGGTAAGGATTTGTGTGAGTTCGACAACCTCTAGCATTTGTTTGGTGTGCAGACCACATGTAGTTCTTTTGCTTAAGCCAACACTTCTTGGTACTATGTCCATATCTATTGCAGTTTTTACAAAACCCTTTGAATTTTGCCTTCTGATAATTGTTTATAGACTTTGTCCTACATTGATAAGATGTGTGACCATATTTATTGCAATTGTAACAATAACCTTTGGACTTAGTGACATTCGATTGCTTACCTTTTCTGATTTGGCACATATTGCTAGTCTGACCTTGATTTCCATAGTAGTTGCAAATAGGTTTCTTTCTTTTGATGTTATTCTTGTTTCCAGCTTGCTTAGATGATTCTCCTCTCTCAGTAGTATGAATTCCCTTTTCGGTAGAGTCTTTTCCTTTGTAACCAAGTCTTACATCTTTGATGGGTCTTCTTGTATTCAGTTGCTCATCCAACATCTTTGATGTTTCATAACTCTTCTTCAGTGTTTCTTTGGATTTCTTCTCTATTTCAAGTTCATCCATCAACCTTGATACTTCAAGTTTCAATGCTTGATTCTCATCATTTTTCAAATTTGCTTCATGATGTGCATAACCTAGTTGATCTAACAAATTTTGTTGAATTCCAGTCAACCTTGTGATTTCATCATTCTTATCAGATACTAAGACTCCAAGTTGTTGTTTCTCTCTTTCTAGATCTCTTACTTTATCCTTGGTTGTCCTCAATGCATCAAGATTTTAAGTCATCTATGTGTTGAATGTTCATGTTCTCTTTTCATTGCTTTTAGTTGATCAACTAGTGCTTTGTTCTTTTCTTTCAATACTCCAATCATTTCTTCAGTCTCTTTAGATATACTGTTCTCAGATGATGTCTCAATTTATTCCACTAACTCTTGAGAGTCCCACAAATCATCAGATAATCTTCTTCTCACTTTCAGAGATTTTTGCATTTGTCTTTGCATGTCTGCAATCACTTGATTAGCATGATCCAACTCTTCTTGTAGATATACAATCCTCCAAGATTGTTTATGGCCTTCCATTGATAAGATCTTTCTCTTTAGGCAGTTAAACCCTTTTTCAAGATTCAAGCTCTAATACCAATTGTTAGGCCCAATATGGAAAGATAATGTAATGAGAGGGGAGGGGTGATTCAGTACTCCAAAACGTCTCTTCAACAATAACTTTACTATTATGCATAAACCGAATAGTGCAATAACATAATATAAAGCTAAAACAAATAGATAACATGTTAGGCCCAATATGGAAAGCTAATGTACTGAGAGGGGAGGGGTGAATCAGTACTCCAAAACTTTTCTTCAATAATAACTTTACTATTATGCATAAACCGAATAGTGTAGTAGCATAATATAAAGCTAAAACAAATAGATAACAATCATACATGACTCTCTCCATAACACATATATTTTGGTTACGTAGAAACTCTTGGTTAGAGAGAAAACCTGTAGTGGGGATGGCACCCACAACTTCACTACTGCAATAATAAAGAGTGCTCAGTTAGAGCTACATGTTTAGCTATTTTTGATAGCTTACCTTGTTAGGAGTATCTAGATCTGTTAGATCTACCTTGCTAAAGGATTTCACAACACTTAATCTAAATGTTGCACCTAGTTAGAGGCTTTACAATTTATAGACTCGATTAGAGTCTTTTACCCTATTAAAGGTTTCTCTTACAACTTCAAAATATTACAATAAAATCATTACAAATATTTGCAACTTTACATCTGGAATGTTATAGCAGATTATATGTGCTCAGAATAAGTTACCTTGCTTATAGCATACCTTGGTAACCCATATAGTAACTCGGTAAACCCTTCAGTTTACTCTGTTCTTCGACTATTCTCTAAAAACCTTCTTGGTGACCTTTGTGTCTCTGTAACGATCTTCTTACACTTATGCACACACCTTTTATTCTTTACTCATGTTGTATAAATAGATCTCTTATGATAGTGATCCATTCATTGCTTCGATCTTACAAACATGTTTTATTGAATGAATAAC
Source organism: Cryptomeria japonica (assembly GCF_030272615.1). NCBI lineage: Eukaryota > Viridiplantae > Streptophyta > Pinopsida > Cupressales > Cupressaceae > Cryptomeria > Cryptomeria japonica. The sequence goes on along the minus strand of NC_081410.1, from coordinate 674,712,019 downwards.
CATGCAAAATATTTCATTGGTTAGATGACCTCAAAATCATACACAATCTTTAAGTGCAATTTCCAATGTGATAACGGTTAGATGTTCCTCGATCTTGTAACACATTTTCATATGTATGTCTAGGTTCAATGAATTTGGTAACATGTTTCACTCGGTATATAACAACTCGGTGTGTCATCTTTGTTGCTCGGTAGACATGAAATGATACTCGGTAGAGAGCTCAGTGTATACTATGTTTTGAGACTACTTTCTTCTATAACTGACTAGACTATTCATACCAACTGAATATCTTGGTAGAGATAACCGACTAGAGTATATAGAATAACTTTGAACATAAAACTAATGGCAACTTGATAAGTAGTAACAATCTCCCCTTTTGACATTAGTTGAGATGTTTGACAAAAACTACTTTCAAAGTTATAACTCAATAATCTATATACTTGCAAAATTTGACTATATTGACAGTATATACAATAGTCAATGAAATAATAAATCCAGATATACTCCCTTTATCAATATACAGTACAAAACTTTGATTTTGCATGCTTGGTGATCTGTTCTCATGTGCTGCTCTTGATCTTTGCTTACTATCTTGTTTACTACTTGATTCACTGCTCTTGGATACTCTTCTTGCTTTGTTTGGTATAATCCCCCTATATACTATACTCCTTTTGTTTCATTTTATACTTTGATGCTTTGAATTCTACATTCCCCCAATACTGTATCACTCCTCTAATACTATATCATATCACTCCCCCTTTTTGACAAACATCAAAACTTAATTACCATTCAGGGGTGGTAACTAATCAAAAATGGATTTGTACTTGGTTTGGGCTTTGGTGAGAATGACAAAGAGTGCATTCTTTACATTGTCCATTAAAGAATTATGTGCTTGAATATCAGCCAATAATGATATTAAGCCATCTAGAGTGCTTCCCTCTTGTGTAGTAGATAAGGAGTTGGCTCAATTGATCTGATCTTGGACTGATGAAAGATGAGGAAGGAATAATGTCTGAAGTGTCATTATGTCCACTTGGATCTTGTGTTCTTCATTTCTTAGGTCCAATTGTTGAGCCATGAGCTATTGTAGCTTTGTATAAAAATTCTGAACTGAATTTGGCTCTATGGTCAACTTGCTTGAGAGATCGGTGATCTCTTTCTCAATTGCCTCTATTTTATTCTTAATGTCTTTAATGAATAAAGAAAATGTGCAGAGTTTCTGAAATAAATAAAGAATATGCTTGAGTTGAGGAGTCAACTCAGCAATAAATTTGACAAGTTTAACTTTGCCAATAGCTATAGCTTTCTGTACCTCTTCTATCATTTTTCCAGTGAGCTCTTTGTCTTTTAGGTTGCTCAAATATTCTGATGCATCTACTCCAAATGTTTCTATCTTTGTTAGGAGTTCATGCAGTTGAATGTGGATGGCTGCATCTATTGATACTGGAGCTTTAGGTAGCATATCTATTAAGAGTACTTTTACCTTCTGAAGTACTTTATTTTTCTTTTGAATCGCCATTTGCTTCTCTTGTTTGGCCTTTGCTTTGCATAGTTCACTGAAATCAATGAGTTCCATTGGGCAACACTATTGGTTTTGACAAATCAACTTTAAAACTATGCTTTTTCATCTTCTTTTCTTTTCCTTTCACTGATGGAACTAAGACAATGGCTTGTGAGGCTTGATGACCCTCGGTAGGTTGCTCGGTAGAGGCAACCCTTTGATCGATTACTTTAGCCTCTGTAGAGTCCTTTGGTGTCTCGGTACTTGGTGTCTCAGTTGCAACATTCTCAGTGCTAGAAGGTGATTGAGATGTCTGTTCTTGAGTAGTACCTTCTCCTATTGTAGACTTGTGACCTTCGGTGCCTTGATCCATGCCATGAGGGGTTTCGGTTGAGACAGGTTGCTTGATCGGTGGATAATGTTGAACTTGTTCCAAGACTGATTCACTAGATACAAGTTTTGCATATGCATTGCCTTCTATCATTCCCTGTTCCAGTGCTTCAGTATCCATGACATCTTCATCTATTTGAATGGTGTCAGCAGGGTCTTGCTCGGTAACATCAAGATCTTGCTCAGTGACATCAATGATTTCAACTATAGCTTGCTCACCGACATCCTTGACTTTAAAGATTTCCTACCACTTTGCTTTTGTCTCATTTTCAACTTCAATATACAGCCCATTCATCAGTTTTAAGGCTCTCTGCTTGACAAAAAACTTTGAGTTGTAGTTTGTCAGATGTTCCTTTATTTCAACTACTAACATGTAAGGAAATAGATGAACTAGACTCCTTTCTCTGATCTGTTTCTTTGAGTCCATTGCATACTTCCATCTATTATCAATATGCAAGTAAAGTTCATTCGGAAGTGACTTAGCTAGTTCCAATGGAGCTAACCGGAATTTTAGTAGTGTGCAGATGACAACTTCTTCAATTTGTCTCTTCTCATCATTATTCCTAGTTTCATACTTTACATATCTGAATGATCCAAATCCTCCATATTCTTTTATATTAGCAGAGAAGTTTTCAACACTATGTACATTTACCTTCTTGCTCTTGACAATCTGAAATTTGCTTGCATCCTCTGATTCGGTATCACTAGACTCTTTTGCCAAAATGAGTCTCCGAGTAGATTTCTTGTAGGTCTTTATTAGCTTGGGAGTAGTAACACTTTTTGTTTTCTTACTCGGTGAGGCTATAGTTGCTCTTGTGTTAGGTCACTTTGGAGGTGGACTCGGTGAGGCCTTTGATGTGTCCTGTTTCTTTCTCTTCAACACTTTTCCTTTAGGCAATTCAGTGCTCAGTGTTATTGTTGCCTCTTGCGCTTCAGATTCCTCTTCGGTAATGGCAATGGTGCCTTTGATAGGTGTAGAGGAAGAGTCTTCTCTGAATTTCTCTGACAATGCCTTTATCATTTTTGTTGCCTTTCTTGTAGCTTTGGGTACTACAATGCTCATCTTTACCTTTTCCTTTACTTCCTCATAGGTTCCATACCTCATCTTGGTAGCATGTCTTGGCAATGTAAGAAATGCATCAATTTTCTGTTGTGTGATGTCAAAATTAATTTTGTAACCCATTGGTGACAAAGATTGAGTCCTCGGTTCCATAACATTCACATAACAGTAATCAGTGTCTACTTCAAAACATATATCATTTTTGTATTTCTCCACTAGCTGGGGTGGAATCCTATATTTGTTAAGCATTTTCTCTTGAAATTTACTAAAGTAATCATCCATAATATCATTGAAATTATCTCCTAACTTCTTGATGAAGTCATTTATCTGATGGGTGATTAGTCAGTGTAATTCCCAAACAACTTTACCGACTGATGGAAAGAATTTTTCAAAATAGAAAAACATGCATACCAGTAATGATCCAAACTTTAGTGTATTAGCCGAGTTGTTCTTCTTCGGCTTCCTAATGGTGTTCAGATTATCAAATAGGTTTCTCAGCAATACCTCACATAGATCAATTTTCATTCCCTTTTTCACAATTTTGTATGCCAGGTCTACTGCTGCACAGGGTACACTATTTTCCCTTGCTGATTGGAAGAAATAGTAACCTAAAACTCTAATGGCAAATTTTAGTTCTTCATCTATGACATTGTTCAATTTCAATCCTCTGCAATCACATTCTACTCTGGTTAAACTAATCAATTCCTTCTATGATATCATCTTTTGGGCTCGGGCATGATCATAAATGGGGTAACCGGTAATCAGATGAATGGTTTCCTTGGTAATCTTAAATGGTTGTTCTTCTAGCCACATGAAATCATCATGAACTCTACTTAGAACAAACTTGACCCACTGGGGTTTGAATACATAGGGATAGTTTAGGGCTTCAGCTAATCCCTTGATCTTAATGTGTTCATACTTGCTATTCAATTTACCATCTATGCACAACTCATCATAGGTGTCTTTAATTTCAACATTATTGAGTTCTTTAACATGACATTTGGTGAAGAATCTCACATCCTCGACTAACAACACTTTGTCTGGGATGAGTGAAAAAGTAGTTTTGTCATCCGGTTCAGAAGCAACTTTGAGAGTCAAAGAGTATTTTAGTGAGGGCTTCTCTACATTCTTGACAACTATGGGATCTTGGATCTTGGGCGCTATTGTACATTTCAGATAAAAGCTAACAAAGGATCCTTAGGGTTTCAGGATTTTCAAACGACAAATGCTTTATACTTAGCAGATAATGGCAAGATAAGATCGGTAAACTAGCTTAACAATGCATTGAGATTGATGTAAATACCTTGAATTTTCTTTGTAGGAGGTTTGATCACCTTTGATTCACTTTGCTCTGGTCTCTTGAAAACTTGGTATGTGTAAATGACCGCGAAAATGCTTTTAAGTACACAATATGCCTTACCAGGCTTTGTGCAGGTTAGGTCAAAAACATTAAATGCACTTGGTTCCACTAAACCTTCTTTCCTTTTTTTGCTTTAACCGAGTAACTTTACTTCCTTCATTCACCGACTAGACAGGTTTCCTATATACACCGACTTGACAGGTTTCCTGAAAAGTGCTTCAAAAAACTTTGATAGAATTTCAAACTTACAATTGCATCTTAATTATTCAGATTTGAATTAAGTATATAATAAAATAGGAACTGTTAAGATTTAACCTTGAGAGAATGCAGTCCCTTCATACCTTTACAAATTAATTTGGAATAGGTGCACCTAACTCGGTAGGTAAGGTGCTTTCTTCATTTGACACAATTTCCTTCTTTTTCCAAATCATCTTTAATTTGTCTTTTATTTCTTCAGTTTCTTTTCTAGGTTGATCTCTGCAATCTCCAGCTAAGTCTCCAACTTTGTGACAATGAAAACATGGCATACCAGGATTTCTCCATGATCTTCAGTTGTTCATTCCAAACCTTATAAAATAGTTGCCACTTATATGTCCATATCTCCCACAACATTCACAGCATATCCTTGTATTGTAATCCCATGGTACTGCAGAATAATGTCAGTAAGGATGTGTGTGAGTTCAGTAACCTCTAGCATTTGCTTGGTGTGTAGACCACATATAGTTCTTTTTCTTAAGCCAACACTTCTTGATACTATGTCCATATCTATTGCATTTTTTACAAAACCCTTTGAATTTTTCCTTCTGATTATTGGTCACAGACGTTTTCCTACATTGATTAGATGTGTGACCATATTTATTGCAATTGTAACAATAACCTTTGGACTTAGTGATATTTGGTTGCTTACCTTTTCTGATTTGGTATATGTTGGCAGTGTGACCTTGATTTCCATAGTAGTTGCAAATAGGCTTCTTTCTTTTGATGTTATTCTTGTTTCCAGCTTGCTTTGATGACTCTCCTCTCTCGGTAGTATGAATTCCCTTCACGGTAGAGTCTTTTCTTTTGTAACTAAGTCCTACATCTTTATTGGGTCTTCTTGTATTCAGTTGCTCATCCAACATCTTTGATGCTTCATAAATCTTCTTCAATGTTTCTTTGGATTTCTTCTTTGTTTCAAGTTCATCGGTTAACCTTGATACTCCAAGTTTCAATGCTTGATTCTCATCATCCTTCAAAATTGCTTCATGATGTGCATAACCTAGTTGATCTAACAGATTTTGTTGAATTCCAGTCAACCTTGTGATTTCATCATTCTTATCATATACTAAGACATCAAGTTGTTGTTTCTCCCTTTCTAGATCTCTTACTTTATCCTCAGTTGTCCTCAATGCATCAATATTTTTAGTCATCTGTGTGCTGAAATGTTCATGTTCTCTTTTCATTTCTTTTAGTTGATCAGCCAGTGCTTTATTCTTTTCTTTCAATACTCCAATCATTTCTTCAGTTTCTTCAGATATACTATTCTCAGATGATGTCTCAATTTGTTCGACTAACTCTTGAGAGTCCTGCAAATCATCAGATAATCTTCTTCTCACTTTGAGAGATTTTTGCATTTGCCTTTGCATGTCTGCAATCACTTGATTAGCATGATCTAGCTCTTCTTATAGATACACAATCCTCTGAGATTGTTTATAGCCTTCTATTGATAAGATCTTTCTCTTTAGGCAGTTAAACCCTTTTCCAAGATTCAAGCTCTGATACCAATTGTTAGGCCTAATATGGAAAGCTAATGTATTGAGAGGGGAGGGGTGAATCAGTACTCCAAAACTTTTCTTCAATAATAGCTTTACTGTTATGCATAAACCGAATAGTGCAGTAACATAATATAAAGCTAAAACAAATAGATAAAAATCATACATGACTCACTCCATAACACATATATTTTGGTTACGCAGAAACTCTTGGTTAGAGAGAAAAACTATGGTGGGGATGGCACCCAAAACTTCACTGCTACAATAATAAAGAGTGCTCGGTTAGAGCTACATGTTTAGCTATTTCTGATAGCTTACTCTGTTAGGAGTATCTAGATCTATTAGATCTACCATGCTAAAGGATTTCACAACACTTAATCTAAATGTTGCACCTGGTTAGAGGCTTTACAATTTATAGACTTGATTAGAGTCTTTTACCCTTTTAAAGGTTTATCTTATACTTCAAAATATTACAATAAAATCATTACAAATATCTACAACTTTACATCTGGAATGTTATAGCAGATTCTATGTGCTCAGAATAAGTTACCTTGCTTATAGCATACCTCGGTAACCCATATAGTAACTCGGTAAACCCTTCTATTTACTCTGTTCTTCGACTGTTCTCTGAAAACCTTCTCGGTGACGTTTATGTCTTTGTAACAGTCTTCTTACACTTATGCACACACCTTTTATTCTTAACTCATGTTGTATAAATAGATCTCTTATGACGGTGATCCATTCATTGCTTCAATCTTACAAACATGTTTTATCATATGAATAATCATGCAAAATATTTCATTGGTTAGATGACCTCAAAATCATACACAATCTTTAAGTGCAATGTCCAATGTGATAAAAGTTAGATGTTCCTCAATCTTGTAACATGTTTTCATATGTATGTCCAGGTTCAATGAATCTGGTAACATGTTTCACTCTGTGTATAACAACTTGGTGTGTCATCTTTGCTACTCAGTAGACAGCTCAGTGTATACTATGTTTTGAGACTACTTTCTTCTGTAACCGACTAGACTGTTCATACCGACTGAATATCTCGGTAGAGATAACCGACTAGAGTATATAGAATAGCTTTGAACATAAAACTAATGGCAAATTGATAAGTAGTAACATAACAATCATACATGATTCACTCCATAACACATATGTTTTGGTTACGCAGAAACTCTTGGTTAGAGAGAAAAAATGCGATGGGGATGGCACCCACAACTTCACTACTGCAATAACAAAGAGTGCTCAGTTAGAGCTACATGTTTAGCTATTTCTAATAGCTTACCCTGTTAGGAGTAACAAGATCTATTAGATCTACCTTGCTAAAGGATTTAAGAACACTTAATCTAAATGGTGCACCTGGTTAGAGGCTTTACAATTTATAGACTTGATTAGAGTCTTTTACCCTGTTAAAGGTTTCTCTTACAACTTCAAAATATTACAATAAATCATTACAAATACCTGCAACTTTACATCTGGAATGTTATAGCAAATTCTATGTGCTCAGAATAGATTACCTTGCTTATAGCATACCTCGGTAACCCATATAGTAACTCGGTAAACCCTTTTGTTTACTCTATTCTTTGACTGTTCTCTGAAAACTTTCTCAATGACCTCTGTGTCTCTGTAATAGTCTTCTTACACTCATGCACACACCTTTTTAATTCTTAACTCATGCTATATAAATAGATCTCTTATGTCGGTGATCCATTCATTGCTTCGATCTTACAAACATGTTTTATCGAATGAATAACCATGCAAAATATTTCATTGGTTAGATGACCTCAAAATCATACACAATCTTTTAAGTATAATTTCCAATGTGATAACAGTTAGATGTTCCTCTATCTTGTAACATGTTTTCATATGTATGTCCAGGTTCAATGAATTTGGTAACACTTTTCACTTGATGTATATCAACTCGGTGTGTCATCTTTGCTGCTCGGTAGACATGGAATGATACTCGGTAGATAGCTTGGTGTATACTACGTTCTAAGACTACTTTCTTCTGTAACCGACTAGACTGTGCATACTGACTGAATATTTTGGTAGTAGTAACCGACTAGAGTATATAGAATAACTTTGAACATAAAACTAATGGAAACTTGATAAGTAGTAACACTATGATGATCTCTTGTGATCTAATTAGGGTTTTGTGGCCGACCTAGTTGAGATAGCTATTTATGATGACACAGTTGATTTTCATTTTGTCGGTGGTCTTAGAGAATGTGTTAATCCGTCCAAGTAAAGTGTAAAAATCTACCTAAGAGTTTCAGAGTGTTGTGTATAAGTGGATATGATCAAGAAAGCAAAGAAGTACAAGTAACAGATCATTCTTTCATTGTTGTTCCCTAGCAGTTACAACAGGCTAAATCCCTTAACTGGGTAGGTCCTAATAGGCCTTAAACATTTAAGTGCCCTAACAAGGAGTCTCTGAAAAGAGTGTTAAATCCTCTCACGAGGTTGATCCTAACAGATCATCAAACTCCTCACTGGGCTGCAAGGAAAATCCCCTAACCGGGTGACTCCTAACAGGGCCTGCTCCTAACCGGACATATTGTAAGCTCCTAATAGGGCATAATTCAAAAGAGTACAAATATTTGTGGGTGCCAAATCCCACTATGGTTTTTCCCTATTCTGGTTTCCATGTCAAAAAATTATGGTGTTCATGTGTGGAATGTTTTAAATGCGATGTTCTTGTTTATATTTCATTTCATGCATTATTTCTCAGACATTGGTTATGATGTTTTATTAGAAGTTTATTAGAGGTTACCAATACTGATAAGAAGTTATTTGAGAAAGTATTTGATCTTATTGGTAAGGTTAATGAGTTGGTAAATGATCAATTTAATATGATTACTTCAGTGGAGAAATTATTGGTAAATGATTTGATTAAATGTGTTAAGAAAATGTGATAAAGAGGTTATTAGATTTGATTACAGAAGATGAGATATTTCAGATCTGAGATAAGTTTATTTTTGAGTTAAAGGTTGAACTGGTCTTAATACTGATTCACCCCCCTCTCAGTATTAACTGGATCCTCATAGGATTATCATTCCATTAATGAGCATTATCCAAGATACAACATGATACATCTATATGTTCCACTACAAAGCTATGATCATAACCTAATACATCATATACTATTACATATACATCAACCTTTACATCAAGGTGTAAAGCGGAAAATCACGATCGAACCCTAGTTGCTCTCCCCTCTTCCAACTCCAAGGAGAGAGAAGGGAGGTTCACTAGGGTTGATGGTTTTCACTTAGGGGAGAGACTTTACATTCAAAAGAGGGGTTGAAACCCACAAGATCCAATCCCACACAATGCAAGATTGGATGCTAAATGAGTTTCAAGGGTTAAGACAACAAGGCTACCCTCTTTTGTAAAGAATGTGCATAGAGGAATTGAGCTAGAAATGCATAGAAAGTGATAAAGATTCGCTTATAAACTGAGTTAGGGATATAGTATGAAGCTGCGGACCTGGAATTAGCAGTAAAATGTCGATACGGCGCTGTCCTGCAAATTTGAGCAAAAGTTGTCGGGACGATGGCGCCCGGCGCCACGGTCCTCCGAAAAATCTGCGAAACGAAGGGGGATCTATTCGTCTCTGCACAAGGATTCCAGATCTTCAATTTCAGCCGCGTACCTGCAACCTACACACAGAAAAGCGAAGACGATTGGGGGGTTAGGGATTAGGGGTTTGCCTTTAGGTCAAACCCCGGTTTTGGAATTAACCAAGAAATGAGCAAGTGCTGTAAATGTAAATGACTGTAAAACAAGTACTAATACCTTGTTCTAAGGATGTTTGTATCCTTATGTGCGAAGGTTTAGATGTTGTATGTTGTATGTTGTAGTAGTATGTGATCTCCTCTTCAATGGTTGAATCCTTGTCTTGAATGCAACACTTAGCCTTGAATGGAGACTTGAAATGATCAATTGCTTGAAGGAATGCTTGAATGCTTGAATGCTTGAGTATAGTTTCCACGCCTTTTCCATTATGTCGAATGAAAGAGGAAAATGTAGTTTATATACTTGTCATTTAGGGTTGATAGACTGATTTTCCCGACCTTAGGCCGACCAGGAAATGATAATTTCCAAATTGCAAACAAAAAGACCCGAAGTCCAAAGGAGACCGGGCCCAAAATAGGACCCAGGGACCAGGGCGCTGGGCGCTCTGGTCCCACCTTCCGGGACAGCAGGGTGCAAGGAGGTTCAGGCCAGGGTGCTTGAAAAATGCAGTTTTCAGTGTCGTGGACAAGTTTCGGGGTCTCCATTCAGGTTGCATGTTGCGTCACCATCGTGAAGACCGAAATGCAGTCGAAATTGCAAGTGTCACAATTTTAGGACGCTACACAAGGATCAAAGATCTCAATTACAAATACAATTCCATCATGAATTCTACACATACATATGTTATATGAAACATGTACATCAATCTGCTACAAGTATCCATCCATAGCTGAAGAGATAAGATTCCACATCCACGCACATGAGAATCCAATGAAGAACATCCCAATGGAAGAAGCCATCAAACCACCTGACCATGTGGAACCATAAGGAACCACCCGTTGTGCTAGGAGATGACACAAGATCCTACACACACTCAAGATATTGGATAACACCTAACAACCAAAGGATAAAAATCCATACATCATGTGGAAAATTCAAATCTCAATATAAACATAAGACCTAAAACCTCTAGAGGCAACACATCAAATCAAGACTGGAGGTGCTAGGACCTACATGTAGGGAAAGAGTGTCATCACATGCAATCATAATGGGAACCTAGGAACCTATCCCATCATCTAAGATTATCATGCGAAGCCATCTCAACCTTGAAGGAGTAAGGGAGATTAACTTACCAGGGTCACCAAGGCCTTCCCAATCATATCCCAAATTGCAACCCTGGGCAAGGCATTAGGGCCACCATATCCATTCCTTATCTTTATTAAGATGAACTATATGACCCAACCCTCATAAAATTAATTAAATAAATTATCAATTGATTAGAAGGTAAACTCCTAATGAGATATTCTGGTGGTCCAGACCTTGGGCAACATGGTTGTCTACTCTTCGCAACCTCAGCCACTCACTTAGAAGCCCACTCCCCCTAGCATGTACCTAGACCTTAGGGTTACAACATGCATAACATATATACAATGTAATATAACATAACCAAGGGATCTCTACAACACATAGCCTAGTTATCCAATGTTCTCAATCAAATAAATAACATCAAATACCATCAGAACAACTACATAATTGAGTCTACAATATTAAGACCATAACCAATATAAGCCCAAGTAAATAATCTCAAAGAATCCAATTCAGACAATAAGTTAGTCCTAGGACAACTCAGGAATCAAAATGACAATAGAAACAACCTCTAGAAACTCAAAATCTAAATACAAATGGCTAAATCCATCTTAGAGAGCTAAAACGTGAATAAAATAGATTAGTGCATTTGACATATCCCACGACACATTCAACAAATCCTCTAATGTTTTTGACTACTGAAATAGTGCATTTGATAATTGTTCTAGCACTTCTGACAGGTATAATGGTGCCTTTAACATAAAAGTGGTGCATTTAACCAAATGATTGGTGCATATAACAATACTATATTTTCCCAACCTTATGAAATCATTATTAGATTTAAACTAATAATCTTATTGCTAATTCAACATCCATGTCCCACATACAATCTTTATATAGGCATAGAGAAAACATGCTTTCAAAATCAAATGCATAGAGAAGAGCCTCCAACATGGAAATGAAGAGAAGGTCGATGAACAAATGAGGAAGAACAATCCAAATCATGACCCAACCAAGCCAAAGTTAAAGTTCAAAATCCAGATTTGTAGAAAACCCAACAATAATTCTCTAGAAAACTCATGTGAGGCCCTACCCCGATTCAGTTTGACATTTTCAGTTATTTGCATATTGAGACTATTATGGATGCTTTATTTTATGCATTATGGACTTAGGACTTATATGATTCCATGATTTGGATCACACTGACATATGTGATGTTTTATTTCATGCATGATGATTATGAAACTTTAGATATGATTTCTAGAATAGAATTACATTATGATGGTGAATGTCATTATTGGAAATTTGCAGGATTTTATTTTGATGAAAGAAAAATGATGCTTATTTATGAATGGTTCAATTTTGGGAAGTTATGTTAATTGTTTATGTGAAATTGAATTTGAAAACAAATGAGATATTGCATTATTGTTGCCTAATGTATGAGTGTTTGATTTGCAATGGAATCCATGTATTTGATTATGTATAATTGTGATTATTTGGAGTTACTAATGTGTTAATTGAGATGCGCAGGAAAATTATCCATGTGACCATGGAATTTAATGGAGAACCAAGCCTAGGCCAATGTACGTTTGTTAAGCCGGGAGTTGTCTATTTGGAGAGACAACACCCCTCCCCTTGTAATGTATTTTATTTGTGATGTGTATAATGCTTGAGTGTAAAATTTAATTTATATGTAATTGTGTAATCCTTCAAGAGACCAATTTTCCATGTGTAATTTTTATATTGTATTTTTGTTGTGTCACTTGACACATGTGCTGATTAAGTGTCATTGATGTTGACTTGTCTCTTGGAGGGAGTTTTGTTTCTACCAAAGCCATTCAAAAACATGAGTGTGGTCCCAAATTTGTCTTGGGTAGGGAGTCATGGGAGTGGTCAACTCAAGTTTGACCCGTAGGTAAACTTCAGTGGGGTTTCCAAAGGGTTTAATGGACTCCTAGGGTAAGTTTTTAGGCTTTTCCAAAGGTCCTAAGGGTATACCTATGGGTTAGGGGTGTTATGCAACATGTGGCTTCTCCCATGTGACTATGAAGTCACTTCAAAAAGTGGTGTTTTCAAGATGCACGAAAATTGAACTTAGAAAGTTCTCCCTAGGATAGAGAACCTTCCCTTTAGGAGTTAAACTCTCTTCCCCATCCTCTTCCACCTTTTCCCTTTCCAATTTGAGTAATGTGCAAGAGTTTGGGACGGGCAACCAATAGGAACTGACACCTCACCCAAGGGGTTGGGAAGTGTGTGAGAGGCCTTCTTAGGCAAGAATTTGCAAACTTAGTGAGTAATCACCCACTCTCCTTTCTTGGAGATTTTGCTTGCTTTGAAAAAGTTAGTAGGAGTTTGGCATTTTTAGTGGAAATTTGGGAGAAAAGATAGGGGAAATTGGGCAGCTCATCCCCAACTAAAATTAGCAAACCTATTGGCAGAATAAGGTTGGTTACTTCTTACCTCCTCTTGTTATGTTGTAAATGATTGTTTATGTTGTTTTGTAAAAGAAAGGAGTTGCTTGAAAGATTGTGTTTTATGAAGTTTTTGTGTTGAAGTAAAATGTGAAGTTTTCTTTTCTATGTGTTTGTTGTATTTCTTGTTGTTTTTGGGAGTGTCCAAGATCTCCTATCCTTGGGAGGGTAGGAAGATCTTGGGGGTGGAAGGAGTTTGACAGCCATGGGTGAGAGGCTCTCCTTATGGAGAGTGTTCTCAAGGGAGTCCTTGGTGACCCTTGATGCATAGCCTTGTGTATGCATTTGGGGGTCATAAGGGGAGCATATATGGCCTTGAGCCTTTTTGGGGGGCATAAGGTTTGTGAAAGTATTTGGGATGCATTTGTGTTGCCATGAGGTGGCTAATGTAGTATTGTTTTTGGCATGCATTCTCCCCATAGGTACTTGGTCCACTTCCACCCATGGAGGAGTCACCATGAAAGTGGTGAATGTGTAGCTTGGGAAGGGATATTTGTATGTAAATGTGTTTCTATGTTTGTTGTGGGGTTTGTATGTTTGTAACCCGTCTAGTGCTTGGTTCTCCAAGCTCGGGGGTGGCTTCTAGTAAGCCTAGGCTGGGAGGTGAGCTTCCCATGGTCAAAAAATGAGTTTTAATGCAGGTTGCATGGAAATGGGAAAAGAAGGAATGAAGAACTAAGTTGCTGATTTATGTTGCAGAAATTAGTTAATATGACAATATATTCTCTTTTGGGGTTGTAAATGAAAAGAAAAGGAAAGAGCTAGATTGTGTTATTTACAAGGAAAGAGGATTTTGTATTCCAAGTTAGCTTGTAAAAGAATAAGATAGGCAATGATGTATTTATTTTCCAAATAGTAAAGCAATGTATTGGAAAGGAAAAATGTAAATGTTTATTTGCCCAAATCTTTGTGTTCACCTTTACTTGTAATAAGTTTCAAAAAAAATATGTATAATGTCCTCACTCTAGATAGTGTTGCAGAGAGGTGAAGGAATGTACTAAATAGGGCATGAATCTTCATGATTTGCAAAAGAGGAAATAAAAGGAAAATTTTTACCAAATGCAAATCTAAGATTTCTGCTCCTAGATGTAGTTTCTTACTGTATGTTCCTTATGTTAATAAGCTGCTGTAAATTTGTTTTAAAAAAAAAAAATCTGTCTTTCATCCTTCTGTTTATTGCAGCAAAAGAAATTATTTAAATGTTTATATCTTGCATTTAGACTTAGCATTTAGTTTAGTATTTGGTTACAAGGAAAAATAATATGCCTTCTTGAATGACAGATAACCAGATATAAATATATATATATATATATATATATATATATATATATATATATATATATATATATATATATATATATATATATATATATATATATATATATATATATATATGCAGATATAAATATATATACTTATATACATTATTAACACACTAAGCATCATTTAAAGAATCTGGTTTATACAAAAAAAAAAAAATGGCAGTAATGTATACATAAACATATTCAAATATTTTAACTCTAAAAATGTTATCTTGAAAACTGTTCAAACAAAAAAAAAGAAGTATTTACAAGCAGATAATATTAAATATCAGGAAAAGAAAGTCTGCTAGATTTGTTAAGCAGGTCATTTAAAAACATGGATATACATATATATATACATAAATATATATGTATATAAATATATATATATATATATATATTTATGGATAATATTTAATAATAAACCTGCCTCTGTTTCTTTTAAAAAAAAATACAGTCAAACTATATCTATCCCACCTGTTATATATATATATATATATATATATATATATATATAAATAAATATATATATATATATATATATATATATATATATATATATATATATATATTTGTATTTGCATTTAAAACCAAAACGAAAATAACATTTTTTTTTTGTTCGCATTAATGTTTTTTAAGAGCAGCCGAGGGTTTATCGGGCAGTGGTGCGGGAGGCGCCCGGCCGCCACTGTGGTTACCCACAATGGGCGGCGCCCGGCCGCGCTGTGGGTAGCCATAGTGGCGCCCGGGGGGGGGGAAACCCCCGCCCACCGTGCTCCCTTCGCTGCGTTAAAAGAAAAACCTTGCTCGGCCGTCTCCCTCCCCTGCGCTGCGTCGCGTTTTAAACCTACCTCCGCCCGCGTTTTGCTCGCATGAACACCTCCCCTCAGCCGTCCTCCATTCCATCGCGGGGGTTTTCAGCGCGAGACCCTAGACCGCCACCCGGACTGATAAACATATAAAAAAAAAGGAACAAGGGAGAGGGCCGGCTGCAGAAGTCGGTCCTGCGCGCCCTCCCGTGGCGGCCGGCCCTGCTCATAACATACCCACGACACACAGGTGCGAAAGATAATAAAAAAAAGGGGAAATCCACACACACACAACACTAAATAAAAAAAAGAATATTAAGGGTTGTAATAACATGTTCGCCCTAACCCTAGCTTTGGGTTAGGGCAACACACACTCAATTTTAAATGAGCATGTGTGAGTGTGGAGGGAAAATTATTTAAGAAGGGAAAACTTAATATATGTAAAATTAAAAGCCTCCCTCACCCCACCAAAATAACCTAATAGTAATAGATTTAATATAAATATATACATATTTACATAGGTAGAGTGATCCTAGTATTTAGTGTGAATAAATTTGTTGGAGGTAAATTGAGTTTTGAATATTTTGTTAACATTGGGCAAATGTAGGAGAAACTTTATGAAAAGAATTAATTACCTAGGTGGACTGGAAAAAAAAAAAATAATAATAATAAAATGAAAATAAAAGGGGTGCAACCACTAAGAATTTTGTAGGGCCAAAGAGGGCCAAATTAAGTGTATGATTATAACGTGATTTTAAATTTAAGGGGGTTTCGTTTAAATAAGGTGTCTTAAACTACGATGAATATTAACTTAAAATTCTAGTGGATAAGAAGATAAGCTAAATTTTAATCGCCCAAATTGGAGTTTAAACGTTTCACTTGGACTTTTAATTACTTATTAATGAAGCTTAGTGATTACCCTTTTTGGAGGAATAATCGCTCGTTGATAACTTAGAAACTCATGTTTTCCCAATTGAATTTAATTAACCGTTTTATACAATTATAGTTTAGACTCAACCCAAAATGCATTATTATATTCAAATTAACCACACTTAGTTGATTATATTAGTTAAGTAGTTCGTTAATTAGGAAGTATTTTAAAAATAAAAATAAAAAATTTCCGTTCGTGCCCAAAAGTTGGGCATGACAACTCACGTAGGCCAACCCTTGTGAAATCACAAAAAATACATTATATAGAAAATCAAGCCAAAAACATAGAATATGTTGGCCAATGATAATAATCAATTAAAATATTTTTTTTATCAACCCCTATGCAAATACCAAGGCAAGAATATTAAATATTATTTAATTAACATACCCCAATATTTCAGCCAATAGTAAAATAGGGTAGGTAGAATAAATAATATGTCAATTAACCCAAAATGGTAAATAGAAAAAATAATATTATAATCAACCAATTAAATAAATAACCAAGGCACAATAAAATATAATGACCTAGATAAATAATTAAACTATAATACCTAGACAATATTAGTGCCACAATTAATAAATAATAATAATTAATCCTTAATAATATAAAATTGTTAATAAATAACTAATAAATATTAATTTATAAATAATCCTTAATAACAATCTCACAATGATATTAAATATTAATATCAACTATTAATTTAATTTTTTATTTAAACTATATGAGCCAATTTAATCAATTAATAAATTATACAACCAATAATCACAACTCCTTAGGACAACCCAACATAGGCTAACACAAAATACCACATGATGTTATACAATGACTCAACTCAAGATACTAGATTAACAAGGCTATCAAATTAAACCTAGAGTATAGAATTTGTGATTTCATGTCACCTCCAATCAACTTGCCATCGAGATAAAGACACACTCAGACCTGTGAAGCTAGGTGGAGTCGATGATTGGTACCTACAAACCTATCACCACCAACATACATACAACAACATATACAATAACATATATCATGAAATAAATAGACAAGCAAACAGGAATCATAACATCATATCCTGCTCATGAATGAGTGTGATGACACTGTCCCTATCACAAACACAATAGAAGATAGTCACGATAACAAATCACTAATCATAACCATTATCATATCCAATATAATCACAAAATAGGGTTAGTTCATCATAAGATACCATCAAATCACCATGAAAAAATATAAACTATACACATAAAATAAATACACAGATCATCAAATATTAATCCATCATCATAATAATTTATGAATATCATCATTCACATGAAATCATAATGTCAAGTGCAAATACAATATGGCTCTCATCAATAATGAAGCATCCAAATCATGAGTAAATCCATAAACATTTATCAAAAACATCACAAGATAGTCTAAGCTATAAAAAATTAGTCTATCAATGCATAAAAGAAAGGTCAATCAGGGAGGAGTATTACATCCTCCCTCTATGTCCCAGGCTTACTCCAGGAAGCCTGAAAACAATTAGGGAAATAATTCTCTCATCTGCACTGCATTCCCCCAAATCATTGAAGAATCATCACTCGGGTCCCATTGGACCCTTGCTTGCTCCATGTCGTGACCCCTAAGGATCAACTCCCAATCCTAGAGAATGTGCACAGGTTCCAAAGAAAGTTGCTTGTCCATGACTCGAAGTCTTCACGACCACACTTTGACGCTCATCCTAACAGTCATTCACTACTGAAAATATGCGATGAGATCTCCCTCCATCACCAATTGTGGGTTCTAAATTTGTTGTCCTTTGAACTGACATTTAAGAAGATCATTGAGGACAACTCTCACAAAATGTCCTTGTTGGCCACAAGTAAAACAACTTCCTCTTGTAAAACCATGGCTAACTAGGGGTGTACTAGGTTGCTAAAAACTACCTCCACTAGAGTTTTGTTGAGAACCCTGCACTACATGTGAAGCCTGAAAGAGAATAGCACGTTGTTTTTTATGCTATCTTTCACCTTCAGATCTATATTTGTGGGCAAAATTCAAATTCTAAGAGCTCTCTTTTTGTTGAAAATGTTCACACTTGGACGATGGAGGATCACTGCTAGCAAATCCTGATGCCTATTAATGTGCACCTCTCATAATTGATCTCAAAACTGGAACAGAACAGTCTGCACACAAGGCATACCTCCTAAAGTCAAAGCTAGGTTCTCCTCAACCAAGTTCACCTTCTCCACACCTACATCCATATTCTTGGGCTCAACAAGTTGAACACCACCATTGATACTATCATTAAGACCTCTAACAAAATGTTGTATCAACATAGGCTCATCATGCATGATCCCTGCATACTACTTAAGCTTAAATAAATTATGCTCATATTTCTCAACTATCATATCCTGATACCTCAAATCATGAATCTCATCACCCTTCCTCTGCCTCTAATGATTTGACAAAAAATGAGCACAAAATCTCTCAAAAAATAACTCCCATGAAATAGTCGCAATGTCCAAATGCAGCTTCTACTCCTCCATACGCCACCAACTAGATGCAAGATCGCAAAAATCTATGATCGCACACCTAGACTTGGTGTTACTACTATACAGATGCATATAAAAGCACCTATCCATATCAAGAATCCAAGTCTCCACCTCCATACCACTACTAGCACCATTGAAGGTAGGAGGGCGAGACTTCAACAAATCCCTCATATGACCTACTGCAATAGCATCCTGATTGGGTACTACACCAACTCTTCTCTGAGGTAAACATGATCACTCCCTCACTTTCTCTTGATAATCAAAGTGTTGAGACTCCTCTTGTTGATCCACCTCTTGTCTCAGCCCCAAGCAACCAAGAAGGTCTTGAAATACATTAATAAATTATGGAATTGCATCACCACTCTATTGATCTTTTTGTTGCTACTCAAGATGTGACCCTTCAAAAATCTCAGGACAAGGGTTTCGTCTAGTACCCATATAACCACCATGACCTCTACATCTAGTAGGCATCTTGTCTAAGCAACACACACATAAAGTATAAGCTAAAATCTAGGGAAACTAAGAGAAAAGGAAACAACTAGCAGGGATAACTATGTGGCTAAACCAAGCTATAGTGCCAACATGCACAATGGGCTCATATGAAACTAGAGTACCCAGTGTATAAATATGGTCTCTGATACCAGATGTAATGACCACCAAAATACCCTAGAGAAATAAAACTAACAAACATGCAATAAGAGATTTTTTTTTTTTAAACATCATCCAATACAACATGTACAACCATCTACTCATATGCATTTAACATCCATTGACAAGATTGATGTAGGAGCATCCCCCTCAGTTCACAACAATCTTGCATCAACCAAAAATATTTTCCTTTCTATTTTGTTTGTAGTTTCAATTTCTTTCTATATGTCCTGGTTTTGGCTCACCGGATCCTATGGAGTTGGATTCTACTTGAAGACTTGATCATATTTCTTGGTTTCAAACCACATCTCATTTGGATCACTTTCCAGCAAGATATCACCACCAGTTTCCATGATAGTTTCTTTTTACCATTTGTTCCTTTTTTACCAATTGCCTGAGACCTATCCTGGTGATCTACCCAAACCCATTCTGAAGCTTACAGAGCCTTGAGCATTGATCTCAATGTTTCTTGGCATGCAGCTAACCTTCTACATTTCATCCTTTGGATTTTTTGGAGGAATCTCTTGGCGGAGGCCGACCTTATTCATTTTGCACATTAGGTCTTGTTCTTCGAGTTTTGATCCCTTTTGAGATGGCTGGATCCTTTGGATCAATATATATATATTTGTAATCATTCTTTAGAATGTAATCAATTAGAATCAATCAAAGTATCAAATAGATAGACTGTGCCTAGAAGATAGATCTTTCGATTCAAGGTCCCAGTTGTGACCTATTCTACTAGGCCTATGTGCCAGTATGTTGTAACCCGGTTGTTACTGGTTGGATGTAATCAATTTCCATGCAATAAAACTATCTGTGCTGCATTGCCTCCATCATATATGTGTGTATCCATTGTGTTTAATCTTGATGACTGGTCTAGATTGATCTTCTTGAGGTCCCTATTAGGTCTCGGAGGCAATTGAGAGGGGGGGTGAATCAGTTGTCTATTAATTTCAATCCAAATATAACTTAACCAAACTTAGTGCATAATACCAGTAACCCAAAATTTAATGTCAGTAGACAATTTAGTAGTTAATAATAGTACCGGTAAAGTTTAATGCATGAAACAAAAAGACAGATAACATACACAACACATAACACAGTTATTTGTTCGTGGAAACCCTGTAAGGGGAAAAACCATAGTGGGAAACCTTACCCACAATATAATGACACTATTGTAGATAGTATGTGTGTACAAATGGGTTCTACACATGCAGAAAGGCTAACTGCCTAGAGCTCACTGCTCAATCACAAAATGGGAGATGCACTAACTACAATTGGATGGTTAAATCTAATGATAATGTACTGCCTAAAATAGCATCTTCATATGCTGGATTCAGTACCGGTTAAGCCCTAATTGCCTTCCTCATACCTCCCTTGAATATTCAAATGATGTATGCATGTATAACTCTTCTTATGTTTGCATATACCTTATTACAATCCTTTTTCACACTCCTCTTCTACTACTACCTAATCTCATAAATGAGATCTTACATATATACCAAAACCTAAGACCAAATGTGTAGGTAGGCTCACTAATATATTACAATAAAATCAATTACAAATGAATCAATATGTGATGCATGATTTTGGCTCAATGCATTTACAACAATAACAAATCATCTCCATAACATGTCGTGCTGATTTGGAATAGGTAATGCTTGTTGGTCCATAACCTAGACCTATTTGCCAGTAACAAAAAATATGCAAACTTGATTGTACCAATAATCAAATCACCAAACCCAAGTGTCAACCAAGTAATCTCCAGATGATAACAGATTATCCTTAGTGCCAGTGAACAATATAATCTATCGGTGAACAAATAATGGTGACTGTGCATAAGTCACTGAATATGCCGGTGAATATAAACAAAGATCTCCACAAGGATAAGTGTTCTCAAATGTTGACAAGTGTTGACATCAATGACAAAACCAATGCAACACATCCATAATACCAACAATCTCCCCCTTTGGCATTGATGGTAACACAAGATGGAAAAACCATCTAAGTGCCAAAGCAGAAATGCCAAAAACCAAAAACCAACAATCTCCCAAAGAGATCATCAAAATACAGATACAAAGAGTAAAAATCTCTCCCCCAGTGAATAATCTCTCCCCAAAGATAATGTGTTTTTCCATAGATATCTCTCCCCCTTTAACATCAAATGCCAAAGAAATACAAAACCAAATACAATTAGTTCATAGAACTTGTTACAAATGCCAATTGTTATAACCACATTTATTCAATCTACTCCCCTTGAGAAGTAGCTCTCCTTCATCAAAGCCATAAAAAAAGGTTTCTCTATTAATTTTGTCAATCTGATGCCATGCTCCAACTGTCTAAGTTTCTACTGGTGAGGGTATAACTCCAAGTTGTTCTCTTAGATATTCAAAAGTTTCCTTAGGCAAAGGCTTAGTAAAGATATCTACAATCTTCCCTTTAGTATTCACATAAACTAATTTCACTTCTTTTGCTTCAACATTCTGTCTCAGAAAATTGAATTTGATAGAAACATGTTTAGTTTTTGAGTGAAATACTAGATTCTTTGATATATCAATTGCTGCCATATTATCACAATAAATGATTATAGGTTCTTTTCATTTTACCTTTATGTCCTTCAACATTTTCTTAATCCATAATACCTATGTACAATTAGTTGCTGCTGCAACATATTCTGATTCTACTGTTGATAAAGATGTACAACTTTATTTCTTGCTCAACCATGAAATTAGTCTGCTGCCAAGAAAAAATGCTCTGTCTGTGGTGCTTTTTCTATCATCTACATCTCCTACCCAATTTGCATCTGTGTATGCACATAAATCAAAATTTTCTTTAGGATACCATAAGCCAAGATTTGTTGTGCCTTGTAGGTACTGGAAAATCCTTTTCACTGTTGATTCATTATTTTCCTTAGGATTACTCTGAAATCTTGCAACAATACATACTACATTCATAATATTAGGTCTTGTTTGTGTCAAATACAGTAAACCTCCTATCATAGACTTGCATCTTGTTGGATTGATAGGTGTTGATTCATCCTTCAATGATAGTTTATCAGTTGTAGTCATAGGTGTACTTACTGGTTTTGAGTTTTCCATGCCAAATTTCTTAGGTAATTCCTTCAAGTACTTTGATTGATTTATGAATATACCTTCCTTTAATCTTCAAATGATGTATGTGTGTATATCTCTACTTATATTTGCATATACCTTATTACAATCCTTTTTCACACTCCTCTTCTACTACTACCTAATCTCATAAATCAGATCTTACATATATACCAAAACCTAAGACCAAATGTGTAGGTTGGCTCACTAAGATATTACAATAATATCAATTAAAAATGAATCAATATGCAATGAATGATGTCGGCTCAATGCATTTACAACAATAACAAATCATCTCCATAATGTGTCATGCTGATCTAGAATAGGTAATGCTTGTCGGTTCATAACCTAGACCTATTTGCCGGTAATAGAAAATATGCAAACTCGATTATACCAATAATCAAATCACCAAAACCAAGTGTCAAACAATGTCTTCAACATAACCAAGTAATCTCCAGATGATAACAGGTCATCCTCAATGCTGGTGAACAATATAACCTATCGGTGAACATATACTGGTGACTATGCATAAGTCACTAAACATTCCGGTGAACATAAACAAAGATTTCCACAAGGATAAGTGTTCTCAAGTGTTGACAAGTGTTGAAATTAATGACAAAACTAATGCAACACATCCATAATTCCAATAGTCCTTCCTCACCAGATTCAAGTGGTTTTAGAGAAAAGTTTCATTCTAGAGGTTGCATGTCCTGAATTTTATTGTAGGGTGGCGGATTGCAGATCTGACCTACAATTGTAGAGGAATAGCGTGAATCAATGGTGTGAAGAGTTACTAGGAATGGTGGAGTGTGTGGGAATGTAGAACCTACTGTCATGGAGATGTTGCAAGGAATAGCAGCTCGGTTAGAAGTCATAGAGATAGCCTAGAGAAGAGGCTGACATATTAAAGATGTAAGCAAAGAAGAAGGAGAAGAATCCCCAACAGAACAAGTAAACCTACCTGTAGTTGATCCGGATGAAGAGAGGTTTCTAAGGGTTTTGAGTAGGGAAAATACTAAACCTCATTTTACCCCACCGAAATATGATGGGAAGTTAGATTCGGATGAATTGATGGATTGGATCTCAGAGATGGAGAAGTATTTTGATTTTGAAAACACTGCAGAAGAGAGGAAGGTGAAATATGTATGTGCTCGGTTGAAAGGTCATGCATCTCTTTGGTGGGAGAATTTGCAAGTTGATAGACAAAGATGAGGTAAATAAAATATTAAGACATGTGATCAGATGATTGCTAAGTTAAAATCAAAGTTTCTCCTGATGAATTATCAAGTGGATTTGTTCCAAAAATTGCAAAACCTAATACATAAGGAATCTAGTGTGAAGGAGTACACCGAAGCATTTTACAAATTGAACATCAGATCTAGACATGTTGATGATGAAGTTGAACAAATTGTAAGATTTTTGAATGGATTGTGGATGTCTACACAAGATGAACTCGGTATGATCAAATTGGAGAGTGTTGGAGAGGCTTACCACTATCACTAAAGGTTGGAGAGAAATTGAACAAAAGACATGAGCAAAGACAAAGAGGTAGAGGTGGAAGGTTTATCGGAGGAAGAGGAACTAGTACAGATTAGAACAAGGACAAGGAAATGAGAAAAGAAGGTAATTCATTCCAGAAGGATGATAGAAATTTTTATCGAAGGAGAGAACCGGATGGTTACCGCAATGAGAACTTTGGAAGACAAGACAAGAGGACATTTAAAGGAACCTGCTTTAAGTGTGGAGGAGAATAACACTATGCATTTGAATGTAAGAAGACATAGGCTACCAGAAGAGAAGCAGTGGTGGAAGAAAACCCCACTGGATCAGACAATAAATTGGAAGATGGAGAACTGTTGATGATAAGGAGAGCTTTGTGTCATATCGAGGGAGATGAAAAACCCTTGTAGGGGAAGAATCCGTTCAAGACCAAATGTAAGGTATCTAGTAAGTGTTGTAAAATTGTTATTGATAGTGGTAGTTCAGATAATCTTGTTTCATAAGAGATGGTGAATAAGTTGAAATTGGAGAGATTGAAACACCCTAAGCCTTATCAGATAGTATGGATTTAGGATGAACATAAGTTGTTACTAAGTGAACAATGTTTGGTAAAATAAAAAATTGGGAACTATCATGAAGTTTTGTGTGATATTATTGTTGGCCATTTGGAGGAATTGATTATGTGTTTCATTGATGTTTTGTCATTGATGTCAATATGATTTGTTTGGATGCTTTACCAACACCCTTTTAGTGGTCCCAGTAGGTTGAGTAGTTTCTGGTTGGTTTGGATCCAACATGATCCACTAGGCTGTGATATGATTTGGTTATGGAATTGGCTTATTCATGATACTCATGTTCATATTCAATAAGTTGGTTTTGGTTTGGTGATTGGATGCTATCCTGTTTACTTGGAAGCTTGGCTTGTGGTACCGGCAAGGGTTTCATCGGCAGAGCTTTTAATGAAGATCTTTGATGATATGCATAAGTGATTTTGGTGTAGCTTCTGGTGGAATTTTAGGATGTTGTTAGTGATCATGTTCGATACTTGGTGGATGGAGATCATTGCTTTAGCATGTGGACCTATATTGGGTCCCAGTTGGTCTAGGTTATGGACTGGTTTAATGAAGCGTGTGGATTGGACCTCTCGATGTGTTTTCAAGATGTCTTATGTGTTGAATATTATTTATTTAGTCTAAGGCTGACATTTTTTGTAATTATGTATTTGGTTTATTGTCTGATGTCCGACTTGATTGTTTATGGTCAAGGGTTTGTATATATAGATGTAAGATCTCATTTGAGATCATCATGGAATGGGAAATGGATATGTAATGTGCGAATAATGTAATATCATTCAGGTAGAGGATTTGGTAGATCATTGGAGATTGACTTGGGTTTATGTAAGAGGATTTAGTCCTCTGGTATTGAGCTTAAACAGAACTATACTTAGGTATAGAAGATGTTACCTTTGTAGTTCAAACACTTCTTTCAGATTGTAGTCTAGATTTCTATGTAGTCGGTGAGACTCCTTTTGTGATGAAAAGTGTGCTCTAGGTTGTTGGCCTTCCTACAAGTGCAGGCCCCTCAATTGTAATTCACATACTTACTATAGAAGTATTATCTGACTGTGCGTAGGCTTCCCACCATGTTTTTTCCCTTTATCGGGTTTTCCACGTATAAATCTTAGTGTCATATGGATAGTATTTATTCTTTGATTATTGTTTATGCTTAATTGGTTTAACTTCTATTCCGGTATTTAGTTTAAGCATTCTGGTATTAATGTTTTGGGTTCCGGTATTAAAGTTTTAATTACTTAAGGTTCCAGTAATTTGTGACAACTGATTCACCCCCTCCCCCCCCTCTCAGTTGTCTTCTGGTTATTTGAACTGTCTAACAATTATGCCTATGGATATTTGTCATCTTTTATTGGGAAGACCTTGGCATTTTGATAGACAGGAAATACACGATGGGAGGAAGAATGCATACACTATTGTCACCAATGGGATGAAGCAAACCTTGTTACCTTTACAGGAACCTTTGAAGAGTGAAGTCTTTACAAATATCAGAATCTGTTTAATAGATGGAAGAAAATTCATGGATAGACTAAGACATGAGAATGTGTCTTTTTCCTTAATTCCTAAGAAGAATGAGAGATTGGAACTAGAAGGAGAACACTAGACAAAGATAAGAGATTTGTTGATGGAATATGAGGACATCATTTCAGATAATGTACTTGATGGATTGCCACCTATTAGAAGTATTAGTCAATACATGGACTTGGTTGCCGAAGTTATTTTGCCTAACAAAGCTGCACACCGGTTGACACCGGTAGAGAATGAAGAACTGAATAGACAAGTGTAGGAGTTGTTGAGGAAGGGTTTAATAAGGGAGATCTTGAGCCCTTGTGTAGTACCAATAGTATTAGCACCTAAGAAGAATGGATAATGGAGGATGTGTATTGATTCAAGAGCAATAAACAAGATCATAGTGAAATACTAGTTTCCTTAGGATGGATGACATAATAGACTGTTTGAGTGGAGCAAAATAATTTACAAAGATAGATTTGAAGAGTGGAAGATAGCATTTAAGACAAATGAAGGACTATATGAATGGTTGGTGATGCCTTTTGGATTGACTAATGCAGCGAGTACTTTCATGAGGTTGATGAATGAGGTATTAAAGAAATTATTGGGTAAGTTTGTTATTGTGTATTTAGATAATATTCTGATTTTTAGTAGAACAAAAGAGGAGCATTTTTTGCAATTAAGACAAGTTTTACAGAGGCTGAGAGAATAAAAGTTGCTCATCAATATCAATAAGTGTACTTTCATGAAGGATGAGTTAGTCTATTTAGCATTTGTGATATCTGAGGATGGTTTGAAGATGGACCCTAAGAAAGTGAAAGCCATTGTTGAGCGGCCTACACTGGAAAGCATTAGAGAGGTAAGATCATTTCATGGATTGGATAGTTTTTACCAGAAGTTTATTAGAAATTTGAGTTTAGTTTGTAACCCTATGACTGAGACCATAGAGGAGATCGGAAGAAATTCAAGTGAACCATCAGAGAAAAACAAATTTTTGAATTGTTGAAGTAGAAAGTGACTAAGAAACCCATGTTAGCTTTACCATATTTCAATAAGGTATTTCAAGTAGATTGTGATGCAAGTGGAATAGAAATAGGAGCATTTTTTAGTCAAGAAGGGAGAGTAGTAGCATATTTCAGTGAGAAATTGAATCATGCCCAAAAGAGATATTAAGTGTATGATCAATAATTTTATACCATAGTGTAGCGTCGTAAATTGTACGCACTCGCTAGGGTGGTACAATTTCACACCTAGTTTAGCACCCGCCTTAGCGCATTTTGCATTCTGCATTGCATTTCTCCTTAAGCACTTAATTAATCAAATTAATTAGGTCTAAGGTCCCTATTTCATCATTCTCTACATCATAAAGTTGGGCCCTTTCACTAAAGCGTGCCCTTCGCATTTTATTCCTCCAATACATAACTTAATCAAAAACCCTAATTAAGTCCTATTTCGAACTTGGGGGCTTGGTTTCAGGGTCTAAATATCTCGAAATCACCTGTAACTTCGGGATTCTCTCTAAAATCATCATATCCGACGGCCCTGAAAATTTGGTGAAAAGTTGTCAGGACCATGGCGCCCGTGCAACATGGTCCCAGACATTTTTCCCGAAATTTTGGGAGCGTGATCCAATCATAAAATAAAGCTTAACCCCAAGAAATTGGTGGGATATTCAATCTCTAGGTCGGCCAAAATACGAATTTACGACCTAGGATTTCATACATAAAAGCTCTCTTTCCTCATTGGAAGGGATTGGATTTTTGTTTCCAGGAACTGGATATGCAGCGAAAGAGCAGATCTTTGAAGACTTCAACAACACTCAACATCATTCTATCAAGCATCTATCAAATCCATTCATTCATCCAATTAGGGCTTGGAAGACATTGAAGAACAATAGGAGATTACCGACTGAAGATTGGCTTGTACTCCTCCCTTGAGGGTTGGGTATGATTTCATATTGTTTTCATGTCCTTACATAAGCTTTGATATATCATTTATTCATGCTTTAGATCACATTGCATCTTGATTTAGAGCATTTGCATTATCATTTACAAGCAATTAGGGTTTACTTTCTAGGTTGCTCTAGTTTGCTTTCTTGCATTTTGGACCTTGCACACACACTAGGTCTGCACACACAATACATTTTACAAAACAACTTGGCTATTCGTGGAGGTGGAAATCACCAAAGCGGGGGTTTGACTAAGGAAAAACCCTATATAGCCGCCCTTCCCCCTTTTTAGATATTATTGCAGGTTTCGGGATTCGGACGACGCCGCAGGACACAGATCCGGAAAGAGGAGACTGAGACAGAACCCTGTGTAAAATTGCAGCTTGGAAGACCAGGACAGGGGCGCTGGGCGCCCTGGTCCCTGGGACAGAGGCACTGGGTGCCCTGGTCCTCTGGACAGACAGCTTTCCGACAGTTTCCAGACAGTGTTTCAGGGTGCAAAACAGTGGTTTCCGGTGCAGTTTTCAGGACAGTGGCGCCCGCGCCCCCGTCCCGAACATTTTTAGTCTGATTTCAACTCCAGGTACATATCTGCATTCTTATTTCATCCTTACATTTACAGCTGTTCATTGTTTAGTCTCAATTCTGCAATCTTGTTATTAGTTCATACTTGCATTTTGGGATTAGGGTTTGAACTTGTATCATTTTAGCTTTCAATTTCAACAAGGGAATAGAAATCCTAATAGATATCCCGTGGCTCTCTCTTTCACCAAAAGAAGTAGCCAATTGTGCGATATCTCTAGGCTCTTTCGTATTCCGTAATGTGTGTCAAAAGTTAGGATTAGGGTACATTGTCCTAGTCTCGCTTTTTCCCCTACACATTTTTGGTGAACCCGACGTGAATCTATCATTGCTTCCTCTTGCATTGCATTTGTTAGATCTAGATCTAGATTTAGTGTGTTTTCATTTCATTTCGTTAAAAGAGAAAAAGAAGAAAAAAAAAAAAAGAGAGAGCTTGTGTTTCTTTGCATTGTGTGTTTCAATTTTATGCAATCTTTTCAAAATGTCAGATTTTTATTTGCAAAATGTTCATGCATTTGATGATTATTATGAGTATAGCCAAGATGAATTAGATGAAGCTTTAGATTAGTTTTTAAACCCTAAGGATGCTAAACCTTCATTTTACCAAAAACTCATAAACCTTGTTACTATGCCATTTAGGTGTGATGAGAAAGATAAGTCGAATGATTCCTCTCAAGGATACATTCCTATCCACTCTTCCCCTGAATCTAGTAACATGGTTGTTTTCAATAATCCCCTCTATGAGGAGATGTCTCCTTTTGAATCAAAAGACAAACCCTTTAACCGATATGATTGTGCTTTGTTGGATGATGCCCTTGATGACTTTGTGGCTTTGTCGAAACCTATAAACAAAAACAAGATCTCTAAGTTGGTTAACATGATAAATTTGAATGAATATAACAAACCCCTCTTTGAAGTCCAAGGTGCTTATCCTTCTCCCACCTTTCAAATTCCTAAGACTCCTCTCCTTACTGTCCAAGGAAGGTATGATCATGATTCCTTTGGTACTCCAAATAAACCAATCATTACCGTACAAGGAAGACAACCTATAAGTCCTTACAATTATGCTAAGCAAATGACTAGAGAGAGTTATCATGTGGTTGCCCATACTTTTCATACCAGAAATAATAAGCAACCCAATCCTCCTCCTGTTATTCCAGTTTCGCTTCCTAATCCTCAACCAATCCTTCCTCAAGCTCCTCGTATTTCGCAAGTTATGGGTAAGGAATATGATCTCATAGAACAACTTAAAACTACCCCTGCTAAGATATCCCTTTGGGATTTGATTCAAACTTCTTCCGCTCATCATGGAATGTTACAAGATGCCTTGAAAGATTTGAATGTTCCTCCACCGAATACATCTAGTAATATAGCATCTTTTGTTAACTCTGTGATGAATCCTAAGCCTCAAATTGTGTTTACGCAAGATGAGTTGCCTACTAGTGAAGTCCAACAACAATATGATCCCTTGATGATTGTGGTTGTCATGAAAGACACTGCTATAAGACGAACATTAGTAGATAATGGCTCTGGCCTTAATGTGTGTAGCATCAATCTATTACATAAGATGAATGTGGATACTTCTCTTATGGAGCCTGACTCTCGTTCCATTCGTGGTTTTGACAATGTGGCTAAGACTTCATTGGGTATCATCACCTTACCTCTCACAGTGGGACCTGTTACTTTGCCTACTCCTATCCATGTTATGCCGAGAAATTTAACGTATAATTTGCTATTAGGGAGGCCTTGGATTCACAGCATGCAAGCTGTCCCCTCTACATTGCATAGACAAGTTAAATTCATTTATAACAACAAGACATATACCTTGATGGGTGATACTAATTTTCAAGCTTGTCTACAAACATCTAATTCCAAAGGAGATTCTTCTACGCCATCCTCGTCTAGTGATGACTCTTTAAACAAGAAACCAATCGATGAGTCTTCACTTTCCGATGATCAAAATCCTTGGGATGAATCTGGAATTCCTAAGGAAGATCCTTCTCGGCTTGAAACTACACATAAAAAGGATTTTGATCCTGAGAAGGTTCTTGTAGAAGATGATTGGGGATCTCTTGACTTTAACCCTACCTTTGTGGGTGAATATAAGATTCCTTCTAGAAAACTTAAAGTTGAAAAGAAGAAAGAAGCTGGAAATCACAAAGTTGAAAAGAAAGAAGAAGCTAAAAGTCAATCAACCCTACCTGAAGCTATGAGTAATAATTTTGTGGCCGCTTCTCAAACTTCCTCTTCTCACATCTATAACTATGAAGAGTTTGATTCTTTATCTTATGAAAAACCACCTTCTTTTCCTAAAATGGCTGATCGCTATGGTCGTGGTTTTCGCATTTTTGCTAAGCATGGGTATCATGGAAAAGGTTGTGGTGCTAATGAACAAGGGATTAGAGTTCCTCTAGAGACTAATTTTTAACATTATGCCTTTGGACTTGGCTATAATCCCTGCAGACGTACTAAAGCCTCTAAAAGACCATGCATTAGTGTTAATGCCATCTCTACATCTTTATCAATACAACACCCTGAGTATATTGATGAGGATTCTTCGGGTGATTGTGATCTAGATATCTTCCCTACCGATGACGCTTTAGCTGAGTTCTTGGGAGCCTATGACACTCTTCCTCGTTATCATCACAATAGGGGACTCCCTTATTGTTTGAATACTGAAGCTTATTTTGGAAAAGAGATTGATAATGATAAGACTGTGAAAGAGTTCCCTCAGTTAAAGGATACTCCTCAACAAAGTAATCTTCTCATAAGTGATACCACTGATGTTAAGATGGATCCTTGCAACAAAGAAAAAATCATTAAAATTGGAAAATGTTTGGATAAAGAGGAACAGAAACAATATGAAGAACTATTGCATGAATTCCCTGAGATTTTTGCTTGGGCATACTCTGACATGCCTGGTATAGATCCTAAGATTGTTACTCATAATATTGTCTTAGTTCCTGATGCTAAGCCCGTGAAACAAAAGATTTGAAAAATGAATCCTAAGATAGCTCTGCTTGTTAAAGCTGAGATTGAAAAATTATTGGAGGCTGGATTTATCCGCCCTATTGACTATTCCCCATGGATTTCAAACATTGTCGCTGTGGCTAAACCAGATAACAAAATAAGAATGTGTACCGACTTTCAGGATCTAAATAAGGCTTCTTTAAAAGATGATTTCCCTCTTCCAAACATTGATATGATAGTTGATTCTATGGCAAGACATGCCCTCTTATCCTTCATGGATGGTTTTTCAGGCTACAATCAAATTTTCATTAACCCTCAAGATCAATACAAAACCGCTTTCACCACTCCTTGGGGTACGTTTTGTTGGATAATGATGCCTTTTGGACTTAAAAATTCCGGTGCAACTTATCAACGAGCGATGACCCTTATCTTTCATGATTATATGCATAAGATTTTAGAGGATTACGTTGATGATATTTTGGCTAAATCCTTTCTTCGCATGGATCATGTTAAAGTCCTTCGTCAAATCTTCGAAAGAATTCGTAAATATCACATGCGCTTGAATCCCCGAAAATGTGTTTTTGGTGTGGATAGTGGAAAACTATTAGGGTTCATAGTTTTGCATCATGGGATTGAGGTGGACACTAAGAAAATAGATGCTATTGTTAACATGCCACCTCCTCGAAATGTATCTCAACTTAAAAGCTTACAAGGAAAGATTCAGGCTATTCGTAGGTTTGTGTCTCAGCTTGCGGATCGTACCTTTCCTTTTACTCAACTCCTTAAAAAGGATATCACTTTTCAGTGGAATGAGGATTGTCAGCAAGCATTTGAAGATTTAAAAGTGTATTTGGCTAGTCCTCCTATTCTTCAACCTGCTGAACCTTCTAAACCCTTTATCCTGTATACAGCTGCTTCTTCTCATGCTCTCGCAGCATTGTTAGCACAACATGATAAAGATGGTAAGGAGTGTCCGGTTTATTACATAAGTCGTATCTTACTCGATTATGAGACCCGATATTCTGCGATAGAAAGACAATGCTTGGTCGTGGTGTTTGCGACTCAGAAATTGAGACATTATCTTTTAAATTCAGAAATCCATGTCATGGTTAAGTTTGATCCGTTGAAGCATCTTTTCTCTAAAACTGATTTATCAGGACGTCTCGCTAAGTGGGTTATGATGTTAACTGAATTTGACCTTAAATTTGTTTCACAAAGAGAAATTAAAGGACAAGCGTTGACTGATCACTTAGTTGAGGCTCCTTCACCTTTTTCATTCCCTAACCCTGAGTCCTTTCCTGATGATTTCATTCTTTCTATAGAGAAAGATGAAACTTGGGAGTTATATTTTGATGGCTCTAAGTGTCATACGGGATCGGGGGCAGGGGTTGTTTTGGTTTCTCCTACAAAGAAACCTATTCCCTTATCATATCGTCTAAATTTCCTGTGTACCAATAACATTGCTGAGTATGAGGCTCTTATAGTAGGAATAAAAGCAGCCCTAGCTCTTAATATAAAACACATACATATCTATGGAGATTTGCAGTTAATTATAAGACAAGTAACAGGAATATATCAAGCAAAACAAGACAAATTATCACAATATAAAGACCTTGCTATATCTTTATTACAAAATTTTGATTCTTATACCATGGAACCGGTCCCTCGAAAAGATAACCGACATGCGGATGCGATGGCATGTGTGGCTTCGTTAGTATCTTTAGAGGACCCTATGGTCGATCTTAACTTCGTCATTCACAATCTTACTTCTCCAGCTATTGAAGATGATTCTAGCTTGGTAACATGTTGTGACTTTGTAGACTCAGATGAATGGTTCTCGCATATTGTAAGATATTTGACCGATGGTACCTTCCCTGATTCTGCTAATAGGAACACTAGGGCTAGAGTCCGCAAGCTGTCTGCTAGGTATATCATCCTTTCTAATGTCCTTTATCGAAGGGGTTATGATGGTCTTCTTCTTCGTTGTCTTAACAGGTCGGAAATCCCTGTTGCTCTTGAAGAGGCACATTCAGGTGCCTGTGGGGGGCATTTTGGGGGCAAATCCCTGGTTCATAGGTTGCTTCGTATGGGATACTATTGGCAAACTATGCAGAAGGATTCCTTCTCATTTGTTAAGAAATGTCACCAATGTCAACAACACAATAATCTGATTCATGCTCCTGCCCAAGAACTTCGTTCTCAAGTAGCTTCTTGGCCTTTCTCCGCATGGGGTTTGGATCTTATTGGAAAAATCTCTCCTCCTTCATCTCAAGGACACACCTTCATTATAACTGCAACAGATTACTTTACGAAGTGGGTAGAGGCTATTCCCCTTCCTTCTACTACTGCTGAAGTGATTTGTCAATTTCTTCTAGAAAACATTATTTCTCGATTTGGTATACCTTCCACTATTATCTTAGATAATGGAACATCGTTTAAGAACAAGGATGTGAAGAAATTCCTTGAGAAGTATCATATCAAACATCGATTTTCTACACCGTATTACCCTCAGTCAAATGGCCAAGCCGAATCATCCAATAAGATAATTGAGCAAATTCTTCGTAAAACCGTAAATAAGCATGGTAAGGATTGGAGTAACCAGCTAATCTACGCTCTTTGGGCCTACCAAACGAGTGTACGAATTGCTATGGGAACTACTCCTTATAATCTTGTTTATGGTGCTGATGCTATTATGCCCTTAGAGTTAGAAATTCCATCACTTAGGGTTTCTCTTAAAGGTATAGTAGATGATGACTCCTATAGAGAACAATGACTTCAACAGCTTGAGATGCTTGATGAACAACGTATAAACGCTCTTGAGCATATTCAAGCGTATCACAAAACTCTACAACGAAGCTATAATGACAAGGTTATTCAATGTTCCTTCTCAGTAGGTGATTTAGTCCTTTATGAGAATCAGTGCAATGTGAATGCCTTGCTGGCCGAAAAGGGAAAATTTAGTCCTAATTGGCTTGGACCATATATCATTATTGAGGATTATGGATCAGGTGCTTACAAAATAGCGGATGTAGACGGTACGCCTCTTAAAGAACCTATCAATGCTATGCACTTGCGTAGATATTATGCTTAAATTCTTCACTTCTTATCTATCTTCTTCAACATTGGATAATATGTTAGTGTTTCTTAATTAAAAGCAAAATAGAATTAAATGTTATGATGTTTGATCTATATTGCTTCGTTCCTGACAAGCATGTCTTCTTACTTTATAGGTTTGTCTTGAATTCATTTATGTAAATTGTAAAAGATTTACATTTTTTTTATGCTAGCATATTATACAATGTCTTTATGTGTTAAGTGGAATCGTATCATGTTGTGTTTAAGATCAAAATTAAATCACATTAGTTGTATGATTCTTAGACTTAATGCATATTTCTTCCTTATCATCAATGTCGTACTTGATTAAATATTTTAGTTAAGTCACACATGTATTAATTTCATCATGGAGCATTGAGAAATCAATCACATAGAAATTAAATTCTGAACATACATGTACATTTACCAAATGTATTAGATTTAATCAAAACAAAATATACATTGTTTTAGGCATTAAAGATAACACATTTGAGACAGAATGAGAAGCATGTATATATACATATATATGTGTGGATCGTGTACAAACATAGGTCACTGTATATCCAAAATGTGATCTCTCTCTTACATCATACAATCATCTCCTATCCCTAGGGCTAGTGGCTGGAGAGTGTCGACTGGATGCTCCCTCCTGATCTGGCTGTGGAGGTGGATCCATGGGTGTGTAGCGCGATACAAATCGTGATTGACTCCGAGAGGAACTCCTACGATCCCTATCCATGAGGATCGCACGATAGGTGGTAGCCTCAGTCTGGGCCGCTACTAGATCTCGCCACACCTGCTGGAGGTCCTCTGATAAGACTCTCTCTCTCTGCCCCGCCTGATGGAAATCCTCTGATAGGACTCTCTCTCTCTGCCACGCCTGATGGAGATCCTCCGATAGGACTCCCTCTCTCTGCCGCGCCTGACGGAGATCCTCTGATAGGATTCTCTCTCTCTCCCTCCATATATCTACCTGTAATCAGAATGGGAAAAACAAATCCTCATGCCGACCCATGTTCCCCTGAGGCCTGTAGGTAATCTGTGAGGAACTAGGAATCTGTACTATCATGGAGATATCTGTCATTACCTGCTGAATCAAGGAACGCCAGTCCTGCACATTAGCTGTGGCAGTAGAATAGATCTTTGTTAGTACCATTCTATATCATCAAAGCATTAATCAATCAATATAGACCTACTATACCTGGATCTCTCTCGCGCCAGTAGGGATCATGATATGGTAGCATCTGTGACTGGGAACCGCTAGGCTCCCCTCGCTCGAATACTCTATCCACGATGGGTGTAGGCTGGACGGTACTGGTGACAGGTCTCCGTATCGCCTCCTATTCCTCCTGTTGGGGAATAAAAGGTGGATCCAGAGCTATGGTATTGTCTCCTGAATGGTGGGGAGCTGCATCCGACTCCTCCTCATCATCTCTATCATCCTCCTCATCGTCCTCCTCATCATCCTCATCCTCATCCGCATCATCACCTGCATTCTCCTCATCCTCCTCTCTATCTGCATCCTCCTCCTCGTCACTGGGCTGATCGCCTGTAGGTGGATCAGGATCTCCCATCTCCTCATGACCCTCTCCCTCATTTGACTCCTCTGACCTGGATCCCTCATCCTCGTCTCGGTCTCCATGTCTCCATGGGCCTGGATAGCCTGTCGGATGATCTGGTGGAAAGATAGGACCTGGATATGATCTCATGAACCATGAAACATATCTACGCTGTGCTCCAGGCTCTGCAGAATAGTCAGTGACTACATCCTGATCTGATCCCTCCAAGTCTGTCGTCTCGATATCATCCACCGTCAGTCTCGCTACTGCTCTAGGTCTAGGAAGGACCCGTGAGTGTCGAGTATAGATGGGCACATCGGCTGGAACACACTGCTCTAGTCCGAACTGCCTCCGTACTCGATCGAAGTAGAAGGGGACTATGATGTGTGCATATCGTCCTCGCAGTAGACGGTTCCTCTGTAAACATGCTAACTGTCTCTCCATACCATCCCATCTGTGCATCAGTAGGTAAGGTCTCCACACTATCACCTCAGATGTCAGTCTGTCAATAGTCACTCTCCAATACAACAAATCCCCAAATCTCCACTCGCTGGTCAGTGGATAAGCGAACACCCTAGGTCGCTCGCTCGCTATACTCAGTGGATAGCCGACGGGCCTGGTGCATGTGAAGTGCTCTACAATCCACACCTGCAGAAGTGTGCATGTCATCAAACTACAACCCTGTCCGAATACATACTCCTCAAGGTCGTGATAGAGATGTGCAAGCATACTCCGACCCCATGCATAAACTCTCCTATGTCTCTCCATCCCTCTGATACACCATGTGAGGCCCCCATGCATGTGTTTCCCTCGCCCATTAGGGCAGACGGCTAGTGCTATGATGGCTATCATGAGGCATCTCAGAAGTGGTATCTCTCCTGTAGGATGTAAGAGCTAGCTGACCATGATACGACCTCTCGTCTCGCTCGGCATGACTCTCCCTATGCAGTACATCTGCTCCCTCTGATGATCCTCTGCTACCCGATCAGTCGCATATGTGACTGTCGCTCCTCTGATAGGAAGATGCAGTATACGGTACACATCCTCGAGTGTGACTGTCAACTCTCCTACCGGAAGGTGAAAGGTACAGGTGTCAAGATCCCATCTCTCCATCAGTGCCATCAGCATCGTAGGATGAAATCGAATGGCCGACATAAGAATCATGTACCACAATCCTACTATCGATAGGGTGTCTCTCTCTGACTGAGTCAGCCGTGGAATCTGGTCTCGCAAAGTGCGAAGGATGTGTCCTGCTGTATGCTCTCTCATGTACGGGAGACCCTGCAAAACGAAAACATGACCAAAATCAGTACTCAATCATCGAAATCGAAAATGCAAACCATTGAACATTGAATGCTTGCCTTGTAACCCCTCGCCAGGCCCTGATTGGGGACCATGGTGCCCTATCAGGGACCATGGCGCCCTGTCAGGGACCATGGCACCCTGAGGGGACCATGGCGCCCTGTCAGGGACCATGGCGCCCTGCAGGGACCATGGCACACCTGTCAGGGACCATGGCGCCCTGGGGGGACCAGGGCGCCCCTCAGGGACCATGGCGCCCTAGGTGGGCCCCGATCGGCATTCAAGGTCCGCATTCGATCACAAAAAAGTCAAACATGCGAGAAATCAAAAGTCAAACATTCAGTCAACTCACCTCGTCCAGTGGCTCGTCGTTGATCACGGCCTGGCGCAGGATCTCGATCCTCGTGGGATGCTCCAATCGTCGTGAAGGCATGATGACTAGGTGGGCTCCGCTGCACTGAATAGTATCCTGAAATCAGCAAAGTGACGAATACAAGTGTCACTTTCGAAGTATATACTCTAGTTTGTCTATTCTTACTTCTCGAAACCCTAATCTTTCCCCTATCATTCATTTTATCATAACTTGGGTTTGGGAGATGCGATTTTCGAGCCATTTGTTGCGTTGGAATCGTATTTTCCTTCTCCTACTCTCGGGATGTTCCAAAAAGTGCTCTGATGAAGCCTATTTAGTGAACACCCCTCATCAACACTCTATTACACAATTTGTCGCATGTAAACATGCTACCCTGTTTCACCTCCCTAAATAAGCAAGTCGAAACAGGGGGGGGCATATAGCTACTCACAGATTTCATCACTTTCCCTAGTAAGCATTAGGTGATTTTGTGATCTAACGTTTGTTTTATAGGGTGCGGTTCCTAACTGTGTACTGCAGATACCGCTGGGGGCTTCGTCCGACGACTTATGGATATATCCTTTTTTCAAATGATGTTTACTTTTCTGTACTTTAGCTTGCATATGCACGTAGTACTCATATGACCGCTAAAGTGGGGGCTAAATGTAGCGTCGTAAATTGTACGCACTCGCTAGGGTGGTACAATTTCACACCTAGTTTAGCACCCGCCTTAGCGCATTTTGCATTCTGCATTGCATTTCTCCTTAAGCACTTAATTAATCAAATTAATTAGGTCTAAGGTCCCTATTTCATCATTCTCTACATCATAAAGTTGGGCCATTTCACTAAAGCGTGCCCTTCGCATTTTATTCCTCCAATACATAACTTAATCAAAAACCCTAATTAAGTCCTATTTCGAACTTGGGGGCTTTGTTTCGGGGTCTAAATATCTCGAAATCACCTGTAACTTCGGGATTCTCTCTAAAATCATCATATCCGACAGCCCTGAAAATTTGGTGAAAAGTTGTCGGGACCATGGCGCCCATGCAACATGGTCCCGGACATTTTTCCTGAAATTTTGGGAGCGTGATCCAATCATAAAATAAAGCTTAACCCCAAGAAATTGGCGGGATATTCAATCTCTAGGTCGGCCAAAATACGAATTTATGACCTAGGGTTTCATACATAAAAGCTCTCTTTCCTCATTGGAAGGGATCGGATTTTTGTTTCCAGGAACTGGATATGCAGCGAAAGAGCAGATCTTTGAAGACTTCAACAACACTCAACATCATTCTATCAAGCATCTATCAAATCCATTCATTCATCCAATTAGGGCTTGGAAGACATTGAAGAACAATAGGAGATTACCGACTGAAGATTGGCTTGTACTCCTCCCTTGAGGGTTGGGTATGATTTCATATTGTTTTCATGTCCTTACATAAGCTTTGATATATCATTTATTCATGCTTTAGATCACATTGCATCTTGATTTAGAGCATTTGCATTATCATTTACAAGCAATTAGGGTTTACTTTCTAGGTTGCTCTAGTTTGCTTTCTTGCATTTTGGACCTTGCACACACACTAGGTCTGCACACACAATACATTTTACAAAAAACTTGGCTATTCATGGAGGTGGAAATCACCAAAGCGGGGGTTTGACTAAGGCAAAACCCTATATAGCCGCCCTTCCCCCTTTTCAGATATTATTGCAGGTTTCGGGATTCGGACGACGCCGCAGGACACAGATCCGGAAAGAGGAGACTGAGACAGAACCCTGTGTAAAATTGCAGCTCAGAAGACCAGGACAGGGGCGCTGGGTGCCCTGGTCCTGCCAGGACAGGGGCACTAGGCGCCCTGGTCCCTGGGACAGAGGCGCTGGGCACCCTGGTCCTCCGGACAGACAGCTTTCCGACAGTTTCCAGACAGTGTTTCAGGGTGCAAAACAGTGGTTTCCGGTGCAGTTTTCAAGACAGTGGCACCCGCGCCCTGGTCCCTTGGACAGAGGCGCTGGGCACCCTGGTCCTCCGGACAGACAGCTTTCCGACAGTTTCCAGACAGTGTTTCAGGGTGCAAAACAGTGGTTTCCGGTGCAGTTTTCAAGACAGTGGCACCCGCGCCCCTGTCCCGAACATTTTCAGTCTGATTTCGACTCCAGGTACATATCTGCATTCTTATTTCATCCTTACATTTACAGCTGTTCATTGTTTAGTCTCAATTCTGCAATCTTGTTATTAGTTCATACTTGCATTTTGGGATTAGGGTTTGAACTTGTATCATTTTAGCTTTCAATTTCAACAAGGGAATAGAAATCCTAATAGATATCCCGTGGCTCTCTCTTTCACCAAAAGAAGTAGCCAATTGTGCGATATCCCTAGGCTCTTTCGTATTCCGTAATGTGTGTCAAAAGTTAGGATTAGGGTACATTGTCCTAGTCTCGCTTTTTCCCCTACACACATAGTTCAAGCCTTGAAGAAATGGAGACACTACTTATTTCCTAAGGAGTTTGTGTTGGATAAAAATCATCAAGCTTTGCAATAATTGAACAACTAGAGTAATTTGAATCAGAGACATGTGAGATGGGTAGAATTCTTGCAGAGTTACACCTCTGTGTTGAAGCATAGAAGTAGTAAATCTAACAAAGTTGATGATGCATTGAGTAGGAGAAGGAATTTTCTAACAGAGATGAGAGTGACAATATTAGGTTTTGAAGATTTGAAGACCTTATATGATGAAGACCCGAATTTTGCAAAACATTGGAAAGCATGTAGAGAACCGGTTATGGTTGATAGGAGAAAATGGTTGGATTATTTCATTTAGGATGGGATGTTATTCAAGGGAGTTTAGTTGTGCATACCTAAGAGTTTCATGAGAGAGAACCTAATAAAAGAGAAGGATAGTGGAGGTTTAGTTGGAATCTTTGGCATTGACAAAATAGTTGCATTGGTGAGTGAGCAGTACTTTTGGCCCCATATTCATAAGGATGTTAAGAGATATGAGTAGAGTTGTAGAGTTTGTCAAGTTGCAAAAGGTAGTAGTCAGAATGTGGGATTGTATAAACCTTTGATAGTACCGGTAAGACCTTGGGAAGATATAAGCATGGATTTTGTACTTGGATTTCCTTAGACACCGAGAGAAAATGATTCTATATTTTTGGTATTGGATAGATTTTAAAAGATGGCTCATTTCATACCTTGTAAGAAGGCATCAGATTCATTACATGTAGCAGACTTACTTTTCAAGGAAGTGGTGAGATTACATGGATTACCTAAGATCATAGTTTTAGATAGAGACACTAAGTTTTTTGGCTATTTTTGGAGAACACTTTGGAAGAAGATGAAAATAGATTTGAATTTCAGTTATACTTTTCATCCACAGACTGATGGATAGACAAAAGTAGTTAACCAAATCTTAGGAAACTTGTTGAGATGTTTAGTGGGAGATAAATCGGAAGTTGGGATTTGATCCTTGCACAAGAAGAGTTTTCCTACAATAATTTAGTGAATAGAAGTATTGGAAAAACACCTTTTGATATTGTTACTAGAGTGCATCCTAGAGGAATAGTAGCATTGAGAGACATTAGCAATGAAGACCGAAAGAGTTCAGAAGCAAAAGATTTCACAGATCACATGGTGGCATTGCACATTCAGGTTAAGCAGCATTTGGAAGACATGAACATCAAATATAAGGAGAAGGCAAATGAGAAGAGGAGACATAAGGAATTTGAATTTGGTGATGAAGTGATGGTATATTTGAGAAAAGAGAGATTCCCAATTGGAACTTATAACAAGTTACAGATGAAGAAGTTTGGACCCTATAAGATTTTGAGAAAGTTTAGTTCTATAAATGCATACGAAATGGAGCTACCGGATAATCTAAGTATTTCACCTATATTCAATATTGAGATCTTCATGAGTACAATGAAATATAATTCAGTGAGGATAGTGTTACAGACCTTGAGAAATAATTTCCCTAGAAGGAACCGAATCAGATTGAAGAGATTTTGGACAGTAGGATTGGGCATAGTACCCAGCATAGTTCGTACAAAGAATACCTCGTGAAGTGGAAGAGTAGACCAGTTGAAGATTCATCTTTTATTTCTTAGGAAGAGGTAGATAGCCTTGGTTTTCCTTTGACCCCATCAAAGTAAAAGGCTCACTTTTTCATTAACCCCGGATGTCTGATGCAGGAGCATCCCCAGTTCACAACAATCTTGCATCAACCAAAAACATTTTCCTTTCTATTTTGTTTGTAGTTTCAGTTTCTTTCTATGTGTCTTGGTTTTGGCTCACCGGATCCTATGGAGTTGGATTCTACTTGCAAAATTGATCATATTTCTTTCTTTCAAACCGCATCTCATTTGGATCACTTTCCAGCAAGATATCACCACCATTTTCCATGATATTTTCTTGTTATTGGTTGCCTGAGACCTATTCCGATGATCTATCAGAACCCATTACGAAGCTTGTGGAGCCTTGAGTGTTGATCTTTATGTTTCTTGGTGTGTGGCAGAACTTCTACATTTCATCCTTTGGATTTTTCGGAGGAACCTCTTGGTGGAGGCTGACCTTATTCATTTTCCATGTTAGGTCTTGTTCTTTGGGTTTTGATCCCTTTTGGCCAACTAGATCCTTTGGATTGATCTATATATATATATATATATATTTGGAATCATGCTTTATAATGTAATCAATTAGAATCAATCAGAGTATCAGATAGATAGACTATGCCTAGAAGATAGATCTTTTGATTCAAGGTCCTGGTTGTGACCTATTCTACAAAGCTTGTGTGTCGGTATGTTGTAACCTGATCATTACCTGTTGGATGTAATCAATTTTCATGCATTAAAACTATTTGTTTTGCATTGTCTCCATCATATATGTGTGTTTCCATTGCATTTACTCTTGGTGACCAATTTAGATTGATCTCGTTGAGGTCCCTCCTCACCGGTGACTGCTTCAAAGATATACACATATTCATCATGATCATAACACAGAAGCACTATACACAAGCAAGAATAAACATGACTTTATAAATAATCATCCCTAGGGTATCTCAATGCCATTACTTACAACATCACAATTGCTACCATAATCTAATGCATTCTAAATCAGCTAACATCTCTCTTTCATGCATACAAAAAATAACTTCACTATTCTAACCATCATGAATTTATCCATTAATAATGTTGTATGCAAGAAAATGTGGTGATCAAAATGAATAAATCGAGATCAGATGACCTACATACCAATGAGACTCTTGGTGCAAGTATATAAACTAACTGAACTAGTTTAACTTCCCAAGGGATGTCCCTTGTTCTCTATCTCACAGGATCCCTAAAGCTAATGTTTTTCTCTTAGATCATTGAGCAAATGACTTAGGAATGACAACTCCAAGAACGAGTTATATTGTGATCTATATGCATGAATGAATTCTAAGATCTATATGATATGTGAAAAGCTATTATGCTTAAGCTAAGATTAATAAATTATCCTAACATGATATACTAGCCTGAATATTCTATGATATGAAATGAAATGCTTCTAAATGTTTATGATGATATTTTAAAAAAGCGAGGCTAAAATGCTTAGTAAATTAGACTAAAAAGTAGATGGATGAAACTTGGATATATTGGATAATGAAGAATAAGAGCTCTATTTTTAGGGAAAATAGGGCAATGGATGGTTAAGATTGAATAATCTTAACAAGGGCTAGGATTGAAAGTTACTCAATCCATGTTTACAATTTTCACCAATGAAATGGTGACAATTGTCAACAATAGGTTGCTTGAGAGGATATGCAAGAGGCATTAAATGCCTAAGAAGACATGAAGGTTACCTTAGGAGGTAATGGTTAAGGTTAGGTTAGGGTTATCCATTGGATAAATCTTTTACCCAAGGGGTAAACTCTTGTGCAAGGGTTAATAGGATAACTATGGTCAAAGCCATAAGTGCATGATGAGACCCTTGGGTCAAAAGTTGAGTTAAGTTAGAGGAAATTCTCTAACCAAAGGTCAAAGGTGAGTTAACCATAAATGGTTATGTAAGAGCCTTTAATGGTTTGGAAGACTTTAGAGGTTAACCATTTGAAGACATAAAGCCTTTAATGGTCATTGAAGACTTTGGAGGTTTTTGAGAAGTGACTTCCTTTTAATTAGGAAAGTGACAATAATTAGGAGATGAATTAGGATAAATTGGAAGTGATTAGAACAATCTAGAAGGGGTTTAGGAGGTAAGTGAGAGATGTATGAAAATGTAAGTGGATGAGGGAAAATAATTTTAATTAAAATGAAATGTTCTATTTCAACTAAAATAGATGCAACTTGTATAAATACAAGTAGGGGATTTAACTAAATGTAAATTTAATTAAAAGGAAAGAAGGGGAATTAATTAAATAAAGTGATTTATTTAATTAAAGGCTAGAAAAGGTTTAGGTG
Organism: Cryptomeria japonica; assembly: GCF_030272615.1. Lineage (NCBI taxonomy): Eukaryota > Viridiplantae > Streptophyta > Pinopsida > Cupressales > Cupressaceae > Cryptomeria > Cryptomeria japonica. The sequence continues at coordinate 674,667,498 of NC_081410.1, read as the reverse complement.
AATTTAATTAAATAATTTGAGTAATTCATTTAATCAAATAGATGAAAATAAAGAAATTAATTAAACTAAGATTTTAATTAATAGGGGGATAGGGTTAAAATAAATATTAAATATTTATTTAAGAAAGTGGTTACATTTATACATCTACATTTTGCCCCCTTTGAAGTGACGTGTGTGCACATGTTGATTCAAAGAAAATCATTGGATATGCTACCAAATTTTTATCGATATGATGTTGTGTACCAAAAGTTTGATATGATGCCCTAGATGTAGAATTGATTTGATAGTTAAAGTTGATATGAAGCTAGTGTTGATATGAAGTTGATGTCAAGATTCGATATGATAATGCCCCCTCGGGAGATTGTTTGTTCACTAAAGGCATGAATGATCTCTCGAAAAAAGAAAAAAGCTATTTTAAAGATAGAAGAGCTAATAGTTGATGACATGCATGGTTTTGACAAGATTGATTAGATTGATTGGATTGATAAGATTGAATAGATTGAGATTAAGTCTGGTTTTAGGAATGACACCTCCTGTGTAAGGCAAAGATGATCAAAACATCTGGTTTCAGGAATGATATATCTTGTATAAGACTTGATCAAAATGTTTGGTTTCAGGAAAGATACATCCTATATAAGACATGATAGAATGGATCAGATGAAATGGATTCATAGAATTGATAAGATTGAGATCAAGTCTAGTTTCAGGAATGACACCTCCTATATAAGATGAAGATGATCAAAACTTTTGGTTTCAGGAACAATATATCATGTATAAGACTTGATCAAAATGTCTGGTTTTAGGAAAGATACATCCTGTATAAGACATTATCGATGAGAGAATGTCTGGCTTTGGGAAAGATGCATCCTATATAAGACATGCTAGATGAGAGTTGGATGAATGATGAAGATATAGAAGTGAAGAAAGATTCCATGATGATGCGATAGATATGCATGTGTGGGATGCAATGATAAATGTGACTAGATGATGATGATGATGAGATATATCTTGAAAATGAGATGTATGATATGAGATGTTTATTTAAAATGAGATGTATGATATGAGATGTAAGAATGACATGATGATGATAATGATAATGAAATGATAATGATGTTGTTAGGATTCCCAAAGATACTGAGAGGGGGGGTGAATCAATATCTGACTGGTATATTAATTTTATTATCTTATAACATGAAAAACATATTAAAACCATGTACTAGTAAAGTAGAAATAATGCAACAAATAAGAACAAGAAACACAACATGAAAAGCACACCATAACACAATATTTTAATGAGGAAACCCATGTGGGAAAAACCTTAGTGGGATTTGTGATCCACAATATTCACTTACTGGCTAATAAGGGAATATTACTCCTACAATAGGGGCCTGCACATGTAGGAAGGCCAAGTGCCTAGAGCTCACCGCTCAATTACAAAGGAAGTCACACTGACTTACAAAAATGGATTATACTAATCCAATGTCTTGTACTGCTTTAGATTAGCATCTGCTATGCCAGATTTAGTGCCATTTTGAGCTCTGCTACATACATAAACACAACCTATAATTTGCATATTAGGTTTGCTACCTTCTATTAATATTTCACATCATACATCTTACAAAATGTTCCATAATGATCTCATACATATATGAGTCATGTTACAATCTGCCATGTTGGCTTACAAAAGATATTACAATTGATTATAAAATACATTAATACAAAATTGTTGTTAGCTAGGGTGTCGGTATTCTTCTATTCAGTGCCGATGTTGTATATGCCGGTGTAGAGTTTGTCGGTGCCGATGCCTGTGCCTATGTTTGCCTGTGGATATTACATGATTGCAAGGTTGCCATCAATGACAATACCTTCAATCACCTACAATTTCACATTGGAGTGTGTATTTTCCAACAATCTTTCCCTTTGGCATTGATGGCAACACTCATGAGAAAAATTCAAGAATGTATCCAAAAATTGAAGTAAAAAAAAATCTTGCCAAAAATTGTATGTCCAAAAATGTGTGCTCCCCCTAAGCAGATAATCTCTACTTTTGGATTTTTCTCATCTCTACTACTCCTGCTTTAACATCAATGACAAAGGTTGTCATTCACTGTTAGTGGAGTCCTGCCTGGATTCTTGTAATCGGTTGGTTACAATTTGAAAAATATCTATCAAAACAAAATTTAAACCATTATTGAATGATTTGTTGTCTTTTAGTGCCTCTTGAGTTCTCTACACTGTACCGGTGAGTATGTACATTTTCTCTTCCGGTGTCTTTAGTTCAGGAGCCAGAGCCTCAGATATTTCTTTTCTCAAATAAATGAGGTAATCTAGTTTGGGACTAAGTCTACATTTCATGTCCTTTGCTTTATCCTTTATTCTTTCTTTTTCCTTATCTAACTTCTTGATTTTCTTTTCTAGCTCTGTGATTTTCTTTTCTATCTCCAAAAATGAATCCGATGTACCTATCAGATTGTCAGCAATATTGTTAATCTTATCTTGTGCTTTGTTGGTTTCCTTGTCTAGATCTTCTATTAGAATATTTGTTTTACAAGAATCTCTATACAGTTTCTTGAAGTAAAAAATTGCCTCTCCAAGTTCTAGTAATAATGTGTCCATTTTCTCTTTGTTCTTCTTTACAATTTCCTCAAAGAATTTCTCTTTTTCTTTAATAATTCTTTCCTTAAATGTATCCTCATTGATTTGATAAACCGTCATAATGTTGCTGATGATGAACTTAGACAATGTGTCTAGTTGACCTAAAGAATCCTTATTATCCACAATGCACTTTGGTGCTATCAATTTAAGAATAGGGATGGTGTCATAAATAGCCTTATAGGCTTGTGCATTACATTCTGTGATCTTATTTATTGAATCCAATAAGACCTCTGTTACATTTGTAGGTCTAAATTCTGCTATAGAAGTACCAGATGTCTGCCCAACTATTCTTACAATATCCATACTACCGGTTGTAGTAATCACCTTTCTTGATTCGAACTCTGGTAGGTTAGTCTATGTTTGCATTTCTACAAACAAAGGTTTAGGCTTTTCAGTTTTGGCTGGTGGCACTATTTTTGTCTGAACCTATTCTGATTTTTCCATCTGTGTCTCAGGGGGTTTTTCTGAGCTCTTAATTGTCGGTTTCTTAGGTGTAGCCTCTGTATGTACTTTTGATTTCTCTATTTATATATTTGCATTGTCCATTACCAATTCTCCTGACTATTTATCAGTTTTATTTACCAGTTTCTCTAATGGTTTACTAGTGGTGTCCTTTGCCAGTTGCTCTGTCTGAGTAGGTTTTTTTGTGTTTACATTTACAGTTTCATTTACCTCAACCTTAGCATCTACAGCCGGTGACTCAGTAATCACATCTTTCTTCTTGTCCTCAGTGATTTTTTTGTCAACCACAACATTTACTTCTTGAGTATCTATATTTACAGTGTACAAAATTTCAGACTCGGGATTTGTATCCTCTAATGGAGTCTCCATACTCTCAGTGGCTGGTTAACTATCAGTAGTATCTACCGATGGAGTATTTAAAGGAGGTGGGGGCACATTATTAGTTATTTTAAGGCTTGGAGGTCTGCCTACCTTACCTTTCCCCTTATCCCTATCTTTTTAGTATACTCTGATAGTCTTAGGTCTAAGTAATTCTTCATGTTTTTCTTTTTCCACAAAGAATATATCCCAGCATTTGTTGTTTCTTCAGAGACTTCTTTTACTCTTCCTGCCATCAGTGCTACATGTCGGTGAGCAGTGGAGAATACTGTCCGGTTTGCTTCACTGATTAGTTTATCTATTTCATCAGTTGAGTTGACTAGATGTACTAAAAGTAATTTTTCAATCTTAATTTTCTTGTCCAGCTCAACGTTGGCTAACCTTCTAGCTTCTAATCTCCTATACAGATCATTTGGTATTTCATCAACAACTTCCATAAAAAATTTCTTGTATATATCTAAGTGTAAAATTACACTGTTCTCTATGCTTTCCTTATCATCTACAGATAGTAAGTTATATATTTTGTTGATGTTTTTCAATTTTCCATCTTTATTTATTTCGCTCAAGAGTTTGTCTAGTGGAGCAATATCCTGTTTTACCTTCTTTTTCTTTGGAGTCATTTTCTTTGCTGGAGGCCTTATTGCCTGTTGTTTTTGCCTTGTTTTCCTAGGTGTAGGTGAGGGTACCGGTGAGGGTTTTCTTTTCCTATTTACCCTTTTGAATGTTGTCGATATGTCACTTTCAGAGGAGGTTCCAACCGGTGAAAGATGAGCTTTTGGTTGAAGTCCTTCCAACTCACTTTCACTTATACCAGTTTTCTTCAAAACATCTTCCTTAATTGCCTTTGCTTGTTGGGTTCCTTTTCTTACTATTACTTCAACTTTCTTAACCCTTTTTCTAGATTGAATTCCACTTTCTATTGTTTTAGTATTTCTAAAAACTTTCTCATTAGGTTCCTTTGGTGCTTCAAGGAGGGCTTTTGCATAAGTTTCAATAATATTGTCATCTATCTCATAGCCCATTTCAGTTACCCAGATAGTTCTAGGGACAACTGCCTCCATCCAGATTTCATCTTTCTTGATCACAAAACAAGTTTGTTTATGATATTTGTCCATAATAGCTTGTGACATTCTTACTCTAGTTTTCATTCGAGCCTTCAATGCTTGAAAATGTTCATCTAAGTTTTTCTCCTGGTTTTCTCCCATATTGCTCAATAGATCCAACAGTTGCTTTCCTACCGATATGTCAAAGACAAAATCTCTTACACCAATATCGGGTACTTGTTTTGTAATGTACAACATTAAACATACAAGTAAATTTCCAAATCTAAATGTTCCTTTCTTATCTCCCTTAATCTTCCCTAGATTGTCTATCAATTCATCTTTGAGCCATTCACACACATCTATTCTAGCATCGTTGTTAACCATATCATATGCACTTTTAATACATTGGCTAGAAACTGAGTTCAACCTATTTGCATGTGTAGCTTTATAGCTTAAGATCATACTAATAAATATGACATTTATGTCCTTTACATCATTTACCCTTAGAGACATTTTGTCAAAAGTTGCACCTATTAAATCCATCACTATGTCATTTGAGACTCTTTTGGTTCTGTCAAGTTTGCTACCAGTGGAAGGTAACCATGTTACTGCCTTAACAACTTCCTTTGTGATTTTATGAATTGAATCCAACCAGAAGAATTCACCATGAACTCTTCTTAGCACAATCCTTATAATATCCTTGTGAAAATCTGGGATACTAAGGATTTCAGTAAAACCTGGGGTTTCCACTATCTTGTGTTTTGGCTTCACATTTCCAGATTCATCACAAATCACAGTCCTATACATATTTCTGATCTCATCATCACCTAATTCCTCTATATGACAATGTATGTATAACCTAGGGTCTTCAACATATACTACTCCCTTAGGAATTTGAGAAAATGCACCTATGCTATCATCTTTCTTTGCAATTTCGGGAACCAGTTTGAATACAAGTCTAGGGCACTTAATTACTTCAATCATAGTAGGATTTTCAATAAATTCAGGAGTGGATGAGGATGCCATGATTATAAATACCTCAATCTACCTTTAGGATGAATGCTTTGATGAACTTCTTTACTTTTCCGCTAAGGATGCCTTTGCTTGGGAATTTTTGCACTCTCAAAGGTTGGAATGCTCGGTGAATGAAAAAGGAGCCAAAACACTTGCTTTATAATGTTATTTTCTTCAACTACCACATTTAATGCTTGCCAGTTAAGTCACAACTTAACTCATCTGCTGGTATAGAAGTAATTTCAACTTCTCACCATCAACCAAGGGAATAATAGCATGTTTTTCATTTTGTTGCTAAACCCCCAAAGGATTTTCCTTTGATTAGATGAAGAGTCTCCTATCGGTGGAGGAGTATTCCCATCAACATTCTGATCTGACTTTCTGATCCATTGTTTTGAGAATTTTTTCTTTACCTCTTCAACCTTTTCTTTACCTTTCAAACTAGGACCTTTGTTACTTTCCGGTGATTCCTTACTTCTACAAAAATTTTCAATATGTCCAATCTTATTACACGCATAAAAATTCACATTATTTTTCTAAATAGCTTTCCCATATCCTATGCCGGTATGTGTTCTATATTGATTAGATAGGTGTCCAAATCTTCCACAAATATAACATCTTACATTCATTCTGCAATTTTCTGAATTATGACCAACTTTGTTGCATTTAAAACATTGATCGGTGGGTGTATTAGTATTCTGATAATTTCTAGATCTACACTGATTTTCTCTATGACCATACTTGTTATAGTTAAAGCATTTCCCATTGAATTTGTAAGAATTAGGTTGTCTTACCAGTTTTCTATGATCATGATTGTTTGTAGTACCAGAGCTCTCACTGATTTCAAAGCCAAGGCCATTTGTATCACTATTTGGTTTCTGATTCTTCAACATGTCAACAAGTTCTTTTGAACTTTTCTTGAATTTCTCCTTGTGTTGATTTGTAGGAGTCAGTTCATTTTCTAAGATTCCTTTCTGTCTCATGAGTTCAGTTCTGTCATTTTGTGTATGCATTAGATCTGCCTTCAACATATCATTTCCAAGACTGAGTCTTGTGTTTTCATTTCCAGCATCATTTAGTCTTCTCGTCAAGTCTTCTTCATTATTCTTTCTATCTTTAATTTCTTTACAAAATATCATAGTCATATCTTGTATCTCATTCTTTGTTGTACTAATTTCTTGTCTTAGCTTGTTTACCAAATCATTAAGAGTTTCCTTTTCATCTTCATCATTCTGCATCTTTTCACACAGTTCTCTCCTCTTGTTCCTTGTAATAGCAAAATTCTCTTGAAGTGTTTGAATGATATTCTGTGCAGCCTTCAAATCATCTTCAAGTTTGATATTCTTCACCTTTTATGCATTATAGTCTGAAAGAGTTGTTTCCGATTGCTTCTAAAGTTTTCCATCTATATCGGTGTCAAGATCTTCCTCAATTTGTTAGGCTTTTGAAAATAGAGGACCAGGCTCTGATACCAATTGTTAGGATTCCCAAAGATACTGAGAGGGGGGGGTGAATTAATATCTGACTGGTATATTAATTTTCTTATCTTATAACATGAAAAACATATTAAAATTGTGTATCGGTAAAGCAGAAATAATGCAGCAAATAAGAACAAGAACCACAACATGAAAACCACACCATAACACAATATTTTAATGAGGAAACCTGGTGTGGGAAAACCCTTGGTGGGATTTGTGACCCACAATATTCACTTACTGGCCAATAAGGGAATATTACTACTACAATAGGGGCTTGCACATGCAGGAAGGACAAGTGCCTAGAGCTTGTTGGTATTTTGGTATGGTTTTGTCATTGATGTGAACACCTACTAAAAGCACTTTGGAGATCCAGCAAACATTCACCAGCAAGCAAGTAACTATTGCACAGTTACTGGTATATTGTACACCGGTAGGATATAATGATCATCAGCACCTGATATGGCATGGAAGACATTTGGAAATATTGAAGACATCGTGTGGACATCTTATCTTGGAGGAGTAATCATTGCTATATTCATATTTGCATATTTTCTTTTATCGGCAAATAGGTCCAGGGTTACCTAGGGTTACACCGACAGGTTTATCTTTTCCAGATCAGCATGGCACGCCATGGAAATGATTAATTAATATTGTAAATGCATTAAGCCGACATGTTCAATCAGTTAATTATAGCGGATATTATATTGTTTGTAAAATGTTTTATTGTAATATCTTGTAGAGCCGACCTACTAAATTGGTCTTAGGTTATGGTATAAATGTATGATCTTAATTGTAAGATCAAGTGTGGAATGCGAAGAAGGTATATTGTGAAGGGATAGGCAAGATTAAGTAGAGCTATACATGAAGGCATCATTTGAAGGTGAAGTTAGGGTTTTTGTGAAGGCATATCTGCATTACACTGGTACTGAATCCAACATATGAAGATTCTATTTCAAGCAGTACATTCTTATTGGATTTAACCATCCAAATTGTAGTCAGTGTGACTCCCATTTATGTTTGAGTAGTGAGCTCTAGGGGCTTGGCCTTTCTGCATGTGCAGACCCCATTTATGTACACTTACTATCTACAGTAGTATCATTTGATTGTGGGTAAGGTTTCCCATTGTGGTTTTTCCCCTTACAGGGTTTCCACATACAAATATTGGTGTTATATGTTGTGAATGACTTTGTCTTTTTGTTTCATGCATTAATCCTTACCGGTATTACAATTAACTGTTAAAATTGTCTACTGGCATATTAGACTAGTTTACTGGTATTAAGCATTAAGTTGGTTAAGTTGTTTTTGGTTTGAATTTATTAGACAACTAATTCACCCCCCCCATCTCAGTTGTCTCTGGGACCTAACAATTGGTATCAGAGCCTAGTCCTCTTTTGCAGAAGTTTAATAGCTTGAGGAGATCCAATGTCTACTAACTATTTTAGGAAGGTCAGTCCTAAACTTGATGGAACCAACTATGGAATATGGAAGATTAGAATGGATACACATTTAAATTGCATTTGAAAGGACATCTGGGACATTACAAAGAATGGTTATACTGCTTCTACTCTTGGTCAACCTAATCCACCTACCTTGGGAAAAGATGAGGAAAATGATTGCAAAGCAAGAGAAGCACTTTTGAGTGCATTATCAGATCAACAGATCATGGGCCTATCAGATGGGTCTACTGCTAAAGCTATTTGGGATCATTTGGAAACACTGAATGAAGGAGATTCCACAGTCAAAATTGCAAAACTTGAAAGCTTCCAGGTCAGCTACGAAAATCCAAAAATGGAAGAAGATGAAAGAATCTCTGCTTTTATGGAAAGAGTAAATGAAATTGTTTTGGGTATAAAATACTGTGGAGGAACTCTAAGTGAAGATGAAATTATTTCAAAAGTTTTAAGAGGATTGCCACCAGCATACAAAATGAATGTTAGTTCTATAAATGAGTTAAGAACAATGCCTAATACATCAATAACTAGGGATACATTGATTGGGAAACTTTCAGCTTTTAAAATTGAAGAATTTGGTCCCGTTGCTACTATAAAGACAAATTTGGCCTTTAAAGCATCAACATCATCTGCTCCATCATTTGACAAATCTGATTGGACAGCCTTTTATGCAAGAGAACTTGAAAAACTTGAAGCACTATTTGCAAGGAAAATGCCTAAAGGTCTAGTTGGAAGTAAGTATGAAGGTAAAGCACCCTTTAAATGTTTTAACTGCAATAAAATTGGTCATATGGCTTCAAGATGCCCTGATAGACATGCTAGACTAAGAGAAGAAGCTAGAAGGACATACAAGCCTAATCCTGAATATCAGAGATACATATTTAAGAAGAACAAAGACAAATCTTGTTACATTGCTGATGAAGGTGTGACTGATGATTCTGATGAGGATCTGGTAGACAATGGATGGGTTTTTGTTGCTATAACAGAAGATCAACCGACACCTATAGTGCAACCGTAAGAACAAGCCTTGGCAGCTAAAATTGAGGTAAAAGATGAATGGATAATTGACTCTGGATGCTCACATCATATGATAGGTGATAAAGCTAAATTTTTAAACTTTCAAGAATACAATGGCAGCTTAGTAAGATTTGGAGATGACAAAGCTTGTCAAATCAGAGGTAAGGGTTCAATATCTCTTGATGGTAAACATAAAACTGACAATGTCTACTATGTTGAAGGTTTAAAGCATAATCTTTTGAGTGTTGGTCAATTAGTTGAGAAAGGATTTCAGTTACAATTTAAGAATGGAAAATGCAAAATCATGAACAAAACTAGCTTAGAAATTGCAACCGATAATCAGACTCGAGGTAATATCTTTCATTTGAATAATAGTGAAAAGTCATGCTTGATTGCACATATAGATGAAAGCTAGTTATGGCATAAGAGACTCTGTCATGTAAACTTTGATTGCATGATAAAGATCAATACTACTAAGGTAGTTAGAGACTTACCTAAGATTGTCAAACCTCAGAATACAATATGTAAGGACTGTCAATTTGGAAAACAGGTTAGAGCTAGCTTCAAAAGTATTCCTGAAAAATCAAATAATGCTCTTGATTTAACTCACACTGATTTATGTGGTCTAGATAGAACCAAAAGCTTACAAGGTGATAGATATTTCATGCTAATCATTGATGACTATTCTAGAATGTGTTGGGTTACTTTTCTCAGAGAAAAATCTGAAGCACTTGGAAAATTTAAATTGTTCAAAGCAATGGTTGAAAATGAAACCAGTAACAAAATTAAGTGCTTAAGATTAGATCAAGGAGGAGAATTCACATCTAAAGAGTTTAATACATTTTGTGAAGTGAATGGAATCAGAAGATAGCTATCAGCACCCAAGACACCTCAGCAAAATGGAGTTGTTGAAAGGAAAAATAGAACAATCTTGGATGTAGCAAGAAGTATGATATCAGAAGAAAATTTACCACGTGTATTGGAGAGAAGTAGTCAGTACAACAGTCTATACATTCAACAAAGTTCACATGAAAGGTGAAATCGGTAAGACCCCTCATGAACTATGGTTTGGTATTACTCCTACTCTTAAATATTTTAGACTATTTTGAAGCAAATATTACATTAGAAGAGATGAGTATATTGGGAAATTTGATCCTAAAAGTGATGAAGGTATATTTGTTGGTTATTCATCTAAGAGTAAAGCATATAGATGTTTTAACAAGAGATTACAGAAAATTGTTGAAAGTACAAATGTAAATATTGATGAACAATTCAGAGGAACTTCAAGGTACATAGATTCTGAACCGGCAATAGAAATTGTAATAAATGAACCTACACTGAATCCACTGGTATAGAGTGAAGATCCAGGTACATCGATATCATCTAAAAATTCCACTATGACTAAAGATCAACAACAAGCAAAGACAACTCGATATATAAAGTTAAATCATTCTGAAGATCAGATAATTGGAAACAAATACAAAGGAGTTATGACAAGGAAGATTGGCAAATGAAGAGGTATGTCTTATTTCTCAAATTGAACCATCATTAGTTAATGAGGCATGTGAAGATAAGTATTGGACTAAAACTGGAAGAAGAATTAGAACAAATTGAGAAAAACAATACTTGAACATTAGTTCCCTGGCCTAAAGATAAAAATGTAATTGGAACCAAATGGGTATTTAGAAACAAACTTAATGAAGATGGTAAAGTTATCAGAAATAAAGCAAGACTAGTGTGTAAGGGACATTCTCAGAAAGAAGGAATTGACTACAATGAAACCTTTGCACCGATAGCTAGAATTGAGGTAGTTAGATTATTCTTGGCTTTTACAGCACATAAGAACTACAAAGTATATCAAATGGATATTAAATGTGCATTTCTGAATGGAAATATTGAAGAGGAAGTCTATATTGAACAACCTAATGGATTTTCTTTGACAAATAACAAAGACATGGTTTGCAGGTTAAAGAAAGCTTTATATGGATTAAAGAAAGCTCCAAGAGCTTGGTATGCAAGATTGGATAAGTATCTTTTGAAAATTGGTTTTTCTAAAGGTAATGCTGACAGTAACTTATACTATAAAGTGACTAATGATGACATCTTGGCTATTGATGTTTTTGTTGATGATATAGTTTTTAGAGGAGAAGATGGATTGTGTAAAGAATTTTCTATCAAAAAGCAACAAGAATTTGAAATGTCTATGATTGGTGAAGTAAGATTATTTTTTGGATTGTAGATTTCACAGACTGAAAAAGGTATATTCTTGAGTCAATAAAAATACTTAAAGGAGTTACTCAAGAAATTTGGGATGGAAAACTCTAAACCGGTAAGCACACCTATGAGTACAAATGGCAAACTATCTTTAAGAGATGAATCTACACCAGTTAATCCAACAAGGTACAAATCTATGATAGGAGGTTTACTATACTTAACACTGTTGGCATTATGTGAACTGACATGCACCTTATGTAAATTGGCATGAAGACATAATGATATTGTATGTTGTCATTGATGTCAATATGAGACATAGTGTTAACTGGCACATGAGATAAGTGAAGAAAGAGATACCGGCATATGTGTGAACTGGTATATGCCAAAGTGAAGCGGCACATTTGTTCAAAGTGAACCGGCATGTAGTTATGGGAACCGGCACTTGGAAGCACTGTATGACTACCAGTTGGTAAGGTAGCTTCCACTTCGGGGTTTCCGGTTGGAGTATCTCAAGTCTGTGTGACTCAATCAGTGATCTTTGTGTGATGAGTTAGTAGTATGATGGAGGAAAAATCGTGTTGCCACGTAAGCTTTGTGCGCGTGAAGGATCTTGCATGAAGAAGACTATTCCTATCTACCTTGGGAATGTGCAAAGTCTATCAAATAGTGATAACGGGTGATGGCTTATCAGCCACCATGAAAATGGTGGATATTGGATGATGGAGAATGTCTTGAGATCGACTCAAGACTGGTGCATTCAATGTAGTATGTTTCAATGATCAGGATCGAATCATTTGAATTGCTCAACCTAACAGGTTTAGGGTTTAGGGTTTTTGCTACTGACCTGTATGTTCCCTATAAGGTCGATGTTAGGTTTTTGTCTAAAGTTGTTGGCAAAAATTTGTGTGTGTATCCAATGAAAGTGATACAAGATTCTTGCCAGACCATAGGAGAAAAGAGATACCTGCAAAGTGTATGTGCAGAAGAAAAAGAGGAGCCTAAATGGATCTGTATTAGTATTAAGTACTGTTAACAGATCATTGTAATACCTATTGATCTCTAACCACTTCAATAGTTGCAAAATCCCCTAACAGGGTAGCCTTAACTGGCTTGATTCAAAATCCCTTAAATCAGGTGGTCTTAACCGGCTTGCTGTAAATCCCTTAACTAGGTAACTTGAAGCTAATGAGTTTTGAGAAGCTAGAGAAGTTTAGGAGATCCTTTCAGCTATTGATTTCTTAAAATCCTCTAACAAGGTGACCCTACCAGGTTTAACCCTTAACCGGGTATCCCTTAACTGGGTGATCCCTAACAGGATCGGTTCCTACCAGAACCTATTGTAATGTTCTTAACTGGACAAGGCTCCTAATAGAGCAGACTTCTAAAGAGTTCAAAAAGAAGCTTGTGGGTATTCATGCCCACCGTGGTTTTTTCCAGTTGGGTTTCCACGTGAAAAATATGTGTGTCATGAGAAATGCTTTTATCTTGTGATGCTTTGTTTTATCTGTTATGCACATGAAGTTTCTATGTTTTATGCCTGTCTATTAAACATATTGAACTCACTGTTGTGAAGATTTGATGGTTAGGTCTACTAGTTCATGCATGAGAATATTATGATAATGTGGTATTGAGCTAAGTGAAAAGCTTAGTAAGTGACCGGTTCATGACTGATTGAGTTATTCTGGATGCTACCGGTTGCACTCTATTTTACCGGTATCTCTATTTATCAATTGTGTAGGGGAAAAAGTGAGACTAGGTTAACAAGCCCTAATCCTACTTTTTGACACACATTACGGAATACGAAAGAGCCTAGAGGTATCACACAATTGGCTACTTCTTTTTGTGAAAGAGAGAGCCATGGGCTACCTATTAGGATTTCAATTCCTTTGTTGTAATCGAAAGATAAAATGATGCAATTTCAAGTCCTAACCCCAAAATGCAAGTATGAACTAATAACAAGATTGCAGAATTGAGATTAAACAATGAAAAGCTGTAAACACAAGGACAAAACAAGAATGCAGATATGTACCTGGAGTTGAAATGAAAATGAAAATGTTCGGGACGGGGGCACGGGCGCCATTTTCCTGATTTTGTCCTGAAAACTGCTCCTAAAACTGCTGTTTTGCACTCCAGAAAGCTATCTGAAATGTTGAAAATTGCTGTCTGTCAGGAGGACCAGGGTGCCCAGCGCCTCTATCCCAGGGACCAGGGTGCCCAATGCCCCTGTCCTAGCAGGACTAGGGTGCCCCACGTCCCTATCCTGGTCTTTTGCTCTGCAACTTGGTGGGAAGGTCTGTCTCAGTCTGCTTCTGTCGGATCTCCAACTTGCGGCGTCGTCCGAATCTCAAAATCTGCAATAATATCTGAAAAGGTGTGGTGGGCAGCTATATAGGATTTTGCCTTAGTCAAACCCCCACTTCGGTGATTTCCACCTCCATGAATAGCCAAGTTGTATTGTAAAAGTATTGTGTGTGCAGACCTTGTGTGTGTGCAAGATCTTAAAATGCAAGTAAGCAAACTAGAGCAACTTAAAAAGTAAACCCTAATTGCTTGTAAATGATAATGTAAATGCTCTAAATCAAGACGCAAAGTGATCTAAATCATGAATAAATGATATATTGAAGCTTATGCAAAGACATGAAAACAACATGAAATCATACCCAACCCCAAGGGAGGGGTACAAGCCAATCTTCAGTCGGTGATCCCTTATTGCTCTTCAATGCCTTCAAAAGCCCTAAATGAATGAATGAAATTGATGAATGCTTGATGGAGGGATGTTGAGTGTTGGTTGAAGTCTTCAAAGATCTGCTCTTTCACTGCATATGAGGTCCTGAAATCAAAAATCTGGATCCTTTCAAATGAAGAAAGAGAGCTCTTATATATGAAACCCTAGGTCATAATTTCGTCTTTTGGCCGACCTAGAGATTGAATCTCCTACCAATTTCTTGGGGTTAAGCTTTATTTTATGATTGGATTGTGCTCCTAAAATTTCAGAAAAAATATCCGGGACTGTGTGCACTCTGGGCGCCACGGTCCCGACAACTTTTCACCAAATTTTCAGGGTTGTCGGATATGATGATTTTAGAGAGAATCTCGAAGTTACAAGTGACTTCGAGATGTTTTGACCCCCGAAATCAAGCCCCCAAGTTCAAAATAGGACTTAATTAGGGTTTTTGATTGAATGATGTATTGGAGGAATAAAATGAAAAGGGCACGCTTTAACGAAAGGGCCCAACTTTATGATGTGGAAGATGGTGAAATAGAACCTTAGACCTAATTAGTTTCATTAATTAAGTGTTGAAGGGGAAATGCAATGCAAAATGCAAATGCGCCAAGGTGGGTGCTAAACTAGGTATGAAATTGTACCACTCTAGCAAGTGCGTACAATTTATGACACTACATTTAGCCCCCACTTTAGTGATCATATGAGTACTATGTGCATATGCAAGCTAAAGTACAGGAAAGTAAACATCATTTGAAAAAGGATATATCCATAAGTTGTCGGACGAAGCCCCCAGCGGTATCTACAGTACACAGTTAGGAACCACACCCTACAAAACACAAGTTAGATCACAAAATCACCTAATGCTTACTAAGGAAAGTGATGAAATTTGTGAGTAGCTATATGCCCCCCCTGTTTCGACTTTCTTATTAGGGAGGTGAAATAGGATAGCATGTTTACTTATGACAAATTGTGTAAGAGATTGTTGATGAGGGATGTTCATTGAAAAAGCTTCATCAGAGCACTTTTTGGAACATCCTGAGAGTAGGGGAATGAAAATACGATTCCTACGCAACAAACGGTTCAAAAATCGCATCTCCCAAACTCAAGCTATGATGAAATGAGTAATAGAAGAAAATTAGGGTTTTGAAAATACAGGAATGAAAATATATACCTTGAAAGTGACAATTGCATTTGTCACTTTGTCGATTTCTGAGTATTGTTCATTGCAGCGGAGCCCACATAGCTATCATCATGCCTTCACGACGACTGGAGCGTCCCCCGAGGATTGAGATCATGCGATAGGCCGTGATCGATGACGAGCCACTGGATGAGGTGAGTTGGCTGAACTTTGACTTTGACTTTCCGTGATCGTTTGCGGGCCCTGGAATCTGACCCTGGGTCCCACCTAGGGCACCATGGTCCCTTCAGGGTGCCATGGTCCTTGTGGGGCGCCATGGTCCTTGACAGGGCACCATGGTCCCTAACAGGGTGCCATGGTCCCAATCTGGACTTGGCGAGTGATGTCAGGGTTAGCATATGATGTTTGATAGTTTTCTTAGATGATTTTGATGATTGAGTACTGATTACACTTATGTTTTTGCGTTGCAGGGTCTCCCATACATGAGAGAGCATACCGCGAGGGAGATTCTTCATAGTCTACGAGATCAGATTCCCTTGGTGACTCAGGCGGAGAGGGATACATTGTTGACTGTGGGTTTATGGTATGTGATCCTCATGGCGACCATTCAATTTCATTCTACGATGCTGATGGCACTGATGGAGCGATGGGATCCTGACACATGTACATTCCATCTTCCAGTAGGAGAGATGATGGTTACACTTGAGGATGTGTACCGCATACTTTGCCTACCTATTAGAGGAGCTACGGTGACATACGCGAATGATCAGTCAGCGGAGGACCATCAGAGGGAGTAGGTATACTACATAGGGAGAGTCATGCCGAGTGAGATGAGAGGTCACATCATGGTCAGCTGGCTCTTACATCCTACAGGAGAGGTGCCCCTTGTGAGACGTCTTATGATTGCCATCATCGCACTAGCCGTCTGCCCTAATGGGCGAGGTACACACATGCATGGGGGTCTCACATGGTGCATCAAAGCTATGGAGAGACATAGGAGAGTATATGCTTTGGGTTAGAATATGCTTGCACATCTCTATCATGACCTCGAGGAGTATGTTTTTGGACAGAGCTGCAGCTTGATGACATGCACACTTCTGCAGGTGTGGATATTTGAGCACTTCACATGCACCAAGCCTGTCGGCTATCCATTGAGTATGGCTAGCGAGCAACCTAGGGTGTTTTTTTATCCACTTACCAGCGAGTGGAGATTTGAGGATCTGCTATATTGGAGAGTGATATTTGATAGATTGACAGCCGAGGTGATAGTATGGAGACCCTATCTGCGGATGCACAGATGGGATGGGATGAAGAGGCAACTAGCATGCTTACAGAGGAACCACCTACTGCGAGGATGATATTCACATATCATAGTCCCATTCTACTTTGACCGAGTATGGAGGCAATTTGGGCTAGAGCAGTGTGTTCCAGCCGATGTACCCATCTATACTCGACACTCACGAGTCCTTCCCAGACCTAGAGCAGTAGCAAGACCTACGATAGATGACATCAAGATTACAGATATAGAGGGATCCGATCAGGATGTGGTCACTGATTACTCCGCAGAGCCTGGAGCACAGAACAGGTATCTCTCATGGTTTATGAGGTCATCCTCAGGACCTATCTTTCCACCAGATTACCTGACAGGCCATCTGGGCCCATGGAGACATGGAGACCGAGATGAGGATCAGGGATCAAGATCGGAGGGGCCAGAGGAGGGAGAGGGTCATGAGGAGGTAGGAGATCCTGATCCACCCCTAGGAGATCAACCTAGTGCTGAGGAGGAGGAGGAGGGAGAGGAGGAGGACATAGATGGAGATGAGGAGAATGAGGATGCAGGTGAGGATGCAGACGAGGATGAGGATGATGAGGAGGAGCAGGATAGAGATGATGAGGAGGAGTTAGATGTAGCTCCCCACCATTTAGGAGATGATACCATAGCCTTGGATCCTCCTCATATTCCCAAAAAGGGGGAACATGAGGTGATATGGAGACTTGTTTCTAGTATGGGCCAGCCTACACCCATCGTGCACAGATTATTTGAGCGTGGGGAGCCTAGTAGTTCCTAGTCACAGATGCTACCATATCACGATCCCTACTGGCATGAGGGAGATCCAGGTATAGTAAGTTTATATTGATTGATTAATGCTTTGATGATATAGAATGGTACTAACACAAAAATCTATTCTACTGCTATAGCTAATGTGTAGGAGTGGCATTCCTTGATTCAGCAAGCAGTGACAGATATATTCACAATGGCACAGATCCCTAGTTCCTCACAGATTGCTTATAGGCCTCAGGGGAACACAGGTCGGCATGAGGACTTGTTTTCCCCATTTCGAGTATAGGTGGACATATGGAGGGAGAGAGAGAGAGAGTTCTATCAGAGAACCTTCAGCGAGCACAGCGAGATCTAGCAGCAGCTCAGGCCGAGGCTACCTCATATCGCGCGATCCTTATGGATAGGGATCGTAGGAGTTCCTCTTGGAGTCATTCGCGGTCTATAACGCGCTATACACCTATGGGTCCACCGTCATGGCCAGATCAGGAGGGAGCGTCTAGTTGTCACTCTCCAGCCACTAGCCCTAGGGATAGGAGATGATCTCATGATGTAGGATAGGTCACATTTTGGATGTATAGTGACCTACTTTTGTATATGAAAACCTGATCCACATATATATATATGCTTCTCTTTGTCTCAAATGTGTTATCTTTAATGCTTAAAACAATGTATATTTTGCTTTGATTAAAGTTAATACATTTGGTAGATGTACATGTATGTTCAGGATTTAATTTCCATGTGATTGATTTCTCAATGCTCCATGATTAAATTGATACATGTGTGACTTAATTAAAATATTTAATCAAGTACTACATTGATGATAGAGAAGAAATATACATTAAGTCTAAGAATCATATAACTAATGTGATTTAATTTTAATCTTAAACACAACATGATATGATTCCACTTAACACATAAAGACATTGTATAATATGCTAGCATAATGGAAATATAAATCTTTTACAATTTACATAAATGAATTCAAGACAAACTATAAAGTGAAGAAACACGCTTGTCAAGAATGAAGCAATATAGATTAAACACAATATCATTTAATTCTATTTGCTCTAATCATGATATACTAACATATTACCCAATGAAAAGAAGATAGATGAAATGAAAGGTAGGGAATGATGAATTAAGCATAGTATCTACGCAAGTGCATAGCATTTATAGGCTCTTTAAGAGGCATACCGTCTACATCTGCTATTTTGTAAGCACCTGATCCATAATCTTCAATAACGATATATGGTCCAAGATAATTAGGACTAAATTTTCCCTTTTCTGCAGGTAAGGCATTCACATTGCACTGATTCTCATAGAGGACTAGGTCACCTACTGAGAAGGAACGTTGAATGACCTTATCATTATAGCTTCGTTGTAGAGTTTTGTGATACACTTGAATATGCTCAAGTGCATTTATACGCTGTTCATCAAGCATCTCAAGCTGTTGAAGTCTTTGATCTCTATAAGAGTCATCATCTACTATACATTTAAGAGAAACTCTAAGTGATGGAATCTCTAACTCTAAAGGCATAATAGCATCAGCACCATAAACAAGGTTATAAGGAGTAGTTCCTGTAGCAATTCGTACACTCATTCAGTAGGCCCAAAGAGCATAGATTAGCTGAGTACTCCAATCCTTACCATGCTTATTCACAGTTTTGTGAAGAATTTGTTCAATTATCTTATTGGATGATTCGGCTTGACCATTTGATTGAGGATAGTATGGTGTAGAAAATCGATGTTTGATATGATATTTCTCGAGGAATTTCTTCACGTCCTTGTTCTTAAATGATGTCCCATTATCTGAGATTATAGTGGAAGGTATCCCGAATCGAGAAATAATGTTTTCTAGAAGAAATTGACAAATCACTTTAGCAGTAGTAGAGTGAAGGGGAACAACTTCTACCGACTTTGTGAAGTAATCTATTGCGGTTATAATGAAAGTGTGTCCTTGAGATGAAGGAGGGGAGATTTTACCGATGAGATCCAAACCCCATGCGGAGAAAGGCCAAGAAGCTACTTGAGAATGAAGTTCTTGGGCAGGAGCATGAATTAGATTATTGTGTTTTTGACATTGATGACATTTCTTAATAAGTGAAAAAGAATCCTTCTGCATAGTTTGCCAATAGTATCCCATACGAAGCAATCTTTGAACTAAGGATTTGCCTCCAAAATGCCCCCCACAGGCACCTGAATGTGCCTCTTCAAGAGCAATAGGGATTTCTGATTTGTTAAGATAGCGAAGGAGAAGACCGTTATAACCCCTTCGGTAAAGAACACTAGAAAGAATGATATATCTAGCAGACAGCTTGCGGATTCTAGCCTTAGTGTTCCTATTGGCAGAATCAGGAAAGGTACCATCGATCAAATATCTTTTGATATGCGAATACCATTCATCTGAGTCTATAAAGTCACAACATGTTACCAAGCTAGAATCGTCTACAATAGCTGGAGAAATAAGGTTGTGAATAACAAATTTAAGATCAATCACAGGGTCCTCTAAAGATACAAGAGAAGCCACACATGCCATTGCATCAGCATGTCGATTATCTTTTCGAGGAACGGGTTCCATGGTATAAGAATCAAATTTTTGTAACAAAGAGATAGCAAGGTCTTTATATTTTGATAATTTGTCTTGTTTTGCTTGATGCAGTCCTGTTACTTGTCTTATAATCAATTGCAAATCTCCATAAATATGTATGTGCTTTATTTTCAAAGCTAAGGCTACTTTTATTCCTGCTATAAGAGCCTCATACTCAGCAATGTTATTGGTACATAGGAAATTTAGACGATAAGACAAGGGAATGGATTTCTTTGTAGGAGAAATTAGAACAACACCTGCCCCCGATCCCGTATGACACTTAGAGCCATCAAAGAATAATTCCCAAGTTTCATCTTTCTCTGTGCAAAGAATGAAGTCATCGGGAAAAGACTCAGGGTTAGGGAAGGAGAAAGGTGAAGGGGCCTCAACTAAGTGATCGGTCAATGCTTGCCTTTAATTGCTCTTTGTGAAACAAATTTAAGGTCAAATTCAGTTAACATCATAACCCACTTAGCTAGGCGTCCTGATAAATTAGTTTTAGAGAAAAGATGCTTCAAAGGATCAAACTTTACCATGACGTGGACTTCTGAACTTTAAAAAATAATGTCTTAATTTCTGAGTCGCAAACACCAAGGCCAAGCATTGTCTTTCTATCGCAGAATATCGGGTCTCATAATCGAGTAAGGTATGAATTATATAATAAATCAGACATTCCTTACCATCTTTATCACATTGTGCCAATAGTGCTGCGAGAGCATGAGAGGAAGCAGCTGTATAAAGAAGAAAAGGTTTAGAAGGTTCGGCAGGTTGAAGGATAGGAGGGTTAGCCAAATATACTTTTAAATCTTCAAATGCTTGCTGACAATCTTTGTTCCATTGAAAAGTAATATTCTTTTTGAGAAGTTGAGTAAAAGGAAAGGTACGATCTGCAAGTTGAGATATGAACCTATGAATAGCTTGAATCTTTCCTTGTAAGCTTTTGAGTTGAGACACATTTCTAGGAGGTGGCATGCTGACAATAGCATCTATTTTCTTAGTGTCCACCTCAATCCTGCGATGCAAAACTATGAATCCTAATAGTTTTCCACTATCCACACCGAAAACACATTTTTGGGGATTCAAGTGCATGTGATATTTACAAATTCTTTCAAAGATTTGACGAAGGATCTTAATATGATCTATACGAAGAGTGGATTTGGCCAAAATATCATCAACATAATCTTCTAAAATCTTATGCATATAATCATGAAAGATAAGGGTCATCGCTCATTGATAAGTTGCGTCGATGTTTTTAAGTCCAAAAGGCATCATTATCCAACAAAACGTACCCCAAGGAGTGGTGAAAGTGGTTTTGAATTGATCTTGAGGATTAATGAAAATTTGATTGTATCCTAAAAAACCATCCATGAAGGATAGCAAAGCATGTCCTCCTGTAGAATCAACTATCATGTCAATGTTTGGGAGAGGGAAATCATCTTTTAAAGAAGCCTTATTTAAATCTGGAAAGTCAATACACATTCTTATCTTATTATCCGATTTAGCTACAGCGACAATATTTGAAATCCACGGGGAATAATCAATAGGGCGGATAAATCCTGCCTCCAATAATTTTTCAATCTCAGCCTTAACAAGCATAGCTACCTTAGGATTCATTTTTTGAATCTTTTGTTTCACGGGCTTAGCATCGGGAACTAAGACAATGTTATGAGTAACAATCTTAGGATCTATACCAGGCATATCAGAATATGTCCAAGCAAAGATCTCAGGGAATTCATGCAATAAATCTACATATTGTTTTTGTTCCTCTTCATCCAAACATTTTCCAATTTTAATAACTTTTTCTTCCTTGCAAGGATCCATCTTAACATCAATGGTGTCACTTATGAGAAGATTACTTTGTTGAGGAGTATCCTTTAACTGAGGGAATTCTTCCACTATCTTATCATTATCAATCTCTTTTCCAAAATAGGCTTCAGTGTTCAAACAATAAGGAAATCCCCTATTGTGATGATAATGAGGAAGAGTGTCATATGCTCCCAAAAACTTAGCTAAAGCATCATCGGTAGGGAAGACATCCAAAGCATAGGCACACAAAGGATCCCCATCAATATACTAGGGTGCCTCATTGGTAGAGATGTAGAAATAGCATTCACACTAATATAGGGCCTCTTGGAAGCTTTAGTGCACTTGTAAGGATTAAAACCAAGTCCAAAGGTCTCATCACAAAGATTATTCCCTAGAGGAACCTTTATCCCTTGTTCATGAGCGCCACAACCATTTCCATTATACCCATACTTAGCTAGAATATGAAAACCACGACCATAACGATCAGCCATTTCAGAAAGAGGAGGCGGTTTTTCATAAGACAAAGAATCAAATTCTTCAGAATTAGATATGTGCGGAGAAGTTTGAGAAGCAGCCACAAAATTGTTGTTCATAGGTTCAGGCAAGGTTGATTGATCTTTAATTTCTTCCTTCTTTTTAACTTTAAACTCTGTAGGAGGGACCCTATACTCACCTACAAAGGTGGGATTAAAGTCAAGAGATCCCCAATCATCTTCTACGAGAACCTTCTCAGGATCAAAAGCCTTTTCATGTGTAGATTCAAGTTGAGAAGAATCTTCTTCAGACTCATCCAAAGAATTTTGATCATCGGAGGGTGATGACTCATCCATAGGTAGAGAGTCATCACTAGAAGAGGAAGGTTCAGAGGGATTCCCTTTAGAAGTAGATGTTTCCAAACAAGCTTGAAAATTAGTATCACCTATCAAGGTATATGTCTCATTGTTATAGATAAATTTAACTTGTCTATGCAATGTAGAGGGGACAACTTGCATGCTGTGAATCCAAGGTCTCCCTAATAACAAGTTGTATGTTAGATTTCCCGACATAACATGGATAGGAGTAGGCAAAGTAACAGGTCCCACTGTGATGGGTAAGGTGATAGTACCTAATGAAGACTTAGCCACATTATCAAAGCCTCGAATGGGATGAGAGTCAGGCTCAATAAGGGATGTATCCACATTCATCTTATGTAATAGATTAATGCTACACACATTAAGGCCCGAGCCATTATCTACTAGTGTTCGTCTTATAGAATTGTCATTTAGGATAACCACAATCATCAAGGGATCATATTGATGTTGAATTTCACTAGTAGGCAATTCATCTTGAGTAAACACAATTTGAGCTTTAGGATTCATCACAGAGTTAACCAAAGACACAATATTAGCTGTATTAGGTGGAGGAACATTCAAATCTTTCAAGGCATCTTGTAACATTCTATGATGAGCGGAAGAAGTTTGGATCAAATCCCAAAGGGATATTTTAGCAGGGGTAACTTTAAGTTGTTCTATGAGATCATATTCCTTACCCATAACTTGTGAAATACGTGGAGCTTGCGGAAGAATTGGTTGAGGATTAGGAAGAGAAACCGAAATAACGGGAGGAGGATTGGGCTGCCTATTATTCCTAGTATGATAAGTATGGGAAACCGCATGATAACTCTCTCTAGTTAATTGCTTGGCATAACTATAAGGACTTATAGGTTTTCTTCCTTGCACAGTGATGATAGGTTTATTCACAGTAAGAAAGGAATCATGACCATACCCTCCTTGGACAGTAAGGAGAGGTGATTTAGGAACTTGAAAGGTGGGAGAAGGATAAGCACCTTGGACTTCAAAGAGAGGCTTATTATGCTCATTCAGGTTTATCATGTTAACTAACTTAGAAGTCTTGTTCTTGTTTAAAGATTTTGATAAAGCCACAAAGTCATCAAGAGCATCATCCAACAAAGCATGATCATAGCTATCAAAAGGTTTATCTTTTGATTCAAAAGGAAACATCTCTTCATAGAGGGGATTATTGAAAACAACCATGTCACCATATTTAGTGGAAGAGTTGATAGGAATGTACCCTTGAGAGGAATCATTCGACTTATCTTTCTCATCACACCTAAATGGCATGGTAACAAGGTTTATGAGTTTTTGGTAAAATGAAGGTTTGGTATCTCCAGGGTTCAAAAACTCGTCCAAAGCTTCATCTAATTCATCTTGTCTATACTCATAATCATAATTCCATACATCATCATAAACATGAACATCTTGCAAATAAAAATCTGACATTTTGCATAAAACTTAAACACACAATGCCAAGAAAAACACTCTTTCTTTTCCCTTTTTTTTTTTTTTCTTTTTCTCTCTTTTTTCTCTCTTTTTTTTTCCCTTAATGAAACAAATGAAACTTAAATGAAACACACTAAATCTAGATCTAAATCTAATAAATGCAATGCAAGAGGAAGCAATGATAGATTCACGTCGGGTTCACCAAAATGTGTAGGGGAAAAAGCGAGACTAGGTTAACAAGCCCTAATCCTACTTTTTGACACACATTACGGAATACGAAAGAGCCTAGAGGTATCACACAATTGGCTACTTCTTTTTGTGAAAGAGAGAGCCATGGGCTACCTATTAGGATTTCTATTCCTTTGTTGTAATCGAAAGATAAAATGATACAAGTTCAAGTCCTAACCCCAAAATGCAAGTATGAACTAATAACAAGATTGTAGAATTGAGATTAAACAATGAAAAACTGTAAACACAAGGACAAAACAAGAATGAAGATACGTACCTGGAGTTGAAATCAAAATGAAAATGTTTGGGATGGGGGCGCGAGCGCCACTGTCCTAATTCTGTCTCGAAAACTGCTCCTGAAACTGTTGTTTTGCACTCCGGAAAGCTGTCTGAAATGTTGAAAATTGCTGTCTATCAGGAGGACCAGGGTGCCCAGCGCCTCTGTCCTAGGGACCAGGGCACCTAGTGCCCCTGTCCTGGCAAGATCAGGGTGCCCCACGCCTCTGTCCTGGTCTTTTGCTTTGCAACTTGGTGGGAAGGTCTGTCTCAGTCTACTTCCGTTGGATTTGCAACTTGCGGGGTCGTCCGAATCTCAAAATCTACAATAATATCTAAGAAGGTGTGGTGGGCGGCTATATAGGGTTTTTCTTTAGTCAAACCCCCACTTCGGTGATTTCCACCTCCATGAATAGCCAAGTTGTATTGTAAAAGTATTGTGTGTGCAGACCTTGTGTGTGTGCAAGATCTTAAAATGCAAGTAAGCAAACTAGAGCAACTTAAAAAGTAAACCCTAATTGCTTGTAAATGATAATATAAATGCTCTAAATCAAGATGCAAAGTTATCTAAAGCATGAATAAATGATATGTTGAAGCTTATGCAAAGACATGAAAACAACATGAAATCATACCCAACCCCAAGGGAGGGGTACAAGCCAATCTTCAGTCGGTGATCCCTTATTGCTCTTCAATGCCTTCAAAAGCCCTAAATGAATGAATGAAATTGATGAATGCTTGATGGAGGGATGTTGAGTGTTGGTTGAAGTCTTCAAAGATCTGCTCTTTCACTGCATATGAGGTCCTGAAATCAAAAATCTGGATCCTTTCAAATGAAGAAAGAGAGCTCTTATATATGAAACCCTAGGTCATAATTTCATCTTTTGGCTGACCTAGAGATTGAATCTCCTACCAATTTCTTGGGGTTAAGCTTTATTTTATGATTGGATTGTGCTCCTAAAATTTCAGAAAAAATATCCGGGACTGTGTGCACTCTGGGCGCCACGGTCCCGACAACTTTTCACCAAATTTTCAGGGTTGTCGGATATGATGATTTTAGAGAGAATCTCGAAGTTACAAGTGACTTCGAGATGTTTTGACCCCCGAAATCAAGCCCCCAAGTTCAAAATAGGACTTAATTAGGGTTTTTGATTGAATGATGTATTGGAGGAATAAAATGAAAAGGGCACGCTTTAACGAAAGGGCCCAACTTTATGATGTGGAAGATGGTGAAATAGAACCTTAGACCTAATTAGTTTCATTAATTAAGTGCTGAAGGGGAAATGCAATGCAAAATGCAAAATGTGCCAAGGCGGGTGCTAAACTAGGTGTGAAATTGTACCACTCTAGCAAGTGCGTACAATTTATGACGCTACATCAGTCATTGTGAGTGTTTTCTATCAAACCAGTTTTTGGACTATATTTGTGTCTGTACTGATTCACCCCCCCCCTCTCAGTACCGGTTTGGTACTAGTGGTTCATCATTGAGTTATCAAACACAAACATGATCTGATATCATGAATGCAGTATGTATTGTTTCAAGATTTTAGAGTAATCCCAGAGAAAATCATGAATCAGAAGTAAAAAGGATTTTTTAGTACTTACAAGGCACCCCAAATCTTGGGTTATGGTATCCTAAAGATGAAAACTTTGAATTATGTGCATACACAGATGCAAATTGGGTAGGAGACATTGATGACAGAAAAAGAACCACCAGAGGAGCATTTTTTCTTGGAAATAGATTCATTTCTTGGTTAAGTAAGAAATAGAGTTTTACATCATTATCAACAGCAGAATCAGAATATGTTGTAGCGGCAACTAACTGTACACAGGTAATTTGGCTTAAACAAATGTTGAAAGACCTAAAGGTAGAATGCAAAGAACCTATAACTATCTACTGTGATAACACAACAACAATTGATATATCTAAGAATCTGGTATTACATTCTAAAACAAAATATGTTTCTATCAAACTGAATTTTCCAAGGGAAAAAGTTGAAGCAAAAGAAATGCAACTAGTTTATGTGAATACTAAAGAATAGCTTGCAGATATTTTCACTAAACCTATGCCTAAGGAGACCTTTGAATATCTTATAGAATAGCTTGGGGTCATACCCCACTGGTATATACTTAGAGAGTTGATGTCTATCATCAACCGACAGAATTAATAGAGATATATTCTTACTTCGGCTTTGATGAGGAAGCTACTTCTTAGGGGGAGTAGTTGGTATAGTGAAATTGGTTGGTATTTTGTATAAAACAATTGGTATGTTACAACTTTGGCATTTGATGTCAAAGGGGGAGAGATATCTATGGAAAAACAAACACATTATCTTTGAAGGAAAGATTAGTATAGAAAAACTCTGGAAGACACATATTGCTCCCAGGGGGAGAAATTGTCATTTAGGAAAGATTTTGATTTCTAGTTATGATCTTTTTAGAGATTGTTTTTTTGGTACTTGGTATTTCTGTTTTCGCATTCTGATGGTTTTTCCATCTTGTGTTGCCATCAATTCCAAAGGGAGAGATTGTTGGTATTTTGGTATGGTTTTGTCATTGATGTGAACACCTACTAAAAGCACTTTGGAGATCCAGCAAACATTCACCGGCAAGCAACTATTGCACAGTTACTGGTATATGGTACACCGGTAGGATATAATGATCACCGGCACCTAATATGGCATGGAAGACATTTGGAAATATCTAAGACATCGTGTGGACATCTTGTCTTGGAGAAGTAATCATTGGTATATTCATATTTGCATATTTTCTTTTATCGGCAAATAGGTCCAGGGTTACCTAGGGTTACACCGACAGGTTTATCTTTTCCAGATCAGCATGGCACGCCATGGAAATGATTAATTAATATTGTAAATGCATTAAGCCGACATGTTCAATCAGTTAATTGCATCAGATATTATATTGTTTGTAAAATATTTTATTGTAATATCTTGTAGAGCCGACCTACTAAAATTGGTCTTAGGTTATGGTATAAATGTATGATCTTAATTGTAAGATCAAGTGTGGAATGAGAAGAAGGTATATTGTGAAGGGATATGCAAAATTAAGAAGAGATATACATGAAGACATCATTTGAAGGTGAAGTTAGGGTTTTTGTGAAGGCATATCAACATTACACCGGTATTGAATCCAACATATGAAGATGCTATTTCAAGCAGTACATTCTTATTGCATTTAACCATCCAAATTTTAGTCAATGTGACTCCCATTTATGTTTGAGCAGTGAGCTCTAGGTTCTTGGCCTTTTTGCATGTGCAGACCCCATTTATGTACACTTACTATCTACAGTAGTATCATCTAATTGTGGGTAAGGTTTCCCATAGTGGTTTTGATGAATACTAAGAGGGGGGGTGAATTAGTATAAAAAAAATCACTGCACTAAAACACTTACACAGTCTAAAGATAGACTGGTAAGTCAAACTGGTTACCACACATGCAAACCAAAATGAAAATAAAGCATTCACCCACAAAAGCAATACAACCATAACACAAGATATTTGATGTGGAAACCCAACTAGGAAAAACTACGGTGAGATGGAACTCACAAGTCACTATCTGCAGAATAGAAACCAGAATGGTTAAGGTTAGACCGGTTAAGGTCTTACAATGTTCTTCACCAGAATAGATCCTATTAGGAATCTCAATCTCTATTAGGAGATAAGTCCGATTAAAGACTACCTTGTTAGAGGATTTTAGATTCACATGTGTGAACCACCCTATTAGAGGATTTTACAAAGGCTTTGAGGCCTACCTAGTTAAGGGCTACAGACTTGTCAAAGATGTGAGTAATCAACAAGTGTTAGATCTATCTAATAGCACAAATTGCTTGGTTAGATCTAGTATTGCTCACAGCTAATGCATTCCAGCATTACTTCAGTCTTCTCTCTCTCTCTCTCTCATAGTTACAACTTGATCTTCTCAAATAAGATCATTCTCAACTTCCACCTTAAACCCTAGCATGACATTAACCCTTTCAACAACAACTTAAAACCCTAGACATGATGTCCTTTTAAAGGAATCTGATTTCATGTCAGTTCAATAGGATTACATTACAATTTCCTAGGTTCAATGCATCTAGACATACTTAGTAACATGACACAAAAAGCACCGTCAATGTGTCGGCACCATCAAACAATCGGTGGATTGGTAACTCATCACAAAATGTCATTTGTTAACTCATCACAGAGTATTACCGGTTCATACAAAATACCGGTTGCCAGTTTGACAAAAATGAAGACTGGTAAGAATGTGTTGTGCCACTTTTCTCCCTCGTGCTACTTGGGATCTCTAAACCGCTTGGGGTCGACATGCCGCTTTAGACTGGGAAACACATTCTGCAAAATCACCACTAGTCTAAAGACTAGTATACAACATACCGGTTGGAACAAATACTGATTGAGCTTGAGCTCATACATATAAAGGGGATCTCAATACAAGTGTGTGTCCATCAATGAAAATCACAACAATCTCCCCCTTTGGCATTGATGGCAACACTTAGGAAAATAAAATTTTGACATCTAAGTGTTTTACAACAAAAATTTGCCATTAACAAAATTGCTCCCCATAAGCATATACACTATCCCTTAATCAACACAGTGTATAGCAATTTTGCATACAGAGCATAATCATTGAGACATCAGAGCATATAGCATATATCAAAATTTCAAAACCAGATACTTCTCCCTCTGTGTCAAAAGATCAAAATTTTATAACCAAAAACCAGATATACTTCTCCCCCTTTGCCAAAAATGACAAAGTACCACTGAATAACCCTGTTTCCATATATATATATATAAGTTTATGGCAATAATGAATAATACTTGTCAAAAACTGATTTATAGTCCTGCAAAAATTGTTTCATGGATAGAGACCAGGACTCAAGTAGGGAGGTTGCCACTTCCTTCTCTGTTTGCATCTAGGATACCTGTTCCTCCATGACATCTACCATGCTCAGTTCCTGTGTGATTGTCAAGGAATCCAGGTTCAGATAACACTTCTAAAGAATTTGCAGTCATGGAAGTAAAACCAGTTGAAGCTCCTACAAATCCCTAGACCATGTACTGATCTCTTGCTCCATCTTGGCTGACTAGATCTGGAATCAGTGAATGATCTACCCATATGCTGCAAAGGAATCATAAGGTGCCTTAAATGTGCCCAAGTAGGATTGTAAGTCCATTTGAAGCTTTTGCTTCTTGGCTAGCATATCATCATAGAACAGATGAGGTTGACAAATTTTGTTGAGTAGCAAGTTTCCCTCATCCAAGGCATTCCTTATGTCCTTTTGATCTTTCAGCAGATCAGTCCTAAGCTCATTCATCTTTTTCACTAGAGCAACATTAAGAGCCTTTTGGTGCTCTTTCTTGACATTGGCCTCTACTGCTTCTTCTAGCCTCTGCACCTGATTATCCACTACAGTACATAATAGTTTGAGTTGTGCTAGTGATGATTCAGTGTCCAGAAGATTAGTACTAGGGATTAAACCAGTAAGGGTGTCTATAGCTACCTGAATAATATCTTGTTCCCTTTTCCTATGAATGAATTCAAGGCACTCTTGGGCAGCCTTAGAATGCTCTGCATAAGCTTAGACTCACTTGCAGATTGGGGATCAATAGGACTCAAGATAGCAACCGGTTTGGCTTGGCTCCCAATTGCCTTAGGAGTCTCCATCTGTGTGCTCTTCATTGCTTTAGCTATCTTGTCTACTTCTTCCTTCTTTTTCCTCTCCTTCTCTGCTTTCTCTTTCTCTTCTCTCTTTTTCTTCTCTTCCTCTTCCATGTTCTTATTGTCTTCCTCTTCTTTCTTCTTTTCTACTTCTTCCTTCTTCTTTGCTTCCTCTTCCTTCTTCTTTTGTTCTTTCTCTTCCTTCTTCTTCTATTCTTCATCTTCCTTCTTCTTCTTTTCTTCCTCTTCCTTCTTTCTCTTTTCTTCCTTATCCTCTTCTTCTTTCTTCTTCCTATCATCTTCTTGCTTCTTCTTTTCTTCATCTTTTCATTTCTCCTCTTCCTCTTTTCTCTTCTCTTCCTCTTTCTTCTTTTTCTCATCTACATCCCTCTTCTTCTTCTCTTCCTGTTCCTTTGTTGCTTGCTGTGTGTCCTCAGCCTATTCACCATCCTGTTCGGCTTGTTGCCCCTATTTAGTTTCCTTAGAAGGTATGTCCTGAGTGACATCTTCTACATCCAGGGCATCGACATCAATAATGTTGATTGGTTCTTCCACCAAGTTTCCTTCCTCATCAAAAACCTCATCTGGTTTGGAGATAACCGGTTCTTTTTCTACTTGGAGGTTGGCCATTCGTGCTTTGTGAAAGTTGGTAGCATGAGCCATATGCTGATTAGTATCTTTTTCAACATCATCAATTCTCCCCTCCAACAACCAAAATCTTCTTCTCCTTGTGAAGAAGAGACCTTTATTTTGATCCAGGACATCAAATAATTCTGAATTTGAGAGGTCGGGAAAGTATTGTGCAAAGACTTTCTCCCTAATCTCATGTTCTTTTTCAATGGCAATGGCCATTTATTGTCTAATGCTTTAAATAATGAATCTGGTGTCTGAGATTTAATCTCTGATGATGACTGGTCATTTTTACACAAATAAAGAATGATTTCCTGTAGTACTTCATCTTTCTCCTCACTATTAAAATCATCATAATAGTCTACTAAATCATGAAGTAATTTTCTCCTAATATTCTTTATTGTTCTTTGACAATGTGTCAAAGGTTTGTATGAGGAGATATCAATATTTACCAGTGTAGATGTTGCCGGTTCATTCTTCTTCACCTTCTTTGTTTGTCTTGCCTTCTTTGGCTTTTCGTCAGACTCGGTTTCTTCAGAGTTCGGTTCATTTGTCTTAGTCTTCCTCTTTCTTTCGAATAATTTTGCCGGTGTTACCTCCGGTTTCTTCTTTGCCGGTGATCGCTTGGTCACTCTTGGAGTTGCACTGGTAGCCAGTGCCGATGCTACAGGCATTGCCTTGGCTTTCTTTGCTCCTGGTTCTTTTCCTTTCTTCACCGATGGTTCTTCAGCCGGTGCAATCCTCTCCAAGTAGGTTACGGACCTCTTAGCCTTTGGATCAAGAGGTGAGGCAATAAGGGTTGAGGTATACCCTTCCAGCATGTCATACATAACCTCATAGCCCATTGGCTCTACTTCCTCCATTCTAGGCTCAATAGCCTCCATTAAACATTTGTCCACCTGAATAGTGAAATAGATGTCATCTTTGTATTTCTTCACTATATCACCTGAGATTCTTACCCTCTAACTCATCTTTCTTCTGAACTCATCAAAATATTTGTTCAGTACTTCAGGGCAGCCGGTTCCAATGGCTTGTATGCTTTCCTTTATCTAACTGGTTATCGGTTGGTCAAGGGACCACTAGACATCTCCTACACCAGGAAAGTAGCCTTGGAAATAGAAGAACAACCCTACCAGTAGTTGTCCAAACTTAAACCTCAGTGAACTATCCTGTTTGATTGCCTTTAGATTCAACAGGAGTTGCCTCTACATACTGGTGCATAAGTCAAAAGATGCATCCTCTTTTATCATCCGGTAAGCAGCATTTACCGCTGCAGTAGATACAGAATTAATCTTGCTGGCTGAAATTTTTTTGTAGTCTATCACCATGCAGGCGTATTTCACCAGATCATCCTTGATAGGATTAACTATCATACCCCATGAATCACTGGTTGAACCGGTGAGCTTGGCTATTTCAGTTTTGCTCACTTTTCTCAGGGTTGGAACTTCCCCTATGTTACAAAAGCTGGTGACTGCATGAATTACCTGAGGCGTAATATCATGCGTCCTCTCTAGGTACATCTTGTCACCATGGACTCTGCTCAAAATAATTCTGATGTGGTCCTCCATAAAATCTTCTAGAAAATATACTACATTATGGAATTTCTTCTTCTCTAAGACACTAAACTCTGGTTTGATCTTTTTGTCCTTGCCGCAAAATAGACCTAACTGAGCGTGAATGGCTAAAGACCCTAGGTCTTCTATTTTGCAATCAATATAATTAGAAATTCCCTCTTCAACTATGACTCCAGCTGGAACTTGTGATAAAGCATTATATTTGGACTTCGTCTGAATAAAACTTTCTGACTCTATGGATGTGCTCGAACTGGTATGAGATGCGGAAGCCATTGTAGAGTATTTCAAGAACATGAAAAATACCTTTCAAACGTGAATTTAGGGCTTCCTGATTCTTCTTCACTCCACTCCCTATCGGTTGCCAAATCACCGCTTTGTGTTCTCCACTACCACTTGCAAACTGGATTTGAATCTCTTTCAAGGTTTATCAATTTCTTGAAATCTAAGTTCAAATTGCCTTTTCTTCGCTCTGCACTTGAAAACTTCTCTTCGCTCGAAATCAGATAGTGAAAAATGATTTGAAAAATGCTTTTATACATGTCTCTCACTTACCGCCATTAATGCTCCTCTATTAGGGCGTAAACCCTAATTTGCCTTTTTAGCATTTTCGGTCTTCTGCCAAGTGACAGGTATCGTATACCAGTGTCAACCGAGGGTTCAAAAGCATTTCACCATTTGCTCCCCCTAAGCCTTTGAGGCTTAGTTTGTCACTTCTGATATTTCTACACTAGGTGCAGAAACTGGTTCCTCTTCCAACATTGTTGGTTTCTTCCTCCAGGTTTTCTTCATGTCCCCTTAAACTTTTTCAACATCAATTTCTCCTTACTGAGTGACCGGTATATCATCAGATATACTTTTTTTGCTTCTACAGAATCTTGCAATGTGACCCGGTTTGTTGCAGTGATAGCAAACAAGTCCAGGTGCTCTCCAACATCCATTGTACATGTTTCCATTCTTCCTTTTGCATGCTGCAGTAGTGTGACCATGACCATGACAGATCATACAACTTTCTCTCCATCCCGTTGCCGCTTGATGGCCACCGCTTCTTGACTAATGATTGAAGACATTAAACTGGTTGTGGTTCCAGTTCACAAAAGGTTCAGGACCAGTTCCTTGGGTCCTTTGAAGATATCTTCCAGTGTTATCCATCACAGACCTGCATTCAAATGCTCTATGCCCAAACTTGTTGCATGCATAACAATGACCATTGAACTTATTGGATCTAGGTACATTGTTGATAAAATATGGAAAATTATTGTAGGCTTTGCTCCTACATACATTGGCAGTGTGTCCTTTTTTAAGACAGCTAAAGCAAACAGGTTTGAATTTTTGCTTACCTTTTCCTTTGAGTGTCGGTTTCTTCTTTGATGCTTTAGCATTTGTTCCTGAGGATTCTCCTTCCTCATGTCCAGAGAAACCAAGACCATTGGTATTCTTTTCTGGTCTAGATGACTCAAGCTTTTTCTCTAGCTTGACAGTACTTTTGCCAAACTTAGCCAGTATTTCCTTTGACTCAAAGAGTTCTTTGGAAATAATAGTATTTGTCTCCATAAGACTTGCATTTTTCAGAGATGGAAATGTTCAGTTCTCCTTGCATGTCTTCCTTTTCCATTCTTCTCTCATGAAGGTAAGTAGTCAATGCAATAATCCCTTGTTTCAACTTGGAGATCTCATGATCTCTATCCTTTATCCGATCTTCAGCTTTTCTCCAGTTCTCAAGCTCTTGACTAAACTGAATAGTCAATCCTTCCAACTCCTTTCTTAGATTGGAGTTTGAATCATTCAGCTTATTTACTTCAGTAATCATGGCTTCAATGTTATCTTCATCTTCATAACTACTTTCAGATAGTTCCATCAGCTTCTCTGCATGTTCTCTCCTTTTTGCTTGAGATGCCTTGTATTTGACCATAAGATCATCATAGGCTTGCTCAAACTTAGTGAGCTGTTGAGTAAGTTCCCTCATGGTGTATTCCCCCATATCTCTTTCCAAGTGGTTAAACTTATAGAAAGGTAGGCTCTGATACTAATTGATGAATACTAAGAGGGGGGGGTGAATTAGTATGCAAAAAATAACTGCACTAAAACACTTACATAGTCTAAAGATAAACTGGTAAAGCAACCTAACAGTCAAACTAGTTACCACACATGCAAAACAAAATGCAAATAAAGCATTCACCCACAAAAGCAATACAACCATAACACAAGATATTTGATGTGGAAACCCAACTAGGAAAAACCATGGTGAGATGGAACTCACAAGTCACTATCTGCAGAATAGAAACCAGACTGGTTAAGGTCAGATCAGTTAAGGTCTTACAATGTTCTTCACCAGAATAGATCCTATTAGGAATCTCAATCTCTGTTAGGAGATAAGTCCCATTAAAGACTACCTTGTTAGAGGATTTTAGATTCACATGTGTGAACCACCTTGTTAGAGGATTTTGCAAAGGCTTTGAGGCCTACCCAGTTAAGGGCTACAGACTTGTCAAAGATGTGAGTAATCAATAAGTGTTTGATCTATCTAATAGCACAAACTACTTGGTTAGATCCAGTATTGCTCATAGCTAATGCATTCTAGCATTACTTTAGTCTTCTCTCTCTCTCACAGTTACAACTTGATCTTCTCAAATAAGATCATTCTCAACTTCCACCTTAAACCCTAGCACGACATTAACCCTTTCAACAACAACTTAAAACCCTAGACATGATGTCCTTTTAAAGGAATATGATTTCATGTCGGTCCAATAGGATTACATTACAATTTCCTACGTTCAATGCATCTAGACATACTCAGTAACATGACACAAAAAGCACTGTTAAACAATCGGTGGATTGGTAACTCATCACAAAATGCCGATTGGTAACTCATCAAAGAGTATTACCGGTTCATACAAAATATCGGTTGCCAGTTTGACAAAAATGAAGACTGGTAGGAATGTGTTGTGCCGCTTTGCTCCGTCATGCCACTTGGGATCTACGAACAACTTGGGGTTGACATGCCACTTCAGACCGGGAAACACATTCTACAAAATCACCACTAGTCTAAAGACTAGTATACAACATACCGGTTAGAATAAATACCAGTTGAGCTTGAGCTGATACATATAAAGGGGATCTCAATACAAGTGTGTGTCCATCAATGACAATCACAACATAAACAACAAAAGTGCCAATAGGTTTTTCCCCTTACAGGGTTTCCACATACAAATATTGGTGTCATGTGTTGTGGATGATTTTATGTTTTGATTTCATGCATTTATCTTTACTGGTATTGTATTTATCTGTTAAATCTGTCCACCGATATAATAGACTGTCTCACTGGTATTAAAGTAGTAATTGATTAAGTTGTTTTTGGTTTAAAGTTTTAGACAACTGATTTAGTTGTCCCTGGGACCTAATAGAGCTCACCGCTCAATTACAAAGGAAGTCACACTAACTTACAAAAATGGATTATACTAATCCAATGTCTTGTACTACTTTAGATTAGCATCTGCTATGCCAAATTCTGTACCTGTTTAAGCTCTGCTACATACATAAACCCTTAACCTATAATTCACATACTAGGTTTGCTACCTTCTATTAATATTTCACATCATACATCTTACAAAATGTTCCACAATGATCTCATACATATATGAGTCATGTTACAATCTGCCATGTCAGCTTACAAAATATTTTACAATTAGTTACAAAATACATTAATACAAAATTGTTGTCGGCCAAGGTGCCGATATTCTTCTTTTTGGTGTCAATGTTCTATATGCCGGTGTAGAGTGTCAGTGTCGATGCCTGTGTCTACCTATTGGTATCACATGATTGCAAGGTTGCCATCAATGACAATACCTTCAATCACCTACAATTTCTCATTGGAGTGTGCATTTGCCAACAGATGTAAGATTAAAATGATATGCAACCTAATGCAAGATTAAGATGATATGCAACCTACTGCAAGATTAAGATTATATGCAACCTACTACAATTGTATGAAAATAATTTGACATAAATACAACTAAATGATCACTTTAATTTTGTCATTGTCATTCCTATTAGTCACTTGTTTGTGCTCCTTTAGTCATCATTGAGATTTTGATATGTTGAAAGTTAATACAAGCATTTTTGTATAATTGAACCATAACTACCTGAGTATAACTTACATGGATTTTTTATATTGCAATATGATAAAAGTGTTGAGGTATAATTAAACCAAGATGACCTGAGTGTTTCTTGCATAAAAAAGACAAGAGTTAACTATTTGTATGTGAAAAATGGAAAATATCTTCAATGATATGTTTCCAATCATGTCTCGAGACAAATTTGCACCATATGAATGATCGCCTCATAGACAGAAAATCAAAGAAAAATATCAGATTCCTTCATTGCTTATCTAGCTCAGTGCATCCTTGAGTAGCTCAGGAGATCTAATGATTTAGAAATCAAGATATAGATAGTCAAAATTACAAATGTAAACAAATCACAATTCAAAATAAATCATCCATTATGTTTGTTTTGAAGTTGTAGTTGGATAATGATCATGTTGTCTAGTTCGATGAGTAGTTTTGACATTGGTTTTTTAGTATGTTGTGATCCTTATTTATTGTCTAAATGAGATGAATGTTGACCCCAGTTATGCATACTTTTTTATGTGGAATATATATGTTGATCACCAAGCCATGGTGGGTTATGATATGAATAACTGTTTAGACAATTAAGGACAATGACTACATTAAGTATGTTCAGGATAATATTGTGTATATAAGTGTTCTTTGATGGCTATGGGCTTAGATCAGATGGATTAAAAATATGATGTGAGTTCCGATAGAGAGAGGATTTATTCTCTCACAAATAGCACCTATAGCTAGGTTTTCACCACTTGTCTTTATTGCACTTTTTGATTGTTTTTCATTTTTTTTCATTTTTGATTTTTTTTTGCTTTTTTGCTTGATTCATGCATTTGACAACTCAAGTGTAGAAATTCTTCAGATGGATGTTGTTAGTTATTTTGTTGATCATGTCCCTTCTAAATTTTATAATCGATATGCTCCTGATCCATAGGCTGATATGATGCCAAAGGGTCCTAAGCAATTAGATCAAATTTCCCCTTCTTTTCTCAATCCTGCTGATTTCTGGGATTTTCTTTTAGAACTAGATCATCAATTTTGAAATCCCTTGGGATGCCTTTGTGATTATACCTTCTGCACATTTTTTTTTTATATGCCTTGAGGATGTCATAGCCATGTTGTCATTTTTCATCAAGAAGCTATATTTCCTGCAACCTGTTCACTCAATATTCCTCATCTGTTATGAGGCCCTTCAAAGATACTAGGAGAGATGGGATTTCTACCTCAAGAGGTAGAATTTCTTCTGAACCATACACCAATGAATATGGGGTAGCCTGTGTAGGTTTTCATATACTCGTTCTGTAGGCCCAAAGTGTCAGTTTGCGTTGTACATGCCAATCCTTGCCAACATTCTTCACTATTTTCTTGAGGATTTTCAAGATTGTTTTTTTTTATGCTTCTTCTTGGCCATTCCCTTGTGGGTAGTATGGTGTGGAAAAGTGATGTTGGATTTTGAATCATTCATATAGTTGTTGCACATATTGATTTTTTAAAGGATATTCGTTATTTGCGATGATGGAACTAGGAATGTCATATCTACAAATGAGATAGTTGAGGATGATTAATGAGATCTGCTTTCTAGTCACGGTGGTCATTGGGACTTATTTGATCCACTTGGTGAAGTACTCTATGGCAGTGATAATGAAATTATGCCCATTTAAAGAGGAAGGATGAATCTTTCCTACAAGATCAATTCCCCATTGATAGAAAGTCCAAGATGTGGTGATTGGTTGCAGCTCCTGTGCTAGTGCATGTATGAGGTTACCATGAATTTAACATTTAGGACATTTCCTAGGAAATTGATAGGGCTCTCTTTCCATTGTCATCCAGTAATATCCCATTCTCATAAGTTTCTTAGTGAGAGTAGGACCACTTGATTGTGTTCCACAAATACCTTTGTGAAGCTCATGTAAGGCAAAGTTAGATTCATTACGATTGAGGCATCAAAGAAGAGTACCATCTAGACCTCAATGGTTAACGTATAGTGGGTAGCTTGTTGGATGAAGCTTCATTTTTGGTTGTGAGATAGGTTGGGTGGGAGGGTATTGTTTTTGAGATAGTCATATATCTTCCCATATAGAGAGGAATTAGAACTATTCAGGGCACAGATGACTGACAGTTCAGATACTTAATGTAAGTACAGATCCAAAAGCCAACAAGATGAGAAGGGGGGGTGAATCATACAAACTTAATCTTCCATAAAAACATCAGATTCAACCTTGGTAATATATACTTCAGAAATATAACCAAAACTGCTAAACATGCAAACTCAAAAGCATATAAACATCATAAACCTCATAACACTAGATTTAATGTGGAAACCCAAATAGGGAAAAACCACTGTGGGATTTTGGACCCACTAAGAAATATACTCTTCTAGAGTATGCTTGGTTAAAAGCAAATCCTGTTAAAGATTACAAACACATTGCTAGATGTGACCCGGTTAAGGGATTTCCCTCAGATCTGTTAGGATCTTCTCCTTGTTAGAAGTGACCTTGTTAAAGGATTTCAAACACTCAATTAGAATGTCACCTTGCTAGAGGGTTTTACAAATAAGACTGTTAGGTCCACTCGGTTAAGAGATTTTCTGTCACTTTCACAAAATAACAGTAATAAAATCTATCTGCAACTTCACATCTAAAATGCTAAAGCAGATTCTTATTTGCTCAATACAATCTAGACATAGAACTAATCTTGTCCATCTGCTGGGTTTCTATACTCTATTATTCAAATAGGTCTTCAAGCTTCTGTGCTCAGTAATCACTATGTAGCATCCCTATGCATACATTGTTTATCAACAGCTCCCTATTTATAAACAATTAGCTAACCACTTAATCTCTTTGATCACATTTCCCATGGTCAATCATAGCCATGAGATCTTCAATCTTGTCTAGGTTCAAAATATCCTTCGATTTGAAAAATGTTTTACCCCGCCTAGGAACTTGCATACATTTCTTGGAACTTGTGCTAGGGTATTGCAGTTCAATCTGCACTGTAAATCTTCATGCTAATTTTTCTTTTCCATAGATTCATTAACAAACTTCATGCATGACATACCAATCATTTAATCAGTTCCAGCTCATCAGCTTCCTTCATTAAATAATGCATGTAACCATTTAATGTATTTTGTTACAGCTCGGTTACAACTCGGTAAATACTAAACTTCACTCAGTAGACATTCCGCCTTCATTAACCAATAGCGATAACCTTAGGGTTTACCGACTAGGTTCTTTGCTCGGTAACATAGTATAGTATTAACCTTACAATTTACAACATATGTATGATGTTAAAACAATCTAAACATCATGATCTCATCATTGTCTGACTCGGTAATAGTTGCCCATTGAATACCTTATTCATCCCCTTATTCATCATATTCTTTCTGTGTCTTTTACCGACATCTTTATACTCATCAAATCATACTTCTCAAGATATGGCAACATCATACTAAATTAGAGAATCAATTTCTTGACATCAATGACAAAATAATAATATTCAGACAATAAATCATCCTTAATCATCAACAACCTTCTCAATATCCTTATTGAAATGCCAATAATCTCCCATTTTCTATTATAATGCCAAATGCCAACAATCTCCCCCTTTAGCATTGATGGCAAAACCAATTGATTTGACCTAATTGATTTGGATTGCTGTGAGTTGTTTGTGAGATTCTAAAATGCTCTCTTCCTATCATCAAAATTCTCCCCCATATATTAGACTTCTCTTTTTTCAGTCTTCTCACCCTTTTTCTTCAATCTTCTTCAATCTTCTCCCCCTTTGACAACAATGCCAAAAAGTAAAGAACTAAAACATAATTTCTTCCTGTATGAAGTGAATTCCTACTATAATGTGTCAACTTAGTCTCGGTCAGAGCATTTTGTCTTCAATTTCTATTACTAGTATTGTATCTTGCACTATTTCCTGTACACCTGTAGAAAACATCCCAAAGTGTGTAAATCAGCATCAACTCCTAAAAGATATTCTATAGAGTCATCGAATTGATGCTTTCACCGAACTCGGTCAGTGAATAGAAGATAGGGGTAGGATCCCTAACTTACTTTTGAGATACTCAAAAGTGTCCCTTGGTAGTGGCTTGGTGAAGATATCTGCTATTTATTCCTTTGTGCTAACATACTCCAACACCACTTTCTTCTCTTGAGCTTCTTCTCTAAGATGACGATATTTGATAAAGATGTGCTTTGTCTTAGAGTGCATAACAGGATTCTTTGAAATGTTAATGGCACTAGTATTGTCACAAAATATAGTTACTGGCTCGGTAACTTTTGCATTTATACCTTCCAACAGTTGTTTGATGCATGCTATGTTGGTACAATTCAATGCTGTAGCAATGTATTAAGCTTCTACTGTTGACTGTGAAACACATCCTTGTTTCTTGCTAAGCCAACTCACTAGTCTTCCTCCTAAAAAGAAAGCTCCTCCACTTGTGCTTTTTCTATCATCAATGTTGCCTGCCCAATCAGCATCAGTATAAACTTTTAAATCAAAATCATTTCCTTTCTGATATACTAAGCCATAATCCTCAGTGCCTTTCAAGTATCTAAAAATTATTTTGATTGTTGTCATGTGTGTTTCCTTAGGATTTGCAGAGAATCTTGCAACTATACCTACTGCATGTGCTTTGTCTGGTCTATTGTGAACAACATATTGTAGCTTTCCAATCATGGATCGGTAAAGTGTCTCATCAACAAATGCAGATGCATCATTCTTTGATAATTTATAGTTGGTAGTCATAGGAGTACTTACTAGTTTTGAATCCTCCATTCCAAATTTCTTTAAGATTTCCTTTATGTACTTGGATTGAGTAATGAAAATCTCATCTTTCATTTGCAGTATCTATAAACCTATAAAATACTTTATATCACCGATTAATGACATCTCAAATTCTTTGCTCATTTTATTTCCAAAGTTCTTGCATAAAGAGTCATTTCCACAAAATATAATATCATCAACAAATATGGCTGAGATCAGTATTCCATTTTCATCATTCTTCATGTACATATTGATTTTCTCACTTGTCCTTATAAAACCAATCTTAATCAAATAAGAGTGCAATCTTTCATACCATGCTCTAGGTGCTTGTTTTAGACCATATAAAGCTTTGTTCAATTTACATACATGATCTTTACTCTTATCTACAACAAATCCTTTAGGTTGTTCAATAAAAACTTCTTCTTCTAATATTCCATTTAGAAATGCAGATTTGACATCCATTTGATATACCTTGAAGTTTTTGAAAGTAGCATATGCCAACAATGTTCTTACTCCTTCAAGTCTAGCCACAAGTGCAAAAGTTTCACCATAATCAATTCCTTCTTCTTGAGCATAACCTTTGCATACTAGTCTTGCTTTATTTTGAATGACCTCACCTTTTTCATTTAGCTTGTTTCTGAAAATCCACTTTGTACCGATTACATTTTTGTCCTTCGGTCTTGGGATTAGTGTCCATGTGTTATTATTCTTGATTTGATCAATCTCTTCTGTCATAACATTTATCCAATCTTCACTGTTAAATGCCTCTTTCACTATTCTTGGTTTAAATTCAGATATTAGACATGTGTTCTGTCTCAGTTTGTTTCTTGTCATCATTGGATCATCCTTATCTCCTATAATCTGACTTGGTGCATGATGTCTTCTAACATACTTGGCTAATAAAAGCTTGGTAGGCTCTGTATGATCTTCTTCATCACTCAGTAATTGGATATTCTCTTCATTTTGTTCAACAATTTTCTCGGTAGGACTTATCGGTTGAACATAGACAAATTCATCATAATCTTCTAGTTCTTTGGAATTTCCTTCATCATTTCTTTCTACAAATTCATCAATTTTCACATTTGCACTTTCTACTAGTTTGTTAGATGATTTGATCAAACATTTAAATGCTTTGCTTCTAGAAGAAAAACCTAGAAATGTTCCTTCTTCACTTTTCTGATCAAACTTGTCATTTCTATCATCTTTGTGTACATAGCATCTACTTCCAAAGATTTTAAAATAACTTACATTAGGTTTCTTGTCATACTAGATTTCATAAGGTGTCTTCAAAGTACCTTTCTTCAGTTGTACTCGGTTCAGGGTGTAAACTGCTGTGCTTATTGCTTCTCTCCAAAATGTTTGTGGCACTTTCTTTTCAATCATCAAGGTTCTGGCATAATCCACAATAGATCTATTTCTTCTCTCAGCTATTCCATTTTGCTATGGAGTTCTTGGTGCAGAGACTTGTCTTTTAATACAATGATCATTGCAAAATAAGTTAAACTCATTAGATGTGAACTCTCCTCCTCTATCTGATCTAAGACATTTTAGTTGTTTTCTTGTTTCATTTTTAACTCTTGCCTTGTACCATTTGAACATTTGAAAAGCTTCTAATTTTTCTTTTAAAAACATTATCGACATCATCCTTGAATAGTCATCCACAAATAATATGATATATTTATCACCATAATAACTTTCAACTTTCATAGGACCACAAAGATCAGTGTGCACAAGATCTAAAATTCCCTTAGAAGTGTAAGACTTACTTGTAAAGATTTATCTTGTCATCTTACCAATCTGGCATCCTTAGCACATACCATTCTCAGGTTTTTCAAGACTCGGTAGACCTCTTACTTGGTGCTTCTTGCTTATTTTGATCAGATTATCAAAATTTACATGACAAAACCTTTTATGCCATAACCAGGTATCATCTATCTTTGCATACAAACACTTGTTCTGCATTGAGTCGAGGTGAAATGTGTTACCTTTTGTTTGTGTCCTGGTAGTAGCTAACTTTCCATGCTTGTCATGAACTTTGACAATTCCTTTCTGAAATTCTATTTGGTAACCTGTATTGTTTAGCTGTGCTACACTCAACAAATTGTATTTCAAACCTTCAACCCAATAAACATCATTGCATCTTGCATTATCAAGAAGTGTTATAGATCCTTTACCTCTTACTGGACATGGTGCATCATTACCAAATCTTACATAGCCTCCATCATAATCTTCTAACATAACAAACTTGAGTTTATCACCTATCATATAATGTGAGCATCCACTATCTATGATCCAAGAATCATTAGTATTTATGTGAGATATAAGGGCTTTTTCTTCATACCTTTCTTCATCTGATCCATCTTTGATATCCACATAAACTACTTCCTCTGTATCAGTTTCTTCTGATTTATCATTAGTGGATTCCTCATCAGCTATTAAGCATGTCTTTCTATCTCTTCTTCTAAAGTCTCAGTATCCTCTGTAATGATTATCTTTCTATCTGTCATCTTGGTAATCTCTTTTTTCAGTAGAATCTCTGTCAGGACAATTAGAAGCTATATGTCCTATCTTATCAAAATTGAAACATTTCAAAGGTAGTTTTCCTTTATACTTACCTTTGCCTCTCGGTAACCTTCTGGCTAATAGTGCTTCAAACTCTTCCCACTTTTTGATTTCCTCATATAGTTTGTGTACTTCTTCCATGTTCTTACAAAATATTTCTCTTGCTCCACTATGATCTCCTTCAAAGTACTTATACTTTCTTCCATTGTAATCATTAGATTCATCAAGATGAAAAGAACTAAATGCAGATTCAACTTTATTTACCGAAGATCCACTGTTATCAAAGTTACTTAACTCAAATGCATGTAGCTTACCAATAGTAGCATCTAAAGAAACT
Organism: Cryptomeria japonica; assembly: GCF_030272615.1. Taxonomy (NCBI): domain Eukaryota; kingdom Viridiplantae; phylum Streptophyta; class Pinopsida; order Cupressales; family Cupressaceae; genus Cryptomeria; species Cryptomeria japonica. The sequence goes on along the minus strand of NC_081410.1, from coordinate 674,623,012 downwards.
AGCATATTAGGTACAGACCTCAATTCATTGATTGTAGAGACTCAGATTACATAAGCCGGTAGAAGGGTTCTTAACAACTTACTTGTTATATCCATTTATTCAATAGTTCCACCTGCTCCTTTGATTTGATTGACAATCTCCTTTAGTCTTGTATTGTACTGGGTTATGTTCTCACCTTCATTCATCCTCATAGATTCAAGTTGTCCTCTTACACTATCTACTTTTTCTTTTTGAACATGTTCATGACCACCATATATAGATATGAGCTTGTCCCACATTGCCTTTGCATCATTGCAGCCTTCTAGATCATTAAACTCTGAGTTGGTCAATGCAGATGTTATTTCAATCATTGCTTGGATATGTTCTTGCTTTGCCTTTATTTCTTCCATAGTCAATGGATAGGTGCTTGGTATGATGAAATCATTCTCCAGATAATATACAACATATTCTCCAACTCCTGATAGGTGTAGCTTCATCCTTTTCTACCATGTAGAGAAACTTGACTTGTTCAGCTTCGGTGCATCCCTCTTATACGTCTTTGGATCTTTGCCTCAAGTACCTTTAAAATTTTCTTCTATAGTCCAAAGCTATGATACCAATTGATAGTTCAGGTACTTAATGTAAGTACAGATCCAATAGCCAACAAGATGAGAGGGGGGGGGGTGAATCATACAAACTTAATCTTCCATAAAAACATTAGATTCAACCTCAGTAACATATACTTCAGTAATATAACCAAAACTACTAAACATGCAAACTCAAAAGCATATAAACATCATAAACCTCATAACACAAGATTTAACATGGAAACCCAAATAGGGAAAAACCACTGTGGGATTTCAGACCCACTAAGAAATATACTCTTCTAGAGTATGCTCGGTTAAAAGCAAATCCTGTTAAAGATTAAAAACACATTGTTAGATGTGACCCGGTTAAGGGATTTCCCTCAGATATGTTAGGATCTTCACCTTGTTATAAGTGACCTTGTTAAAGGATTTCAAACACTCAATTAGAATGTCACCTTGCTAGAGGGTTTTACAAATAAGACTGTTAAGTCCACTCAGTTAAGAGATTTTCTATCACTTTCACAAAATAACAGTAATAAAATCTATCTGCAGCTTCACATCTAAAATGCTAAAGCAGATTCTTATTTGCTCAATACAATCTAGACATAGAACTAATCTTGTCCATCTGTTGGGCTTCTATACTCTGTTATTCAAATAGGTCTTCAAGCTTCTGTGCTCGGTAATGACTATGTAGCATCCTTGTGCATACATTTGCCCGCATACATTGTTTATCAACAACTCCTTATTTATAAACAATTAGCTAACCGCTTAATCTCTTTGATCACATTTCCCATGATCAATCATAGCCATCAGATCTTCAATCTTATCCAAGTTCAATGTATCCTTCGATCTGAAAAATGTTTTACCCTGCCTAGGAACTTGCATACATTTCTTGGAACTTGTGCTAGGGTATTGCAGTTCAATCTGCACTGTAAATCTTCATGCCAATTTTCCTTTGCCATAGATTCATTAGCAGACTTCATGCATGACATACCAATCATTTAATCAGTTCCAGCTCATCAACTTCCTTCATTAAATAATGCATGTAACCATTTAATGTATTTTGTTACAGCTCAGTTACAACTCGGTAATAACTCGGTAAATACTAAACTTCACTCGGTAGACATTCCGCCTTCATTAACCAATAGCGATAACCTTAGGGTTTACTGACTAGGTTCCTTAGGGTTTACCGACTAGGTTCTTTGCTCGGTAACATAGTATAGTATTAACCTTACAATTTACAACATATGTATGATGTTAAAACAATCTAAACATCATGATCTCATCATTGTCTGACTCGGTAATAGTTGCCCATTGAATACCTTATTCATCCCCTTATTCATCATATTCTTTCTATGTCTTTTACCGACATCTTTATACTCATCAAATCATACTTCTCAAGATATGGCAACATCATACTGAATTAAAAAATCAATTTCTTGATATCAATGACAAAATAATAATATTAAGACAGTAAATCATCCTTAATCAGTTATATCCATAATTATCAACAACCTTCTCAATATCCTTATTGAAATGCCAACAATCTCCCATTGTCTGTTATAATGCCAAATGCCAACAATGACTTGGGATGCAGAATTTTCATAAGCTAAGGAAAACAATTGCTCCACCAGGAATTCATAATGATTCTATTTAACTAGAATTGTAGCAATGAGGTGATAGTGGCCTGTTGTTCTCAAATTCTGATTCCCTTTTTATCCCCTGTAAGAAATTAATAATTTTGTCTGTAAATATAGAGATTAAGGAAATAGAACCTTAGAGCAACATTTGACAAGGTTTTAAGAACCTTCTACACTTTGAACTTATCCAAAGTTCAGGCGGGTATAACTCTTGTGAATGAATTCACACTTTTAAAATAGATCCACCGTAAACCAATCCAAAACTAGTGAATCCTATCACCTCAACACAAACTAAAATAATGAAATAAAGCTTATGCTCATGTTGAGTATTGATCTACAAGAAATGTGGAAAGATAGCTACAACTGATACCAGTGCCTTGTCCAGGCTACAGAGTCATCTAAGTTAAACAAGGATTTCACAATTAAACATCTCCATACATCTAATCACCTCGGCTTCTATCAAACCCATACATGCCTGACATATATAAGAGTTTTTCCTTATTGGACTAGACAGTATTCATCAAATTTAAAGTCTCCAACAAAGTGACTTACTGACAGATATATTTCCTGCGCATTTAATTTCCCTCCTAAAGAGAAAAGCTAAGAAACACATCTATTAAAGACTGCATTACAATCCATGTTCAAATGAATAACCCTAGATTACCCAAGTTGAAACCAGTAAATTATTGAAAGAAAACTAGAAGAGAACACAAATTCTAAGCTTGAAAGTTCATGGTCTGTATATTGATATTAACTTTTGAAAAGGATTACAAAACTCAGAATATTCTCTGTAAAACTAGAAAATCCCAAATATATTTATGCAGAGTTTCTTTAGAAATTCTTGTGATCATTTTTCATTAGTCCTGGTATCCATTTATAATAGTATGGATGCATACAAGCTTTAGACCTTTTCAAAAGGTTTGTTACAACAAACTTCTTGTTTGAACAAGAAGTATCAAATATTTTCTACTTTCTAACAACCATTTTTCCCGTGGTTATCATTCTGCGGCTTCTTCTTGAACCTCTGCATCTAGCAAAACATATTTTCTCATCCACTCTTGGTACACATCATCAGTAGGCCATGAGTGATTAAAAACTTTTCCTTTTGTCTTGGCTAATCTCTTCCAAGAGTTACTCATTTTATTGACCTTTGTATTTAGGAAACCATAGTGTGATTTAATCTTTTCTATCTCCTCAATTGTTCTGACAAATAGGGAGGTATCATCTATGCTAATGATTCCCTTTATCCTTAATGACAGGTTGGATCCTAATTCATTAAGCCATAGTTGTTTGTCCTTCAATTGATCTGGACTGGCAAAACCTCCAGGAAATAATTCAAACACATGCTCAATGTACTCCTTTTTGTACAAGTTGATCTTCCTTTCTGCATTATTTAGTCCTTCTGCTAACTTTGTTAGGTCCTTCGTCATGTCACAAGTGGATTTGATAATGGGGTCAACCCCTACCTCATCATAAGATACACAAATAAGTTCTAAGTCCTCCTCTCTAGGCTTCCACTTGTCCAAAATAGGCATTAGAACAACCTTGTCTCCATTTAGCTCATTCCACATATCCAAAACTTTGCTCATATTGTTGTAAACCAGTGATGAACCTACAGTGTCAGCAAAACTCAAAATCGTAGCTCTCACTCTCTCTTCATATTTATTTGCAAAAAAGGTTTGAGCCTGTTTTAGCTTCTCCAATTCCTGAGGAGTGATCTCAACTAATTGGGAACTAGAAGGTGTAGGAGAAGGTGGGAATTCAATGATAGGGCTAGTAGAAGGAGGCTGTGTAGGAGAAGAACCAATCATCAATGTTGAGGACTCACCTTGATGGTATTGACCTGCCAATTGGCTTTTCAAATTAGTAATAATAGTGTCTCGACTCATTATCTCTCCTTTGGCATCATTGTTAGCTTTCAAGACAGTCTCTAACTCAGTTTGGAGACCTGCCTTTTCCAATGCTTCTTTCTCTGCCACTGCAACACTAAACTTTGCAGTCTCTAAGACTATGCTAGCAGCCTCCACCACTCCAGTACTTTGTACCCTCTTTGCTATTATACCTCCAAGGTAACTGGACTCTGGGGCATCCTTTTTCCTTTTATTTTCATCTCTCTTCAAAGACCACATGACCAAGGTAGCATCATCCTTGCTGAAGGTTACTCCCTCCATAGGCTTAGTCTCTTTCTTGACTGCCTCTAGAACCAAGGCATCTGCTATATCCATTCAGGGAGGATGAGTACACCAGCCTTTGCTACCATTTCCCTTGTTCAGGAGTGATGGTCTTAAACTCAGTGACCATTTCTTGCTTTATTTCCTCCCCCACCACAGCTGCATCCTTGTGGGGCTGCTCACTTTTCCTCTTGTCTCATCTAGCATTAAACTTATCCATATTTTGCTTCCACACAAACTACATGAAATCTCCTGAGGTGACAAAATTGCTATCAGCTAAGAATTCCTCACTAGCCTGTTTAATGGCGGGATCCAGTTCTTGGCCTTTGAACTCATTAGTGGTAATGTTCATCTTAGCATCTTCTAGCTCTTGAGGCATTCCATCCTCTTTTTCATCATAAGTATAAGCTATCTCCCCAAGACTCCCCAACTGCAATAACTGCTCAGTTGTTGCCTGTTCATCTCCTATATGAATAGGGGATTGAGATGGGGAATACAAGGGCTCATTAGATTGCACTTCCTTTCCCACCCTTTGCTTCTTAGGGGAGTTCTGAATGTCAATGACATCTTGTATTTTCCTCTTTCCTTTTGAAGTAGAAGGTTCCCTTGTTGGCACTAGCATGCTGTACTTGGATTTTCTATGTAGCACATAGTCACCAAGAGGGATTGCTTTAGCATATGTAGACCTAGATAAAACTAGTATTGCCTTCTCAAGGTTATTTTTAATCACTGCTTCCCTCTTCTCTTTCAATGTTTGCATTACATCTTCAAAACAAAGAATTAAGAATTTTGTCTTTTCCTCAAAGGGGTGAAAACTGGACAAAGGGTCATAACTAGTGTCAAATTGATGCACAAAATCTAGAGCTTTCTTATAGGCCACCCATTTCTCTTTCCTCATCTCCTACTCATCGAAATCAAACTCATTTATGATGAGATCTTCAGGGAATTAGAATTGGTGAGGTCGGCCTTTGCATACTACCCTCCTACTGAACATATTATTAAAGAAATCCTCAAGGTCAAAAAATCTTGACACTGTAGTGGAAAAATGGTAGGGTTGAAACAATTCCTCAAAGCACTTCCATCCTCCTTTGGTAATCACAAACTGGTGTGCTATTGTTACTATAGGGAAAATGGTCCCTTTCCTCTATTAGATAGCTCTTCCTCTTGCACACTTCCAATCTGCCTGAGGACTTCTGCAATTCCTACTTTTAGTGGGACCTGATATGGTAACAAAGATGGAGTGCCTCTGAAACCATACACTCTGAAAACTGTGAGGCCTCACCTCAACTCAGTCAGACATTCAGTGGATTTTATATTTAGACTATTATGGATACTTTATTTTGATGCATTTTGAGACTTAGAACTTACATGATTTCAGGATTTGGATAACATTGCTATGATTTGATGATTTTACTTATATGCTTTATGTGATAGAACACTACATGATTGTTAGATAAGATGATACTGCAATGATAGATGTCGTTATTGAATTTGCAGGACTTTACTATGAATATAGTACTATGATGTACGGTTAAGTTTATGTGAATAGGGATGAAATTGCTTATGAGAATTTGCTTGATAAAAGATGTATTTAATCTGTGCAGATGAACACTGTATGCAAGTGATGATGTGTATTGTATTCCTTTGAATTATATTATATGTGGATATTTGAAAGTACTAATGTGTAAATTGAGATGCGCAGGGAATTTACCGTGTGACCATGGAAATTACGGAGAACCAAACCTAGACTTATGTATGTTCGTAAGCCAGGGTTTGTCTATTTGGAGAGACAACACCCCATTTGTGTTGTATTTTATTCCTAACAGTATATGCTGCATGAGTGTTAAGTGTTATTTAATTTAATGTGTAAAAACCACAAGAGACAATTTCATGTTTTATTTTGTAAAAGTGTTTTTTATTTGTGTCACTTGACACATGCGTGGATTTAAATTTAAATGTTTTATTTTGTCTCTTGGTGGGAAAGTGTTTTATTATAGTTTTTCTTAAATAATATAATGTGTTGTCATAAATACTTTGGGAATATAATCTTTGGAGTGGTCAACATATGTTTGACCCAAAAATAAACTTCAAAGGGGTTTAAAATGGGTTAAATGAACACCTAGGGGTAGTTTGATAGGGTTTCCTAAAGCCCATAAGGTATACCTAGGGGTTAGGGGTCATTTTAGGCAAGTTTCTACTTTTTAATGATCTTTTTAACGCTTTAAAAATTGGCTTTTTTGAGTTGTGCGAAAATTGAAAATTAGAAGTTTAAATCTAATTGAGATTTTTCCTTTGGAATGAGAGTCTTTTTGCATTCTGCTTTTCTTTCCTTTTTGGTTTTTAGAAACTTGTGAGAACTCAGAGATTGAGCTTCTTAAGCAAGATTTTTGGGAATTGGAGGGTAATCACCCACTCTCCATTTTTGGAGACAAGAGAAATTTTGAAAAGAAAATAATAGTTTGGAATAGAAAAATTGACTAAGGGTAGAAGAAAGAAGATTGGTGCATTGGGCAGCTCTTCCTCAAATTTCAAAACTACCATTGGGTAGATTAAGGTTGGTTTGATCATTCTTTAAATGGTTATTTTCTTGCATGTGTATGAGTGTATGATTTGGTGAAAGAAATCTGTGTTTTTTTTTGTATGTCTTGTTTAGAATTTCATTTGAAAATCTTGCATTATGCTTTGTTGTGTTTTGGGAGTTTTCTCAAGACCTCTTACTCTTGGGAAAGAAGAGGATCTTGTGGGTGGTAGCAGTGACAACCCTCGAGTGAGAGACTCTCGTTTGAGAGTGATCACAAGGGATCTTTGTGTGACCCTTGCTGCATGGCCTGTTTGTGCAATGGGGGTCATAAGGAGGGATCTAAGGCTAGAATGTCTTTTGGGGGCATAAGGAATAAGGGGTTGAGATTCTTGATATATTTATTGTGCCATGAGGTGGCTACTTGTTTATTTCATACTTGCAGTTCTCCTCAGAGAATTGGTCCACTACCACCCTTAAAAAAGAAGTCACCACCAAAGTGTGGTGCTGTGAAGCCAAGTTGGGAGTGTGTCTGAAAATCTGTATGTATTTTTGCTTTCTATGTGTTTGCCTGTTTGTTACCCGTCTAGGAAATTGGTTCTCCAAGCTCGGGGGTGGCTACCAGTTAGCCTAGGCTAGGAGGTGAGCACTCCGTGGTCATATTGTGTTTTATTATGTAGGAAAAGTCAGGAGAAGAGAATAGGAACAGTGAAAAGATGCAGAAGACTATTGTTAAAGATACTTAAATCCATTTACAGTTATTTGTTTAAATTTGTTAGTAGAAAAATACCTCGTTCATTGAACGAGAGGCAAGTTGTAATTTTGAGATAGGACATGTGATTTAATATTGTAGTTAAAAAAAAGAAGTATCTTGTAATAATTGCTGAATATTGAAAGAGTTGTAAAAAGCCAGATTTACTACCATTTCTATTTTGAAAAGTAAAGAGATTGCTTTGATTTGCATGCAAAAGCTTCTTTTGTAGTATAAAAAAAAAAAAAAATAGTTTTATTTAAATCTGAGTTCTTCTTTTTAGCTGAGAATCTCTCTCCATTTTTAATTGCAAAAAAATCATGATTTGTATTAGCTGTTAGCATGTAAATAAATTAGTTGTTTTAATAATTGAGAAATCAATATATGTATTTTCTTCAGAAAAGTATAGAGTTTTCCTAAAATAGTATTTCTTAAGTATTTTCTTTTAAACAAAAAAATATAAGTCTTAGAAATTTTGTTTTCTTTCATACCCTTAGATTTCAATATTTAGTTTTCGATACAGTTCTGGAAACAAATATTTATCCATTAAAAACAAGCAAAATCCATATTTCTTTTCTTACATTGGTTTATCCAAAATCTTTCATGATTATGATGTTAGTTAAGAAAAAAAAAGAGATTAAATCTATTAGTCATAAATATATATTTATATATAGCAATATACATGTAAAAATTCATATATAAACATATATGTATGTTTTTATACAAGCATGCCATATAAAGACCCTGCAAAAAAAATGAAAATGGAAGCCTAAGTTCTATCACCATATATATATATATATATATATATATATATATATATATATATATATATATATATATATATATATATATATATATATATATATATATATATTTATTTATTTATTTATTTATTTATTTATATATATATATTAAATTAGCATAATGAGATTTCTTTGTTAATTCTTTTGTTCCTGTTTATAAAAAAAAATTAGCCTTGAGAAATATATTAAAATGTATTTATTTAAATATATATATATATATAAACATATATATATTTTTATATTATAAAAAAGAAAATAAAAAAGAAAATTTTAAAAAAAAATTTAGCAAAGGAATAAGGGGGCCGAAGCCACTGTGCATTGCACAGTGAACGACGGAGCCGCGCACTGTGCAAGGCATAGTGGGTGGCGATGCCACACACTGTGCAGTGCACAATGAACGGCATGGGCCGAACATTGTGCGCTGCACAGTGGGCGGCACAGGCCGAACACTGTGCAGTGCATAGTGGGCAACCAAGGCCGCGCCACCACCGGTTACCCCCACCCTTCCATGTGTTCGCCCCTTCATGAAATCAAAACCTGCAAAAAAAATGGCTGCTGCCATGGGGGTTTCGGCCTTGTGGTAGATAAATGGTAGCCAACAAAAAAAAAAGAGAGATTAAACCCTAGCCCGGGTAGGGCTAGGGTAAGTTAAACAATATGTTTTAAATTAATATAATTAGAGCCATTTTATATAAAAAAAAAGAAACCCCTAATTAGGGTTGGAAAAATAATGTCTTTTATATTGAAAAGTTATTATTTTTAAAAGAATTAATATTTATTTATATATATATATATACATATATATATATATATACATATATATATATATATACATATATATATATATACATATATATATATATATATATATATATATATATATATATATATATATATATATACTGGTTGTATTATTGGAGTAAGTATTTAATAGAGATTTAAATATATAAATACTTCCATATGATTACTAATAGGAAGTATAGAAAGAGAAATTTATAATTTTGAGAATGAAGCCTAGTCTTATAATTTTAAATTGATTTAATTTGATAAATACTTAATTTTGCCCTAGTTAATTTTATTAGAGCATTAAAATTTAAAAATGGATGTATAGACTATATAGTCGTATTGGAGATTGAATTAATTTTCCTCTCCTATTTTCTTTAACGTGATTGATTTAATAAAATTTAATGACTAGGTATCTAGTGGAGATAAAATTAGACCAGTTAGATTTCCGCAAATATAATTAAACAATAATCGATGCTTGGTTCGTTTCAGATTTAGCTCGAATATAGTTATGGCAAATTCATTAACACTTGTCGTGTGAGTGAACTTGTTAATTAATTGGTATTTAAAAAAAAAAATCGTTCCGTTTTTGCCCTAAATTTTGGGCATGACAAAAACTATGGAGACGGGGTACAAGTACATGTCACCCCAATTGTGGACAATTTTAATTTCTTCTACAAACTCCTTTGGCCTAAGGAACTCCAGAAGAGCTTTGGGGACCCTTGGATTTTCTGAACATAAGAGAATTTTGATCTTGGATGCAAAGCACTTATCAAACTTCAAGTAACTGGCATCTTCTCTGTCCCATGACAACACTGTGCTCCATAGCTGGATTGACATTTTCTCCCCATCCTTTTCTTTCACCAGATCCATCTCATTTGCAAAGTAATCACCACCCTTGAATAGAAATAGATGCATAAGAAGGGAGTACCACCCAAAAGGCCTATCCACCTAACCATTTTTTATCCCTATCAAGCCTTCATGGATTACATCAGTAATATAGGGGGCATAATCAAATGTAAGAGCCAAAGAAGGATTTAGAATTTGAGAAATCATTAACATGTAATGAGTTGGCATGTTTACTTCAGCATCCTCTCCAAAGATCTATTGGTATTTTGGTATGGGTTTTTCATTAATGTCAACACCAACTAAAACTCTAGCACTTTGGAGAATCCAGCTACATTCACCGACAAGCAAGTGACTACTTCACAGTCACTGATATATGGTACACCGGCATGATATACTGATCACCAGCACTTGGAATGGCATGGAAGACACCTGGTAATATTGAAGACATCATGTGGACATCTTGTCTTGAAGAATTGGTTATTGACATATTCATATTTGCATATTTGCCTGTTACCGACAAATAGGTCCAGGGTTACACCGACAGGTTTATCTTTTCCAGATCAGTATGGCACGCTATGGAGATGATTAATTATTGTTGTAAATGCATTAAGCTGACATGTTCAATCGGTTATTGCATCAAATATTGTATTGTTTGTAAAATGATTTTATTGTAATATCATGTAGAAACAACCTACTAAAATTGGTCTTAGGTTATGGTATAAGTGTAAGGTCTTAATTGTAAGATCGAATGTGGAATGTGAAGAATGTTTTTGTGAAGGTATATGTGAGATTAAGTAGAGCTATACACGCAGACATCATTTGAAGGTGAAGCTAGGTTTTTGTGAAAGCATATCAGCATTACACTGGTACTGAATCCAGCATATGAAGATGCTATTTTAGCAGTACATTCTTATTGGATTTAACCATCCAATTGTAGTCAGTGAGACTCCCATTTGTGTTTGAGCAGTGAGCTCTAGGCGCTTGGCCTTTCTGCATGTGCAGACCCCATTTATGTACACTTACTATCTGCAATAGTATCATCTGATTGTGGGTAAGGTTTCCCATCATGGTTTTTCCCCTTACAGGGTTTCCACGTACAAATATTGGTGTTATGTGTTGTGGATGGCTTTGTCTTTTATTTTCATGCATTAATCTCTATCGGTATTGCATTTATCTATTAATCTGTCCACCGGTATATCAGACTGTCTCACTGGTACTAAGTAGTAAATTGTTTAAGTTGTTTTCGGTTTAAAATTATTAGACAACTGATTCACCCCCCCTCTCAGTTGTCTCTGAGACCTAACAATTGGTATCAGAGCAAAGTCCTCTTTTACAGAAGTTTAACAACTTGAGGAGATCCAATGTCTACTAACTATTTTAGGAAGGGCAGTCCTAAACTTGATGGAACCAATTATGTGATATGGAAGATTAGAATGGAGACACATCTAAATTGCATTGGGAAGGATATCTAGGATGTTACAAAGAATGGCTATACTACTGCCACTACCACTCAGCTTAATCCACCTAACTTGACTAAAGATGAAGAAAATGATTGCAAAGCAAGAGAAACACTTTTGAGCGCATTAACAAATCAGCAAATCATGGGATTATCAAATAGTTCAACTTCTAAAGCTATTTGGGATCATTTGGAAATACTGAATGAAGGAGATTCCACAGTCAAAATTGCAAAACTTGAAAGCTTCTAGGTCAAGTATGAAAATCTGAAAATGGAAGAAGATGAAAGGATTTCTACTTTTATGGAAAGAGTAAATGAAATTGTTTTGGGTATTAAATGTTGTGGAGGAACCTTAAGTGAAGATGAAATTGTTTCAAAAGTTTTAAGAGGATTGCCACCGACATACAAAATGAAGGTTACTTCTATAAATGAATTAAGAACAATGCCTAATACATTAGTAACTAGGGATACATTGATTGGAAAGCTTTCAACCTTTGAAATTGAGGAATTTGGTCTTGTTGCTACTATAAAGACAGATTTGGCTTTCAAAGCATCAACATCATCTGCATCATCATTTGATAAATCTGATTGGAAAGCATTTTATGCAAGAGAACTTGAGGAAAGTAGGAAAGAACTTGACGAACTTGAGGAACTTGAAGCACTATTGGCAAGAAAAATGCCTAAAGGTCCAGTTGGAAGTAAGTATGAAGGTAAAGCACTCTTTAAATGTTTTAACTGCAGTAAGATTGGTCATATGGCTTCAAGATGCCTTGATAGACATGCTAGACTAAGAGAAGAAGCTAGAAGGACATAGAAGCCTAATCTTGAATATCAGAGATACAGATTTAAAAAGAATAAGGACAAATCTTGTTATGTTGCTGATGAAGGAGTGACTGATGACTCTAATGAAGATCCGATTGACAATGGATGGGTTTTGGTTTCTATAATAGAAGATCAATCGGCACCTATAGTGCAACCAGTAGAACAGACCTTAACAACTAAAATTGAAGCCAAGGATGAATGGATCATTGATTCTGGATGCTCACATCATATCACTAGAGACAAAGGTAAATTCTTGAACTTTCAAGAATATAATGGTGGTTTAGTAAGATTTGGAGATGACAAACCTTGTCAGATCAAAGGTAAGGGTTCAATATCTCTTGATGGTAAGAATAACACTGACAATGTCTACTATGTTGAAGGTTTAAAGCATAATCTTTTGAGTGTTGGTCAATTAGTTGAGAAAGGATTTCAGTTACAATTTAAAAATGGAAAATGCAAAATCATGAACATAACTGCTTTAGAAATTGCAATCGGTAATCAGACTAGAGGTAATATCTTTCATTTGAATAACAATGAGAAGACATGCTTGATTGCACAAACAGATGAAAGTTGGCTATGGCATAAGAGACTTTGTCATGTAAACTTTGATTGCATGGTAAAAACCAGTACTACTAAGGCAGTTAGAGATTTACCTAAAATTGTCAAACCTCACAATACAATATGTAAGGAATGTCAATTTGGAAAATAGGTTAGAAGTAGTTTCATAAGTATTCCAGAAAAATCTAATAATGCTCTTGATTTAATTCATACTGATTTATGTGGTCCAGCTAGAACTAAAAGCTTACAAGGTGATAGATATTTCATGCTAATCATTGATGACTATTCTAGAATGCATTAGGTTACTTTTCTCAGAGAAAAATCAGAAGCACTTGGAAAGTTCAAACTATTCAAAGCAATGGTTGAAAATGAAACTGGTAAGAAAATCAAATGTTTAAGATCAGATCAAGGAGGTGAATTTACATCTAGTGAATTTAATACATTCTATGAAGTGAATGGAATTAGAAGACAACTATCAGCACCTCGGACACATCAGCAAAATGGAGTTGTTGAAAGGAAAAACAGAACCATCTTGGATGCAGCTAGAAGTATGTTATCAGAAGCAAATCTACCACATGTATATTGGAGAGAAGCAATAAGTACAGGGGTCTATACATTCAACAAAGTTCACATCAAAGGTGAAACCGATAAGACCCCTCATGAATTATGGTTTGGTATTACTCCTACTCTTAAATATTCCAAAATATTTGGAAGCAAATGTTACATTAGAAGAGATGAGTATATTGGGAAATTTGATCCTAGAAGTGATGAACGAATATTTCTTGGTTATTCATCTAAGAGAAAAGCATATAGATGTTTTAACAAAACCTTGCAGAAAATTTTTGTGTGTACAAATGTAAAGATTGATGAACAATTCAGAGGAACTTAAAGGCATATAGATTCTGAACCGATAATAGAAATTCTATCAAATGAGCCTACACTGAATCCACCGGTACAGAGTGAAGATCTAGTTACACTGGTATCATCTAAAAATTCCACTGTGACTAATGAACAACAACAAACAAAGACACCCCGGTATGTAAGATTGAATCATTTTGAAGATCAGATAATTGGAAACAAATACAAAGGACTTATGACAAGAGGAAGATTAGCAAATGAAGAGGTATGTCATATTTCTCAAATTGAACCATCATCAATTAATGAGGCATGTGAATATAAATATTGGACTAAAGTTATGGAAGAAAGAGCAAATTGAGAAAAATAACACTTGGACATTAGTTCCCTGGCCTAAAGATAAAAATGTAATTGGAACAAAATGGGTATTCAGAAATAAACTTAATGAAGATGGTAAGGTTATCAAAAATAAAGCAAGACTAGTGTGTAAGGGATATTCTCAAAAGGAAGGAGTTGACTATAATGAAACCTTTGCACCGGTAGCTAGAATTGTGGCAGTTAGATTGTTTTTGGCCTTTTCAGCACATTAGAACTACAAAGTATATCAAATGGATATTAAATGTGCATTTCTAAGTGGAGATCTTGAGGAGGAAGTTTACATTGAACAACCTGATGGATTTTCTTTAATAGATGACAAAAATATGGTTTGTAGGTTAAAGAAAGCTTTGTATGGATTGAAGCAAGCTCCAAGAGCTTGGTATGCAAGATTGGATAAGTATCTTTTGAAAATTGTTTTTTCTAAAGGTAATGTTGATAGTAACTTATACTATAAAATAACTAATGAAGACATCTTGACTATAGAAGTTTTTGTTGATGATATAGTATTTGGAGGAGAAGATGGATTGTGTAAAGACTTTTCTATCAAAATGCAGCAAAAATTTGAAATGTCTATGATTGGTGAAATAAGATTCTTTTTAGGATTGCATATTACACAAACTGACAAAGGTATATTCTTGAGTCAATCAAAATACTTAAAAAAGTTACTTAAGAAATTTGGGATGCAGAACTCTAAACCGGTAAGCACACCTATGACTACAAATGACAAACTATCTTTAAGAGATGAATCTACACTTGTTAATCCAACAAGGTACAAATCTATGATAGGAGATTTACTGTATTTAACACAAACAAGACCTAATATTATGAATGTAGTATGTATTGTTTCAAGATTTCAGAGTAATCCTAGAGAAAACCATGAATTAGCAGTAAAAAGGATTTTCTGGTACTTACAAGGCACTACAAATCTTGGATTATGGTATCCTAGAGATGAAAACTTTGACCTATGTGCATACACAGATGCAAATTGGGCAGGAGATGTGGATGACAGAAAAAGAACCACCAGCAAAGCATTCTTTCTTGGAAACAGATTAGTTTCTTGGTTGAGTAAGAAACATAGTTGTACATCTTTATCAACAACAGAATCAAAATATGTTGCAACAACAACTAACTATACACGAGTACTTTGGCTTAAATAAATGTTGAAAGATTTAAAGGTAAAATGCAAGGAACCTATAACTATCTATTGTGATAACACAACAACAATTGATATATCTAAGAATCTGGTACTACATTCTAAACCAAAACATGTTTCTATCAAACTGAATTTTCTAAGGGAAAAAGTTGAAGCAAAAGAAATAAAACTGGTTTATGTGAATACTAAAGAATAGCTTGTAGATATTTTTACTAAACCTCTACCTAAGGAGACTTTTGAATATCTTAGGGAACAACTTGGGGTCATACCCCCATCGGTAGATACTTAGAAATTTGATGTCTGTCATCAACTGGCAGAATTAATAGAGATATATTTTTAACTCTGACTTTGATGAGGAAGCTACTTCTCAGGGGGATTAGTTGGTATATTATAATTGGTTGGTATTTTGTTGTAACTTTGGCATTTGATGTCAAAGGGGGAGAGATATCTATGGAAAAACAAAAATGCATTATCTTTTGGGAAGAGATTGGTACAGAAAAACATAAGGAAACTCATGTTACTCTCAGGGGGAGAGATTGTTACTTTAGAGAGATTGTTACTGTAGGGAGATTGTTGGTTTTTATACTTGGCATTTCTATTTTGGCACTTTGATGGTTTTTCCATCTTGTGTTGCCATCAATGCCAAAGGGGGAGATTGTTGGTATTTTAGTATGGTTTTGTCATTGATGTCAACACCAACTAAAACTCTAGCACTTTGGAGAATCCAACTACATTCATCGGCAAGCAAGTGACTACTTCACAGTCACCGGTATATGGTACACTGGTAGGATATAGTGATCACCGGCACTTGGAATAGCATGGAAGACACCTGGTAATATTGAAGACATCATGTGGACATCTTGTCTTGAAGAATTGGTTATTGACATATTCATATTTGCATATTTTCCTGTTATCGGCAAATAGGTCTAGGGTTACACCGACAGGTTTATCTTTTCCAGATCAACATGGCACGCTATGGAGATGATTAATTATTGTTGTAAATGCATTAAGCCAACATGTTCAATTGATTATTGCATCGGATATTGTATTGTTTGTAAAATGATTTTATTGTAATATCTTGTAGAGCCGACCTACTAAAATTGGTCTTAGGTTATGGTATAAGCGTAAGGTCTTAATTGTAAGATCGAATGTGGAATACAAAGAAGGTTTTTGTGAAGGTATATGCGAGATTAAGCAGAGCTATACATGCAGAGATCATTTGAAGGTGAAGCTAGGTTTTTGTGAAATCATATCAGCATTACACTGGTACTGAATCCAACATATGAATATACAATTTTAGTAGTACATTCTTATTGGATTTAACCATCCAATTGTAATCAGTGAGACTCCCATTTGTGTTTGAGCAGTGAGCTCTAGGTTCTTGGTCTTTCTACATGTGCAGACCCCATTTATGTACACTTACTATATGCAGTAGTATCATCTGATTTTGGGTAAGGTTTCCCACCGTGGTTTTTCCCCTTACAGGGTTTCCACGTACAAATATTGGTGTTATGTGTTGTGGATGACTTTGTGTTTTATTTTCATGCATTAATCTCTATCGATATTGCATTTATCTATTAATCTGTCCATCAGTATATCAGAATGTCTCACTGGTACTAAGAAATAAATTGTTTAAGTTGTTTTTGGTTTAAAATTATTAGACAACTGATTCACACCCCCCCCCTCTCAGTTGTCCCTGGGACCTAACAAGATCTGGCAGAGTGACCAATATAATCCTTTTTCTCTAAGAGTGAACAAATTGAAGGAGAAAAGCTCCATGGTATTAGGTCCTACAATAGTCAACCCACCTATTTTAACAAAGAATTCTTTAAGAGGCCTATTTCTAAGGTGATTCCTTTGTGCATTGTAAACCTAAGAAAATGATTTAAAATTAATGGGATCCAAATAATTAGACACCTCACTAAGCTTAAATACATTTCTGAATTCATCATCATTTACTTCAATGAGGGCTTTTCCATTTACATCCCTAACACTTTTAGTAATAGGGTCATAGTCGCGCGTAATCTGAGTTAGGAGATCCACATCCATGAACACTCCAGGGACCACCAACTTACCTACATCCAACTCCCAGATATTGTTCATTGGGGCTGGGGAATGTCTCATACTGAATCCAACCTTGAATAGACCCAAACCAGATAACCCTATCTATGGATCTCTAAGCCAATTACCCTTGTCATACAATCCTTCTCCTATTTTCAAGCGAGGGGCTTTAGGCACTAATTCCTTAACCTTAGCTGCTACGTTTGTGGACATAGACAACTGTTCCAGGAAATCATCACAGATTGCTCTTTCCTGGTAATTAACTTTCCCTGTGAAGTCTCTTCTGGGTGCCATCTCAATGATATGCAAGTAATTCATTTACTAATCACAACAATTCAGAACAAAACCACAATTTAAACAATCTTTCAAATAACTAGTAAGAAAGATACAAGAAAACCTATTTTCAGCCTGAAGAACTCTGCTCTACTCTAGTTTTTCTGTAACAACTTCTCGAAATGATGCCTACATTCAATTGATGTGAGCATATATATGATAATCGGGCTCTTGACTACAACATTGATACCACATGCTTCGGCCATCACCTTAGAATTGAATTCACGAATGAATTCAAAATTTTTACTCCAACGGATCATAACATGTTTGTGTTTCCATCACTTTCTTGTTTCGCCATTTTGTGAAGCCTAAAATCCATGCTTCTTCCTCAAGAAAAATCATGCCAACCATTAGATCTAGTGAAACTTGCATGGCTTTTACTTTACTAACTATTCTTCATTTAGCGACGGGCTCAGATTGCTTTGACCATTTCACGAAAGCTAAACATCGTGCACTTTCTCCCAGTGCAACTGTGTGGGCTATTCGATCAAAAAGGACTTGATTGGTCTTTATTCTATCCTGTGACTAGCGGTTTACCCCACTAACCGTGCTCTAAGCGTTTAAGGCTAGTGGTCTTCACTGCTTCACGAACGGTAATTACCTTGCATCTTCGGGCTGTGAAATGATGCCTGTCGTAGGATCCTCCTTGAGATACCCACCCTTTAACTAACTTAACTGGTATGAAGTGGGCCCTCTAACTTAGCACCATCCACCCTAGTAACCGGCTGGCAAAATAAACAAATGTATCACTTGCTTACTCATCGAACAACTTCCATGGGATCCACTTCAGATCCGCCACGTGCATTTGACAACTTTTCTTTTCGCTCGCAGTCTGATCCACCTGTTCTACCATGACACCAACCAAGTGGCTGTCATGTCACTTCATGAAGATTAAACCTTAGGCACCTTTGGGCTACAAAATAGTGCACACCATCTGATCGAAAGGAACTTGATCGACCTTTGACTTTAGTCTTTGCTGCCTCGTGGATGCATTTTCCTTTTTGCCGTTTCATAGAGTGTAAAACCTATGCACTTTTGTCTTACAAAAACACGTGGGTCGTCTGATCAAAAGGAACTTGATCAGTTTTTATGTTGAGTCTTTGCCTAGATGCTGGAGCCAATTTCCTTTTCACCATTTTGCGAAAGTTAAATCTTAGTCATTTTTGTCTTGCGAAACTACACGGGCCGTCCGATCAAATAGAACTTGATTAGTCTTTATCTTTAGTGATAACCTGTATGCCAGACCCACTTCCGCCTTTCGCCATTTCACGAACGGTAACTCACATGCATCTTAGGGCTGTGAAGTCGCGCATGCCTCTATATCAAAAGGAACCTACTCACTTGTTAGGAAACCCAATTAAACATTAAGAACCTTAGGAAAAGCTTAGAAAAAATCATGCACTGCTAGACCCGCCTAAGATGAAAAAAGAAAGGGGGGGACACTTCTCACGACAAATGGACCCTTCTTTTAAGAGAATAAAGTAACACAGAATTAGAAATAAAGGGTTTTTTCTCAGACACTGAAGTGATTAAAACTTAAACCCTAAACCCTCTTTGGACCTAAAGCATCTAGAGGTAACAAGGCCATACCAGACTCAAATAATTTTATAAACTTAGCCAATTATGAGACAAGAATACCCATTTCTTGAAAAATGATAACATGGCCATTTCATCGGCAACTCTATTTTCCAATCTTGGAATATTCTCAAAGGTGATGTGCACAAAGTAATTTTTGAAGTCATCCACCATTCTCTTCTAAGGAATTAACTTATCATCTTTCATCTAATAGTCATCATTGATCAAATTGATAACTAATTGAGAATCCCCATAGACTCTTAATTATGTGATTCTCCATTCTATAGCTACCTTTATTCTTGTTACTAGGGCTTTGTATTTAGCAATGGTGTTGGTGCATGGAAACATTAGTTTGTAAGATCTTGGAATTATGTTCCCTTCTAGAGTGACGAACATGATCAAATTATAAGGTCCATTGCTTGGGTGTGATAGTGAGCACATACATATCTGGAAGTTCCACCTATAGTGGGTGTTGGTCTGGTAGTGGTTCTTCTTCCAGTTGATCTGCAATTGCTTACCCATTGATAGCTTGTTGTGTTAGGGTTTCAAGTAGATCCAAAGAAAATATGAACTAACAATTATATGCAGATTTAAATATAAAAGATAAATAAATAAAATGTCATGCCCAAACTTTTGGGCACAAACGGGATAATTTTTTTTTTTTTTAAAATACGTGACTTAGGACGGCTTACTTAATAGTGCAAAACTAGTTTGGTTTTAACTATATTTTGAGTGAATCAAACCATTAATTTAATTTGGTGATAAAATTAACTAAGTTATAAGCGAGCTAATATTCCCCAAAAATAGTTATCACTAATCTTCCATTAATAAATAATTAACTCTCTTAGCAATTAATCTCCAACTTAATATACGATCTTTAAAATTAAATGTCTAATAATCTCTTAATGACTAATTAATCTTTGGCTTATTTTAACATTACAAATAATTTACCTACCAATTGACTAGAGGGTCAATTTAATCCCATAATAGCATTTGTGCCATAAAATTATTTTAATGAAGGCCAAGATTATTTAACTTCTAAAGCTTCCCAATGCAGGGGTAATTATCAATATTTCCCCCTAGCCTTAACTCAATAAATCTGAGTCTGGCTCTTAAATGAAGCTATAGGAAAACTCTGATTAGTTTTACAACTAACTACTTCAATAATAAATATAAGAGTTTAACTATATATATATATATATATATATATTGATATATAAAATATATATATACATATATAAATATGTTTACCTATAATTGTTTATATATATGCTTATAAGTATATTCTAATAGGAAGGGGGGTATTTTTACTTAATTTAAAATAACAACCCCTTTTTAAACATCCCACACACAATTTTTTCTTTTAAAATGTAACCAAGTGAATTTACCCTAACCTGAAATTAGGGTTAGGGCATGTGTTTTTTTTTTTAACATACATGTGTTCTTTATTTTTTTTTTATTTTTTATGTGTGGGCTGGGTGTGTGTGTGTGTAGGTGAAAGAGTGGCGGCGGCCATGGGAGGCGGCGCACAGGGCCGAACTGGAATCGGATTCCCCCTTTTTTTTTTGTGGCAGTGGGAGGAGAGCCAAGCGGCATCTTTTTTTTTAACACGCGGGAATGGAAGTAGGGTGGTGCGGGAGTGGTGATGACAGTGGGCGAGGGGTTTTCCCCGGGTGCCACTATGCTTACCCACAGTGCGGCCGAGCGCCATCCACTGTGGGTAAACACAGTGGTGGTCGGGCGCTTCCCACGCCACCACTATGGTTGCTCACAGTGGCGGTTCCCATGCCGTCCACTGTGGGAAACCACAGTGGCGGCCCAAGCCGCGCCGGCCACTGTGTTTTCACAGTGGTTCGGTTTTCTTTCAAACCCTTTTTCGTTGCGAAGTTTAATATATAATTTTTTTTTGTGTTTATAAAAAAAGACATACAATCATAAAATATATATATATATATGTTTATATTTATATAAATGTATGTGCAACCAGATTTAGTAAAAATACATATCTGTTTTCCCATTTTTTTTTAAAATGAACAGATTTTTAAAATAACACTTAAATGCATAAAATGTATATATATATATATATTGTTATTTATCACTCATCTAGGTAGGTTTATGAGACCTTTACTTTTGTATATCTTTGGAATGCATATAAAGGATTTCCTAATATATATATTTTTTCTTTATAACAAAAAAAAATACTAAAACTAAATGCTAAATGTGTTTTTTTTTTGAAAAGAAATAGACTACTATAATAGGATTTATTTTCTGCACTAAATGGGTAAAGTAAATGACTGATTTATTTATTTGCAGCAGCATAACAATATAAAAGAACATGTAGTAACAACTAATTTTTATTTTCAGAATACATAAAAATACATCTACTTTTTTTGTAAAACATGGAGATTTAAATGCAAACTAATACATTTTTTTTTTTTTTTTTTTGCAAAACTAACCCAAGTAGGAGAATATATTTCTTAAGCAAATTTAAGTACAAGGTAAATAAGAATACAAATGGGTTTGAAAACCCAACCAATATTTCCATTCCAAAGGAATTTTGAATAACTCAAATACACTTCTTTTCTTGTAAATAAATACAACATAGCTCACATTTTTCTTTACAAACTTCAATAGTAAATACATTTGTCTTTTAAACTTTTCTGCAACATAAAACAGAAACCAAGCTCTTTATTCTTTCTTTTCCCATCCCAAGTAACCTGCAATAAAAACACAACTTGACCATGGAGAGCTCACCTCCCAGCCTAGGCTTACTAGAAGCCACCCCCGAGCTTGGAGAACCAAGCACTAGATGGGTTACAAATAAGCAAACACCACAACAAATAAGGAAAACACTCAACATACATCTTCCCATCCCAAGCTACACTTTCACCACACTTTGTGATGATCATTCCACGGGTGGAAGTGGACCAAGTACCATTGGGGAGATTGCAAGCCAAAAATTACAACTCAAGCCACCTCATGGCAATACAAAATACAACAAGGATACATCTCCATACCTTATGCCCCCCAAAGGCTCAAGGATATATTTTCTCCCCTTGTGACCCCCAAATGCATACACAAGGCTATGCAGCAAGGGTCACAAAGGACACCCTTGAGATCACTCTCCATAAGGAGAGCCTCTAACCCAAGGCTGTCATACTCCTTCCACCCCAAGACCATCCTACTCTCCCAAGAGTAGGAGATCTTGGACACTCCCAGAAAAAGAACACATAAACAAAAACATAGAAATGAAAGCTTACACCTTTTTTTTTAACAACAATTTACATAAACACATCTCTTTCAACAAGCATTTCTTTCCTTCAACAAAACAACATAAGCAACATAAATAAGAGGAAATAAGACCAACCTTATTCTGCCAATAGGTATGTTAGATTTAGTTGGGCATGAGCTGCCCAATCCACACAAACTTTTCTCCAATCTTTCCCAAAAATTCTATTCTACCACTAATTTTCAAAACAATTGCATAATCTCCAACAATGGAGAGTGGGTGATTACTCATTAAGTCCCTAATCCTTGCCTAAGAAGGCGTCTCACACACTTCCCAACCCCTTGGGTGAGGTGAGAGTTCCCATTGGTTGCTCTTCCCAAACTCTTACACATTACTAAAACTGGAAAGGGAAAAGG
The DNA here is from genome assembly GCF_030272615.1 of Cryptomeria japonica. Lineage (NCBI taxonomy): Eukaryota > Viridiplantae > Streptophyta > Pinopsida > Cupressales > Cupressaceae > Cryptomeria > Cryptomeria japonica. Next base: position 674,600,095 of record NC_081410.1, on the reverse strand, counting down.
TGAGAGAAGGTGGGGAAGAGAGTTTGACATCAAAAGGGAAGGTTGTATATCCTAGGAGGAACCTTCTAAGTTGAATTTTCGCTCACCTTAGAAAAACCACTTTTTGAGGTGACTAAACAGTCACATGGGAGAAGTCACATGTTTCAAAATACCCCTAACCCATAGGTATACCCTTTGGACCTTTGGAAAAGCCCTAAAACTGACCCTAGGAGTCCATTTAACCCCTTAGAAACCCAACTGAAGTTAACCTACGGGTCAACCCTGAGTTAACCACTCCCAAGACTCCCTACCCAAGGCAAATTTGAGACCACACTCATGAGTTTGAATGGCTTTGGTAGAAACAAAACTCCCTCCAAGAGACAAGTTAAAATCAATGACACTAATCAGCACGTGTCAAGTGACACAATAAAATACAATATAAAAAATCACACATGGAATTTGTCTCTTGTAGGATCACAAATATACATAAAAATTAATTTTAACACTCAAGCATCATACACTTCACAAATAAAATACATTACAAATGGGGTGTTGTCTCTCCAAATAGACAACCCCTGGCTTAACAAACGTACATCGGTCTAGGTTTGGTTCTCCATATAAATTCCATGGTCACATGGATAATTTTCCTGCGCATTCTCAATTAACACATTAGTAATTCCAAATAATCACAATTATACATAATTAAATACATGGATTTCATTGCACATCAAACACTCATACATTTGGCAACAATAATTCAAAATCTCATTCATTCAAATTCGATTCCACAAAAGCAATTAACATAATTCTCAAAATTGAACCATTCATAAAATAAGCATCATTTTTCTATCATCAAAATGAAGTCCTGCAATTCCAATAATGATATTCACCATTTCAAAATAATTCTATTCTAACAACATATATAGTTTCATAATCATCATGCATAAAATAAAGCATCAACATATGTCAATGTGATCCAAATCATGGAATCATATAAGTTCTAAATCCATAAAGCATAAAATAAAGCATCTATAATAGTCTCAATATGCAAATAACTGAAAATGTCAAACTGAGTCAGGGTAGGGCCTCACATAAAACAGGACACAGATAACATAGAGATTTAATGTGGTTCTCCCAGAATGGGTTACGTGCACCATACACAGCTGTCCAATCTTTCTTATTATCTAGAAAAAATAGTACATCAACCCTACAATGCCTTAAGCATCTCAGCTGCTTATAACATGCATTTTTTAGGGCAACAAACAAAGTCGACCTTTTTAGGGTTTTATTAAAATGTCGGTTTTCATCAACAAAAAAATGGCAAAATTTTTTTTCTAAACCTTTGCCCAGCCCCGAACCTCGGCAAGGATACGTTCTGAGTGTATAGTACTTTGTTGATCAGTCACCACATATCAACATGTTGTTCTATGTACTGAATGTTGAAATCACTTAGGATCATGACCCATTTAGCTAATCTTCCTATGAGAGCGGCCTTGCTGAGTAGGTATTTGAGAGGATCAATCTTTGCTACCAACTTGATTGTGTTGGTATTTTGGTATGGTTTTGTCATTGATGTCAACACCTACTAAAACACTAGCACTTTGGAGATCCAACAACATTCACCAACAAGCAAGTAACTATTGCATAGTTATTGGTACATGGTACACCAACAAGATATAATGATCATCGACACTTAGAATGGCATGAAAGACACATGGTTATGTCGAAGACATCATCTGGACATCTCGTCCTGGAGTTTTGATCATGGTATATTCATAGTTGCATATTTCCTGTTACTGGCAAATAGGTCTAGGGTTATATCGACAGGTCTATCTTTTTCAGATCAACATGGCACACTATGGAGATGATTAATTATTGTTGTAAATACATTAAGCTGACATGTTCAATCCATTATTGCATCGGATATTATATTATTTGTAAAATGTTTTTATTGTGATATCTTGTAGAGCTAACCTACTAAAATTGGTCTTAGGTTATGGTATAAATGTAAGATCTTATTTGCAAGATCAAGTGTGGAATGTGAAAAAGGATTGTGTGAAGGTATATGTTGTTGGGAAAAATGGTGTCTCAACCTTGCATTTATGCGAGGTTACTATTTATAGTAAGTTTTCATTTGAGCATGAAATGGTGCGAAACTCTCCCTAAAGCTTCTGGTTGGTTAGATAAGCATTCTGGTAAAGTTGCGTCGCAAGGTCACAGCTAGTTTTGAAGATATTAATGTTTTCGTCTTGGAGGGGTGCATTAAAATATTTAAACTTAATTTTGGGGACTTTAGAGGCTCCAAAATGCCCTAAAAAGTGGTCGTAACTGGAAAAGCAGGTTACAAGGTGATAGAGCACTTCGCGAGCTTTTCGGCGCTTCAAACGGTTCGTCAATCGGACACCTGGTTCTCAAGTTATGGCCTCCGGAAGTTTGTACTCCTGAAATAGGAAAAATAATTTGTATCGGATACATAAATGAGCTGTAAAGGGGAGCAACACATGTTGATGTGTGCTTTAACATGTCATAAGGCATCTAGAAGGGAGATAAGGTCGGCTACACCTTATTGGGTGGTTTTAGCCCATGGTTTTGTAATACCATTTGACGGTTTCTTGTATTGTATCTCCTATTTATGAGGTGTGTGGGATAGAGGTTGTGTGTAAGAGTCTTATGGCTATTGAGTTGCCTCTGAATCTCTGATTAGTGGTACTCCTGCGAAGAGCTTGCTCTGCAAGTATGTTGTAATCTGTTTTTGATTACTGAATAAAATATTGAGCTGCTTTTGGAGGGTGGGGTTTTTCTCCCGAAAGGGTTTTCCCCACGTAAATCATTGTGTTGTGGTATGATTGCTATTATATCTATTTCTATTTTCTGTAACTGTTGTAATGATCTGAAAAAGTTTTACATTACCCTCCTCTCAAGGTTAGTGTAGGAAGTTGTTTCCGCTACTTAACTTCCTTACAAGTGGTATCAGAGCCTGATCACCTTTGGTTTCAATTGTGGGCAGTTGGGTTTTTTGAACTAATCCAGATTTGAGTGGGAGCTTATGCAGAAGACACTTTTTGATCTTGTTGCAGGAATATTCAGATGGCGAGTTCGTCAGGGAGAATAGATGTGGAGAAATTTAATGGAAGTAATTTTGAGATGTGGAAGCTGAAGATGGAAGATCTGCTAATAGATCGAGATCTTTGGGATGCTGTTGATGCGAATGTCCAAAGGCCCTCAGATCCTACTACAGCAGCTCAGTATGATGTTATGGACCGAAAAGCCAAGGGTCTAATCAGACTGTGCCTGGAAGACTCTGTTCTAATCAATGTCCATGAAGAAAACTCTGCAAAGAAGCTATGGACTAAGCTTGGTGAGATGTATCAAGTGAAATCTTTATTAAATCAAATTTTCTTAAGAAAGAAATTGTATTCCTTGAAGATGGAAGAGGGTGGACGAATTGCAGACCACCTGGAAGCATTCAATATGTTGGTGGCTCAATTAGTATCCATCGGTGTTAAGATGGATGAGGAGGAGAAATGTCAGATCTTGCTTTGTTCTTTGCCTAATTCGTGGGATTCTCTTGTTATGGCTATCGGTAGTACTTCTGTTGTTTTGAAATCTGAAGACGTGGTGGGTCCCCTACTCGGTGAAGAGATGCGAAGGAAGGTATCCATCAGTTCAAAGGAATCCCTAACCATTCGTGGAAGACCTAAGGAGAAAGGCAAGAAGAATGAGAAGCGCGACAAGTCCAAATCCAAAGGGAGATTGAAATCTCTTGGAAAGTCCAAAGTCATTTGCTGGAACTGCAGTAAACCGAGTCACATCCGTAAGGACTGCAAAGAAGAAAAGAAGAAGAAGAAAAAGAAAAAGTTCGATTCTAATTCTGAGTCCGACAAGGAAGATGGCGATGCATTTATTGCGGCTTTGGCGACTCATGCAGGTAATGATGCCTGGCTAATTGACTCAGGTGCATCTTTTCATATGACTTCCAATAGAGATTGGTTTTCTGAATATGAAGGATTTAATGGAGGTAAGGTGTACTTGGGTGATGATTCACATCTACACATTGTTGGTCGAGGTAAAGTTAGAATCAGGTTTTCTGATGATAGAATAAAAAGGATTAATGGTGTGCTGCATATCCCTGGATTAAAACGAAACCTGTTATTTGTGAGCAAACTGATAGATGCGGGTGTGCAGGTAGTCTTTTCTGAAGCAGGGTGTAAGATGATTAAGGGTGCTATGGTAGTTGCTAGAGGTGTCAGGTTTGGCACTTTGTATAAGCTTGAAGCATACACTGTTGAGTGTAATAGCACTTCTGTAAAAAGTAAATCTGCGGATACTTCACTGGAAGATTTAAAGGTTTCACCTTCAGCAGATGGAAATGGTTTTTGGGTACCTAAGGGTGCTCTTTCGTCTGTAGCAAAGTTACCTGCAGAGAAGACTATGTTATGGCACCAGAGACTTGGCCACATTAGAGAAAAGGGTCTAAGGGCCTTGAAAAATAAAAACCCTGTTGAAAGTTTGAATGACTGTAATCTTGACTTTGATTTCTGTGAGCATTGCATTTATGGAAAACAAAACCGCATTCAGTTTTACTCGAGTTCTCATAAAACTTGTGGTGTTTTGGATCTTATTCATTCTGATGTGTTTGATCCAGTAGATGTCTCTTCGATTGGAAAATCCACATATTATGTTTCATTTATTGATGATTTTAGTAGAAGGACATGGGTTTATTTTCTAAAGAGTAAATCTGAAGTTTTTAGTCATTTTAAAGAATTTAAAGCAATGGTTGAGTTGCAGACTGGAAAGAAAATAAAATGTTTGAGAACTGATAATGGCGGTGAGTTTTGCTCTAATGATTTTGATAGATTTTGTAAAGACTGTGGAATTAATAGGCAGAAGACAACTCCGTATTCTCCACAGCAGAATGGAGTTGCAGAAAGAATGAACAGGACACTGATGGAGAAGGCTAGGAGTATGTTGAGTGGTGCTGGTCTCGAACAAAAGTTTTGGGCTGAAGCTGTTGCCACTGCTTGCTACCTGATTAATAGGTCTCCTACATCAGCTCTTGTTGATAAAACGCCTATGGAAGCATGGTCAGGTCACAAGCCTTCATTGAGACATCTTAGAGTTTTTGGTTGTGAGGCATATGCACATGTGCCAAAGGAGAAGCGAACAAAGTTGGAGAACAAGGCTGTGAAATGTATCTTCATCGGGTATAGTTATGGTGTGAAAGGATACAAGCTTTGGGACCCTGTTGCACAAAAGGTAATTCACAGTAGAAGTGTTATTTTTAGAGAAATTAAGTCTCCTTCTGTTACATTGCAGCGAGAACAGACTAAAAAAGAAGATGTGATTCAACTTCCTTCTACACTTGAAAGAGTTGAATCGAGACCCCTAGATAGGTAAGAATTTGAGGAGAGCTCATCTAGCTCTGAATCTTCAGAAGAGGAGGAAAAACCTCCAACTCAGCTTGTTCGAAGGTCTACAAGACATAGACAACCACCTGAAAGGTATTCACCTGATGATTGGAGATGTATTTTTGCTCTGAATACTAGTGTGGATGAACCAAAATCTGTAGAAGAGGCATTAGGTATGAATGATGCAGAATCCTGGAAGGTTGCTATGGAGGAAGAAATGGCAGCTTTGAAAAAGAATGATACATGGGATCTTGTACCATTGCCTGAAGGACAAAAACCTGTTGGTTGTAAATGGATGTTCAAGAAAAAGATTGGTTCAGATGGAAGCATTGAGAAGTATAAAACAAGGTTGGTTGCAAAAGGCTACTCTCAAGTTGAGGGTGTTGATTACGGTGAGATATTTTTTCCTGTTGCAAAAATGACGTCCATTAGATTTTTGCTTTCTATTGCTACTGCTTATGATTTAGAGGTTGAGCAAATGGATGTGAAAACTGCTTTCCTTCATGGTGATTTGGAGGAAGATATTTATATGACACAGCCGGAGCACTATGTGGTGAAAGGCAAAAGTAATTTGGTCTGTAAATTGAAGAAATCTTTGTATGGCCTCAAACAAAGTCCTAGGATGTGGTACCAGAAATTTGATACATATGTGTTGAGTTTGGGATTTGAACATTCTAAATCAGATCACTGTGTTTATTATAAATCTGATGGTGATCATTTCTTATTCATTGCATTGTATGTTCATGATATGTTATTCATTGGTAAAGGGAAAGGTATGATTTCAAAACTGAAGTCTCAGCTCGCTGCTAAATTTGAAATGAAAGATCTTGGTGCAGCAAAGCACATTCTTGGGATGGAAATTAGAAGAGATAGGGTGAACAGAAAGCTATGGCTAGGCCAGAGTAAGTATGTGAATTCAGTGTTACAGAGGTTCAACATGCAGAATTGTAGACCATTTAGTATTCCTTTTACAGTTGGAATGAAACTATCTATTTCAGATTGTTCTACATCCCCATTGGAGATGGAAGACATGAGTAGAGTGCCTTACCAGAGTGTGGTTGGAAGCTTGATGTATGCTATGGTTTGTACTAGACCAGATATTGCCCAAGCAGTGGGAGTACTTTTAGGATATATGTCTAATCCTGGTAGAGTTCATTGGGATGCAGTCAAAAGAGTCTTCAGATATTTGAAGGGTACTTCAAAGTATTCTTTGTGTTATCATTGTAATTCAGTTGGAGACATGACTTCCCTTGATATCCATGGTTATGTGGATTCAGATTGGGCAGGTGATATTGATAGTAGAAGATCCACCAGTGCTAATGTGTTTACTTTGTTTGGTGGTGCAATTAGTTGGATGAGTAAGCGACAGGCTGTGGTTGCTTTATCCACTACTGAAGCAGAGTATATGGCAGCTACTCATGCTTGTAAAGAGGCCATTTGGCTTAAGAGATTGTGTTCGGATATTGGAATAAAACAAGGTACAGTGACAGTTTACTCTGACAGTCAGAGTGCAATTAGCCTAGCTAAGAACCTGACATTTCATGCCCGAACCAAACATATTGATGTTCAGTATCATTTTGTTAGAGATATGGTCGAAGATGGTAGGGTGAAGCTGGTTAAGGTGGAAACTTTGATGAATGTTGCAGATGCTTTAACTAAGGCTGTGAGCATAGAGAAGTTTAGATGGTGTTCAGAGTCTATGGGCCTTATGGCCCCTAGCAATTGATTCATTGTGTTGACATTCCCTTCCGCTCTTGCAAGGTGTTCGACAAGTGGGAGATTTGTTGTGAAAAATGGTGTCTCAACCTTACATTTATGTGAGGTTACTATTTATAGTAAGTTTTCATTTGAGCATGAAATGGTGTGAAACTCTCCCTAAAGCTTCTGGTTGGTTAGATAAGCATTCCGGTAAAGTTGCATCGCAAGGTCACAGCTAGTTTTGAAGATATTAATGTTTTCGTCTTGGAAGGGTGCAATAAAATATTTAAACTTAATTTTGGGGACTTTAGAGGCTCCAAAATGCCCTGAAAAGTGGTCATAACTGGTGAAGTGGGTTACGAGGTGATAGAGCACTTCGCGAGCTTTCCGGCGCTTCAAACGGTTCGTCAATCGGACACCCGGTTCTCAAGTTATGGCCTTCGGAAGTTTGTACTCCTGAAATAGGAAAAATAATTTGTATCTGATATATAAATGAGCTATAAAGGGGAGCGACACATGTTGATGTGTGCTTTGACATGTCATAGGGCGTCTAGAAGGGAGATAAGGTCGGCTACACCTTATTGGGTGGTTTTAGCCCATGGTTTTGTAATACCGTTTGACGGTTTCTTGTATTGTATCTCCTATTTATGAGGTGTGTGAGATAGAGGTTGTGTGTAAGAGTCTTATGGCTATTGAGTTGCCTCTGAATCTCTGATTAGTGGTACTCCTACAAAGAGCTTGCTCTGCAAGTATGTTGTAATCTGTTTTTGATTGCTGAATAAAATATTGAGCTGCTTTTGGAGGGTGGGGTATTTCTCCCGAAAGGGTTTTCTCCACGTAAATCATTGTGTTGTGGTATGATTGCTATTATATCTATTTCTATTTTCTGTAACTGTTGTAATGATCTGAAAAAGTTTTGCATTACCCTCCTCTCAAGGTTAGTGTAGGAAGTTGTTTCCGCTACTTAACTTCCTTACAAGTGGTATCAGAGCCTGATCACCTTTGGTTTCAATTGTGGACAGTTGGGTTTTTTGAACTAATCGAGATTTGAGTGGGAGCTTGTGCAGAAGACACTTTTTGATCTTGTTGCAGGAATATTCAGATGGTGAGTTCGTCAGGGAGAATAGAGGTCGAGAAATTTAATGGAAGTAATTTTGAGATGTGGAAGCTGAAGATGGAAGATCTGCTAATAGATCGAGATCTTTGGGATGCTGTTGATGCGAATGTCCAAAGGCCCTCAGATCCTACTACGGCAGCTTAGTATGATGTTATGGACCGAAAAGCCAAGGGTCTAATCAGACTGTGCCTGACAGACTCTGTTCTAATCAATGTCCATGAAGAAAACTCTGCAAAGAAGCTATGGACTAAGTTTGGTGAGATTTATCAAGTGAAATCTTTATTAAATCAAATTTTCTTAAGAAAGAAATTGTATTCCTTGAAGATGGAAGAGGGTGGACGAATTGCAGACCACCTGGAAGCATTCAATATGTTGGTGGCTCAATTAGTATCCATCGGTGTTAAGATGGACGAGGAGGAGAAATGTCAAATCTTGCTTTGTTCTTTGCCTGATTCGTGGCATTCTCTTGTTATGGCTATCGGTAGTACTTTTGTTGTTTTGAAATCTGAAGACGTGGTGGGTGCCCTACTCGGTGAAGAGATGCGAAGGAAGGTATCCATCAGTTAAAAGGAATCCCTAACCATTCGTGGAAGACCTAAGGAGAAAGGCAAGAAGAATGAGAAGCGCAACAAGTCCAAATCCAAAGGGAGATCGAAATCTCCTGGAAAGTCCAAAGTGATTTGCTGGAACTACGATAAACCGGGTCACATCCGTAAGGACAGAAAGAAGAAAAGAAAAAGAAGAAAAAGAAAAAGTTCGATTCTGATTCTGAGTCCGACAAAGAAGATGGCGATGCATTTATTGCGGCTTTGGCGACTAATGCAGGTAATGATGCCTGGCTAATTGACTCAGGTGCATCTTTTTATATGACTTCCAATAGAGATTGGTTTTCTGAATATGAAGGATTTAATGGAGGTAAGGTGTACTTGGGTGATGATTCACATGTAGACATTGTTGGTCGAGGTAAAGTTAGAATCAGGTTTTCTGATGGTAGAATAAAAAGGATTAATGGTGTGCTGCATATCCCTGGATTAAAACGAAACCTGTTATCTGTGAGCAAACTGATAGATGCGGGTGTGTAGGTAGTCTTTTCTAAAACAAGATGTAAGATGATTAAGGGTGCTATGGTAGTTGCTAGAGGTGTCAGGTTTGACACTTTGTATAAGCTTGAAACATACACTGTTGAGTGTAATAGCACTTCTGTAAAAAGTAAATCTGCGGATACTTCACTGGAAGATTTGAAGGTTTCACCTTCAGCAGATGTAAATGGTTTTTGGGTACCTAAGGGTGCTCTTTCGTCTGAAGCAAAGTTACCTGCAGAGAAGACTATGTTATGGCACCAGAGACCCCGCCACATTGGAGAAAAGGGTCTAAGGACCTTGAAAAATAAAAACCTTGTTGAAGGTTTGAATGACTGTAATCTTGACTTTGATTTCTGTGAGCATTGCATTTATGGAAAACAAAACTGCATTCAGTTTTACTCGAGTTCTCATAAAACTTGTGGTGTTTTGGATCTTATTCATTCTGATGTGTTTGATCCAGTAGATGTCTCTTCGATTGGAAAATCCACATATTATGTTTCATTTATTGATGATTTTAGTAGAAGGACATGGGTTTATTTTCTAAAGAGTAAATCTGAAGTTTTTAATCATTTTAAAGAATTTAAAGCAATGGTTGAGTTGCAGACTGGAAAGAAAATAAAATGTTTGAGAACTGATAATGGCGGTGAGTTTTGCTCTAATGATTTTGATAGATTTTGTAAAGACTGTGGAATTAACAGGAAGAAGACAACTCCGTATTCTCCACAACAGAATGGAGTTGCAGAAAGAATGAACAGGACACTGATGGAGAAGGCTAGGAGTATGTTGAGTGGTGCTGGTATCGAACAAAAGTTTTGGGCTGAAGTTGTTGCCACTGCTTGCTACCTGATTAACAGGTCTCCTACATCAGCTCTTGTTGATAAAACGTCTATGGAAGCATGGTCAGGTCACAAGCATTCATTGAGACATCTTAGAGTTTTTGGTTGCGAGGCATATGCACATGTGCCAAAGGAGAAGCGAACAAAGTTGGAGAACAAGGCTGTGAAATGTATCTTCATCGGGTATAGTTATGGTGTGAAAGGATACAAGCTTTGGGACTCTGTTGCACAAAAGGTAATTCACAGTAGAAGTGTTATTTTTAGAGAAATTAAGTCTCCTTCTGTTACATTGTAGCCAGAACAGACTAAAAAATAAGGTGTGATTCAACTTCCTTCTACACCTGAAAGAGTTGAATCGAGACCCCTGGATAGGCAAGAATTTGAGGAGAGCTCATCTAGCTCTGAATCTTCAGAAGAGGAGGAAGAACCTCCAACTCAGCTTGTTCGAAGGTCTACAAGACATAGACAACCACCTGAAAGGTATTCACCTGATGATTGGAGATGTATTTTTCCTCTGAATACTAGTGTGAATGAACCGAAATCTGTAGAAGAGGCATTAGGTATGAATGATGCAGAATCTTGGAAGATTGCTATGGAGGAAGAAATGGCAGCTTTGAAAAACAATGATACATGGGATCTTGTACCATTGCTTGAAGGACGAAAACCTGTTGGTTGTAAATGGGTGTTCAAGAAAAAGATTGGTTCAGATAGAAGCATTGAGAAGTATAAAGCAAGGTTGGTTGCAAAAGGCTACTCTTAGGTTGAGGGTGTTGATTACGGTGAGATATTTTCTCCTGTTGCAAAAATGACGTCCATTAGATTTTTGCTTTCTATTGCTACTGCTTATGATTTAGAGGTTGAGCAAATGCATGTGAAAACTGCTTTCCTTCATGGTGATTTGGAGGAAGATATTTATATGACACAGCCGGAGCACTATGTGGTGAAAGGCAAAAGTAATTTGGTCTGTAAATTGAAGAAATCTTTGTATGGCCTCAAACAAAGTCTTAGGATGTGGTACCAGAAATTTGATACATATGTGTTGAGTTTGGGATTTGAACGTTCTAAATCAGATCACTGTGTTTATTATAAATCTAATGGTGATCATTTCTTATTCATTGCATTGTATCTTGATGATATGTTATTCATTGGTAAAGGGAAAGGTATGATTTCAGAACTAAAGTCTCAGCTCGCTGCTAAATTTGAAATGAAAGATCTTGGTGCAGCAAAGCACATTCTTGGGATGGAAATTAGAAGAGATAGGGTGAACAGAAAGCTATGGCTAGGCCAGAGTAAGTATGTGAATTCAGTGTTACAGAAGTTCAACATACAGAATTGTAGACCATTGAGTATTCCTTTTACAGTTGGAATGAAACTATCTATTTCAGATTGTCCTACATCCCCATTGGAGATGGAAGATATGAGTAGAGTGCCTTACCAGAGTGCGGTTGGAAGCTTGATGTATGCTGTGGTCTGTACTAGACCAGATATTGCCCAAGCAGTGGGAGTACTTTCTAGATATATGTCTAATCCTGGTAGAGTTCATTGGGATACAGTCAAAAGAGTCTTCAGATATTTGAAGGGTACTTCAGAGTATTCTTTGTGTTATCATGGTAATTCAGTTGGAGACATGACTTCCCTTGATATCCATGGTTATGTGGATTCAGATTGGGCAGGTGTTATTGATAGTAGAAGATCCACCAGTGCTAATGTGTTTACTTTGTTTGGTGGTGCAATTAGTTGGATGAGTAAGCGACAGGCTGTGGTTGCTTTATCCACTACTGAAGCAGAGTATATGGCAGCTACTCATGCTTGTAAAGAGGCCATTTGGCTTAAGAGATTGTGTTCGGATATTGGAATAAAACAAGGTACAGTGACAGTTTACTCTGACAGTCAGAGTGCAATTAGCCTAGCTAAGAACCTGACATTTCATGCCCGGACCAAACATATTGATGTTCAGTATCATTTTGTTAGAGATATGGTCGAAGATGGTAGGGTGAAGCTAGTTAAGGTGGAAACTTTGATGAATGTTGCAGATGCTTTAACTAAGGCTGTGAGCATAGAGAAGTTTAGATGGTGTTCAGAGTCTATGGGCCTTATGGCCCCTAGCAATTGATTCATTGTGTTGACATTCCCTTCCGCTCTTGCAAGGTGTTCGACAAGTGGGAGATTTGTTGGGAAAAATGGTGTCTCAACCTTGCATTTATGTGAGGTTACTGTTTATATTAAGTTTTCATTTGAGCATGAAATGGTGCGAAACTCTCCCTAAAGCTTCTGGTTGGTTAGATAAGCATTCCGGTAAAGTTGCGTCGCAAGGTCACAGCTAGTTTTGAAGATATTAATGTTTTCGTCTTGGAGGGCTGCAATAAAATATTTAAACTTAATTTTGGGGACTTTAGGGGCTCCTAAACGACCTGAAAAGTGGCCGTAACCGGCAAAGCGCGTTACGAGGTGATAGAGCACTTCGCGCGCTTTCCGGTGCTTCAAATGGTTCATCAATCGGACACCCGGTTCTCAAGTTATGGCCTCCGGAAGTTTGTACTCCTGAAATAGGAAAAATAATTTGTATCGGATACATAAATGAGCTGTAAAGGGGAGCGACACATGTTGATGTGTGCTTTAACATGTCATAGGGTGTCTAGAAGGGAGATAAGGTCGGCTACACCTTATTGGGTGGTTTTAGCCCATGGTTTTGTAATACCGTTTGACGGTTTCTTGTATTGTATCTCCTATTTATGAGGTGTGTGAGATAGAGGTTGTGTGTAAGAGTCTTATGGCTATTGAGTTGCCTCTGAATCTCTGTTTAGTGGTACTCCTGCGAAGAGCTTGCTCTGCAAGTATGTTGTAATCTGTTTTTGATTGCTGAATAAAATATTGAGCTACTTTTGGAGGGTGGGGTTTTTCTCCCGAAAGGGTTTTCCCCACGTAAATCATTGTGTTGTAGTATGATTGCTATTATATCTATTTCTATTTTCTGTAACTGTTGTAATGATCTGAAAAAGTTTTGCATTACCCTCCTCTCAAGGTTAGTGTAGGAAGTTGTTTCTGCTACTTAACTTCCTTACAAGTGGTATCAGAGCCTGATCACCTTTGGTTTCAATTGTGGGCAGTTGGGTTTTTTGAACTAATCCAGATTTGAGTGGGAGCTTGTGCAAAAGACACTTTTTGATCTTGTTGCAGGAATATTCAGATGGCGAGTTCGTCAGGGAGAATAGAGGTGGACAAATTTAATGGAAGTAATTTTGAGATGTGGAAGCTGAAGATGGAAGATCTGCTAATAGATCAAGATCTTTGGGATGTTGTTGATGCGAATGTCCAAAGCCCCTCAGATCCTACTGCGGCAGCTCAGTATGATGTTATGGACCGAAAAGCCAAGGGTTTAATCAGACTGTGCCTGCCAGACTCTGTTCTAATCAATGTCCATGAAGAAAACTCTGCAAAGAAGCTATGGACTAAGCTTGGTGAGATGTATCAAGTGAAATCTTTATTAAATCAAATTTTCTTAAAAAAGAAATTGTATTCCTTGCAGATGGAAGAGGGTGGACGAAATTGCAGACCACTTGGAAGCATTCAATATGTTGGTGGCTCAATTATTATCCGTCGGTGTTAAAATGGACGAAGAGGAGAAATGTCAGATCTTTCTTTGTTCTTTGCCTGATTCGTGGGATTCTATTGTTATGGCTATCGGTAGTACTTCTGTTGTTTTGAAATCTGAAGACGTGGTGGGTGCCCTACTCGGTGAAGAGATGCGAAGGAATGTATCCATCAGTTCAAAGGAAGCCCTAACTGTTCGTGGAAGACCTAAGGAGAAAGGCAAGAAGAATGAGAAGCGCGACAAGTCCAAATCCAAAGGGAGATCGAAATCTCCTGGAAAGTCCAAAGTGATTTGCTAGAACTGCAGTAAACCGGGTCACATCCGTAAGGACTGCAAAGAAGAAAAGAAAAAGAAGAAAAAGAAAAAGTTTGATTCTGATTCTAAGTCCGACAAGGAAGATGGCGATGCATTTATTACGGCTTTGGTGACTCATGTAGGTAATGATGCCTGGCTAATTGACTCAGGTGCATCTTTTCATATGACTTCCAATAGAGATTGGTTTTCTGAATATGAAGGATTTAATGGAGGTAAGGTGTACTTGGGTGATGATTCACATCTACACATTGTTGGTCGAGGTAAAGTTAGAATCAGGTTTTCTGATGGTAGAATAAAAAGGATTAATGGTATCCCTGGATTAAAACGAAATCTGTTATCTGTGAGCAAACTGATAGATGCGGGTGTGCAGGTAGTCTTTTCTGAAGCAGGATATAAGATGATTAAGGGTGCTATGGTAGTTGCTAGAGGTGTCAGGTTTGGCACTTTGTATAAGCTTGAAGCATACACTGTTGAGTGTAATAGCACTTCTGTAAAAAATAAATCTGCGGATACTTCACTTGAACATTTGAAGGTTTCACCTTCAGTAGATAGAAATGGTTTTTGGATACTTAAGGGTGCTCTTTCATCTGAAGTAAAGTTACCTGCAGAGAAGACTATGTTATGGCACCAGAGACTTGGTCACATTGGAGAAAAGGGTCTAAGGACCTTGAAAAATAAAAACCTTGTTGAAGGTTTGAATGATTGTAATCTTGACTTTGATTTTTGTAAGCATTGCATTTATGGAAAATAAAACCGCGTTTAGTTTTACTCGAGTTCTCATAAAACTTGTGGTGTTTTGGATCTTATTCATTCTGATGTGTTTGATCCAGTAGATGTCTCTTCGATTGGAAAATCCACATATTATGTTTCATTTATTGATGATTTTAGTAGAAGGACATGGGTTTATTTTCTAAAGAGTAAATCTGAAGTTTTTAGTCATTTTAAAGAATTTAAGGCAATGGTTGAGTTGCAGACTGGAAAGAAAATAAAATGTTTGAGAACTGATAATGGTGGTGAGTTTTGCTCTAATGATTTTGATAGATTTTGTAAAGACTGTGGAATTAACAGGCAGAAGACAACTCCGTATTCTCAACAGCAGAATGGAGTTGCAGAAAGAATGAACAGGACACTGATGGAGAAGGCTAGGAGTATGTTGAGTGGTGCTGGTCTCGAACAAAAGTTTTGGGCTGAAGCTGTTGCCACTGCTTGCTATCTGAATAACAGATCTCCTACATCAGCTCTTGTTGATAAAACGCTTATGGAAGCATGGTCAGGTCACAAGCCTTCATTGAGACATCTTAGAGTTTTTGGTTGCGAGGCATATGCACATGTGCCAAAGCAGAAGCGAACAAGGTTGGAGAACAACGCTCTGAAATGTATATTCATCGGGTATAGTTATGGTGTGAAAGGATACAAGCTTTGGGACCCTGTTGCACAAAAGGTAATTCACAGTAGAAGTGTCATTTTTAGAGAAATTAAGTCTCCTTCTTTTACATTGCAGCCAGAATAGACTAAAAAATAAGATGTGATTCAACTTCCTTCCACACCTGAAAGAGTTGAATCGAGACCCCTAGATAGGCAAGAATTTGAGGAGAGCTCATCTAGCTCTGAATCTTCAGAAGAGGAGGAAGAACCTCCAACTCAGCTTGTTCAAAGGTCTACAAGATATAGACAACCACCTGAAAGGTATTCACTTGATGATTGGAGATGTATTTTTGGTCTGAATAATAGTGTGGATGAACCGAAATCTGTAGAAGAGGCATTAGGTATGAATGATGCAGAATCCTAGAAGATTGCTCTGGAGGAAGAAATGGCAGCTTTGAAAATGAATGATACATGGGATCTTGTACCATTGCCTGAAGGACGAAAATCTGTTGGTTGTAAATGGGTGTTCAAGAAAAAGATTGGTTCAGATGGAAGCATTGAGAAGTATAAAGCAAGGTTGGTTGCAAAAGGCTACTCTCCGGTTGAGGGTGTTGATTACGGTGAGATATTTTCTCCGATTGCAAAAATGACGTCCATTAGATTTTTGCTTTCTATTGCTACTGCTTATGATTTAGAGGTTGAGCAAATGGATGTGAAAACTGCTTTCCTTCATGGTGATTTGGAGGAAGATATTTATGACACAGCCGGAGCACTATGTGGTGAAAGCTAAAAGTAATTTGGTCTGTAAATTGAAGAAATCTTTGTATGGCCTCAAACAAAGTCCTAGGATGTGGTACCAGAAATTTGATACATATGTGTTGAGTTTGGGATTTGAACGTTCTAAATCAGATCACTGTGTTTATTATAAATCTGATGGTGATCATTTCTTATTCATTGCATTGTATGTTGATGATATGTTATTCATTGGTAAAGGGAAAGGTATGATTTCAGAACTAAAGTCTCAACTCGCAGCTAAATTTGAAATGAAAGATCTTGGTGCAGCAAAGCACATTCTTGGGATGGAAATTAGAAGAGATAGGGTGAACAGAAAGCTATGGCTAGGCTAGAGTAAGTATGTGAATTCAGTGTTACAGAGGTTCAACATGCAGAATTGTAGACCATTGAGTATTCCTTTTACAGTTGGAATGAAACTATCTATTTTAGATTGTCCTACATCCCCATTGGAGATGGAAGACATGAGTAGAGTGCCTTACCAGAGTGCGGTTGGAAGCTTGATGTATGATATGGTCTGTACTAGACGAGATATTGCCCAAGCAGTGGGAGTACTTTTAGGATATATGTCTAATCCTGGTAGAGTTCATTGGGATGCAGTCAAAAGAGTCTTCAAATATTTGAAGGGTACTTCAGAGTATTCTTTGTGTTATCATGGTGATTCAGTTGGAGACATGGCTTCCCTTGATATCCATGGTTATGTGGATTCAGATTGGGCAGGTGATATTGATAGCAGAAGATCCACCAGTGCTTATGTGTTTACTTTGTTTGGTGGTGCAATTAGTTGGATGAGTAAGCGACAGGCTGTGGTTGCTTTATCCACTATTGAAGCAGAGTATATGGTAGCTACTCATGCTTGTAAAGAGGCCATTTGGCTTAAGAGACTGTGTTCGGATATTGGAATAAAACAAGGTACAGTGACAGTTTACTGTGACAGTCAGAGTGCAATTAGCCTAGCTAAGAACCCGACATTTCATGCCCGGACCAAACATATTGATGTTCAGTATCATTTTGTTAGAGATATGGTCGAAGATGGTAGGGTGAAGCTGGTTAAGGTGGAAACTTTGATGAATGTTGCAGATGCTTTAACTAAGGCTGTGAGCACAGAGAAGTTTAGATGGTGTTCAGAGTCTATGGGCCTTATGGCCCCTAGCAATTGATTCATTGTGTTGACATTCCCTTCCGCTCTTGCAAGGTGTTCGACAAGTGGGAGATTTGTTGGGAAAAATGTAGTCTCAACCTTGCATTTATGCGAGGTTACTATTTATAGTAAGTTTTCATTTGAGCATGAAATGGTGCGAAACTCTCCCTAAAGCTTCTGGTTGGTTAGATAAGCATTCCGGTAAAGTTGCGTCGCAAGGTCACAGCTAGTTTTGAAGATATTAATGTTTTCATCTTGGAGGGGTGCAATAAAATATTTAAACTTAATTTTGGGTACTTTGGAGGCTCTGAAATGCCCTGAAAAGTGGCCGTAA
Source organism: Cryptomeria japonica (assembly GCF_030272615.1). NCBI lineage: Eukaryota > Viridiplantae > Streptophyta > Pinopsida > Cupressales > Cupressaceae > Cryptomeria > Cryptomeria japonica. Next base: position 674,582,436 of record NC_081410.1, on the reverse strand, counting down.
CCGGCGAAGCGGGTTATGAGGTGATAGAGCACTTCACGAGCTTTCCGACGCTTCAAATGGTTCGTCAATCGGACACCCGGTTCTCAAGTTATGGCCTCCGGAAATTTGTACTCCTGAAATAGGAAAAATAATTTTTATCGGATACATAAATGAGCTGTAAAGGGGAGCGACACATGTTGATGTGTGCTTTAACATGTCATAGGGCGTCTAGAAGGGAGATAAGGTCGGCCACACCTTATTGGGTGGTTTTAGCCCATGGTTTTGTAATACCGTTTGACGGTTTCTTGTGTTGTATCTCCTATTTATGAGGTGTGTGAGATAGAGGTTGTGTGTAAGAGTCTTATGGCTATTGAGTTGCCTCTGAATCTCTGATTAGTGGTACTCCTGCGAAGAGCTTTCTCTGCAAGTATGTTGTAATCTGTTTTTGATTGCTGAATAAAATATTGAGCTGCTTTTGGAGGGTGGGGTTTTTCTCCCGAAAGGGTTTTCCCCACGTAAATCATTGTGTTGTGGTATGATTGCTATTATATCTATTTCTATTTTCTATAACTGTTGTAATGATCTGAAAAAGTTTTGCATTACCCTCCTCTCAAGGTTAGTGTAGGAAGTTGTTTCCACTACTTAACTTCCTTACAAGTGGTATCAGAGCCTGATCACCTTTGGTTTCAATTGTGGGCAGTTGGGTTTTTTGAACTAATCCAGATTTGATTGGGAGCTTGTGCAGAAGACGCTTTTTGATCTTGTTGCAGGAATATTCAGATGGCGAGTTCGTCAAGGAGAATAGAGGTGGAGAAATTTAATGGAAGTAATTTTGAGATGTGGAAGCTAAAGATGGAAGATCTGCTAATAGATCGAGATCTTTGGGATGCTGTTGATGCGAATGTCCAAAGGCCCTCAGATCTTACTGCGGCAGCTCAGTATGATGTTATGGACCGAAAAGCCAAGGGTCTAATAAGACTGTGCCTGGAAGACTCTGTTCTAATCAATGTCCATGAAGAAAACTTTGTAAAGAAGCTATGGACTAAGCTTGGTGAGATGTATCAAGTGAAATCTTTATTAAATCAAATTTTCTTAAGAAAGAAATTGTATTCCTTGAAGATGGAAGAGGGTGGACGAATTGCAGACCACCTGGAAGCATTCAATATGTTGGTGGCTCAATTAGTATCCGTCGGTGTTAAGATGGACGAGGAGGAAAAATGTTAGATCTTGCTTTGTTCTTTGCCTGATTCATGGGATTCTCTTGTTATGGCTATCGGTAGTACTTCTGTTGTTTTGAAATCTGAAGACGTGGTGGGTGCCCTACTCGGTGAAGAGATGTGAAGGAAGGTATCCATCAGTTCAAAGGAATCCCTAACCGTTTGTGGAAGACCTAAAGAGAAAGGCAAGAAGAATGAGAAGCGCGACAAGTCCAAATCCAAAGGGAGATCGAAATCTCCTGGAAAGTCCAAAGTCATTTGCTGGAACTGCGGTAAACCGGGTCACATCCGTAAGGGCTGCAAAGAAGAAAAGAAGAAGAAGAAAAAGAAAAAGTTTGATTCTGATTCTGAGTCCAACAAGGATGATGGCAATGCATTTATTGTGGCTTTGGCGACTCGTGCAGGTAATGATGCCCGGCTAATTGACTCAGGTGCATCTTTTCATATGACTTCCAATAGAGATTGGTTTTCTGAATATGAAGGATTTAATGGAGGTAAGGTGTACTTGGGTGATGATTCACATCTACACATTGTTGGTCGAGGTAAAGTTAGAATCAGGTTTTCTGATAGTAGAATAAAAAGGATTAATGGTGTGCTGCATATCGCTGGATTAAAACGAAACCTATTATCTGTGAGCAAACTGATAGATGCGGGTGTGAAGTTAGTCTTTTCTGAAGCAGGATGTAAGATGATTAAGGGTGCTATGGTAGTTGCTAGAGGTGTCAGGTTTGGCACTTTGTATAAGCTTGAAGCATACACTATTGAGTGTAATAGCACTTCTGTAAAAAATAAATCTGCGGATACTTCACTAGAAGATTTGAAGGTTTCACCTTCAGCAGATGGAAATGGTTTTTGGGTACATAAAGGTGCTCTTTCGTCTGAAGCAAAGTTACTTGCAGAGAAGACTATGTTATGGCACCAGAGACTTGGCCACATTGGAGAAAAGGGTCTAAGGACCTTGAAAAATAAAAACCTTGTTGAAGATTTGAATGACTGTAATCTTGACTTTGATTTCTGTGAGCATTGTATTTATGGAAAACAAAACCGCGTTCCGTTTTACTCGAGTTCTCATAAAACTTGTGGTGTTTTGGATCTTATTCATTCTGATGTGTTTGATCCAGTAGATGTCTCTTCGATTGGAAAATCCACATATTATGTTTCATTTATTGATGGTTTTAGTAGAAGGATATGGGTTTATTTTCTAAAGAGTAAATCTGAAGTTTTTAGTCGTTTTAAAGAATTTAAAGCAATGGTTGAGTTGCAGACTGGAAAGAAAATAAAATATTTGAGAACTGATAATGGCGGTGAGTTTTGCTCTAATGATTTTGATAGATTTTTTAAAGACTATGGAATTAACAGGCAGAAGACAACTCCGTATTCTCCACAGCAGAATGGAGTTGCAAAAAGAATGAACAGGACACTGATGGAGAAGGCTAGGAGTATGTTGAGTGGTGTTGGTCTCGAACAAAAGTTTTGGGATGAAGCTGTTACCACTGCAGGCTACTTGATTAATAGGTCTCCTGCATCAGCTCTTGTTGATAAAACACCTATGGAAGCATGGTCAGGTCACAAGCCTTCATTAAGACATCTTAGAGTTTTTGGTTGCGAGGCATATGTACATGTGCCAAAGGAGAAGCGAACAAAGTTGGAGAACAAGGCTGTGAAATGTATCTTCATAGGGTATAGTTATGGTGTGAAAGGATACAAGCTTTGGGACCCTGTTGCACAAAAGGTAATTCACAGTAGAAGTGTTATTTTTAGAGAAATTAAGTCTCCTTCTGTTACATTGCAGCCAGAACAAACTAAAAAAGAAGATGTGATTCAACTTCCTTCTACACCCGAAAGAGTTGAATCGATACCCCTAGATAGGCAAGAATTTGAGGAGAGCTCATCTAGCTTTGAATCTTTAGAAGAGGAGGAAGAACCTCCAACTCAGCTTGTTCAAAGGTCTAAGAGACATAGACAACCACCTGAAAGGTATTCTCCTGATGATTGGACATGTATTTTTGCTCTGAATACTAGTGTGGATGAATCAAAATCTGTAGAAGAGGCATTAGGTATGAATGATGCAGAATCCTGGAAGATTGCTATGGAGGAAGAAATGACAGCTTTGAAAAAGAATGATACATGGGATCTTGTACCATTGCCTGAAGGACAAAAACCTGTTGGTTGTAAATGGGTGTTCAAGAAAAAGATTGGTTCAGATGGAAGCATTGAGAAGTATAAAGCAAGGTTGGTTGCAAAAGGCTACTCTCAGGTTGAGGGTGTTGATTATGGTGAGATATTTTTTCCTGTTGCAAAAATGATGTCCATTAGATTTTTGCTTTCTATTGCTACTGCTTATGATTTAGAGGTTGAGAAAATGGATGTGAAAACTGCTTTCCTTCATGGTAATTTGGAGGAAGATATTTATATGACACAGCTGGAGCACTATGTGGTGAAAGGCAAAAGTAATTTGGTCTGTAAATTGAAGAAATCTTTGTATGGCCTCAAACAAAGTCCTAGGATGTGGTACCAGAAATTTGATACATATGTGTTGAGTTTGGGATTTGAACGTTCTAAATCAAATCACTATGTTTATTATAAATCTGATGGCCATCATTTCTTATTCATTGCATTGTATGTTGATGATATGTTATTCATTGGTAAAGGGAAAGGTATGATTTCAGAACTAAAGTCTTAGCTCGCTGCTAAATTTGAAATGAAAGATCTTGGTGCAGCAAATCACATTCTTGGGATGGAAATTAGAAGAGATAGGGTGAACAGAAAGCTATGGCTAGGCCAGAGTAAGTATGTGAATTCAGTGTTACAGAGGTTCAACATGCAGAATTGTAGACCATTGAGTATTCCTTTTACAGTTGGAATGAAACTATCTATTTCAGATTGTCCTACATCCCCATTGGAGATGAAAGACATGAGTAGAGTGCCTTACTAGAGTGCGGTTGGAAGCTTGATGTATGCTATGGTCTGTACTAGACCAGATATTGCCCAAGCAGTGGGAGTACTTTCTAGATATATGTCTAACCCTGGTAGAGTTCATTGGGATGTAGTCAAAAGAGTTTTCAAATATTTGAAGGGTACTTCAGAGTATTCTTTGTGTTATCATGGTAATTCAGTTGGAGACATGGCTTCCCTTGATATCCATGGTTATGTGGATTCAGATTGGGCAGGTGATATTGATAGCAGAAGATCCACCAGTGCTTATGTGTTTACTTTGTTTGGTGGTGCAATTAGTTGGATGAGTAAGCGACAGGCTGTGGTTGCTTTATCCACTACTGAAGCAGAGTATATGGTAGCTACTCATGCTTGTAAAGAGGCCATTTGGCTTAAGAGACTGTTTTCGGATATTGGAATAAAACAAGGTACAGTGACAGTTTACTGTGACAGTCAGAGTGCAATTAGCCTAGCTAAGAACCCGACATTTCATGCCCGGACCAAACATATTGATGTTCAGTATCATTTTGTTAGAGATATGGTCGAAGATGGTAGGGTGAAGCTGGTTAAGGTGGAAACTTTGATGAATGTTGCAGATGCTTTAACTAAGGCTGTGAGCACAGAGAATTTTAGATGGTGTTCAGAGTCTATGGGCCTTATGGCCCCTAGCAATTGATTCATTGTGTTGACATTCCCTTCCGCTCTTGCAAGGTGTTCGACAAGTGGGAGATTTGTTAGGAAAAATGGTGTCTCAACCTTGCATTTATGTGAGGTTACTGTTTATAGTAAGTTTTCATTTGAGCATGAAATGGTGCGAAACTCTCCCTAAAGCTTCTGGTTGGTTAGATAAGCATTCCGGTAAAGTTGCGTCGGAAGGTCACAGCTAGTTTTGAAGATATTAATGTTTTCGTCTTGGAGGGCTGCAATAAAATATTTAAACTTAATTTTGGGGAGTTTAGAGGCTCCGAAACGCCCTGAAAAGTGGCCGTAACTGGTAAATCGGGTTACGAGGTGATAGAGCACTTCGCGCGCTTTCCGGCGCTTCAAATGGTTCATCAATCGGACACCTGGTTCTCAAGTTATGGCCTCTGGAAGTTTGTACTCCTGAAATAGGAAAAATAATTTGTATCGGATACATAAATGAGCTGTAAAGGGGAGCGACACATGTTGATGTGTGCTTTAACATGTCATAGGGTGTCTAGAAGGGAGATAAGGTCGGTTACACCTTATTGGGTGGTTTTAGCCCATGGTTTTGTAATACCGTTTGACGGTTTCTTGTATTGTATCTCCTATTTATGAGGTGTGTGAGATAGAGGTTGTGTGTAAGAGTCTTATGGCTATTGAGTTGCCTCTGAATCTCTGATTAGTGGTACTCCTGCGAAGAGCTTTCTCTGCAGGTATGTTGTAATCTGTTTTTGATTGCTGAATAAAATATTGAGCTGCTTTTGGAGGGTGGGGTTTTTCTCCCGAAAGGGTTTTCCCCACATAAATCATTGTGTTGTGGTATGATTGCTATTATATCTATTTCTATTTTCTGTAACTGTTGTAATGATCTGAAAAATTTTTGCATTACCCTCCTCTCAAGGTTAGTGTAGGAAGTTGTTTCCGCTACTTAACTTCCTTACAAGTGGTATCAGAGCCTGATCACCTTTGGTTTCAATTGTGGGCAGTTGGGTTTTTTGAACTAATCCAGATTTGAGTGGGAGCTTATGCAGAAGACACTTTTTGATCTTGTTGCAGGAATGTTCAGATGGCGAGTTCGTCAGGGAGAATAGAGGTGGACAAATTTAATGGAAGTAATTTTGAGATGTGGAAGCTGAAGATGGAAGATCTGTTAATAGATCGAGATCTTTGGGATGTTGTTGATGCGAATGTCCAAAGGCCCTCAGATCCTACTACGGCAGCTCAGTATGATGTTATGGACCGAAAAGCCAAGGGTTTAATCAGACTGTGCTTGGCAGACTCTGTTCTAATCAATGTCCATGAAGAAAACTCTGTAAAGAAGCTATGGACTAAGCTTGGTGAGATGTATCAAGTGAAATATTTATTAAATCAAATTTTCTTAAGAAAGAAATTGTATTCCTTGAAGATTGAAGAGGGTAGACGAATTGCAGACCACTTGGAAGCATTCAATATGTTGGTGGCTCAATTAGTATCCGTCGGTGTTAAGATGGACGAGGAGAAGAAATATCAGATCTTGCTTTATTCTTTGCCTGATTCATGGGATTTTTTTGTTATGGCTATCGGTAGTACTTCTGTTGTTTTGAAATCTGAAGACGTGGTGGGTGCCCTACTCGGTGAAGAGATGCGAAGGAAGGTATCCATCAGTTCAAAGGAATCCCTAACCGTTCGTGGAAGACCTAAGGAGAAAGGCAAGAAGAATGAGAAGCGCGACAAGTCCAAATCCAAAGGGAGATCGAAATCTACTGGAAAGTCCAAAGTCATTTGCTGGAACTGCAGTAAATCAGGTCACATCTGTAAGGACTGCAAAGAAGAAAACAAGAAGAAGAAAAAGAAAAAGTTCGATTCTGATTCTAAGTCCGACAAGGAAGATGGCGATGCATTTATTGCGGCTTTGGCGACTCATGCAGGTAATGATGCCTGGCTAATTGACTCAGGTGCATCTTTTCATATGACTTCCAATAGAGATTGGTTTTCTGAATATGAAGGATTTAATGGAGGTAAGGTGTACTTGGGTGATGATTCACATCTACACATTGTTGGTCGAGGTAAAGTTAGAATTAGGTTTTCTGATTGTAGAATAAAAAGGATTAATGGTGTGCTGCATATCCCTGGATTAAAACGAAACCTGTTATCTGTGAGCAAACTGATAGATGCGGGTGTGTAGGTAGTCTTTTCTAAAGCAGGATGTAAGATGATTAAGGGTGCTATGGTAGTTGCTAGAGGTGTCAGGTTTGGCACTTTGTATAAGCTTGAAGCATACACTGTTGAGTGTAATAGCACTTCTGTAAAAAGTAAATCTGTGGATACTTCACTGGAAGATTTGAAGGTTTCACCTTCAGCAGATGGAAATGGTTTTTGGGTACTTAAAGGTGCTCTTTCGTCTGAAACAAAGTTACCTGCAGAGAAGACTATGTTATGGCACCAGAGACTTGGACACATTGGAGAAAAGGGTCTAAGGACCTTGAAAAATAAAAACCTTATTGAAGGTTTGAATGATTGTAATATTGACTTTGATTTCTGTGAGCATTGCATTTATGGAAAACAAAACCGCATTCAGTTTTACTCGAGTTCTCATAAAACTTGTGGTGTTTTGGATCTTATTCATTCTGATGTGTTTGATCCAGTAGATGTCTCTTCGATTGGAAAATCCACATATTATGTTTCATTTATTGATGATTTTAGTAGAAGGACATGGGTTTATTTTCTAAAGAGTAAATCTGAAGTTTTTAGTCGTTTTAAAGAATTTAAAGAAATGGTTGAGTTGTAGACTGGAAAGAAAATAAAATGTTTGAGAACTGATAATGGCGGTGAGTTTTGCTCTAATGATTTTGATAGATTTTGTAAAGACTGTGGAATTAACAAGCAGAAGACAACTTAATATTCTCCACAGCAGAATGGAGTTGCAGAAAGAATGAACAGGACACTGATGGAGAAGGCTAGGAGTATGTTGAGTGGTGCTGGTCTCGAACAAAAGTTTTGGGCTGAAGCTGTTGCCACTGCTTGCTACCTGATTAACAGGTCTCCTACATCAGCTCTTGTTGATAAAACATCTATGGAAGCATGGTCAGGTCACAAGCCTTCATTGAGACATCTTAGAGTTTTTGGTTGCGAGGCATATGCACATGTGCCAAAGGAGAAGCGAACAAAGTTGGAGAACAAGGCTATGAAATGTATCTTCATCGGGTATAGTTATGGTGTGAAAGGATACAAGCTTTGGGACCCTGTTGCACAAAAGGTAATTCACAGTACAAGTGTTATTTTTAGAGAAATTAAGTCTCCTTCTATTACATTGCAGCTAGAACAGACTAAAAAAGAAGATGTGATTCAACTTCCTTCTACACCTGAAAGAGTTGAATCGAGACCCCTAGATAGGCAAGAATTTGAGGAGAGCTCATCTAGCTCTGAATCTTCAGAAGAGGAGGAAGAACCTCCAACTCAGCTTATTCGAAGGTCTACAAGACATAGACAACCAATTGAAAGGTATTCCCCTGATTATTGGAGATGTATTTTTGCTCTGAATACTAGTGTGGATGAACCAAAATATGTAGAAGAGGCATTAGGTAGGAATGATGCAGAATCCTAGAAGATTGCTATGGAGGAAGAAATGACAGCTTTGAAAAAGAATGATACATGGGATCTTGTACCATTGCCTGAAGGACGAAAACCTGTTGGTTGTAAATGGGTGTTCAAGAAAAAGATTGGTTCAGATTGAAGCATTGAGAAGTATAAAGCAAGGTTGGTTGCAAAAGGCTACTCTCAGGTTGAGGGTGTTGATTACGGTGAGATATTTTCTCCTGTTGCAAAAATGACATCCATTAGATTTTCGCTTTCTATTGCTACTGCTTATGATTTAGAGGTTGAGCAAATGGATGTGAAAACTGCTTTCCTTCATGGTGATTTGGAGGAAGATATTTATATGACACAGCCGGAGCACTATGTGGTGAAAGGCAAAAGTAATTTGGTCTGTAAATTGAAGAAATCTTTGTATGGCCTCAAACAAAGTCCTAGGATGTGGTACCAGAAATTTGATACATATGTGTTGAGTTTGGGATTTGAACGTTCTAAATCAGATCACTGTGTTTATTATAAATCTGATGGTGATCATTTCTTATTCATTGCATTTTATGTTGATGATATGTTATTCATTGGTAAATGGAAATGTATGATTTCAGAACTGAAGCTCAGCTCACTGCTAAATTTGAAATGAAAGATCTTGGTGCAGTAAAGCACATTCTTGGGATGGAAATTAGAAGAGATAGGGTGAACAGAAAGCTATGGCTAGGCCAGAGTAAGTATGTGAATTCAGTGTTACAGAGTTTCAACATGCAGAATTGTAGACCATTGAGTATTCCTTTTATAGTTGGAATGAAACTATCTATTTCAGATTGTCCTACATCCCCATTGGAGATGGAAGACATGAGTAGAGTGCCTTACCAGAGTGCGGTTGGAAGCTTGATGTATGCTGTGGTTTGTACTAGACCAGATATTGCCCAAGCAGTGGGAGTACTTTCTAGATATATATCTAATCCTGGTAGAGTTCATTGGGATGCAGTCAAAAGAGTCTTCAGATATTTGAAGGGTACTTCAGAGTATTCTTTGTGTTATCATGGTAATTCAGTTGAAGACATGACTTCCCTTGATATCCATGGTTATGTGGATTCAGATTGGGTAGGTGATATTGATAGCAGAAGATCCACCAGTGCTTATGTGTTTACTTTGTTTGGTGGTGCAATTAGTTGGATGAGTAAGCGACAGGCTGTGGTTGCTTTATCCACTACTGAAGTAGAGTATATGGTAGCTACTCATGCTTGTAAAGAGGCCATTTGGCTTAAGAGACTATGTTCAGATATTGGAATAAAACAAGGTACAGTGACAGTTTACTGTGACAGTCAGAGTGCAATTAGCCTAGCTAAGAACCCGACATTTCATGCCCAGACCAAACATATTGATGTTCAGTATCATTTTGTTAGAGATATGGTCGAAGATGGTAGGGTGAAGCTGGTTAAGATGGAAACTTTGATGAATGTTGCAGATGCTTTAACCTAGGCTATGAGCACAGAGAAGTTTAGATGGTGTTCAGAGTCTATGGGCCTTATGGCCCCTAGCAATTGATTCATTGTGTTGACATTCCCTTCCGCTCTTGCAAGGTGTTCGACAAGTGGGAGATTTGTTGGGAAAAATGGTGTCTCAACCTTGCATTTATGCAAGGTTACTATTTATAGTAAGTTTTCATTTGAGCATGAAATGGTGCGAAACTCTCCCTAAAGCTTCTGGTTGGTTAGATAAGCATTCCGGTAAAGTTGCGTCGCAAGGTCACAGCTAGTTTTGAAGATATTAATGTTTTCGTCTTGGAGGGGTGCAATAAAATATTTAAACTTAATTTTTGGGACTTTAGAGGCTCCGAAATGCCCTGAAAATTTTCTGTAACCGTCGAAGCGGGTCACAAGGTGATAGAGCACTTCGCGAGCTTTCCGGCACTTCAAACGGTTCGTCAATCGGACATCCGGTTCTCAAGTTATGGCCTCCGGAAGTTTGTACTCCTGAAATAGGAAAAATAATTTGTATCGGATAGATAAATGCACTGTAAAGGGGAGTGACACATGTTGATGTGTGTTTTAACATGTCATAGGGCATCTAGAAGGGAGATATGGTCGGCTACACCTTATTGGGTGGTTTTAGCCCATGGTTTTGTAATACCGTTTGACGGTTTCTTATATTGTATCTCCTATTTATGAGGTGTGTGAGATAGAGGTTGTGTGTAAGAGTCTTATGGCTATTGAGTTGCCTCTGAATCTCTGATTAGTGGTACTCCTACGAAGAGCTTGCTCTGCAAATATGTTGTAATCTGTTTTTGATTGCTGAAGAAAAAAATTGAGCTGCTTTTGGAGGGTGGGGTTTTTCTCCCGAAAGGGTTTTCCCCACGTAAATCATTGTGTTGTGGTATGATTGCTATTATATCTATTTCTATTTTCTGTAACTATTGTAATGATTTGAAAAAGTTTTGCATTACCCTCCTCTTAAGGTTAGTGTAGGAAGTTGTTTCCGCTACTTAACTTCCTTACATATGTGAGATTAAGCAGAGCTATACATGAAGACATCATTTGAAGGTGAAACTAGGGTTTTGAGGAAGCATATTAGCATTACACCGATACTGAATCCAACATATGAAGATGTTATTTTGTGCAGTATATTCTTATTGGATTTAACCATCCAACTATAGTCAGTGTGACTCCCATTTTGTGATTGAGCAGTGAGCTCTAGGCTGTTGGCCTTTCTACATGTGCAGACACCATTTATGTACACTTACTATCTGCAGTAGTATAATTTGATTGTGGGTAAGGTTTCCCACCATGGTTTTTCCCCTTAAAAGGTTTCCACATACAAATATTGGTGTTATGTGTTGTGGATGACTTTGTGTTTTTTTTTTCATGCACTAATCCTTACTGGTATAGCAATTAACTATTATAACTGTCTATCGGCATACTTAACTAGTTTATCGGTATTAAGCATTAAGTTGGTTAAATTGTTTTTGGTTTAAATTTATTTGATAACTGATTCACCCCCCCCACACCCACTCTTATTTGTCCCCGAGACCTAACAATTGGTATCAGAGCATTGTCCTCTTTTGTGGAAGTTTAACAACTTGAGGAGATCCTATGTCTACTAATTATCTCAAGAAGAACAGTCCTAAACTTGATGGAACTATCTATGGCATATGAAAGATCAGAATGGAGACACATCTGAATTGCATTGGAAAAGACATCTGAGAAGTTACAAAGAATGGTTATACTACTGCTACTCCCAGTCAGCTTAATCCACCTACCTTAGGTAAAGATGAGGAAAATGATTGCAAAGCAAGAGAAGCACTTTTGAGCGCATTATCAGATCAACAAATCATGAGACTATCAGATAGGTCTACTGCTAAAGCTATTTGGGATCATTTGGAAACATTGAATGAAGGATATTCCATAGTCAAAATTGCAAAACTTGAAAGCTTCTGAGTCAGGTATGAACATCTGAAAATGGAAGAAGATGAAAGGATTTCTGCTTTTATGGAAAGAGTAAATGAAGTTGTTTTGGGTATTAAATGTTGTGGAGGAACCTTAAGTGAGGATGAAATTGTTTCAAAAGTTTTAAGAGGATTGCCACCGGCATATAAAATGAAAGTCACTACTATAAATGAGTTAAGAACAATGCCTAATACATCAGTTACTAGGGATATATTGATTGGGAAACTTTTAGCTTTTGAAATTGAAGAATTTGGTCCTGTTGCTACTATAAAGACAGATTTGGCCTCTAAAGCATCAACATCATCTGCTCCATCATTTGACAAATCTGATTGGAAAGCATTTTATGCAAGAGAACTTGAAGAAAGTAGGAAAGAAAATGAAGAACTTGAAGAACTTGAAGCACTATTTGCAAGGAAAATGCCTAAAGGTCTAGGTGGAAGTAAGTATGAAGGTAAAGCACCCTTTAAATGTTTTAACTACAATAAGATTGGTCATATGGCTTCAAGATGCCCTGATAGACATGCTAGACTAAGAGAAGAAGCTCTAAGAACATACAAGCCTAACCCTGAATATCAGAGATACAGATTTAAGAGGAATAAAGAAAAATCTTGTTACATTGCTGATGAAGGTGTGATTGATGATTCTGATGAGGATCTAGCAGACAATGGATGGGTTTTTCTTGCTATAACAGAAGATCAACTGGCACCTACTCTTCAACTAGTAGTATAGGCCCTGACAACTAAAGTTGAAGTAAAAGATGAATGGATCATTGATTCAGGATGCTCATATCATATGACAGGAGACAAAGGTAAATTATTGAACTTTCAAGAATACAATGGAGGCTTAGTAAGATTTGGAGATGACAAAGCCTGTTCAATCAAAGGTAAGGGTTCAATATCTCTTGATGGTAAGCATAACACTAACAATGTCTCCTATGTTGAAGGATTAAAGCATAATATTTTGAGTGTTGGTCAATTAGTTGAGAAAGGATTTCAGTTACAATTTAAAAATGGAAAATGCAAAATCATGAATAGAACTGGTTTGGAAATCGCAATCGGTAATCAGACTAGAGGTAATATCTTTCATTTGAATAACAGTGAAAAGACATGCTTAATTGCACATATAGATGAAAGTTGGTTATGGTATAAGCGACTCTATCATGTAAACTTTGATTTCATGGTAAAGATCAGTACTACTAAGGCAGTTAGAGATTTACCTAAAATTGGCAAACCTCATAATACAGTATGTAAGGAATGTCAATTTGGAAAACAAGTTAGAGCTAGTTTCAAAGGTATTCCAGAAAAATCAAATAATGCTTTTGATTTGATTCATACTGATTTATGTGGTCCTGCTAGAACTAAAAGCTTAGAAGGTGATAGATATTTTTTGCTAATCATTGATGACTATTCTAGAATGTGTTGGGTTACTTTTCTCAGAGAAAAATCAGAAGCACTTGGAAAGTTCAAACTGTTCAAAGGAATGGTAGAAAATGAAACCGGTAAGAAAATTAAATGTTTAAGGTCAGATCAAGGAGGTGAATTTACATCTAAGGACTTTAATACATTTTGTGAAGTGAATGGAATCAGAAGACAGCTATCAGCACCTCAGACAATACAGCAGAATGGAGTTGTTGAAAGGAAAAATAGAACTATCTTGGATGCAGCAAGAAGTATGTTATCAGAAGCAAACCTACCACATGTGTATCGCAGAGAAGCAGTCAGCACAATAGTAAATACATTTAACAAAGTTCACATCAAAGGTGAAACCGATAAGACCCCTCATGAACTATGGTTTGGTAATACTCCTACTCTTAAGTATTTCAGAATTTTTGGAAGTAAATGTTATATCAGAAGAGATAAGTGTATTGGCAAATTTGATCCTAGAAGTGATGAGGAATATTTCTTAGTTATTCATCTAAGAGCAAAGCTTATAGATGTTTAAACATGAGATTGCAGAAAATTGTTGAGAGTACAAATGTAAAGATTGATGAACAATTCAGAGGAACTTCAAGGTATATAGACTCTGAACCGGTAACATAAATTTTGACAAATGAACCTACTCTAAATCCACTAGTACAGAATGAAGATCCAGTTACCACGGTACCATCTGAGGATTCCACAGTAATTGAGGAACAACAACAAACTAAGACACCCTGGTATGTAAGACTAAATCATTTTGAAGATCAGATAATTGGAAGCAAGTTTAAAGGAGTTATGACAAGAGGAAGATTGGAAAATGAAGAGGTATGTCTTATTTCTCAAATTGAACCATCATCAATTAATGAGGCATGTGAAGATAAATTTTGGATTAAACCTATGGAAGAAGAATTAGAACAAATTGAAAAAAACAACACTTGGACATTAGTTCCCCAGCCTAAAGATCAAAATGTAATTGGAACCAAATGGATATTTAGAAACAAACTTAATGAAGATGGTAAGGTTGTTAGAAATAAAGAAAGACTAGTGTGTAAGGGATATTCTCATAAAGAAGGAGTTGATTACAATGAAACCTTTGCACCAATAGCTAGAATTGAGGTAGTTAGATTATTTTTGGCTTTTGCAGCACACAAGAACTACAAAGTTTATCAAATGGATATTAAATGTGCATTTTTGAATGGAGATCTTGAAGAGGAAGTATACATTGAACAACCTGATGAATTTTCTTTGACAGATGAGAATGATATAGTTTGTAGGTTAAGAAAAGCTCTGTATGGACTAAAACAAGCTCCAAGAACTTGGTATGCAAGATTGGATAAATATCTTTCAAAGATTGGTTTTACTAAAGGAAATACAGACAACAATTTATATTATAAAGAAAATAATGATGACATCTTGATTATAGAAGTATTTGTTAATGATATAATCTTTGGAGGAGAAGATGGATTATGTAAGGAATTTTCTATTAAAATACAACAAGAATTTGAAATGTCTATGATAGGAGAAATTAAATTCTTTTTAGGATTGCAGATTTCACAGACTGATAAAGGTATATTCTTAAGTCAATCCAAATACTTAAAAGAGTTACTAAAGAAATTTGGGATGGAAAACTCTAAACCGATAAGCACACCTATGACAACAAATGACAAATTATCACAAAGGGATGAATCTACACCTGTTAATCCAACTAGATACAAATCTATGATAGGAGGTTTACTGTATTTGACACAAACCAGACCTGATATTATGAATGCAGTATTTATTGTTTCTAGATTTCAAAGGAATCCTAGAGAAAATCATGAATCAGCAGTAAAAAAGCCGGTACTTACAAGGCACTATAAATGTTGGATTATTGTATCCTGGAGATGAAAACTTTGAATTATGTGCATACACAAATGCAAATTGGGTATGAGATGTGGATGATAGAAAAAGCACCACCGGCGGAGCATTCTTTCTTGGAGATTAGTTTCTTGGTTGAGTAAGAAATAGAGTTGTACATATTTATCAATAGTAGAATCAGAATATGTTGCAACAACAACTAACTGTACATAGGTACTATGGCTTAAGCAAATGTTGAAGGATATAAAGGTAAAATGCAAGGAACCTATTACTATCTATTGTGATAACACTGCAGCAATTGATATATCTAAGAATATGGTATTACATTCTAAAACCAAACATGTTTCCATCAAACTAAATTTTCTAAGGGAAAAAGTTGAAGCAAAGGAGATAAAACTGGTTTATGTGAATACTAAAGAGCAGATTGCAGATATTTTCACTAAACCTTTTCCTAGGGAGACTTTTGAATATCTTAGAGATCAGCTTGGAGTCATACCACCACCGGTAGAGACTTAGACAGTTGATGTTTGTCATCAACCAGCAGAATTAACAAAGAAATATTTTATTCCGATCTTTGATGAGGAAGCTACTTCTCAAGGGGAGTAGTTGGTATATTGAATTGATTGGTATTTTGTATATGAACTTGATTTTATTGTAACTTTGGCATTTGATGTCAAAGGGGGAGAGATATCTATGGAAGAACACATTATGTTTTGGAGAGATTGGTATTGGAAAACACATGTTGCTTTAAGGGGGAGAGATTGTTGTTTAGGAGAGATTATTTTCTGATTATGATGTTTTTGGAGATTGTTGGTTTTTGATACTTGGCATTTCTGTTTTGGCACTTTGATGGTTTTTCCATCTTGTGTTGCCATGAATGACAAAAGGGGAGATTGTTGTTATTTTGGTATGGTTTTGTCATTGATGTCAACACCTACTAAAACACTAGCACTTTGGAGATCCAACAACATTCACTAGCAAGCAAGTAACTATTGCACAGTTACTAGTATATGGTACACGGGCAAGATATAATGATCATCGACACTTGGAATGGCATGAAAGAAACATGGTTATGTCGAAGACATCATCTGGACATCTTGTCCTAGAGTTTTGATCATTGGTATATTCATAGTTGCATATTTGTTGTTACTAGCAAATAGGTCTAGGGTTACACCGGCAGGTTTATCTTTTCCAGATCAACATGGCATGCTATGGAGATGATTAATTATTGTTGTAAATGCATTAAGCCAACATGTTCAATCCGTTATTGTATCAGATATTATATTATTTGTAAAAAAAATTTATTGTAATATCTTGTAGAGCCGACCTACTAAAACTGGTCTTAGGTTATGCTATAAATGTAAGATCAAGAGTGGAATGCAAAAATAGATTGTGTGAAAGTATATGCGAGATTAAGCAGAGCTATACATGAAGACATCATTTGAAGGTGAAGCTTGGTTTTTGAGGAAGCATATCAGCATTACACCGGTACTGAATCCAGCATATGAAGATGCTATTTTGTGCAGTACATTCTTATTGGATTTAACCATCCAATTGTAGTCAATGTGGCTCCCATTTTGTGATTGAGCAGTGAGCTCTAGGTTGTTGGCCTTTCTGCATGTGCAAACCCCATTTATGTACACTTACTATCTATAGTAGTATCATCTGATTGTGGGTAAGGTTTCCCACCATGGTTTTTCCCCTTACAGGGTTTCCACGTACAAATATTGGTATTATGTGTTGTGGATGACTTTGTGTTTATGTTTCATGCACTAATCGTTAGCAGTATAGCAATTAACTGTTATAACTATCTATTGGCATACTTAATTCGTTTACTGGTATTAAGCATTAAGTTGGTTAAATTATTTTTGGTTTAAATTTATTTAAGAACTAATTCAACTCTCCCCCCTCCCCCCCCCCTTCTTAGTTGTCTCTGGGACCTAAAAGATTGTGTGAGCTAACATATAGTAGTAAAATTTTGAGAAGAAAACACTACTACTAACCAAGCCTTTTTGATGAGTGAATAATTGAGTTCATATTTGTTCAAAGTCTTATTGATGTTGGATCTTCTTGTGCTAGCAGTGCCCCCAATGATAGTTTTGTTGTTGATATATAGAGGATAAGTAGATTGCCTACTATTTGTGGTACCAAAATTGGTGGATTCATCAGATATTATTTGAGCTAGTGAAATGATTCTGCACATTTTTCTTCCCATCTAAAAGATACATTCTTATGAAGCAGATGATTGAATGGAAGATATTTATGTACTAACTGAGTAATGAATCATCTAATGGATTGTAGCCTACCCTGTAGAGATTCTAGTTGGCTAATGCTTTAAGGAGGTGGCATCTCCATGATAGCCCAAACCTTTGATGGATCTACTTCAATGCCTTTTTTGATACAATATATCTCATAAGTTTGTCAGATGTGACCCTGAAGACACACTTCTTAGGGTTTAATCTGACATTGAATTGCTCTAATCATTGAAATATTTTATCTAGGATGTCTAGGTGGTCATATCTTGTGAATGTTTTAGCTAGAAAATCATTGACATAATCTTCCATGAAAGTATGCATTATGTCATGGAAGATTGTTGTCATGGATCTCTGATAAGTTTCACCAGCATTTTTTAAGCCAAAAGGCATGGTGTTCCAGCAATATGTTCTGCATGGACATGTGAATGTAGTTTTATCTTAATCCTCTAGAGCTATCTTGATTTGGTTATAGCCAAAGAAGCCATCCGTGAGAGATAGCATTGCTTGCCCTGCTATTAGATCAACAATGATGTCGATGCTTGGAAAAGGAAAGTCATCTTTTGAACATGCCTTATTGACATCTCTGAAGTCTCTACAAATCATTATTCTTTTATCCGGTTTAGAAACTGGTACAATGTTTGAGATCCATTCGACATAGTCTATAGGCTGGATGAATCTAACATCTAATAACTTCTTTAGTTCTGCTTTGACCAATAATACCACATGTGGATTCATCTTCCTTAATTTTTGTTTGATAGGCTTAGATCTAGGAGCGATGGAAAAGTGATGCATGATTAGATTTGGATCTACCCCTAGCATGTCAGCATAAGACCAAGTAAAATTGATTTGCTTCTCCTTGAAGAATTTGACAAAATATGATTTTTCTTTTTCTGTGAGTGATTCTGCCAGATGTATGATTTTAGCTACCACTTCAGTGTCAATATTTATTGATTGAGTTGGCTCAATCAATAATGGTGACCTCTCTCAGTAATGTTTAGGAAGAGTATCAAGTATCCAATCTTCAGGTGCCTCAAAAAGGTTTTCACCTTCAATTACGTCCTTTATTTTTACTTTTTTTTTTTGTGATCTAACACTTCCATTAAATGGTTTTCACCATTAGATCCATTTTTTATTTTTCTTTTAGGATTGAGAGACTTGGCACTCCCTTGATTGCATATATCGTTATGTGGTTTCTTGGTGGAGCATGTTTCTGGGTTGACTGAGCACATATATTGGATAATTGATTCATCATTTGGGAATACTGGTATATCATGATGTTTGGGTCCTTCCTAGTCTATGAGGTTAGTCTTGGCAAATGCACACTCCAATGAGAAATTGTAGGTGATTGAAGGTATTGTCATTGATGGCAACCTTACAATCCTATGGCACCGGCATTGGTAGACACCAACATAGGCACAAATATCGGCACATGCACAAACACCAGTACAGACACTGGCACAAGCACAAGAAAAACAATGTGACTTGTTATGCTTGTAACAAGATTGGACATATTGCAAAATTTTGTAGAAGGCATCACCAACAAATAACAAAGGACCTAGTTTGAAAGGTAAAGAAAAGGTTGAAGAAGTGAAGCAAGAATTTTCAAAACAATGGATCAAAAAGTCAGATATGAATGTTAATGAAGTTATTCCTTCACCGGTAGAAGAGAGTATCACTCCACCAGCAGGAGATTCTTCATCTAGCTAAAAAGAATCCTTTTGGGGGTATGACAACGAATTGAAAACCATGCTAATTTACCCTCGGTTGATGGTGAGAAGTTGAAATACTTCTTTACCGGCAGATGTGTTAAGTTTGGCTTAACTAAACAGGCATTAAATATGGTAGTTGAAGGAAATGACATTATAAAGAAAATGTTTTGGCTCTCTTTTCATTCACTGAGCATTCAAACTTCCTTAGAGTGCAAAAATCCCAAGCAAAGGCATCCATAGAGAGAAGTGAAGCAAATCATTCAAGCACTCATACCTAAAGGCAAATTAAGATATTTATAATAATGGCTTCCTCCTCTGCACCTAAATTCATTGCAAACCCTACTATAATTGAATTTGTTAAGCACCCTAGACCTATATTTAAGATTATTCCTAAAATTTTGAAGAAAGATGATACCCTAGGAGCATTCTCAAAAATACCTAAAGGAGTTGCTTATGTTGAGGATCCTATAATCTACATCCATTATCATATAGAAGAACTAGGAGATGATGAAATTAAGAACATGTACATGATTGGTATATGTGATGAAAATGGAAATGTTAAACCAGAACATAAGATAGTCAAAACCCTAGGTTTTGTGGAGACTCTTAGTATCCCTAATTTTCCCAAGGATGTTATAAGGATAGTGTTAAGAAGAGTTCATGGAGAGTTCTTTTGGTTGGATTCAATTCATAAGATAACCAAAGAAGCAGTTAGGGTAGTGATAGGCTTACCTTCCACTAGTAGCAGGTCTAACAAGACTAAAAAGGTTCTAAATGACACTGCAATGACCCTAACTGGCACAACCTTTGACAAGAGATCCTTGAGAGTAAATGATGTAAAGAATATCAATGTGAGGTTCATTAGCATGATTCTTGGATATAAAGTTACTCATGCCAACAAATTAAACTTTGTTTCTAGCTTATGTATCAAAAGTTCTTATGACTTAGTAAACAACAATGCAAAAATTGACATATGTGAATGGTTGAAGGATGAACTGGTAGACAACCTAAAGAAAATAAAAGGGGACAAGAAAGGGACTTTCAAATTTGGCAATTTACTCGTGTGTTTAATGTTGTATATAACTAAAGAAGTGCCCGGTATTGGTAGAAAGGATTCTAGTTTTGACATACTGGTAGGAAAACAACTACTGGACATTCTAAACAACATGGGAGATGATAGAGAAAAGAACATAAATGAACATTTTCAAACACTGAAGGCTAGAATGAAAATTAGAGAAAACTTATCTCAATCTATAGTAGATAAATATCAAAAGGAAATATGCTTTGTGATAAAGAAAGATGAAATCTGGATGGAGGCAGTGGTTCCGAGGACTATTTGGGTTACAAAAATGGGATATGAAGCTGATGAGAACATAATTGAAACTTATGAAAAAACACTTCTAGAAGCCCCTAAAGAACCAAATGAAGAAATATTTGGTAGTGTGGAAACAATAGAAAGCAAAATTCAATCTCAGAAAAGAATTAAGAAAATAAAACAGATAGTAAGAAAAGGAATAAGGTAGGAAAAAGAAATCAAGGAAGATGTATTGAATAAAACTAGTATTAAGGAGAGTGACTTGGAAGGACTACAATCAGAAACACATCTTTCACCAGTTGCTACCTCCTCTGATAGTGACATACCAACAGAATTTAAAAGGGTAGTAAGGAAAAGGAAAACCTCACCGGTACCTGCTCCTACACCTAAGAGAACAAGACAGAAACAACAAGAAGTTAGGCTTCTGACAAAGAAGTTGACACCAAAGAAAATGAAAGAAAAACAAGTTATCCCTCCTTTGGACAAACTTTTGAATGAGATAACTAAACATGGAAAATTGTAAAATATCAGCAAGTTGTATAAAACACTTTCAGATGATGAAAAATAAAGTATAGAAAATAGTGTTATCTTACATCTTGATATCTACCAGAAATTTTTGATGGAAGTTGTAGATGATATACCCAATGACTTGTATAGAAGGTTAGAAGAAAGAAGGGTAGCAATTGTTGAATTGGATAAAAAGATCAAGATAGAAAATCTACTTGCAATTCACCTAGTGAACTCAATGCAAGAGATAGATGAATTAATAAGTGAGGCTAACTGGATAGTATTTTCAACTGGTCACCGACATGTAGCACTAATGACAGGAAGAGTTAATGAAATATCAGAAGAAATTGCAGACAAGTGGGATATATTCTTTGTTGAAAAGGAGAAACAAGAAGAGCTTAAGAGACCAAAGACTTTTAAAGTCTATCAAAAGGAAAAGGACAAAGATAAAGGTAAGGTAGGTGGACCTCCATGCATAAAGATAACAGACAACTTACCTCCACCTCCTTCTGATACTCCACCAACAACAAAGAGTATGGAGACAACACACGAGGATACAAATCCTGATTCTGAGGTGTTGTATACAATGAATATCGACACACATGAAGTTAAAATTATGGTTGATAAGGAATCAAGTGAAAAAAGAGATGTGGCAACTAAGCCACTAGTAGAAGACACAACAGTTGAGATAAATGTTGAAGATACAGTTGGAGACATTCAAATTTTGAGTGAACAACAAACTAAAAAAACTATGGATACAGGAAAAGAAGACACCACTGGTGTACATACTGATGTATCTACTAAGAAACTAAAAATTGATAGCAATGAAAAATCTGTTGAGATATCGATGGTAGACATTTCAGAAATAAACACAGAGAAACCGGTAGAAAACCCAGAGTCACAAACAAAAAAACCGACAGTGGATACCACTGAAAAATCATCAGAGGCACGATCAGAGAAACCATCAATAGAGAGCACAAAAAAATAGGCAGAAACACATATAGAGAAATAGGTAGAGCAACAAGAGCATTCATAGGTACATTCAGAGATAGTGCCATTGGCTACAGCTAAAAAACCTAAACCTTTGGTAATTGAAATGTAGACACAAACTGACCCTCAAGAGAAAGAGGAAAGCAATTCTATTACTACCACCAATGGATTAGAAATTGTGAAGGTAGTTGGACAGACATCCGGAACCTCCATGACTGAATTTAGACCAACTAATGTGACAAAGGTATTGCTAGATTCAATCAAGAAAATAACAAATTGCAATGCACTCCCATATTAGGCTATTGATGAAACCATACCAATTATGAAGATGACTACACCTAAGTATAACATAGAGAATAAAGATTATTTATGCCAATTAGACACATTTTCTAAACACATAACCGACAATCTTCTAACAATTGATCAAATCAATGAGCAGAATTTCAGAGAGAAAATGAATAAAGAGAAGGAAAAATTCTTTGAGGAGATAGTCAAGAAGAGTAAGGAACATATGGATACATTATTACCAGTACTAGGAAAGACAATTTTGGACTTCAAGAAACTATACAGAGATACATGCAAAACAAACATTTTGACAGTTGATATAGATAAAGAGATCTGCAAAGCTCAAAAGGAAATCAATGATATTGCTGACAATTTAATAGGTTCATCGGATTCAATATCAGTAGTAGAACATGAAATTGGAGGATTTGAAGAGAAAATAGAAAAACTTGAAAAAGATAAGGAAAAGTTAAAATTTAAGGCAAAAGAACTGAACTGTAGACTAGGTCCTAAACTGGATATACTCATCTCTTTGAGAAAAGAGATTTTTGAGGCTCTTGTTCTAGGACTTAATACACCAAAAGAGAAAATGCACTTTCTCACCATTACAATCCAGGGACTGAAGCAGCACTGAAAGACAATGAAAGATTCTACAACAGTTTGAATGTTGCCTTAGCGGTTTTATATCAGATTGTAACCAATCGATTACAAGGATCTAGAAAGGAACTACACTCAAATGACATTGAATGACTACCTTTGTCATTGATGCCAAAGGGGGAGTAGTAGAGGATGAGAAAGAGAAATAAGGATAGGAAAAATGTATGACAGAAGAGATCATTTCTCAGGGGGAGCATACAGTTTTGATAGTTTTGGTAAGATAGTTTTGGACAACATTTTTGGATACACTTTTTGGCTTTTTCTCATGAGTGATGCCATCAATGCCAAAGGGGGAGATTGTTGGAAAAATCACACTCCAATGAGAAATTGTAGGTGACTGAAGGTATTTTCATTGATGGCAACCTTACAATCCTATGGCATCGGCATTGGTAGACACCGACACAGGCACAGACATCGGCAGCAGCAAAGATGTTCACCGGCACCCTGGCCGACAAGATTTTCTTTATTGCATTTTGTATTTAATTGTAAAATCTTTTTGTAAGCCGACAAGGAGAATTGTATTAAGGCTCATATATAAGTATGAGATCTTATAGTACATCTGTAATAGGAATATGCAGAGATAGATATTATGTACGAATATTAAGGCAAATTGTGGAATAAGGTTTATGATTATTGCAAGAGCTTAAACTGGTACTGAACCTAGCATAACAGATGCTGATCCGAAGTAGTACATGACATTGGATTTATATAATCCACTTTTTTAAGCCACTAAGACTTCCATTTTGTGTTTAAGTAGTGAGCTTTAGGCAGTTGGCCTTCCTGCATGTGCAGGCCCCTATTGTATCAGTAATATTCACTTATTGGCCAGTGAGCAAATATTGTGAGTTACAAATCCCACCGAGGTTTTTCCCACATCGGGTTTCCTCATTAAAAATATTGTGTTATGGTGTGCTTTCTATGTGGTGTTTACTGATCTTATTTACTACATTATTTTTGGTTTACCTGTACACTATTTTGGAATGCAATTCATTTAATAAGTTCAAAAAATCCATTAACTAGATAGATACTGATTCACCCCCCCTCTCGGTATCTTTGTGAATCCTAATAGTCAGTGTATATGAGTGGTAAGGAATCAATTGGTAGGTTAAGATCAGCTACTATAAGTGTCATGATGGAGACATCGTCATAGTTGTTTGGGATATCGGTGGGGTCTATTGTATTCTCAAGGTCTTCGATGGTACTCTCCTCAACATTTCCTTGCTTGTATTGTCGTTGCTCATTCTCACTAGCCTCATAGATATGTTGTGGTCCAAATTCAAATGATCGAGATCTTGAGCCTTATCCCTCATGAGAAATGGGTGTGTATGTGTGGATTGTATCCACCTCAATATCTTCAGTAACATCTGAACAACTATCCCACTCATATTCATTGGAATCAGTTTCATAATCACTATCCGAGGTTACCTCACTGAATCTGATAGGTATGTTGTATGGTGAGAAAAGATCACTAATAATTGACACAAGTTTAGTAGCTTGTTCTTGATTCGGGATAGGTTCTTGCTTGTACTCTTTGAATTTGTTCATACATCATGTCCTTTCTTTGAGTAGAAATTTCCTTAGGTTGTGGCTCAACCTTGGTTTTGATCAGGTTCTTGTACATGATGTACTTTCTTATAAGAAGCTTCATCACTTTGTATAGCAAGTTCTTCTTGTCATCTATTGTTTTCTTCATGTTTTTGCTCCTTAATTGTTTTTTCTACTACTTGGTTCAGTGCTTATTGCCATGAGTCTTTGTTATGTTTTTTATTTTCTTTCCATTGAGGTTTCTTATTGTGATTTTTCTTTTGCACAAGTAGAACATGTTGGCCATACCCAAGTCCTATTTTGTCTTTTGCAATTTGTGAATGGGGTTCCTGATAGTTCTGATACTTAATGTTAAGTAGAGATGCCAAGCTAACAAGATGAGAGGGGGGAGGGGGTGAATCATACAAACTTAATCTTCCATAAAAATAATAGATTCAACCTCGATAACATATACTTCAGTAATATAACCAAAACTGCTAAACATGCAAACTCATAAGCATATAAACATCATAACACTCATAACACCAGATTTAACATGGAACCCCAAATAGGGAAAAACCACTATGGGATTTCGGACCCACTAAGAAATATACTCTTCTAGAGTATGCTCGGTTAAAAGAAAATCCTGTTAAAGATTACAAACACATTGCTAGATGCGACCCGGTTAAGCGATTTCCCTCATATCTGTTAGGGTCTTTACCTTCTTAGAAGTGACCTTGTTAAAGGATTTCAAACACTCAATTAGAATGTCAGCTTGCTAGAGGGTTTTACAAATAAGGCTATTAAGTCCACTCGGTTAAGAGATTTTCTGTCACTTTACAAAATAACAGTAATAAAAATCTATTTGCAACTTCACATCTAAAATGCTAAAGCAGATTCTTATTTTCTCAATACATTCTAGTCATAGGACTTATCTTTGTCCATCTACTAGGCTCTATACTCTATTATTCAAATGGGTCTTCAAGCTTCTATGGTCAGTAATCACTATGTAGTATCCCTGTGCATACACTTGCCTGCATTCATTGTTTATCAACAGTTCCTTATTTATAAACAATTTGCCAACCGCTTAATCTCCTTGATCACATATCCCATGATCAATCATAGCCATCAGATCTTCAAACTTGACTAGGTTCAATGTATCCTTCGATTTGAAAACATTTTACCCCACCTAGGAACTTGCATACATCTCTTGGAACTTGTACTAGGGTATTGCGGTTCAATCTGAGTTGTAGATCTTCCTGCCGATTTTCCTTTACCATAGATTCTATAGCAAACTTCATGTACGGCATACCAATCATTTAGTCACTTCCATCTCATCAGCTTCATTAAATAATACTTTTATTCATTCAATGTATCCTATTATTACTCAGTTGCAACTTGGTAAATACTAAACTTCACTCGGTAGACATTCCGCCTTCATTAACCGACAACAATAACCTTAGGGTTTACCGACTAGGTTCCTTAGGGTTTACCAACTAGTTTCTTTGCTCGGTAACATAGTATAGTATTAACCTTACAATCAACAACATATGTATGATATCAAAACAATCTAAACATCATGATATCATTATTGTCTAATATGATAATAGTTTCCCATTGAATAACTTATTCCTCCCCTTATTCATCACATTCTTTCTGTGTATTTTACCAACATGTTTATACTCATCAAATCATACTTCTCAAGATATGGAAACATCATACTGAATTAGAAAATTAATTTCTTGACATCAATGACAAAATAATAATGTTAAGACAATAAACATCCTTTAGCAGTTATATCCATAATCATCAACAACCTTCTCAATGCCAACAATCTCCCCCTTTGGCATTGATGGCAAAACCAATTGATTTGACCTAAATATTTTAGATTGCTATTTTGAAATGCTCTCCTCCTATCATTAGTCTTCTCCCCCATACAATAGTCTTCTCCCCCTTTGACAACAATGCCAAAAATTAAAGAACTAAAACATGATTTCTTTCGCTGAGAAGTCAATTCCTTGTTGTTATGTGTCAACTTATTCTCAGTCAGAGTATTTTGTCTTCAATTATTGTTCCCTGTATGTTTCCTACACACCTTTAGAAAACATGCTAAAGTGTGTAAATCAGAATCAACTCCTAAAATATATTATGTAGAGTCATCGAATTGATGTTGTCATTGAGCTCGGTCAGTGAATGGAAGATAGGGGTAGGACCCCTAACTTACTTCTGAGATACTCAAAAGTGTCCCTTGGTAGTGGCTTGGTGAAGATATCTACTATTTGTTCCTTTGTGCCAACATACTCCAACACCACTTTCTTCGCTTGAACTTCTTCTCTAAGATAATGATATTTGATAGAGATGTGCTTTGTCTTAGAGTGCATAACAGGGTTCTTTGAAATGTTTATGGCACTAGTATTGTCACCAAATATAGTTATTGGCTCGATAACTATCTCATTTATACCATCCAATAGTTGTTTGATCCATGCTATATTGGTACAATTCAATGCTGCAGCAACATATTTAGCTTCTGATGTTGACTGTGAAACACATCCTTGTTTCTTGCTAAGACAACTCACTAGTCTTTCTCCTAAAAAGAAATCTCCTCCACTTGTGCTTTTTCTGTCATCAATGTTGCCTACCCAATCAACATTAGTAAAAACTTTTAAATCAAAGTCATTTCTTTTCTGATATACTAAGCCATAATCTTCAGTGCCTTTCAGGTATCTAAAAATTCTCTTGATTGTTGTCATGTGTTTCCTTGGGATCTGCAGAAAATCTTGCAACTATACCTACTGCATGTGCTATATCGGGCCTACTGTGAACAACATATTGTATCTTTTCAATCATGGATCGGTAAAGTGTCTCATCAACAAATGGAGATTCATCATTTTTTGATAGTTTATAGTTGGTAGTCATAAGAGTACTTACTGGTTTTGAATCCTCCATTCCAAATTTCTTCAAAATTTCCTTTATGTACTTGGATTGAGTAATGAAAATCTCATCTTTCATTTGCAGTATCTGTAAACCTATAAAATACTTTATCTCACTGATTAATGACATCTCAAATTCTTTGCTCATTTCATTTCCAAAGTTCTTGCATAAAGAGTCATTTCCACAAAAGATAATATCATCAACAAATATGGCTGAGATCAGTATTCCATTTTCATCATTCTTCATGTAAATATTGTTATTTTCACTTGTCCTTATAAAACCAATCTTGATTAAATAGGAGTGCAATCTTTCATACCATGCTCTAGGTGCTTGTTTCAAACCATATAATGCTTTGTTCAATTTACATACCTGATCTTTATTCTTGTCTTCAACAAATCCTTTAGGTTGTTCAATAAAAAATTCTTCTTGGGCATAACCTTTGCAAACTAGTCTTGCTTTATTTCAAATGACCTCACCTTTTTCATTCAGCTTGTTTTTGAAAATCCACTTTGTACTAATTACATTTTTGTCGTTCGGTCTTGGGACCAGTGTCCATGTGTCATTCTTCTTGATTTGATCAATCGCTTCTGTCATAGCATTTATCCAATCTTCACTATTAAATGCCTCTTTCACTATCCCCGGTTCAAATTCAGATATCAGACATGTGTTCTATCTCAGTTTGTTCCTTGTCATCACACGATCATCCTCATCTCCTATAATCTGACTTGATGCATGATGTCTTTTGACATATTTGGCTAATAAAGGCTCGATAACCTCTGTATGATCTTCTTCATCACTCGGTAACTAGATATTCTCTTCATTTTCTTCAACAGTTCTCTCAGTAAGACTTGTCAATTGAACATAGACAAATCCTTCATAATCTTCTGGTTCCTTGGAATTTCCTTCATCATTTCTTTCTGCAAATAAACCAATTTTCACATTTGCACTTTCTACTATTTTGTTAGATGATTTTACCAGACATTTAAATGCTTTACTTCTAGAAGAATAACCAAGAAATGTTCCTTCTTCACTTTTCTGATCAAACTTGTCATTTCTATAATCTTTGTGAGCATAGCATCTACTTCCAAAGATTTTAAAATAACTTACATTAGGTTTCTTGTCATACCAGATCTCATATGGTGTCTTCAAAGTTCCTTTCTTCAGTTGTACTCGGTTCAGGGTGTAAATTGTTGTGCTTATTGCTTCTCTCCAAAATGTTTGTGCCACTTTCTTTTCAATCATCAAGGTTTTGGCACAATCCACAATAGATCTGTTTCTTCTCTCGGCTATCCCATTTTGTTGTGGAGTTATTGGTGCAGAGACTTGTCTTTTAATACCATGATCATTTCAAAATAAGTTGAACTCATTAGATGTGAACTTTCCTCCTCTGTCTGATCTAAGACATTTCAGTTGTCTTCCTTTTTCATTTTCAACTCTTACTTTTTACCATTTAAACATTTGAAAAGCTTCTGATTTTTCTTTTAAAAACATTACTAACATCATCCTTGAGTAATTATCCACAAATAATATGAAATATTTATCACCATAATAACTTTCAACTTTCATAGGACCACAAAGATCAGTATGCACAAGATCTAAAATTCCCTTAGAAGTGTAGGACTTACATGTAAAGCTTGATCTTGTCATTTTACCCATATGGCATCCTCGACACATAGCATTCTCAGGTTTTTCAAGACTCGGTAGACCTCTTACTTGGTGCTTCTTGCTTATTTTGATTAGATTATAAAAATTTACATGACAAAACCTTTTATGCCATAACCGGGTATCATCTATCTTTGCATACAAACACTTGTTCCGAGTTGAGTCAAGGTGAAATGTGTTACCTTTTGTTTGAGTCCCGGTAGTAGCTAACTTTCCATGCTTGTCATGAACTTTGATAATTCCTTTCTAAAATTCTATTCAGTAAACTGTATTGTTTAGCTGTGCTACACTCAACAAATTGTATTTCAAACCTTCAACCCAATAAACATCATTGCATTTTGCATTTTCAAGAAGTGTTATATATCCTTTACCTTTTATTGGACATGGTGCATCATTACCAAATCTTACATAGCCTCCATCATAATCTTCTAATATAACAAACTTGTGTTTATCACCTGTCATGTGATGTGAGCATCCACTATCTATGATCCAAGAATCATTAGTATTTATGTGAGATATAAGGGATTTTTCTTCATACCTTTCTTCATCTGACCCATCTTTCATAGCCACATAAACTACTTCCTCTATATCAGTTTCATCTGATTTATCATCATTGGATTCCTCATCAGCTATTAAGCATGACATTCTATCTCTTCTTCTGAAGTCTTAGTGTCCTTTGTAATGATTATCTTTCTGTCTGTCATCTCGGTAATCTCTCTTTTCAGTAGAATCTTTGTCAGGATAGTTAGAAAGCATATGTCCTATCTTATCACAATTGAAACATTTCAAAGATAGTTTTCCTTTATACTTACCTTTGCCTCTTGGTAACCTTCTAGCTAATAGTGCTTCAAACTCTTCTTACTTTCTGATTTCCTCATACAGTTTGTGTAATATTCCATGTTCTTGTGAAATCTCTCACTTGCTCCACTATGATCCCCTTTAGTGTACTTACTCATTCTATCATTGTAATCATTAGTTTCACCAATATGAAAAGATCTAAATGTAGATTCAACTTTATTTACCGATGACCCATTGTTATCAAAATTACTTAACTCAAATTCATGTAGCTTACCAATAGTAGCATCTAAAGAAACTGGCATATTGGGTACATACCTCAATTCATTGATTGCAGAGACTCGGATTGCATAAGCTGGTAAAAGAGTTCTTAACAACTTACTTGTTATATCCTTTTCTTCAATAGTTCCACCTGCTCCTTTGATTTGATTGACAATCTCCTTTAGTCTTGTACTGTACTGGGTTATGTTCTCAACTTCATTCATCCTCATAGATTCAAATTGTCCTCTTAGACTATCCACTTTTTCTCTTTGAACATGTTCATCTCGACCATACATAGATATGAGCTTGTCCTACATTGCCTTGGCATCATTGCAGCCTTCTAGATCAGTAAACTCTAAGTCGGTCAATGCAGATGTTATTTCAATCATTGCTTGGATATGTTCTTGCTTTGGCTTTATCTCCTCCATTGTCAATGGGTAGGTGCTCAGTGTAATGAAATCATTCTCTAGATAATATACAACATATTCTCCAACTCCTGATATGTGCAGCTTCATCCTTTTCTGCCATATAGAGAAACTTGACTTGTTCAGCTTCGGTGCATCTCTCTTATACATCTTTGGATCTTTTCCTCAAGTTCCTTTAAACTTTTTCTTCCAAAGTCCAAATCTCTAATACCAATTGATAGTTCTGATACTTAATGTTAAGTACATATGCCAAGCTAACAAGATGAGAGGGGGGGTGAATCATACAAACTTAATCTTCCATAAAAACAACAAATTCAACCTCGGTAAGATATACTTCAGTAATATAACCAAAACTGCTAAACATGCAAACTCATAAGCATATAAACATCATAACACTCATAACACCAAATTCAACATGGAAACCCAAATAGGGAAAAACCACTATGGGATTTTAGACCCACTAAGAAATATACTCTTCTAGAGTATGCTCGGTTAAAAGAAAATCTTGTTAAAGATTACAAACACATTGCTAGATGTGACCCAGTTAAGGGATTTCCCTCAGATCTATTAGGATCTTCACCTTGTTAGAAGTGACCTTGTTAAAGGATTTCAAACACTCAATCAGAATGTCAGCTTGGTAGAGGGTTTTACAAATAAAACTATTAAGTCCACTCGATTAAGAGATTTTCTGTCACTTTACAAAATAACAGTAATAAAAATCTATCTGCAACTTCACATCTAAAATGCTAAAGTAGATTCTTATTTGCTCAATACAATCTAGTCATAGACCTTATCTTTGTCCATCTATTGGGCTCTATACTCTATTATTCAAAGAGGTCTTCAAGCTTCTATGCTTGGTAATCACTATGTAGCATTCCTGTGCATACACTTGCCCACATTCATTGTTTATCAACAGTTCCTTATTTATAAACAATTTGCCAACTACTTAATCTCCTTGATCACATATCTCGTGATCAATCATAGCCATCAAATCTTCAAACTTGACTAGGTTCAATGTATCCTTCAATCTGAAAACATTTTACCCCACCTAGGAACTTGCATACATCTCTTGGAACTTGTGCTAGGGTATTGTGGTTCAATCTGAGCTATAGATCTTCCTGCCGATTTTCCTTTACCATAGATTCTATAACAAACTTCATGTATGGCATACCAATCATTTAATCACTTCCAGCTCATCAGCTTCCTTCATTAAATAATACTTTTATTCATTCAATGTATCCTATTATTACTCGGTTGCAACTTGGTAAATACTGAACTTCACTTGGTAGACATTCCACTTTCATTAACTAACAGCAATAACCTTAGGGTTTACTAACTAGGTTCCTTAGGGTTTACCGACTAGGTTCTTTGCTCGGTAACATAGTATAGTATTAACCTTACAATCAAAAACATATGTATGATATTAAAACAATCTAAACATCATGATCTCATCATTGTCTAACTCAGTAATAGTTGCCCATTGAATAACTTATTCCTCCCCTTATTCATCACATTCTTTCTATGTCTTTTACCAACATCTTTATACTTATCAAATCATACTTCTCAAGATATGGCAACATCATACTGAATTAGAAAATCAATTTCTTGACATCAATGACAAAATAATAATGTTAAGACAATAAACATCCTTTAGTAGTTATATCCATAATCATCAACAACCTTCTCAATGCCAACAATCTTCCTTTGTCTGTTATAATGCCAACAGTTCTATGGGTTCTATGATGCCTTCTTGGCACTTTCCAATAGGTCCTTTTCCTTTATATCCTATTCATTGCATGATCCAGAACACATTGGCATACTATTCCAATAAATTCAGAAGGAGTCTATGGAAAATGTTGTCACATAGACTTTTGAACAGGAAGCAGAGAAAGATATAGAGAAAACAATCATTAAGGTTACATCCTCTGAATTAGCAAAGCCATTAGTCACTTCGTAGACTGATGATGATGATGATGATTCATTAGGCATTTCGGGGCCTATCATTGTTGACAACATGAGTGGATTTGAAATGATGAAGATTGCAAGTGTTATGCAATCTAGAGCGCATAAGAAGAGACTTAAAGAGAAAAGGGTTGAAGCTAAAACTATTCAGAATGCAGTAGATATTCTATCTGGTCTACTACCGGAAACTTCTACATCACATCTGACATCCCCTATTAGCAAACTTGGTCAGTTGTTCACTGATGCATATGATCAAATCAAGTCACTTGAAGAAGCAACACTAACCTATGCTGAGAAGAGTCACAAGAAGAAGTATGGAAAGAAACTTGCAAAGGACATTGATACTGGAAAATTTGCTCTGTCACATAATAAAGCTTTATTAAGAAAATCTATTGAAATAGGAGGAAAATATCTTGCTTCTACCTCTAATGTTTCATTTTGTTATTCTGATATCACAAAAAGTCAAATAGAAACAGAGCAAGAGCTAGAAAGGATATGCAATGCATATATACCACTTCAGGACTCTATATTTTCTTTTAGCAAATCTGTAGATGATTTGCACAACAAGTTGGAGACTTAAGATCATGAGAAGGCAAAGAGACTCCAGTGTCTAAAGGAACTCAAAAGTCTACCCACATCACAAGTGGACATACTACAAAGAGCCTACTCCAATGCAGAAGCTATCTTAGCAACTCCAGAAACCTATACACTAGATTTGATGGAATAATTCCATACACAGTTGATGTCTACAAAAGAGTACACTGAGAACATGCTAGTGACATGGTCAAATGCCATATCACAATTGAAGCAAAACTTTAATGTTATTTTTATGAGACTAGCTAATGCATGAATTACTTTTTCAATTTGCCATTGTTGTCAAAGGGGGAGTAGAAATATGTATGTGTATTTTTAAAAAAATTGTATAATGTATGCATTAAGGGAGAGCATGTGTATATGTGTAAATTTTGTTTTGTATGCACACTTAGCAGTATTACTGTAAAATTTTGTAAGTGTTTCCATCAATGCCAAAGGGGGAGATTGTTGGCTTGATGATGATTGTAATATATTCATCATATGTTGTCATTGATGAAACACATACACACACATATTTTTATATTGTCTACTGGTATAACTTCAAGTTGTGTATTCTACAACTGGTATGCTAGAGGTTATACTAAGAGGTTTATCTCTAAACCGGTACTTTGTGACAATTGATATATGCATAGAAGACAACCAGTGGATACACATTAGTCAGCATCACATAAAGATTAAGCTGAGATTATATCAGAAGATTCAAGGATAACGGTTTGTATATTTAACTCTAACCAGTATTGATTGTTCCGACTGATATTCATTGATTTTGTGATGAGTTATCCCACCAAAAAAAATTGGCAGTATTTTTGTGATGAGTTATGATCACTTGACCAGATACACTGCACCTAGGAAATTATGTTATAATTTCTTTGGGCCGACATGAAATCTTAATGTCTATATATTGAGATTACAATGACTTATTTCATATGAGTGAAAGTGATATGTTTTGTGCGAAAGTCAAAAGAGTTAAGTTGTAGAGCATGCAGAAGAGCAGTGTTGAATATGCTTAGAAGGATCTGATTAAGCAATTATTGTGCTACTCAGACAGATCAAACCAATCTTGTTGTTTTCTAACAATCATAGCAGAATTCAAATCCCCTAACCGGGTAAGCTCTAACAAGATTCTTTGTACACATCCTCTCACAAGGTGATCCATTAGTTTGGGTTCAGAAATCCTCCACCGAGGTTACTCCTAATAGGGTACAAGCTTCTAATCAAGCTTTGAGATCTCTAACAAAATTCACTCCTAGCATAGCACTTTGTAGACCCTAACCGGTCAGTTATCTATTACTATAGATAGTTAACTTGTGAGTTTCATCTCACCATGGTTTTTACCTATTTGGGTTTTCCACGTACAAACACTTCTGTTATGGTGGATGTTTTAATTGTTGTGGATGTTACTATATCATTTTGGATTACATGTATTGTGTTTAAAAGTTTTGTTAAGTTCATCTACCGGTTAGTATTTGAAATAGTTTTATTTTTGGTGTCACTGATTCACTCCCCCCCTCCCCTCTCAGTTCTTTTCAAGTCCATCAGAGTACATGTCATATAGTTAATTTTTGTATTGCACACTTACTTGATAATTTATTTTTCCTAAGTGTTGACATCAATGCCAAAGGGGGAGATTGTTGGCATTTGATCATTTGGTTTGAACTGTTAATTGTTTGTTTGCTTGATGCAACTAATACATGATTGTTGTTTGATTATTATGTTGTATGTTGTCATTCATGCAAAATATGTTTCTATAGTCATCTGATTCCTACAATTCAACCGGCAAGGCTTAATCTGTAAGCAAAGATAGTTTTTTAGCAAAACCGGTAATTAGGACTTTAGCCAGTAAAAGACAAACATAATGATATTTTGACAATTGGTACAAGAAATATATGAGGAATGAGATGATGCAATTTTGCAGATGAAATGAAGACTGGTAGATGAATTTATGTTCATGACTGCATGTGTAGATTCGATTGGATGAACAAGATTTGATTGATAGAGCAGGTATTATGGTTGAGACTTAACTGGTAGTGATGAAAATCACTTAGATAAGTAAAATGACACAAAATTGGATTTGTTATGTCAGTGGCCAACATAAATAAACCATGCAATGCAAGATTATCTAGATACATTGAACCTAGGGAATTTTTACAAGGTTCTAGCCAACCTAATGATGTTTTTAAAATGTGTGATGAAGTATGAAGGGACATATGAGTATGAGCTTGAATGTATTAAATATCATTAGCAAATTTCATATTTCTGATAGTGCAGTGATCAGATGGATTCTGAGATAAAGTATTTGTGATTTTGTAATGTTATGAAGAAGATCTTCTCAGAAACTAAAGGTTCTATACTAAGATAATTTGTACTTGTTGTCTCCTTAACAGTTGCAGCAAGAAAATCCTCTCACAAGGTCACTCCTAATAGGGTGCAATCAGATCCTAACAGGTCTGATCATTAAATTCTCTAACTGACTAACACATTAACTTGTGTTTGCAAATCCCAGTAACTTGGATAGCTCCTAATAGGTTTGTTCCTCATAGGCCTTATTGTACTACTCTTAACCGAGCTTAGACACTTCTAATAGGGTCTGCCCCTAACCAGGTATTATAGACCTTAACCGATCAGATCTCTCTACTAGAGATAGTGGATCTTTGTGGGTACTAACTCCCAGCATGGTTTTTCCCATTTGGGTTTTCCATGTATAACCTCTTGTGTCTTGTGGTTTATGCTTTATGTGGTGATTGCTTACTTGATGTTATTTATTATATGCAAATTAAGTTTTAAATTGGCAAAATTGATAATCAGATTTGTAATTATTTTTACTAGCACTAATTCACCCCTGCTTCTTAGTGCCTTATAAGTTCATCAATTATCCTCTATGTCCAAGGATCTTTAAGATTCAAGGTGGCTCTCAGCTTGGAAGAGAACTTGATCTTGGGACGATTACTCAAAGAACAAGAGATAGTGTATGATCTAAGATCTAAATGGATGCAACTAAGATCTTAGTGATATGCTATGGATATGAAACTATATATGGTGCAAGATAAAAAGATTAATATGATATTAAGCTAGTATGAGAGTGATATGAAGATGATATGGAACTATCATGAAATTAAAACTAGTGTGATACTCTAAGCATGGTAAAAAATAAACTATAATGCAATTAAAATTATCTAACTACTTGAAGATGACAAAATGAGCTCCTTGATAACCTGCACAAGATAAATTAACTATAACTTGGATGTAAAATAAAGATGTGATCCATGGATTGAATAAATTAGCTCTATTTATAGAGGAATTGGTCAAATGGATGGCCAAGATTGAATAATCTTGAAAAGGGCTAGGATTGAAAGTTATCAATCCATGTGAGATTTTCAATCCAATCTCATGTTGACAAGTGTCACCATGAGAAGGGTTGATAGGAGGCTAAGTATGCATTAGATGCTTAACAAGATTTGAAGGTTAACCCCAAGAAGATGGTTCATTGGATAAAGTTAATATCCAATGAGGAAGGCTATTATCCATTGGTTTAATTCTTGTGTAAAGTCTAATTTTTACAAAGGGGACAAGCCATTAAGGTTGATGTGTTGAAAGGATGATGTCTTGTAAGAGTCTTAAAGGCTCTTTGAAGACTTTGGAGGTTTAGCTTGTGTGAAGGGAGAAACCTTTAAGGCTTTGTAATAGCCTTTAATGTTTTTTAGAAGACATTAGAGGCTAATTTATAAGAGCCTTACAAATTTGGGAGAACTCAACAAGTTAACTTGTTGAAGAAATAAAGTCTTTAATGCATTTAGAAGACTTTCTTCCAAATTTGGAGAAGTGACTTCCCCAAATTTAGGGATGTGACATGATAGAAGAATTAAGCTAGTTAAGTGGGATTAGAGGGGTTCTAGAAGAATGTTTAGGATGCAAGTGGATTTTGTAGGAGGATGCAAGTGGGAGATATTAGGATTTTACTTAAAATAAAAAGATTTATTTCAACAAAAATGAATGCAACTTGCATTTGTAGGAAAGTGCAAATGGAGAGCTTATAAATAAATTTGATTTATTTATATAAAAGAAATGATTTTAATTAAATGTAAATTCAATTAAAACATGGAAAGAGAATTTAATTAAATAAATAGAATTTATTCAATTAATGGAAGAAAGGGGATTTAATCAAATGTTGTATCTAATTAATGGCTAGATAGAAGAAAAGGGGATATTAATTATGTTGGCAATATGTTGGATTTGGTTAAGTATTGTCATTGATGTCAACACTGTATATTGGTTGGATATGCTTCTGCTATCCCAATTGGACCTATCCCAGTTAGACTTGGTGTTTGTCTTGGTTTTGGCTGTGATTTTTATCCAGTATGATCAGATCCTTGGATTATGTTTTGGATGGTTATTTAGGATGGTTATATTCTTGTCATATTCAATTGGTTCATGATTTTGTGCTTTGGAAGCTATCGCTATTTTTCCCGGTTGATATTTCTTGGTACCAATTAGCTTTACCGGTTGGCAATATTTGATGATATGGTTAAGTGATTATTGGTCTGGTTTATGGAAATGGTTTCTAACATGCTGAAGGTGTTCTTGATCATGTTATAATTGTTTGGTAGCTTCCCATTGGCTGGCATGCTAATTTGGTGGTCTTATTCGGATCCGGTTATATATTATGTGTTATTGCACTAAGGGTTTCTATCGGTTGGTGAAATGTGTTGGAGATTGGTCTTAGAGTGATTTCCAGAAGATGTAATTGTTTGGGAATTTGAATTAGGTCCATGCTATGTAATGTAAATCATAATATTGGTCCAGTAGTATCATGTGATGCATTTTTTGTAATTATGGGTTTATAGGTTTAGGGTTTAGCCAACCTTGTTATCAAGGTTGATGAATTGTATTTATAGGTGACTTATTCATGTAATCTTGGTATTGCTGGTTATGTTTGTATTATTAGATAAAGGTTTATGTGCAAACATTGAAATATCATTCAATAGAAGATTGTGAAGTATTTGGTGTTGCATTGCAAACATTTGTGCTTAACTAGAACTATATCAAGCATGAAGAGATGCTACTTCTACAGTTCATTCTTTTTGGATTGTAGTCAGATGTTTTTGTAACTCAGTGAGACTTTCTTTTGTGATGAGCAGTGCGGTCTAGGTGGTTGGCCTAATTGCAAGTGTGATCCCCATTATAATTATTTCACATACTATTGCATAAGTATTAGCTGATTGTGGGTAAGGTTTCCCACCGTGGTTTTTCCCTTTAGCGGGTTTTCCACATCAAAAATATTGGTGTTGTGTATACTGTTATTTCATGATTTATCTTTCATTATGTTGGTTTATTTGTGTTGTGGTATAAATTTTATAATCTCTATTAACTATTATACTTGTGAGAAAATTGATTCACCTGCCCTCCCCTCTAGATTTTTCTCTTGGTATCAGAACTATCTAATAATTGGTATTAGAACCTGGTCCTCTCTACAGAAGCTTAACCGCTTGAGGACATCCGATGGAATCAACATCAAGTTCTACATTTAATCCCTACCAGAAGGAGAGTCACAAATTTGTGTTGGTATTTTGGATGTGTTGCATTGGTTTTGTCATTGATGTCAACACTTGTCAACACTTGAGAACACTTATCCTTGTGAAGATCTTTGTTTATGTTCACCGGCATGTTTAGTGACTTATGCACAGTCATCGGTATCTAGTTCACTGGCAGGTTATATTGTTCACTGGCACTTGGAATGACTTGAAGATTACTTGGTTATGTCAAAGACGTTATTTAATCACTTTGTTATGGTGATTTGTTCGTTGGTCTATTCGGGTTTGCATATTTGTTGTTACTGGTGAATAGGTCTAGGTTATGCACCGGCAAGCATATCTATTCCAAATCAGCATGACATGTTATGGAGATGATCTATTATTATTGTAAATTAATTGAGCTGACATGATGCATCACATATTGATTTATTTGTAATTTATTTTATTGTAATATTCTTTGTAAGCCGACCTACACATTTGGTCTTAGGCTTTGGTATATATGTAAGATCTCATTTGTGAGATTGATATGGGATTGGAAAAAGGATTGTAATAAGGTATATGTGAATATAAGAAGAGCTATACATGCAAACATCATTTGAACATTGAAGGAAGGTTTTGAGAAGATAATTAGAGCTAAACCGGTACTTAATCTAGCATATGAAGATGTTATTTTGAGCAGTACATTGTCATTGGATTTAACCATCTAATTGTAGTCAGTGTGACTCCCATTTTGTGATTGAGCAGCGAGCTCTAGGAAGTTGGCCTTTCTGCTTGTGCAGACTCTATATTGTACACACATACTATCTACAATAGTATCATCTGATTGTTGGTAAGGCTTCCCACCGTGGTTTTTCCTCTTACAAGGTTTCCACGTACAAATATCTGTGTTATGTGTTGTGGATGTTATTATCTTTTTATTTCATGCATTAATCTTTACTAGTACTACAATTAACTAATAAATTGTCCACTGACATAAAGTTTGGTTTACCAGTATTAAGCATTAAGTTTTGGTTAAGTTCGTTTTGGTTTGAATTTATTAGACAACTGATTCACCCCCCCTCTTGGTTGTCTTTGGGACCTAACAATTGGTATCAGAGCCTAGTCCTCTTTTTGCAGAAGTTTAACAGCTTGAGGAGATCTAATGTCTTCTAACTATTTTAGGAAGGACAGTCCTAAACTTGATGGAACCAACTATGGCATATGGAAGATCAGGATGGAGACACATGTGAATTGCATTGGAAAGGACATTTGGGATGTTACAAATAATGGTTATATTGCTCCTACTCAAGGTCAACCTAATCCACCAACCTTGGCTAAAGATGAAGAAAATGATTGTAAAGCAAGAGAAGCACTTTTGAGCACATTGTCAGGTCAACAAATCATGGGATTATCAGATAGATCTACTTCTAAAGCTATTTGGGATAAATTGGAAACATTGAATGAAGGAGATTCCACAGTCAAAATTAAAAAACTAGAATGCTTCCGGGTCAAATATGAAAATCTAAAAATGGAAGAAGATGAAAGGATTTCTTCTTTTATGGAAAGAGTAAATGAAATTGTTTTGGGTATACAATGTTGTGGAGGAACCTTAAGTGAAGATGAGACTGTTTCTAAATTTTTTAGAGCTTTGCCACCAGCATATAAAATGAAAGTTATTGCTATAAATGAATTGAGAACAATGCCTAATGCAGCAGTATCTAGAGACACT
Organism: Cryptomeria japonica; assembly: GCF_030272615.1. Lineage (NCBI taxonomy): Eukaryota > Viridiplantae > Streptophyta > Pinopsida > Cupressales > Cupressaceae > Cryptomeria > Cryptomeria japonica. The sequence goes on along the minus strand of NC_081410.1, from coordinate 674,542,232 downwards.
TTGGTTGTAAAACTTTCAGCTTTTGAACTTGAGGAATTTGGTCATGTTGCTACTATTAAGATAGATTTAGCTCTTAAAGCATCAACATCATCTGCATCATCATCATCATCATCATCTGAGAAATATGTTTGGAAAGCCCTTTATGCAAGAGAACTTGAAGAAATCAAAAATGAGAATGAAGAACTGGAAAAGCTTGAAGCACTATTTGCAAGGAAAATGCTTAAACGTCTAGTTTGAAGTAAGTATGAAGGTAAAGCACCATTTAAATGTTTCAACTACAATAAAATTGGTCATATGGCTTCTAGGCATCCTGATAGATATGCAAGATTAAGAGAAGAAGCTAAAAGAACATATAAGCCTAACCTATTAAGCTCTGATACCAATTGTTAAGTTCTACTACTAAATGTAAAGTACTGATGCCAATAGCTAACAAGATGAGAGGGGGGGTGAATCATACAAACTTAATAATCCATAAAATCAATAGATTCAACCTCAGCAACATATACTCCAGTAATATAACCAAAAACTGCTAAACATGCGAACTCATAAACACATAATCATCATACCACATATAACACCACATTTAACGTGGAAACCCAAATAGGGAAAAACCATTGTGGGATTTCAGACCCACTAAGAAATATACTCTTCTAGAGTATGCTCTGTTAAAAGCAAATCCTGTTAAAGATTACAAACACATTGCTAGATGTGACCCAGTTAAGGGATTTACCTCAAATCTGTTAGGATCTTCACTTTGTTAGAAGTGACCTTGTTAAAGGATTTCAAACACTCATTTAGAATGTTACCTTGCTAGAGGGTTTACAAATAAGACTGTTAAGTCCACTTGGTTAAGAGATTTTTTGTCACTTACAAATAAACAATAGTAATAAAATATATCTGCAACTTTACGTCTTAAATGCTAAAAAAGATTCTTATTTTCTCAAAACAATCTTGTCATAAGACTTATCTTGTCCCTTGTAGGGCTTGCTGGGCTTCCCAATATGTTATTCAATCATATCTCCAAGCTTCTATGCTCGGTAAATATTACTGTAGCATCATTGTGCTTACAATTACCCGCATACATTGTTCATCAACAATTTCTTATTTATAAACAATTCTCATTACTTAATCTCCTTGATCACATTTCCCATGATCAATCTTAGTCATCAGATCTTCACACTTGACTAGGTTCAATGTATCCTTTGATCTAAAAATGTTTTACCTTGCCTCAGGACTTGCAGTCCTTTCTTGGAACTTGCACAAGGTTATTGCGGTTCAATCTGCACTGTAGATCTTCCTGTCGATCTTTCATTGCCATAGATCCTTAACAAACTTCATGTACGGCATACCAATCATTAAATCAACTCTAGCTCATCATTGTCCTTCATTAAATAATGCTTGTATTCATCCAATACGATCTATTGTAACTCGGTTGTTACTCAGTTAACACTAAACTTCACTCGGTAGACATTCTATCTTCATTAACCGATATCAATAACCTTAGGGTTTACCGAGTAGGTTCTTTTCTCGGTGAAATAGTATAATATTAACCTTGTAATCAACAACATATGTAGGATATCAAAACAATCTAAACATCATGATCTCATCATTGTCTAACTCGGTAATAGTTTCCCATTGAATAATTTATTTCTCCCCGTATTCATCACATTCTTTCTGTGTCACTTACTGACCACTTAATACTCATCAAAACATACTTCTTAAGATATGGCAACATCATACTGAATCAGAAAAATCAATTTCTTGACATCAATGACAAAATAATGTTATAAAGATAGTTATCATCCTTTTTCAGTTATATCAATAATCTCCAACAACCTTCTCAATATCCTTAATGAATATCAACAATCTTTCTTTCTACTAAAAATTCCAACAATCTCCCCCTTTGGCATTGATGGAAAAACCAACTTTTAAATGGTAATACCAACAAGATATTCAAATCGATTCAGATTCAGATTACTGTTAGACTTCTCCTGTTATCCTTGAACTATTAAAATCTCCTGAAGTCTTCTCCCTTTTGTGTAATCTTCTCCCCCTGTCATTATCTTTCATTCTTCTTCATTTAGGACTTTTATCATTCAGTCAACCATTTAGTCTTCTCCCCCTTTGACAACAATGCCAAAAAATAAAAGAACTAAATCATGATTTCTTCCTCTATGAAGTGATTTTCCTTGTTGTGTATCATCTTAGTCTCGGTCAGAGCAACTTGTCTCTATTCACTATTTCCTGCACACCTTTAGAAAACCTTCTAAAGTGCATAAATCGGCATTAATCCACACATAATATTCTTTTGATTCATCAAATTGATGCTTTCACCGAACTCTGTCAGTGAGTAGAAGATAGGGGTAGGACCCCTAACTTGCTTCTGAGATACTCAAAAGTGTCCCTTGGCAATGGCTTTGTGAAGATGTCTGCAATTTGCTCCTTTGAACTAATATATTCCAGCATAACATTCTTCTCTTGAACTTCTTCTCTATGATAATGATACTTTATAGAGATATGATTTGTCTTAGAGTGCATTACCAGATTCTTTAAAATGTTAATGGCACTAGTGTTGTCACAAAATATAGTTATTGGCTCAGTAACCTTTTCATTTATACCTTCCAATAGTTGTTTGATCCATGCTATGTTGGTACAATTCAATGTTGTAGTGACATATTCAGCTTCAACTATTGACTGTGAAATGCATCCTTGTTTCTTGCTAAGCCAACTTACAAGTCTGCTTCCTAAGAAGAAAGCTCCACCACTTTTGCTTTTCCGGTCATCAATGTTTCCTACCCAATCAGCATCAGTATAAACTTTCAAATCAAAATCATTCCTCTTTTCATATACTAAGCCATAATCTGCAGTGCCTCTCAGGTATCTGAAAATTCTCTTGATTGCTATCATATGGGTTTCCTTGAGATCTGCAAAAAATCTTGCAACTATACCTATTGCATGTGCTATATTTGGCCTCCTATGAACAACATATTGCAACTTTCCAATCATAGATCGGTAAAGTGTCTCATCAATAGATGTAGATTCATCATTCTTTGGTAGTTTACAGTTGGTAGTCATAGGAGTACTTACCAGTTTAGAATCCTCCATTCCAAATTTCTTCAGAATTTCCTTTATATACTTGGTTTGAGTAATGAAAATCTCATCTTTCATTTGCAGTATCTATAAACCTATAAAATACTTTATCTCATCGATTAATGACATCTCAAATTCTTTTCTCATTTTATTTCCAAAGTTCTTGCATAAGGAGTCATTACCACAAAAGATAATATCATCAACAAATATGGCTGAGATCAGTATTCCATTGTCCTCATCACTCTTCATGTACATGTTGTTGTTTTCACTTGTCCTTATAAAACCAATCTTGATCAAATAAGAGTGCAGTCTTTCATACCATTCTCTAGGTGCTTGTTTCAGACCATATAAAACTTTGTTTAGTTTACATGCCTGATCTTTATTCTTGTCTTCAACAAATCCTTCAGGTTGTTAAATGTAAACTTCTGCTTCTAGTATACCATTTAAAAATGCAAATTTAATATCCATTTGATATACCTTCAAATTTTTGAAAGCAACATATGCCAACAATGCTAGTACTCCCTCAAGTCTAGTCATAGGTGCAAAAGTTTCACCATAATCTATTCCTTCTTCTTGAGCATAACCTTTGCAAACTAGTCTTGCTTTGTTGCGAATGACCTCACCTTTTTCATTTAGCTTGTTTATGAAAATCCACTTTGTACCGATTACATTTTTGTCCTTCGGTCTTGGAATCAGTGTCCATGTGTCATTTTTCTTGATTTGATCAATTTCTTCTATTATAGCATTTACCCAATCTTCATTGTTAAATGCCTCTTATACTATTCTCAGTTCAAATTCAGATATCAGATATGTGTTCTGTCTCAGTTTGTTCCTTTTCATCACTAGATCATCCTTATCTCCTATAATTTGACTTGATGCATGATGTCTTCTGGCATATTTGGCTAATATAGGCTTAGTAGGTTCTGTATGATCTTCTTTATCACTTGGTAACTGGACATTCTCTTCATTTTCTTTAGCAACTTTCTCGGTAGGACTTCTCGGTTGAACATAAACAAATTTTTCATAATCTTCTAGTTCTTTGTAATTTCCTTCATCATTTCTTTCTGTGAATTCATCAATTTTCACATTTGCGCTTTCTACTATTTTGTTAGATGATTTGATTAGACATTTAAATGCTTTACTTCTAGAAGAATAACCTAGAAATGTTCCTTCCTCACTTTTCTGATCAAACTTTCCATTTCTATCATCTTTGTGAACATAGCATCTACTTCCAAAGATTTTAAAATAACTTACATTAGGTTTCTTGTCATACCAGATCTCATATGGTGTCTTCATAGTTCCTTTCTTCAGTTGAACTCAGTTCAGGGTGTAAACTGTAGTGCTGATTGCTTCTCTCCAAAATGTTTGAGGTACCCTCTTTTCTATCATCAGGGTTCTGGCACAATCTACAATTGATCTATTTCTTCTCGTGGCTATCCTATTTTGCTGAGGTGTTCTCAGTGTAGACACTTGCCTTTTTATACCATGATCATTGCAGAATAAGTTAAATTCATCAAAAGTGAACTCTCCTCCTCTATCAAATCTAAGACATTTCAGTTGTCTTCCTATTTAATTTTCAACTCTTGCCTTGTACCATTTGAACATTTGAAAAGATTCTAATTTTTCTTTTAAAAACATAACTGACATCATCCTTGAGTAATCATCCACAAATAATATGAAATATTTATCACCATAATAACTTTGAACTTTCATAGGGCCACACAGATCAGTGTATACTAGATGTAAAATTCCTTTACAAGTGTAGGACTTACTTGTAAAGCTTGATCTTGTCATCTTACCCATCTGGCATCCTCAGTACATAGCATTCTCAGGTTTTTCTAGACTTGATAGACATCTTACTCTGTTCTTCTTACTTATTTTGATCAGATTATCAAAATTTACATGAAAAAACCTTTTATGCCATAACCAGGTATCATCTATCTTTGCATAAAGACACTTGTTTCGAGTTGAGTCAAGATAAAATTTATTACCTTTTGTTTGTGTCCTGGTAGCAACTAACTTTCCATGTTTGTCATGAACTTTGACAATTCCTTACTGAAATTCTATTTGGTATCCCATATTGTTTAGTTGTGCTACACTCAACAAATTGTATTTCAAAGCTTCAACCCAGTATACATCATCACATTTAGCATTATCAAGAAGTGTTATAGATCCTTTACCTTTCATCGGACATGGTGCATCGTTACCAAATCTTGCATAGCCTACATCATTGTTTTCTAATTTAACAAACTTGTGTTTATCACCTGTCATGTGATGTGAGCATCCACTATCTATGATCCAAGAATCATTATTATTTATGTGAGATACTAGGGATTTCTCTTCATACCTTTCTTCATCATATCCATCTTTAATAGCCACATAAACAACTTCCTCAGTATCAATTTCATTAGATTTCATCATTGTTGGATTCCTCGTCAGCAACTAGGCATGTCTTTCTATCTCTCCTTCTGAAGTCTCAGTGTCCTCTATAGTGGTTGTCTTTCTAGCTATCTTCTTGATAATCTCTCTTTTCACTATATTCTCTATTAGGACAGTTAGAAGCCATATGTCCTATTTTATCACAATTGAAACATTTCAAAGGTAGCTTTTCTTTATACTTACCTTTGCCTCTCGATAACCTTCTAGCTAATAATGCTTCAAACTCATCTTTCTTTTTAATTTCCTCATACAGTTTGTGCACTTTTTCCATGTTCTTGCAAAATATTTCACTTGCTCCACTGTGATCGCCTTCAAATTACTTACTCATTCTATCATTGTAATCATCAGATTTACTAAGATGAAAAGAACTAAATGCAGATTCTACTTTATTTACCGAAGACCCACTGTTATCAAAATTACTTAACTCAAATGCATGTAGCTTACCAATAGTAGCATCCAAAGAAGCTAGCATGTTAGGTACAGACCTCAATTCATTGATTGTAGAGACTCAAATAGCATAAGCAGGTAGAAGGGTTCTCAACAACTTTCTTGTTACATCCTTTTCTTCAATAGTTCCTCCAGCTCCTTTAATTTGATTTACAGTCTCCTTTAACATTGTACTATATCGGGTTATGTTCTCACCTTCATTCATTCTCATGGATTCAAGTTATCCTCTTAGACTATCTACTTTTTCTCTTTGAACATGTTCATCACCGCCATAAACAGATATGAGCTTAGTCCACATTGCTTTTGCATCATTATAGCCTTCTAGATCATTAAACTTTGAGTCAGTCAATGCTGATGTTATTTCAATCATAGCTTGAATATGTTCTTGCTTTACCTTTATCTCTTCCAAGGTCATTGGATTGGTGCTCGGTGCAATGTAATCATTCTCTAGATAATATGTAGCATATTCTCCAATTCCTGATAAGTGCAACTTCATCCTTTTCTGCCATCTAGAGAAACTTTACTTGTTTAGCTTTGGTGCATCCCTTTTATACATCTTTGGATGTTGTACCTTTAAACTTTTCTTCCGAAGTCCAAAGCTTTGATACCAATTGTTAAGCTCTGATACCAATTGTTAAGTTCTGATACTAAATGTAAAGTACTGATGCCAATAGTTAATAAGATGAGAGGGGGGGTGAATCATACAAACTCAATAATCCATAAAATCAACATATTCAACCTCAATAACATATACTCTAGCAATATAACCAAAAACTGCTAAACATGCAAACTCATAAATACATAATCATCATACCACATATAACACCATATTTAACATGGAAACCCAAATAGGGAAAAACCACTGTGGGATTTCAGACCCACTAAGAAATATACTCTTCTAGAGTATTCTCAGTTAAAAGAAAATCCTATTAAAGATTACAAACACATTGCTCGATGTGACCCGGTTAAGGGATTTCCCTCAGATCTATTAGGATCTTCACTTTGTTAGAAGTGACATTGTTAAAGGATTTCAAACACTCATTTAGAATGTTACCTTGTTAGAGGGTTTACAAATAAGACTGTTAAGTCCACTCGGTTAAGAGATTTTCTGTCACTTACAAATAAACAATAGCAATAAAATATATTTGCAACTTTACATCTTAAATGCTAAAGGAGATTCTTGTTTGCTCAAAACAATCTTGTCATAAGACTTATCTTGTCCCTTGTAGGGCTTGATGGGCTTCCCAATATGTTATTCAATCAGATCTCCAAGCTTCTGTGCATGGTAAATACTATTGTAGCATCACTGTGCTTACAATTGCCCACATACATTGTTCATCAACAATTTCTTATTTATAAACAATTTTCACCGGTTAATCTCCTTGGTCACATTTCCCATGATCAATCTTAGCCATCAGATCTTAACACTTGACTAGGTTTAATGTATCCTTTGATCTGAAAATGTTCTACCTTGCCTCGTGACTTCCAATCCTTTCTTGGAACTTGCACAAGGTTATTGCAGTTCAATCTGGACTGTAGATCTTCCTGTTGATCTTTCATTGCCATAGATCCTTAACAAACTTCATGTGCGGCATACCAATCATTAAATCAACTCCAACTCATCATTGTCCTTCATTAAATAATGTTTTTATTATCCAATATGATCTATTGTAACTTGGTTGTTACTCGGTTAACACTGAACTTCACTCAGTAGACATTTTGTCTTCATTAACTGATATCGATAACCTTAGGGTTTACCGACTAGGTTCTTTGCTTGGTGACATACTATAGTATTAACCTTACAATCAACAACATATGTAGGATATCAAAACAATCTAAACATCATGATCTCATCATTGTCTAACTTGGTAATAGTTGCCCATTGAATAACTTATTTCTTCCCTTATTCATCACATTCTTTCTGTGTCACTTACCAACCACTTAATACTCATCAAAACATACTTCTTAAGATATGGCAGCATCATCCTGAATCAGAAAAATCAATTTCTTGACATCAATGATAAAATAATGTTATAAAGATAGTTATCATCCTTTTTCAGTTATATCAATAATCTCCAACAACCTTCTCAATATCCTTAATGAATATCAACAATCTTTCTTTCTACTGAAAATGCCAACATAATCCTGAATATCAAAGATACAAGTTTAAAAAGAATAGATAAAAATCTTGTTATTATGTTGATGAAGGAGTTATTGATGATTCTAATGAGTATCTGTTAGAGAATGGATTGGCTTTTGTTGCTATCACAGAAGATTAATTGGCACCTACTGTTCAACTGGTAGAGTAGGCCCTAGCAGTTGAAATTGAAGATAAGGATGAATGGATTGTTTATTTTGGATGTTCACATCACATGACTGGTGATAAGAGTAAATTCTTAACTTTTCAGGATTACAATGGAGGTCCAGTGAGATTTGTTGATGATAAAGCTTGTTTGATCAAAGGAAAAGGAACTACATCTTTTGATGGCAAGCACAATACTGATAATGTTTACTATCTTGAAGGTTTGAAGCATAATATTTTGAGTGTTTGTCAATTAGTTGAGAAAAGATTTCAGTTACAATTCAAGAATGGTAAACACAAAATCTTAAACAAAACTGGTTTGGAAATTGCAATTGGTAATCAGACTAGAGGTAATATCTTTCATTTGAATAACAATGAGAAAGCATGTTTGATTTCTCATATTGATGAAAGTTGGTTATTGCATAAGAGACTTTGTCATATAAATTTTGATTGTATTGTGAAAATTAGTACAACTAAGGCAGTAAGAGATTTACCTAAGATTGTTAAACCTCATAATCCGGTATGTAAGGAATGTCAATTTGGAAAGCAAGTTAGAGCAACTTTCAAGAGTATTCCAGAGAAATCTAACAATATTCTTGATTTATTTCATATTGATTTATGTGGTGCAGTAAGAACTAGAAGTATACAAGGAGATAGATATTTTATACTAATCATTGATGACTATTTTAGAATGTGTTGGGTTACTTTTCTCAGGGAGAAATCTGAAGCATTTGGGAAATTCAAACTATTCAAGGTGATGGTAGAGAATAAAACCGATAAGAAAATCAAATGTTTGAGATCAGATCGAGGAGGTGAATTCACATCTAAGGAATTTAATACATTCTGTGAAGTGAATGGAATCAGAAGATAGTTATCAGCACCTTGGACACCCCAGTAGAATGGAGTTGTGGAAAGGAAAACGAAAACTATTTTGGATGCAGTTAGAAGCATGATATTAGAAGAAAATCAACCTCATATATATTGGAGAGAAGCAGTCAATACAATAGTTTATACATTCAACAGAGTTCACATCAAAGGTGAAACCGACAAGACCCCTCATGAACTATGGTTTGGTAATACTCCTACTCTTAAATATTTCAGAATATTTGGAAGTAAATGCTATATTAGAAGAGATGAGTATATTGGGAAATTTGATCCTAGAAGTGATGAAGGAATATTTCTTGGTTATTCATCCAAGAGCAAGGCATATAGATGTTTTAACATGAGATTGCAGAAAATTGTTGAAAGTGCAAATGTGAAGATTGACGAACAGTTTAGAAGAAATTCAAGGTCAGTGGACTTTGAACCGGCAATAGAGATAAACACAAATGAACCTACTATGAGTACACTAGTATAGAATGTTGATCCATTCACACCAGCATCATCTAAAAATTCAACAGTCACTGAAGAACAACAAGAAGTAAAAACTCCCTAATATGTAAGATTGAACCACTTTGAAAGTCAGATAATTGGAAACAAATTGTAAAGCGGAAAAATCGAACCCTAGTTGCTCTCCCCTCTTCCAACTCCAAGGAGAGAGAAGGGAGGTCGCTAGGGTTGATGGTTTTCACTTAGGGGACTTTACATTCAAAAGAGGGTTTGAAACCCACAAGATCCAATCCCACACAATGCAAGATTGGATTCTAAATGAGTTTCAAGGGTTAAGACAGCAAGGCTACCCTCTTTTGTAAAGAATGTACATAGAATGATTAAGCTAGGAATGCATAGAAAGTGAGAAAGATTCGCTTATAAACTGAGATAGGGATATAGGATGAAGTTGCAGACCTGGAATTAGCAGTAAAATGTTGATACGGTGCTGTCCTGCAAATTTGAGCAAAAGTTGATGGGATGATGGCACCCGGACGGTCCTCCAAAAAATCCGCGAAACGAAGGGGGATCTATTCATCTCGGCACAAGGATTCTAGATCTTCAATTTCAGCCGCATACCTGCAACCTACACACAGAAAAGAAAAGACAATTGGGGGGTTAGGGATTAGGGGTTTGCCTTTAGGTCAAACCCCGGTTTTGGAATTAACCAAGAAATGAGAAATGCTGTAAATGTAAATGTCTGTAATGTAAAACAAGTACTAATACCTTGTTGTAAGGATGTTTGTATCCTTATGTGCGAAGGTATAGATGTTGTTGTTTGTTGTATGTTGTATGTTGTAGTATGTGATCTCCTCTTCAATGGTTGAATCCTTGTCTTGAATGCAACACTTAGCCTTGAATGGAGACTTAGAATGATCAATTGCTTGAAAGAATGCTTGAATGCTTGAATGCTTGAATGTTTGAATGTTTTAGTATCGTTTCCACACCTTTTCCCCATCCTCCCTAATGAGAGAGGAAGATGTAGTTTATATACTTGTCAATTAGGGCTGATAGACTGATTTTCCCGACCTTAGGCCGACCAGGAAAGATAATTTTCCAATTTGCAAACAAAAAGACCCGAAGTCCCATAGGAGACCAGGCCCAAAATAGGGCTAGGGACCAGGGCGCTGGGCGCCATGGTCCTGGGGGACCAAGGGACTGGGCGCCATGGTCCTGGGGGACCAAGGCGCTTGGCGCCCTGGTCCTGAAGGACCAGGGCGCTGGGCGCTCTGGTCCCACCTCCTGGGACAGCAGGGTGCAAAGGAGGTTCAGGCCAGGGTGCTTGAAAAATACAGTTTTTGGTGTCATAAACAGGTTTCGGGGTCTCCATTCAGGTTCCGTGTTGCGTCGCCATCGTGAAGACCGAAATGCAGTCGAAATTGCAAGTGTCACAATTTTAGGATGCTACATTTAGCCCCCACTTTAGCAGGAGTATGTATGCTCATACTTCTGGTAAAGTACAAGGAAACAACTTTGAAAGACTTTCACCACGTCAAGGAGGCAAGACACACCAAGCCCCCAGTGGACTAGGGATCTTACGACTTCGATTGACAAAGTAAAAGGGAAGATCACGAGGGAGAACCATGACTATCAGTAGTAAGGTTCCCTCACTATGAGTCATGCAAGAAAAATACCAAAAATTTTCAAGGCAAAGCTAAGTTTGCCAAGAAATTTTCAAGTATCTTGAAGGGATAGATAGGGTGTATGCCCCCCTATGTTAAAGCGATTGCACACGCCTCAACGGGGGTGATTGATTTAACATAGTGATACACATAAGAAATGAGAAGGGAAAGGAGCACGTTATCACAAAGATTTAGCCCCCAAGTGTGAGATAAACCCAAGGATAATAGACACAAAACACGAAGCACGAGGTGACTTCACTTTCCTCGGGGTCAGTATGCTGTATGATAAGTCATGTATATATATCATATGTATGTATGCATAATTGTTCTTCATTCCCCAATCAAGGAAGGTCACCTAGAAGAAGGGAACACATGTGTCTTTTGAGTCAACATGAGAGAGATCAAAATAGATCTCAATGCTTTGTATCGTCCTCAAGTAGACAACACTAAGGACAACAAATAGAAGAATGAGAATAACATATAGAAGAAGTAACAAAAGAGAGGAGGAGAGAATCTACTATGCTAATGTAACTAGTCTAGCATGTCATCTACCCCCCGATCTTGCTGATCAATGTTTCGGGAAAGCAGGGAACACGCTAGAGGAGGAACATCCAACACAGCAGATGGAGCTATCACAAGATCCAAACAAGGGCTATGTTCATGTTTCGAGCCACGTTGTTCTTGTCTAGGAGCTAGGATAAGTGCTTTAGAAAATTCGTTAGATAAATGGTTATCAATATCAACAAGTTCGTATTCACTATCAGAAGCAAGAGGAGTAACATTTTCATCATGAATAACATTTTCATCTATATCATCATCAAGATTTATAAAAATAGGATCTTTAACTCGCACAGGATCAAGACCATCATGCATCTTATGTTTAGGAGATTTTGGAGAAAATGGAATAATGCTTGTTGAAGGTGTTTTTGGAGATTGTAAAGTTTGAGAAGCAGCTGCTTGAGCCCTAAGATGACGCTTTCGTTGGCATTCACGTGCAGAACGATTACGTCTAGTCTTAGTAGGAAGTGAAGAAGATTGAGGAGGAGGAATGTTCTCATCCTTATCACTTGGGTGTTTAGGTTGTGGTCTCTTAGGCTGGATAATAGGAGAAGAAGAAGGTCTCTTCTCTCTATAAAAGGAAGGAGGAGGAACTGCTCCATATAAAGGAGGAATATTTGGTTTAGGAAGAAGACCAAGTCCATCATGACGAGGAGGTATAGGTCTACTTTTAGAAGGTTTTATAGACATAGTCACATCCATAGGGATGGGTTGGGAATCTTCTTGAGGAAAGACATTAGTTTTATCTTTCAAAGGAAGAACTTCCTTCTCAAGAACGATAGGAATGTCAAGTTTAGGTGTTCTAGGTTCACTTAGAGATAGGATCATATCCATTTTCCACTTTTGATAAGATTTGAAAAGATGATCACTTCGCGGAGGAAGAGATTGGAATTGTTTAGGCCAAAAATAATCAATAGGAACACTAGAAGTTCTTTCAGCTGGTTTAAAGAGACTATGATTGACAGTAACAACTTCACCATTATGGGGAAATTTCAAACACTTATGAATAGGAGAAGCAATATCTTTTATGGAAGATAGCCAAGGATAGCCAAGCTTCACACGAAATTGTTTGGATGAAGGAATAATAGCAAAGTTCACATCAAGGGATTTGTTATGAACTTCAATAGGTAATATAATAGCACCAATTGCAGGAGAAGAAAATGCATCAAATAATTTCACACTCACATCTGTTTTGTCATAGATCACTTGATTCAATTGCAAAGTAAAAAGACATTCTTCAGTAATAACATTAACCATGCACGAAGGATCAATAAGCACTCCACGGCAAGGTGTATTCTTGACTTTTGCAACTATGTATAAAGGACCATCAGGTGCCCTGATAGTTTCACTAGAATCAAATGTGATGGAAGGTTCTTTAGGGTTTTCTTGTTGCTCTACAAAGTTAATCACATTCGGAGTCATAGACACAAGACCGTCAGATGAGAGAGAGGAATCATTAGCCTCAATCGCATTAGAGGTATGAGAAGGTAATGGATCAGTAAAAATCTGAAGCTTTTGGTTAGGAGGAGCTACAGATGTGTTACCTTTATCATTCACTCCAGAGACAGAAATAGTATTATTATCAATCAAATCTTGAATTTTACCCTTTAAAGAAAAACATTTTTCAGTATCATGCCTAGGTTGACGATGAAATTGACAAAAAGATTTGTTATCAAAATAAGGTGAAGTAATCTTTGCAGGATCTATTTGTCATATAGGAGGAAGAGTAAGCACATTTTGTTCCAATAACTTATTCATAATACTATGCAATGATTCATTCAAAGGAGTATACTTTCTTTCTTTCTTGAAAAATTTAGAAATAGGAGGCACATCTGATGCTGCATTCACATTGTTGTTGATGATGTTTTCATTGAATTTGATAGAATCTCTGTTCGGTTTAAACTTTCCAAATGGTTGTTGACTGCTATCACCCTTATCACTCAGAGCCATAGGATGTGATTGTTCCATTTGACTCATAGTCGGCTGATAATTGTGAAGAGTTGCACACAACTGTTGGAAAGAAGTAAACTCAGAAAATAGAAGTTTGTCTCGAATATCTTTTTGTAAATTAGAAATAAAGATTCTTTGAATATCATTGTCAGGCACTGGAAAAGAAATTTGAGCATACAAATGCTTATATCTACCAATGAAATCAGTCACTTTTTCTTTAACACCTTGTTTACAATGCATTAAATCAATCAAAGTAACTTTAGGACTTATATTGTTTTGAAATTGTTGAATGAAAGCATTTGCAAGTTGTTCGAAAGAAGTAATAGAATAAGAAGGCAACGAGCAATACCATTGTAGGGCTTTATCTCTTAATGTTCTAGTAAACAGTTTCGCAAGCAACCTTTGGTCATAAGCAAAATCGGTACATATTGTTTGAAAAGTCTTAACATGTGTTAGAGGATCACCTTTACCATTATAAAGCTCCAAATGTGGGATTTCAACATGTTTAGGGGGAACAGCTCGAACAATGTCAAGAGAAAGTGGGCTCGCAACATCAAATGTGGGCACACTAAACTTGGATTGATTCATAGAGGCAATTTGTTGCTGCAAGGAAGAGACAGTTTGTGCAAGATTGTTAATGGTCGCTTCAGTCGAAGAATTCATATTAGATGTGTTAGATTGAGATGGAGGTGTTATGTTATTGAAAGAAGGTAGAGAGTAAGGTGGTGGGACTCTATAATAATTAATCATAGGAGATGATTGGATAGGAGGAACACTACAAGGAGGAATGGAATGGTTAAATGAATTGCCCCCTTGCGTGATGTTCATTTGTGGAGATGTAATAGGGACACTCATTGAAGGAATGAATGAAGAAGTTGGATTGAATGAAGGAAGAGGGTTAATTGAAGAGGAAGGATTGCCCCCATGACTAGTGATCACAGGGGGAATGTCTTGTATAGAAGTAGTCATTATGTTTGATGTAAAGGTAGGTATGCTAGCCATAGAAGTTGTCAAAGGAATAGAATTATTGACTTGAGTAGGAGGTTGTGTATAACCCAAAGTTTCAGCACAACTCTTCATAGGCATCACATTTGAATCCACAATGTGTGCAATACCACGCAAAATATCAATTCCATTCTCATCACTTTGAATCATATGTTTTAGACCCTCAATTAAAGGAAGAGCTTGACTATCGGGGTATTCTTGAGACATCCATTGTCAAAAATCATCAAATTGATTATCCAATTTCGCAAGTTGTTCTACAGAAACCTCATGGAGAGCTTCTTCATCATTAGGAGGATTAGAGGAATTACCCATGTCCTCGTTAAAAAGGCTATTCAAATTAGGTTCCATCTCCTCAGTGGTTAAACCTCGGAAAGACTTGATTCTACGGCTTCGTCTAACGGGAATAGTGTAAGTAGGGCTTATTGTTGTAAAACTCATGCACTAGGGAGAGAGAGAAAATTTTGAATTTAGAGGTAGCAAATTTCAGTAAAATCAGCCAATCTCCTAGATTTAAGCTATTAAATGCAATCATGACAATCTCCCGAAATTTCAGAAAAAATGTCAGGGACCGTGGCGCTCAGAGTGCACATGGTCCTCGCAACTTTTTTCAAAATTTTCAGAGATGAAAGTTATGATGATTTTAGAGCTAATCTGAAAAAATTGAGTGATTTTACGATCTGTAGATAAGCCAAATTAAAGTTGCAATCTCGAAATTGAACCCTACCAAGATTGTCGAAAAATGCAAAATTTGAATTTTGAAAAAGAGAGGGAAACTGAAATTTTGAATTTTATGATTTTAGAGGGAATACCAAAAGCAATGCAAGTTTTGAAATTTAAAAGTTGACTCAATTTCACGCAAAATTCAATTTTGGAAGCGAAAATCAAAGTTGTAATTAAGCACTTAATTTCAAAAGTCACAAATTGCAAGAATTTGAATAAAGCATTGAAATTTCGAATGAATGCAAACACACTTTTCAGATTTATGACAGTAAGAACACAATTTTGACACAAAATTTCAATTTCAATGATTTTTGAATGATTAGAAGCCCTAAACCAAGCAATCACAAGATCAACTTTGACTGTAATTTTGAAAGTGTTAGATTTGATAAAATCAGCCAAAATTCTGGATTTTAGCAGGAAAATACAGTAAGATCTTGCTCCCGAAATTTTGGAAAAAATGTCGGGACGATGGCGCTCAGAGTGCACACGGTCCTCACAACTTTTTTCCAAATTTTTAGGGATGAAAGATATTGTGATTTTATTGCGGAATCCAAAGTTACAGCTGATTTGGAGATGTTTTGATCAGTGAAATTGTCGGACAAAGGTTGAATCAAGAGGGTTTCAAAAATTAGGGTTTTGACACTTAACCACTTAATTTTCAAAATTAAAGCACAGATATGAATTGATAATTTGTAATAGAAGGGCAGATCTAAAACAAGCATTAACAATTAAATATTTCACAAGTTCAATTACTAAAAAGAAATTTTAGGGTTTTTATGCAATCACCTCTAAAATTTGCAAAAGATCAAACATGGAAATGTAATCAAGGAATCCAATTTTCAAATCTAACCATGAATAATCAGAAAGGATGTTCACGTCGGGTTCACCAAAATGTAAAGCGGAAAAATCGAACCCTAGTTGCTCTCCCCTCTTCCAACTCCAAGGAGAGAGAAGGGAGGTCGCTAGGGTTGATGGTTTTCACTTAGGGGACTTTACATTCAAAAGAGGGTTTGAAACCCACAAGATCCAATCCCACACAATGCAAGATTGGATTCTAAATGAGTTTCAAGGGTTAAGACAGCAAGGCTACCCTCTTTTGTAAAGAATGTACATAGAATGATTAAGCTAGGAATGCATAGAAAGTGAGAAAGATTCGCTTATAAACTGAGATAGGGATATAGGATGAAGCTGCAGACTTGGAATTAGCAGTAAAATTTCGATACGACATTGTCCTGCAAATTTGAGCAAAGTTTGATGGGACGATGGCTCTCGGAGTGCACACGGTCCTCCGAAAAATCCACGAAATGAAGGGGGATCTATTCGTCTTGGCACAAGGATTCCAGATCTTCAATTTCAGCCACGTACCTGCAACCTACACACAGAAAAGCGAAGACGATTGGGGGGTTAGGGATTAGGGGTTTGCCTTTAGGTCAAACCCCGGTTTTGGAATTAACCAAGAAATGAGAAATGTTGTAAATGTAAATGTCTGTAATGTAAAACAAGTACTAATACCTTGTTGTAAGGATGTTTGTATCCTTATGTGTGAAGGTATAGATGTTGTTGTTTGTTGTATGTTATATGTTGTAGTATGTGATCTCCTCTTTAATGGTTGAATCCTTGTCTTGAATGCAACACTTAGCCTTGAATGGAGACTTAGAATGATCAATTGCTTGAAAGAATGCTTGAATGCTTGAATGCTTGAATGTTTGAATGTTTGAGTATCGTTTCCACACCTTTTCCCCATCCTCCCTAATGAGAGAGGAAGATGTAGTTTATATACTTGTCAATTAGGGCTGATAGACTGATTTTCCCGACCTTAGGCCGACCAAGAAAGATAATTTTCCAATTTGCAAACAAAAAGACCCGAAGTCCCATAGGAGACCGGGCCCAAAATAGGGCCAGGGACCAGGGCGCTGGGCGCTCTGGTCCCACCTCCTGGGACAGCAGGGTGCAAAGGAGGTTCAGACTAGGGTGCTTGAAAAATATAGTTTTTGGTGTCATAAATAGGTTTCGGGGTCTCCATTCAGGTTCCGTGTTGCGTCGCCATCGTGAAGACCGAAATGCAGTCGAAATTGCAAGTGTCACAATTTTAGGACGCTACACAAATATCAAGGAGTTATGACTAGAGGAAGACTAGAAAATGAAGAGGTATGTCTTATTTCTCAAATTGAACCTACAACTTTTAATGGGGCATGTGAAGATAAATATTGAATTAAAGCTATGGAAGATGAATTGGAACAAATTGAAAGGAATAACACTTCATCATTGGTTCCTCAGCCTAAAGACAAAAATGTAATTGGAACTAAATAGGTTTTCAAAAATAAACTTAATGATGGCAAGGTAATCATAAACAAAGAAATATTAGTGTGTAAGGGATATTCACAGAAAGAAGGAATTGATTACAATGAAACCTTTACACTAGTAGCTATAAATGAGGTAGTTAGATTATTATTGGCTTTTGCAGCCCACAAGAACTATAAAGTATATCAAATGGATGTTAAATGTGCATTTCTGAATGGAGATCTTGAAGAAGAAGTTTACATTGAACAACTTGATGGATATTCTTTGACATATGACAAAGATATGGTTTGCAGGTTAACGAAATCCTTATATGGATTAAAGCAAGCTCCTAGAGCTTGGTATGCTAGATTGGACAAATATCTTTTGAAGATTAGATACACTAAACGTAATGCTGACATCAATCTATATTACAAAGTGACTAATGATGACTGTAGACTAGGAAATTGAGGATGCATAAAAAAAAATAACAATTAGGACAATCACAAAACCTAAAACTGCAATGAAAACAATCCTAATCTAATCAATGAAAACATGAAGACAAGACATTCAAAATGAAATCAAAGCAAACCAAATACAGATATCTCCTTCATGTGGCTCCATTGTTCTTCTTTCACCTTCCAATTTGATGTTGTTCTCACCTACAAAGTGCATTTGCAAGTGGAAAGCAAGTTGTTGATGAAATTTGTAGCATAAGGTTACTCGAAAATGTGATTCATTGATTGAAAATATGATTGATTCGATGAAGAAAATCATCCAATTTATAGACAAATTGGAGAGAGGACAAGATTAGAATGAAGAGATTTGAAAGGAAATTCAAATCAAGAATAGCAAAATTATGACAAGTGTATGACAATTTATGACAAATTATGACAAATTGCTATGCAAGATGTTATGACAAAAATTTGAAATAGAAATAGAAATTAGGAGAAATTAGAAAATTAGGTTAGAAATGATGAATTGGAAATCAGGAAATTAGAAATTGATGAAATTAGAAAATTAGGTGAATTAATTAATAATT
Source organism: Cryptomeria japonica (assembly GCF_030272615.1). Taxonomy (NCBI): domain Eukaryota; kingdom Viridiplantae; phylum Streptophyta; class Pinopsida; order Cupressales; family Cupressaceae; genus Cryptomeria; species Cryptomeria japonica. The sequence goes on along the minus strand of NC_081410.1, from coordinate 674,523,412 downwards.
TTTCATTCATTAATTAATTCACAAAAATAGGGGGAATTAATTAGCCAATTAAATAAATAAATAAATTATTTAACCTAGAGGGAAAATGACAAACAAGATTAAATGAATAAATCATAAAACCCTAGAAGATGAATTAGAAATGCAAAGACAACAATTAGGTCTTGACAAAAGATAATTGATGTAGGGTCGATTTGATCATGATTCTGACTAACAAAGGACCAATGTTGATAAATGATTAAAATTGATTGACAAAGATCAATGACAAATTGACCAAGATTGACAAGGAGATCAAATTGATAAGCGCCAATTGACATGATTGAACAAGACAAGGATCGATGACGAATCGATCGCAAAATGACAAAATTGGCAAGGACAAGGATCGATGACGAATCGATCGCAAAATGACAAGATTGACAAGGACAAGGATTGATGACGAATCGATCACAAAATGACAAGATTGACAAGGACAAGGATCGATGACAAATTGATCACAAAAATGACAAGATTGACAAGAGGACAAGGATCAATGACAAATCGATCGCAAAATGACAAGATTGACAAGAGGACAAGGATCTATGATAAATCGATCACAAAATGACAAAATTGACAAGAGGACAAAACCCTAATTCTATCATCGATTAGGATTGATGATGTCCAAAATGATGATACATGTGCACACATGTTGATATGATAGGATAAGATTGACCAAAATCATGACTAAAGATTGCTATCGACAAGACCTAATTCAAAAGCAAGAAAAATGAGGAATGCAGAAGAAGGACTCGATGCTCGCAAATGATAAAGACCAAGTGCGCAACATAGAAGAAATGTTACCAAGTGCGCAACATAAAATAAGGCAATGCACAAATGTTAAAGTATGACTCCACAACCATTGACCATTTTTAGATGTTTACATTTTGCCCCTCTTTGAGACAATGTGATTCTAAGCATTGTTTCAAAGAATCAATAATGAAAATGCCCCAGACAATAACAATGACATATGCATGCCCCCTCGAGGAATTGGCCGAAAACATCTAGAAAAGAGGCCAATTGGTCGATAAGAATAATAGAAAATGATAGGTTTGAATAGATCAAGAATTGAAGGTCGGATGCACAAATTACAAGCAATAGAAGACGCAAAAGACCACGACCAGCATAAGATGGAGAGCATGTACATCCATCTAGGCACTGACAAAGATCTATAAATGAGAAAAGGAGAAGGAAAAGAGCTCATTTGCACTAGCCAAAGGGGAGGAATTGTTGCTCAGGAAAAAAGACCCTTGCAGAGAGATGGTGAACATTCCAATGGTAGATCACCTTGGGGAACATGTACGCACCTACAGATGACTAGACGATGTGGGAGAAATGGTATGTAGCTCAAAAACTCATATTGTCAATTTCATAAATTTTGCGTGATTGTGAGACATTGTGGGGCCCATAGAGAATGGAAAAATGGACATCTGCACCTATGTGGGTGCATTCTGTGCCTATGTAAGGATGTTCTATGCCTGTGTAGGGTACACAGGTGCAGCTTGATGCTGCATAGGTGCAGTATAGGGTACACAAGCGCAATTGTGCACTGAAAACACTAATTTGATCAAAAACAGCGTGCAGATGATGCTGAAAAGAGGGATAAGAGTAGGATAGGTCAAAATAGATAAGAAAAACCCTAATTGGGGTATCAAACAAGGAAATGCAGCCCTTAGGAGAAAACCCTAAAACTGACAAAGTGTGCCCCAATTGTGATGCAGAGTCGACAGTATCCATTGATTACATGGGAGAACAGATCTGATTGCTTCATGTTGCGACATAGACTCAGGAGCATGGACAAAGATACATTAGCAGGACTTGGATTATACTATATTACATTCATGCCCAAGATTAGAGCAAACATAGGACTGCTTACTGTATTGGCAGAGCAATGGCATTCAGAGACTTCCTCTTTCCATCTATCAACTGGAGAGGCGACTGTGACACTAGAGGATGTGTGGCATATCCTCCGCATTCTGATTCATGGGGAGATGATAGTATATGACCCAGCGATAGGGAGAGACACTTTGTGTAGATTATTTGAGTGTGATGCAGATGACCTTGATATTGTAGAAAGGGAGATTGGTTGGGAGACCATGGCATCAGAGTATGATCAATGATATGTAGTGATAGTTGTGGTGATAGCATGCCTATTAGCAGGTGATAGATGAGGACATGGATTCCCTATTGGATGGGGAAGAGTGCTAGAGCGGATGGTGACATAGGGGACTGTGTACGCATGGGGACCATGTGTGCTTGCTATGCTGTATTTTTAGCTACATCAGATAGCTTATTAGGGGGTTCAAACTTTGAGTTGTGGGGTCACACTGTTACATGTATGGGCATTTGAGCACATTGACATATGTCAACCGATTGTAGAGAGACAGGTAGTACCACATCGACCATATGTGTACTGCTATGGGGGTACATTGAGACAAGGTTCGTTCAGATACATATTATATTGGTGACATGAGGTAGACAGATTGAGAGAGTTCACATGGAGGCCATATCAGGATTGCCCTGGATGGTCAGATGATGGTGATGAGCTATCATATTGCAGACAGGAGAGATACCTGATTGGGCAACTAGTGAATCACTAGAGAGTGATTGAGATGTACCTACCAGAGAGAGTTAGATGACAGTTTGGAGAGAGGTAGGATGTACCAAGAGGGACTGCACACTTTGCCCAATCTCACAGAGAGATGAGTCAGTGGGGAAGGATGATTCAGCCACACATAGCATATGCCGACTTCAAATAGCTACAACAGAGATAGTGGGATTGGAGATCAGATGTTGTGGATGTCGGGATGACAGAGGAGTATGAGCAATGGTTTGCATGATGGAAACCAATGCCATTGACAGATCCTAATATTCTGGTACCTAGGAGACAGGAGGAGGGAGATGATGAGGACAGAGATGAGGATGAGGGAGAGGATGAGGATGATGAAGGTGATGAGGATGAGGAGGATGACAAGGATGGAGGAAATGATGAGGACAAAGATGAGGATGAGGAGGATGAGCTAGATCCAGCCGATCAGGAGTCATTGCAGGATATACCCATAGAGCCAGAGATAGCTAGCAGAGAGGAGATGGGGATATGTAGGGCCACCATAGCGAGTTAGCATGATCACATTGCGACATTAGAGAGACAGAATCCTATCTTGAGGACAAAGTAGGATCAGTTCAGAGCAGAGATAGCCAGATTGACAGCAACTCAAGATACAACAATAGCCCAAACACAGCAAGCAGAGCAGAGAGTGACTGAGTATATTGGGTTGATTAGGGATGCCAGTGCACATGAGATGGCATAGATGTTGGTAGAGACTAGAGATGAGATACGCCAGTTGAGGACACTATATGAGAGTGCAGTTCCACTAGAGCAAAGAGCAGCATCATATCAGTCATGGTCGAGGATAGAGAGCAGGCCACGCTCTCGAAGGTCAGTGAGCAGCATGGGGGTGAGTGGACCTAGGAGACCACCACAGCCAGGACCCAGGGTAGGAGGGACATCATCCTTGAGACATGGCAGGGATGAGGAGGATAGAGGGAGCACCCAGTGACAGAGGCAGGTGCTCCTTATGACGGGACATTTGACATTATGTACGCAGCCTGTGGGGCATACTTAGGACAGAAAGTCCAATTTTGTACTCCGATACTTTTTTTGTTGATATATGATATGATATGCAACTATATGATGGGATGCAATATATTATGGCTTGTGTTTATGTTCCATGTATGGATGGCTTATGCATTGTTTATGTACCATTGTGGAACATGTATGAATATATTTTTATGTGTTTTTGATGCATTTATAAGATGAAATGGATAAAATGCTTGATATAATGCAAATGTACTAACCAATGAATGTAGGATGCAGCTTATGTTTTTGGAGATCAGAGAACTAGACTAAACTGACTGCCCAAACTGATGGAAGAAATGTTAGTAAGAAGAAATTAGACAGAGGACAGTTAGAGATGAAGAAAAACTTGCTTTCACAAATGCACAGAAGTAGGTGAGAATCTTTATTTAATGTAGCAAAGCGGATGCAAAGCATCATGGCATTGAAGGCCAGAGCTGAAACATAACCCCTTTTGCAAAAGATAGACACATTGCACACAAGGAATGAGTGAAGCATCCTAGGGTGCATACATCAAGGGTCGAGGTATGTACGATGTTCACAAAGCGAACATACTTATCACAGACACCCAATGATATAGTTGCCCCAATTTGTGACAAACATTCCACAAATATCAAACATAACAAAAAGAAAGGGAACATGAACCATCGCGATCACTCTAAATCACTCAGTGACATCATTGAGCAACATAGGAACATGATCGAAGAAAAAGATAAATCAGTAAAAAGATAAGACGCACAAATTCAACCAAGTCAAACAAACAATCTAATCGTCATTGTCAAAAGTGGAAAACAAGAATGATCATGCTGTCTAGTTCTAGGGAATGTGGTACCCCATCTAAGATAGGACACAGTCTAGTTTCAAGTATACCACACCCTGTATAAGACCCATGATAATATTGACAAGGACCAATGGTAATGTTAATGCTATTTTGATTGATGTGACAATTGTGATCAGGTTGAATGCTTTCTTAGTCAAACAATTTATTTGTTAATGCGTGATTTCATTAAAGCACAATGTTTGATTGAGTGTCATTGGATGTATGCTCAACGATCTATCTATGCACAAAGGGGACCATTTATTGACAAAATGCAAAATGCCAAAGGAATTGTTTTTGGATTTTGATGTTTTTCACTTTGTAGGAATTTCGAGTTTTTTTAATTTTTTTGTTCGTTTTTCAGGACTTTATTTGACTTTTTAGGGATTTTTTAAGGACATTATTTGATTTTTAGGGATTTTTTCAGGACATTATTTGATTTTTAGGGATTTTTCCCCCAGTGTCTAGCAAGGCAAGGAATATGACAGGTGAATAAATAGGCTTTCTGAAATGTTGGTGGATAGAGGAAAGACAAAGGCCTTTTATGATGGAGACAATACGGATGCAATTTTCAAGGGCTATGGCGTGATGGGACAAAAGACTAGATATGACAATGTAAAGCAGTGACATGGCATGAGGGACATGTCAAGAGGTTTTTGAAAAACATGTTTTGCATTTCACGTCCTTATGTCAGATCAAGATCAAGGGACAGAAAGAGTGTATGGATAGTGATAAGATATGGATAGGATAAGCAAGACCAAGAATGGATAAGGGACATGGACTGAAGGTCGGGATTGGCTAAGGGATAGTGGTAGAAAGTTGCAATAAGCCAGGGAATATGGATGAAAAGTTATAATAAGAAAATGGATAAAGATCAAAAGCTATGATGGACTAAACGCTGTAAACAAGATGCATGATGCTCATGAAGATCCTCAGCCTTGTCAAGATCAAAGGTGGAAAGAGGAAATGGACATGAGGGACAATAGGATAATGGAGGGTAATGATAGGGGTTCGAAAGGATAATGGAACAATGAAGGACAAAAGGATATGATAGGATAAAACCTGTCCCCAAGTATGGTATGCAGAAGTTCATAGATCACGCATGATGCCTGTTTGCCAGGTTTTCATCACGGTACTTGCCCAAGGTGCCTGTTTGCTAGGTTTTCACCAGTGGATGAATTATTTTTACTTTACTTTTTTTCTTTTGTCTTTTTTTTTTTTTTTTGTATTTTTGACTTTTTCAATAGAAGATGGACACATGATAGGGGATGGAAGAAGGACTCAAACATATTTTTGTTTGGATAGTAGCCTTGAAAAAAATGGACCATGACCTTTAAAGGTATGCTCAAAGACGTTGGTAGGATAAGGACATGGAAAATAAGATGAAACTAAGGTGAGGATTTATGCAAAGGATTGGATCAAAGGGATCGAAGGATGGAAAATATGCATTGGATAATAGATAGGGTATTGGAAGAATTGGGCTTCAGTGGATGGAAATGAAGGAAAGATCAACATTGGCACATACATTGAGGGGTGATGGACTGATGGAGAAAAAATGTATTTTGGATATTGAGATTTTGACGAAGGAAAGGCTATTGATTTTGGGACATAAGGGCCCAAAACGGATGAAGAAGGTGATGGAGGAATAGAATTGAAAGGTTTGGATGGAGGAATAGCAATTGTAGATGCCAATTTTGATGTTTCTTTAGGCTTTTGTGCTTCAAGGAACCTCTTAGGGATCCACATGGTTTTTGATTTTTCATGCTTTTGTGGTTCCTTGGAGTACATTGCTTGCACAAGGGATTTAGGAACCCATATAGATTTTGAATTTTGTTTTTGAGCAATGGGCCTTTGTGACCTTTTGGATTTTTCCTTTTCTTTATAGATCAATTTTTTCTTTGTTTTGACATGTTGATTATATTGGACATGTTGATCCTTGAATACATGTGGATTTCTAGACTTATGACTTTTATACTTGGCATCCAAATTGCTTGGAGGGGGAAAGGAATGTATGGATAGATAGGAATGAAGTGGACTTCTTTTGGATTGATGAAATTTACTCAAGGATGTGTGCCTTTTCTGACCTTGCATAGAGGACAAAGGGATATAAGGACCTAAGATGGATGGAAAGTATGATGGGGAAGGTGTATGTTTTTATTTTGATGGAGGGATACCAACGTCTTGAGAGTGAGTTGTGTAGACATGACCCTTAACATTTTCTTTCATATTGAGGAGTTATTTCTTGTGAAGATCTACTCCTTTTCCTTTATGAATATTTTGACTTGTAGGATACTCTTTTCTTTGGGAAGAAGATGCAAGTCCATTATGAGGTGGATATGATATGAGAGAAATAATGAGATCTTGAAGTGGATCGGATTGCACCAAAGTGGAAGAAACCATTATGCAAGTCGAGGGTTCATGAACATCTTGCACCATGTTAGAATCATGAGGGGGATTAGGATGATGAGGGGGACTAGGATTGTGAGGGGGACTAGGATTGTGAGGGGGACTAGGATTGTGTGGTGGACATGAATCAATGATAGGATATTCAAGAGATGGAATTGGAGAAATATTGGGATCATCAAAAGAAATGTGATCTTGGAGTGTATATGGAGCATTAAGACAAGGAGATGGAGGAACAAAAGGATCTTGTGGAGGATTTAAAGGAATAATTTGATCTTGACAAGGAGGAAGATCATTGGAATCCTCTTTAAAGTTGCTTTGCTCTGGACTTTTAATGGGATCATCATAAAGGATGGAAAGGATATCTTGATCTTTCTTAGGAAGTGGAATGCCAATGGGATTTGAAAGGACATTTTTTTCATGAAATGGAAGGGGATCGTTTGGGATTGGATGGACTGGGATATCTTGATCTTGCTCAGGGAATGGAGTGTCAATAGGACTTTGGATAGGATGGAAAAGAATAGGGGAATCATTGTGAGTGTCTGGGAACATGGGGTCCTGGTCAACAATTGGATGGGATGATAAGGTTTCGGGATCTTGATCTTGATATTTTTTAAGACACATTTCTTCATGCTCTAAATTAACCTCTTGACATGAGGTTGGACTTTGGATATGCATGGAGTATTTTGACAAGGGATCAATGTTTTGGCATGAAGGAAATGTACTTTGAACATTTGTGATGGATTCTGGCAAGGAATCAATGCTTGAACATGAGGAAGAGGGACTTCGAATGGGGTCCTCTAAAATAGGTAATGGCAATAAAGTGCATGGTTGCATTGGGTCTAGTATTTCTGAAACATGACAAGGATGTGCATCATGAATTGGATTATCTTGGCAATCAATTATGGATAGCTCTTGGATAATTTCATCCTTGGGGGTATTGTTTGATGAGGACAATATGGAAGGTTCTTGTGAAACTTATAAAGGTGTAGGGATAGATGCCATTGGAGAGTCAATTTGTTTGTGGGGGGATGAGGCACTGCTAGACATAAGTGTATCATTTTGATCTTCCTCAAAGAACTCACTTGGTAATTTCCTTAAGATCCTTGCAATAAGGCCACCTTTCTTTCGAGGTTTTGACATAGTTGAATCTATAATTTGAACTTGTTTTTTGTTTGATGTCATGTTTTGATATTGGACTTGGTTCAATTGTTCCGACATGTTTGAAACTTGGCTTGGTGTGGGCTGCAACCTTTGTTTTTGAATGTTTGGTTGCGGTTGTTGACATTGATATGTTGGTTGAACTTGTTGATATTCCACCATTGGTTGTGTTGGTTGTATATGTTGGACCATTGGTTGTGTCTGTTGGATATGTGGTTGATTCAAGATTTGATTGAATGAAATTTGACCAAATGAATTTTGATTTGGGACTTGATTGAAATTTGTGCTTTTTTAAAAAAATTGTTTCATCATCTCTATTTGAGAGATGAGAGCTGGTATGTCTGATCGTTCAATAAGAGCTTTTACATCAATTGGCTCAAATTTTAGGTTTGGACATTGAAATTTTTTAAATGTTTTGGACATTGGTGATCTATTCTTCTCAATGTTTTTCACTTTTTGTTCCAAAATCTCCTTTTCTTGAGCTTGTTTCTCCTCTAGTTTTTGTATTTGGACATTTACATCATCATGATAAGTTTGATCCAGGTTTTGAAACATGTAGAGATTGGATTGACATGATTGATTTCTCAATTGTGATGACATGACTTCGTAAGAAGGTTGAGACCTCATTTCAACAAACATATCACTATGCAATGCAACTAATGGGATTGACAAATGCAACCTAAAAGGATGACAATGCAACTTAATGTTTTTGTACCTTTTGAATTTTTGGAGACAAACTTTTGAAATGCAAAGCTAAAGACACAACCTTGGGAAATTGAAATGAAGCCAAGACCTTAAAGGACAAAGGACCAAATGACAATGTCTCACCTATATGCTTGGATACTAAGCTAGGTTTTACAAAAATGATATTAATGAAAGGACAAATTTTAGACAAGGTCAAGACTCCTTAACAACAACTTAGGGTATCATCCAAAGTTTTGATTTTTTAAAGTTTGACAAACCAAATTTTTGAGACTAACTGTAAGAAGGCAATGAGTATGACAATGATTTAGGATATGACATGAAAATGATCTAAGGATATGATTTTAAACCTAAGTGCAAATTGAGGATGCTTGCAATGAAAACAGACTAAAATGAAGGGAGATGACAATATGCCCTAGGACCTAAGTTGGACTATGCAAAACCTAGCCTAAAGTGACATGAATGTTGAGACAAAGTTTTTTATTTCAATGTGTTTGAAAGCCATGTTTTGAAAATGTTTTTGACTTTGTTGGATGAATGTTCTCTTTTTAAAACCTTGTTTGGACTTGTTCAACAAATGATATTTTGTGACAATTGTATAATTCAACTTTTGATAGTCACAAAAGACAAGATGTTTGGACTTAGACCCAAGACAATCATGCTCATTCACAACAAATCCTATGGTTGGCAAGGACAATATCTGTTGATTCCTCTATCCATAAAATACAACACTCAGCCGGATAGCTGGACGCTTGGTAGCACTGGCTCCCCCTTATAGTGCACTCACTTCTCGGGCATACCAAGCTTTGAGTTCAAGGGGAATCACTTCCCAAGAACTTGCTATCTCTAACTAAGGAGTACATGAGAGGTGTCTTCAGCATGCACGTATCACAATGCCTAAGCCAATAGATAGAAGGATTTTGGCATCTAAAAACAAGAGATTCTAGTAAGGGCATCCATTTAGGTGGGTATTGATCTGGCGAATAAATCGTTGCAATACCATTCCAGTACCCATTGTCTACAACTTTCGTTGCATCCACAATTATTTAGAGTGGTTCGGAAGAGCTTGGCTTTAGCCCGTCACCACTTTGGGTCGTTCCCTCTCACCAATGCCTATGTGAAGTGCCAGGAAAATCAGGAGGTAGGCCCAACTCTAAGGCTTAAAACATTAAATCAAATTGAAAACAAACATAGCATGCATGGTGTTCATTATCCTTTAAGAAATGAAATGTGCAACTACTTTAAAAATTTGCAAGCAAGATGTTTTAATGTGAGTCTTTGACGGCATCCCGCATAAGATTCGTTAGTAGTTGCATTTTTGTCTTCATCATACGTAACGCCAAGATGCTACACAGAGAATTAGTACCAAGAAAAAACCCTAATGCAAGAAACAAATTGCAAACAAACAAACTTGCAAGAAAAACAACTAATTTTTACCCATGTTTCTGGCCTTACACAGGCGTAGATCTCATCAACACAGGCATAGATCTCCTTAACACAGGCACAGATCCCTCCTACACAGGCACAGATCTCATCTACATAGGTGCAGATCCCTCCTACATAGGCGCAGAATGACTCAACACAGGTGCAGAAGTGTCCAGAAAGCTCTGAGTTGCCCTGTTTCTTGAGTTTTTCACTTGCAAACAATTCAAAAGGCACTCAAAACATGGTTAAATGGTTAGTTCACGTCGGGTTCACAAAAATGTAGACTAGGAAATTGAGGATGCATCAAAAAAAATAACAATTAGGACAATCTCAAAACCTAAAACTACTATGAAAACAATCCTAATCTAATCAATGAAAACATGAAGACAAGACATTCAAAATGAAATCAAAGCAAACCAAATGCAAATATCTCCTTCATGTGGCTCCATTGTTCTTCTTTCACCTTCCAATTTGATGTTTTTCTCACCTACAAAGTGCATTTGCAAGTGGAAAGCAAGTTGTTGATGAAATTTGTAGCATAAGGTTACTAAAAAATGTGATTGATTCTAAAAATGTGATTGATTCGATGAAGAAAATCATCCAATTTATAGACAAATTGGAGAGAGGACAAGATTAGCATGAAGAGATTTGAAAGGAAATTCAAATTAAGAATAGCAAAATTATGACAAGTGTATGACAATTGCTATGCAAGGTGTTATGACAAATTATGACAATTTATGACAAATTATGACAAATTGCTATGCAAGATGTTATGACAAAAATTTGAAATAGAAATAGAAATTAGGAGAAATTAGAAAATTAGGTTAGAAATGATGAATTGGAAATGACGAAATTAGAAATTGATGAAATTAGAAAATTAGGTGAATTAATTAATAATTTTTCATTCATTAATTAATTCACAAAAAGAGGGGGAATTAATTAGCCAATTAAATAAATATTTAATTGTGACAAGAAGACTTAGGATAAATAAATAAATTATTTAACCTAGAGGGAAAATGACAAACAAGATTAAATGAATAAATCATAAAACCCTAGAAGATTAATTAGAAATGCAAAGACAACAATTAGGTCTTGACAAAAGATAATTGATGTAGGGTCGATTTGATCATGATTCTGACTAACAAAGGACCAATGTTGATAAATGATTAAAATTGATTGACAAAAATCAATGACAAATTGACCAAGATTGACAAGGAGATCAAATTGATAAGTGCCAATTGACATGATTGAAGAAGACAAGGATCGATGACAAATCGATCACAAAATGACAAAATTGGCAAGGACAAGGATCTATGATGAATCGATCACAAAATGACAAGATTGACAAGGACAAGGATCGATGATGAATCGATTGCAAAATGACATGATTGACAAGGACAAGGATCAATGATAAATCAATTGCAAAAATGACAAGATTGACAAGAGGACAAGGATTGATGACAAATCGATCACAAAATGACAAGATTGACAAGAGGACAAGGATCGATGACAAATCGATCACAAAATGACAAAATTGACAAGAGGACAAAACCCTAATTCTATCATCGATTAGGATTGACGATGTCCAAAATGATGATACATGTGCACACACATTGATACGATACGATAAGATCGACCAAAATCATGACTGAAGATTGCTATTGACAAGACCTAATTCGAAAGCAAGAAAAATGAGGAATGTAGAAGAAGGACTCGATGCTTGCAAATGATAAAGACCAAGTGCACAACATAGAAGAAATGTTACCAAGTGCGCAACATAAAATAAGGCAATGCGCAAATATTAAAGTATGACTCCGCAAGTGTTGACCATTTTTAGATATCTACAATGACATCTTGGTTATTGAAGTTTTTGTTGATGATATAATCTTTGGAGGAGAAGATGCATTATGTAAAGAATTTTCTAATAAAATGTAGGAAGAATTTGAAATGTCTATGATTGGAGAGATAAAATTATTTTTAAGATTGCATATTTCACAGACTGATAAAGGTATATTCTTATGTCAATCTAAGTACTTGAAGGAATTACTAAAGAAATTGAGCATGGAAAACTCTAAACCAGTAAGTACACCTATGATTACAACTGATAAATTATCTTTGATGGATGAATCAACACATGTTAATCTGACAAGATACAAATCTATGATAGGAGGTTTACTATATTTGACACAAACAAAACCTGATATTATGAATGCAATATGTATTGTCTCAAGATTTCAGAGTAATCCTAAAGAAAATCATGAATTAGCAGTAAAAAGTATTTTTTGGTACCTACAAGGCACTACAATTCTTGGTTTATGGTATCCTAGAGATGAAAACTTTGATTTATGTGCATACATAGATGCTAATTTGGCAGGGGATGTAGATGACAGAAAAAGACCCACCAGCGGAGCATTTTTTCTTGGTAGCAAATTAATTTCTTGGTTGAGCAAGAAACAAAGTTGTACATGTTTATCAACAACAGAATCAGAATATGTTGTAGCAGCAACTAAGTGCACACAAGTATTATGCATTAAACAAATGTTGAAGGACATAAAGGTAAAATGCAAGGAACCTATAACTATTTACTGTGATAATATGGCAGCAATTGATATATCTAAGAATCTGGTATTTCACTCTAAAACTAAACATGTTTTCTATCAAATTCAATTTTCTGAAAGAGAATGTTGAAGAAAAAGAAGTGAAATTGGTTTATGTGAATACTAAAGAGCAGATTGCATATATTTTTAATAAGCCTTTGCCTAAGGAGACTTTTGAATATCTCAGAGAATAGCTTGGGGTTCTACCCCCACCGGTAGAGACTTAGACAGTTGATGTTTTGTCATCAACTGACAGAATTAACAGAGAAATCTTTTTATTTTGGCTTTGATGAGGAGAGATACTTCTCAAGGGGAGTAGTTGGATAAATTTGATAATTGGTATTTTGTAATAAGTTCTATGAACTGTTTGTATTTAGTTTTGTATTTCTTTAGCATTTGATGTCAAAGGGGGAGAGATATTATGGAAAAAAATATTATCTTTTGGGAGAGATATTATGTATTTTGATTTCTAGTTAATGATCTCTTTGGGAGATTGTTAGTTTTTGGTTTTTGGCATTTCTGTTTTGGCACTTTGATGGTTTTTCCATATTGTGTTGCAATCAATGCCAAAGGGGGAGATTATTGGTATTTTGGATGTGTTGCATTGGTTCTGTCATTGATGTCAACACTTGTTAACACTTTTCAACATTTATCAGCACTTGGATATCTTTGGTTATGTTCACCAGCATGTTCAGTTACTTATGCACAGTCACTGGTATCTGGTTCACCTTCAGGTTATATTGTACACCGACACTTGGAATGACTTGAAGATTACTTGGTTATGTCGAAGATATTATTTGATCACTTTGTTATGGTGATTTTTTCATTGGTCTATTTGGGTTTGCATATTTGTTGTTACCGGCAAATAGGTCCAGGTTATGCACCGGCAAGCATATCTATTCCAAACCAACATGACATTTTATGGAGATGATTTATTATTATTATAAATGTATTGAGCCGACATGATGCATTGCATTTTGATTTATTTGTAATTGATTTTATTGTAATATTATTTGTAAGCCGACCTACACATTGGTTCTTAGGCTTCACTATATATGTAAGATTTCATTTGTGAGATTGGTATGGGATTGGAAAAAATATTGTAATAAGGTATATGTGAATATAAGTAGAGCTATACATGCAGATATCATTTTAACATTGAAGGAAGGTTTTGAGAAGATAATCAAAGCTAAACTGGTATTGAATCTAGCATATGAAGATGTTATTTTGAGCAGTACATTATCATTGGATTTAACCATCAATTATAGTCAGTGTGACTCCCATTTTGTGATTGAGCTGTGAGCTCTAGGCAGCTGGCCTTTCTACATGTGTAGACTCCATATTGTACATACATACTATCTGTAGTAGTATCATCTGATTGTGGGTAAGGCTTCCTACCATGGTTTTTCCCCTTACAAGGTTTCCACATACAAATATATGTGTTATGTGTTGTGGATGTTATTGTCTTTCTATTTCATGCATTAATCTTTACCGGTACTACAATTAACTGATAAATTGTCTACTGGCATAAAGTTTGGTTTACCGGTATTAAGAATTAAGTTTTGGTGAAGTTAATTTTGTTTGAATTTATTGGACAACTGATTCACCCCCCCCTCTCAGTTGTCTCCGGGCCCTAACAATTTGATGGTACAAATTACAAAATATGGAAGGAGTGAATCAAGATTTATCTGAGATGTCTTGGAGCTGAAGTTTGGGAGATAGTGGAGAAAGGGTATATACCTCATGATCCTAATTCTAGAACACCGACACCTATTGATGAACAGAAGAGAGCTGAAAATGATGCCAGAGCAAAAGAAGCATTTCTAAGTGCTTTATATGATGAGAAGCTATTGAATATCATAGAGTTAGAGAATACAAAGCATATGTGGCTTAAGCTTGAAACTCTTTATGAAAGTGATCAAGTAGTAAAGATTACAAAAATTGAAGGTTTTTGGGTGAGATATGAAACTTTGAAGATGGAAGAAGATGAGAAGATAAGTTCTTTCATGGATAGAGTGAATGAGATTGTCATGGGAATCAAGTGTTGTGGCTGATCAATTAATGAGGATGAGGTTGTGTCAAAGATCCTAAGAGTTTTTCCTCTGGCTTACAAGATGAAGGCTACTACAATTAATGAACTCTAGACAATGTCAAGTACCCATGTTACCAGAGATACATTACTTGGGAAATTGACTTCTTTTGAGCTTGAGGAACTTGGAGATCAGAGTGCTACTAAGGCAGAAACTGCATTTAAAGCATCTGCCTCCTATAAGAAGAAAAAAGATTGGAAAGAGTTATATGCAAAAGATTTGGAAGACATTGAGAGATTAGACAAAGAACTTGAAGAGTTGGAAGCCCTAATTTCTAGAATAATCGAGTATGAAGGAAAAATACCTTTTAAATGTTTTTCATGCAATAAGATTGGTCATTTTGATTCTAGATGTCCTGAAAGAGCTACTAGGAATCATGGAAGATTTATGAAGAATTATAAGCCTAATCTAGAATATTAGAGCAGATCTAGATTTAGAAGAAATAAGGATAAATCATGTTATTATGCTAGTGATGATGATGATGATGATGAACCTATAAGTGGATCTGGTATTGAAAGCTCCAGTAAATATTGGGTCTTTATTGCTATCAAGGATGATTCTTTGGAACCTATCATTGATACAACTCATACATAGGAGAAGGCTTTAGTTGCTAAATTGAAGAGAAGGATGAATGGGTTATTGATAGTGGTTGCTCACATCACATGACTGGTGACAAGAGGAAATTCCTAACTCTGCAA
This sequence comes from Cryptomeria japonica, assembly GCF_030272615.1. Taxonomy (NCBI): domain Eukaryota; kingdom Viridiplantae; phylum Streptophyta; class Pinopsida; order Cupressales; family Cupressaceae; genus Cryptomeria; species Cryptomeria japonica. The sequence continues at coordinate 674,507,852 of NC_081410.1, read as the reverse complement.
TAATTTGATGGTGGACTAGATAGACTTGGAGACAACAAGGCATGTAGGATCAAAGGCAAAGGAACAATATCCTTGGATGGTAAGAATAATATTGATAGTGTTTATTATGTTGAACGATTGAAACATAATCTTTTGAATGTAGGTCAGATGATGGATAGAGAATTTCATTTGCAATTTAAATATGGAAAATGGAAGATTATCAATAGATCTGGATTGGAGATTCCATCTGGAACTCAGACCAAAGGAAATATCTTTCATTTGAACTCTGGTGAGAAGTCTTGTTTGATTGCTCAGATTGATGAAAGTTGGTTATAGCATAAGAGGATATGTCATGTAAATTTTGATTGCATAGTGAAGATCAATTCAACACAAGTTGTCAAATATTTTCCCAAGATTGTTAAACCTCATTATCCGGTATGTAGAGAATGTCAAATGAGTAAGAAATTTATAAATTATTTAAGAAGCATACATGATAGATCTAATATATGAAATTATTGATCTTATTTATACTGAACTATGTGGACTGGCAAGGACTAAAAGTTTTCAAGGTGATAGATACTTTATGTTTATTATTGATGACTATTCTAGAATGATGTGGGTTGCATTTTTGAGAGAAAATTTAGAAGCTCTTTAGAAATTCAAAAATTTCAAAGCCATGGTTGAGACAGAAACAGGATTGAAGATAAAATGTTTAAGACCGGATCAAGGAAATGAGTTTACATCCGATGAGTTCAACAGCTTTTGTGAAAAGAATGGAATCAAAAGATAATTTTCTACACCTAGAACCCCATAGCAGAATGGAATAGTGGAAAGGAAGAATAGAACTATCTTGGATGTTTCAAGGACAATGATGATGGAAGCTAAGTTACCTAATATCTACTGGAGAGAAGTTGTCAATACTATGATATTTACTTTCAACAAAATACACATAAAAGGTGATACCGGTAAGACACCTTACGAATTATGGTTTGGTCATACTCCTATTGTCAGATATTTCAAAAATTTTGGAAGTAAATGCCATATTAGAAGAGATGATGCGTTAGAGAAATATGATCCTAGAAGTGATGAAGGAATATTTTTGGGCTATTCTACTAAGAGAAAAGCATACAGATGTTATAACAAAAGATTGAATAGGATAATGGAAATCATAAATGTCAAGGAGGATGATCAAGGTAATAATTAGATCAAATCATATGATTCTGGAGTGGAAGATGAATTTGCTAGATAAAAACTGGTAGTGAAAGAATCTATTCAAATCATAGATCCAATTACTCCACTAACATTAGAGAACTCCACTATGACTGATGAAGAGAAGAAAGAATAAGAAAGTCAAGACAATTCTAAGACTCCTAGGTATGTGATGTTGAATCATTCTGAAGATCATATCATTGGAGATAAAAGGAAAGGTGTGATGACAAGAAGAAGGTTAGCTATTGAAGAGGTATGTTTAATTTCTCAAATTGGACCAGAATATTTTATTGAAGCAAGTAAAGATGAGAATTGGGTGAAAGCAATGGAAGAGGAAATAGATCAAATAGAAAAGAATAAGACTTGGGAATTTGTTCCTAGGCCTAAAGATAAGAATGTTATTGGAACTAAATGGGTTTTCAGGAATAAATTAAATGAGGAATGTCAAGTTGTGAGAAATAAAGCTAGATTAGTTTGCAAAGGTTATTGATAGGAAGAAGGAGTTGATTATGATGAGACTTATGCTCCGGTTGCAAGAATTGAAGTGGTAAGACTATTTCTTGCCTTTGCTGCACACAAGAACTACAAGGTATAATAGATGGATGTTAAATGTGCATTTCTGAATGGAGATCTTGAAGAAGAAGTATACATTGAGTAGCCTAATGGATTTTCTTTATCATAAGACAAAGGCATGGTTTGCAGATTGAAGAAAGCTTTATATGGATTGAAAAAGCTCCTAGAGCATGGTATGCTAGATTGGATAAATATCTTTCTAAGCTCTGTTTTAGCAAAGGTAATGTTGATAGTAACTTATATTACAAGATTGAGAATGATGACATATTGGTCATTCAAGTGTTTGTGGATGATATCATTTTTGAAGGAGAAGAAAGTGTATGCATGAAATTTGTTGATGATATGAAGAATGAATTTGAAATGTCTATGATTGGAAAGATAAAAAATTTCTTAGGTTTATAGATTACTTAGACTAATAAAGGTATTTTCATTTATCAAACTAAGTATGTGAAGGAATTGCTTAAGAAATTCAAACTTGAAAATTCTAAACTTGTCAGTACTCCTATGCTAACTAGTTGCAAATTGTCAAAGAAAGATGAATCTCCAAGAGTGAATCCTAGAAGATACAAATCAATGATTAGTGGATTATTGTACTTAACTCAGACTAGACCTGATATTGTTCTTAAAAGGATATTTAGATATTTGGTAGGTACAATAGATTATGGGTTATGTTATCCAAAGGATGATGATTTCAGACTATGTGCCTACACAGACTCTAATTGGGCAAGAGATGTGAATTATCGGAAGAGAACTATAGGTGGTGTATTATTTCTTGGGAAGAAATTGGTTTCATGGCTTAGCAAGAAACAATCATTCACTTCATTTTCTATTGCTAAAGTTGAATATGTAGCTGCTACAACTAATTGTACTCAAATTTTATGGATGAAACAAATGTTAAAGGATATAAGGGTGTTATGATGAACCTATTGTTATTTAGTGTGATAATATTTCTGCTATTGATATATCGAAGAATACGTTATTTCATTCCAAATCAAAACACATCTCTATAAGGTATAATTTCTTGAAAGAGAAGGTTAAAGCAAAGGAAGTCAGATTGGTTTATGTGTCTACTAAGGAACAGATTGTAGATATTCTAAAAAAACCATTGCGTAAAGATACTTTTGAATATCTCAGAGATCAGTTGGGGGTCACCACCCCTTCGAAAGAGACTTAGAGATATAGGGATGCATCAATTTGGTAAGCCTGTCAAACATACTTTCTGATCTAGGTTGAGGAGATGATGATGTTGCTCAAGGGGAGTAGTCAACTGTTCAATTCAACATTTTTGTTTGGTGGTACCCATCCTTTGTCATTGATGTCAAAGGGGGAGATGTTTTTCATGTGAACAATAGTTAATATTTGGGGAGATGGTGTTCTTAGGGGGAGTTATATTTCAAATCAGTCTTTGGGAGATTGTTGGCATTCCTTGGCACTTGGATGTTTTTCACATTTAGTGTTGTCATCAATGCCAAAGGGGGAGATTGTTGGCAATATACTAGATTTGGTTAAGTGTTGTCATTGATGTCAGCATTGTATCCCGGTTGGATATGGTTCTACTATCCCGGTCAGACCTATCCCAGTTAGACTTGGTATTTGTCTTGGTTTTGGTTGTGATTCTGATCTGGTATGATCAGATCCTTGGATTCAGTTTTGGATGGTTATTCAAGATGGTTATGTGCTTTTCATATTCAGTTGGCTCATGATTTTGTGCTTTGGAAGCTATCACTTATGTTCCTAGTTGATATTTCTTGGTACTGATTAGCTTTATAGGTTGGCAATATTTGATGATATGGTTACGTGATTATTGGTCCGACTTATGGAAATGGTTTCTAATGTGCTAAAGGTGTTCTTGATCATGTTCTAATTGTTTGGTGGCTTCGTATTAGGTGGTGTGCTGATTTGGTGGTCCTATTTGGATCCGGTTATATATGTTGTGTTATTACACTAAGGTTTTCTACTAGTTGCTGAAACATGTTGGAGATTGGTCTTAGTGTGATTTCTAGTGGATGTAATTGTTTGGGAATTTGAAGTAGGTCCATACTATGTAATGTAAATCATAATATTGGTCTGGTGGTATCGTGTGATGCAATTTTTGTAATCATGGGTTTATAGGTTTAGGGTTTAACTGACCTTGTTATCAAGGTTGATGAACTATATTTATAAGTGACTTATTTATGTAATGTTGGTATTGATGGTTATGTATACATTATTAAAGAAAGGTTTACATGTGAATAGTGAAATATCATTCAATGGAAGGTTGTGAAGGATTTGGTGTTGCAGGGCAGACATTTGTGCTTAACCAAAACTATATCAAGCATGAGGAGATGCTATTTCCATAGTTCATTCTTTCTGGATTGTAGACTAATATTTTTGTAAGTCAGTGAGACTTTATTTTCTAATGAGCAATGTGCTCTAGTTGGTCGGCCTAATTGCAAGTGCAATCCCCATTGTAATTATTTCACATACTACTGCAGACGTATTATCTGATTGTGGGTAGGGTTTCCCACCATGGTTTTTCCCTTTACCAGGTTTTCCATGTCAAAAATATTGGTGTTGTGTGTACTACACTTTCATGATTTATCTTTCATTGTATTGGTTTCTTTGTGCTCCGGCATAAATTTTATAATCTACATTGACTGTTATACTTGTGAGAAAACTGATTCGCCCCCCTCTTAGTTTTTCTCCCGGTATCAGAACTGTCTAACAAATTAAACCTTAGTTTAACTAATAGGTGAATAAGAAATAATTAAACAAATAAAATTCATTTATTTAGATGTGCAAGTTTTAGGCATCTACATTTTACCCCTCTTTTAAGTGACATGTGACCACATGTTGATTAAAAAAAAAATCGCTTGATATGTCGCCAAAATTTCCTAATTTTGTTATCGCTGCCAAAATTTTTGATACGATGCCCCATATATGAATACTAATACTAATATAAATTTGATATGATAATGATGCCTCCTCAAGATATCATTCGTGCATTAAAGGGATGAATGATATCTCAAAAGAAGAAGAATGTTATATGAAAGATAGATGAGTGGATAGATTGTAGATTGACCGATTGATGAAATGAATGGGATTAATAAGATTGTTTGGATTGAGATCAAGTTTGGTTTCAGGAAGGACACATCCTATATAAGATAAAGATGATCAAAATGTATGGTTTTAGGAAAGATAGATCCTGTATAAAACATGATAGATGATCAAACCATCTCATTTTAGGAAAGATACCTCTTGTATAAGACATGATAGATGATAGTTGGATGAATGATGAAGCTATTAAAGTCAAGAATGATTCCATGATGAATTGGTAGATATGAATGTGATGGATGCAATGATGAATGCGACTAAATCATGATGATGATGATGATGATGATGATATGCAATTAAATGCAAGGATTAAATGACATGCAACTAAATGCATTATTTAAATGATATGTAACTTAATGCAATTGTAGTCATCTTGTAGATCAAATTTGTTGTGCTCCTTTTATCATCACTAAGCCTTTAAAATGTTGAAAGTTAGTACAAGCATTGTGGTACAATTGAACTCATATGACCTGAGTAAGTTTCATTGATTTTGCTATTGCAAGATGGCACAAGCATCTAGGTACAATTGAACCAAGATGACCAGAGTGTTGCTTGCATGAAATAGACAAGAGTTAACCTATGTCTTATGCAAATATGAGATGTCCTCAGTGATATGTTACCTAATCGTGTCTTGAGACAAACTTTCACAGTATTATGGCTTCACTCACAAATAGTAGACAAAGAAAAATCACACTCTTTGCTTGCATCTCTAGTTTCAAGACATCCTTGAGTCGCTAGGAGATATGATATCAAAAATAAAAAACAACCATAAGTAAAAATTCATGCTATCCTATGTATTGTGTTAGATAAAACATCTTGTAAGTAGATCTTTGTTTAGTTTGTTCAGTTCTTGGTTTTTGTGTCTACCATTGATAGCTCTGATTTTTTTTTTGTTCAAATGTCTTTGTTTTGATGGTTATCTAATTTGTTTAAAATCCCTAAAATTCTAGATGCCCCTAGCTATGGACATCTCTTTCTATATGGAGATATACATTGATCACCAAGCCATGGGGAGATATGATTTGGATAACTATTTGGATAATCAAGGATAGTGACTATGCTAAGTGTGTCCAAGATTGTGCTATGTGAAAAGGTTTTGGGATGGCCATTGGCTTAGCTCAGATGGGTATAAAAAGATATGATATGGGTACATATAGATGTAATATTCGATCCATCACAAATAGCACCTATTTCCAGGATTTCACTACTTTCTTTAATAGCACTTTTTGATTTTTATGATTTTTTTGCATTTTCTTGATTTTTTTATTTATTTGTATTTTTCTCTTATTTGTACATTGGATAGCTCATGTATAGAACCTTTTGAGATGAACATTATTGATAGGTTCATCAAACAGGTCCCCTTCTGATGTAGACAATTGATATGCTCTGGATCCATAAGTTGATATGATGACAAAAGGACCTAGCCAATTTGGTTCAAACTTGCCCTTTTTTTCCTCATCCTGTTGATTGCAGGGATTTTCCTTTAGTACCAAGTCACTGATTTGAAATGACCTTGGCTCTATTTTGTGATTGTAGCTTTGACACATGCATTGTTGATATATTTTGAGGTGATAAAAACCACGTTGTTGGATCTCATCTAGCATCTCTAACTCTTGCAATCTATTTACTCAATATTTCTACATCTAGAATCAGTCCCTTCAATGACACTCTAAGTGATGGAATCGCAACCTCAATAGCTAGAATATCCTTTCATTCATACACAAGTGAGTATGGTGTAGCTCCTGTAGGTGTGCGGATGCTATTTTTGTAGGCCCATAATGTTGGGTTGAGTTGGACATGCCAATCACGACCAACCTCATTCACTATTTTCTTGAGGATTTTCAGGATGGTTCTATTTGAGGCCTCTGCTTGGCCATTCCCTTGAGGATAGTAAGGTGTGGAGAAATGATATTGGATATCGAATTGTTCACATAGTTCCATTACATCTTGATTCTTAAATGGTCTTCCATTATCCATGATAATGGAACTAGGAATGCCATACTGACAAATGAGATAATTCAACATAAAAGAGGATATTTGCTTGTCGGTAACAGTAGTCAATGGGATGGCCTCTATCCACTTTGTAAAATACTCAATGGTCATGATGATAAACTTATGTCCATTTGATGAGGAAGGATGAATCTTTCCCACTAGGACGAGTCCCCATTGATAGAATGGCCATGATGTAGTGAATGGTTGCAACACTTGCACTGGTGCATGTATAAGATTGTCATGAATTTGGCATTTTGGACATTTTCTAGAAAACTAGTATGATTCTTTTTCCATGGTTGGCCAATAATATCCCATCCTTAGAAGTTTCTTGGAAAGAGTAGGACCACTTGAATGTGTGCCACAAATACCTCCGTGAAGTTCTTGCAAGGCGGTTTCAGATTCATTATGATCCAGACACCAAAGAAGAGTACCATCAAGACCTCAACGGTAAAGTGTGTCAGCGGTTAAAGTATAACAGGATACTTGATGAGTAATGTTGTGTTTATGGTTTCAAGATAGATCTAGTGGAAGGATATTATCTTTTAGGTAGGTGTATATCTTTCCATAAAGGTGTGAGTTGGAAGTAACTATGTGGGATAGGACTTGGGATTCAAAATTGTTATAGGCAGGGGAAAATAGTTTTCCACTAGGAACTCATAATGATTTTGTTTATCTAGTATTTGCAAGAGTGAGGCAATGGTTGCCATAGCATCTACAACTTTGTTGTTTAACCTTGGCACCTTCTCAAATTTAATGTCTACAAAGTACTTGAAATCATCCACCATGCACTTGTAGGGCATCATCTTATTGTCCTTTGTTTGATAATCATCATTAACCTGATTAATGACCAATTGAGAGTCTCCAAAGACTTTCAACTCTGTGATCTTCCATTCTATGACCATCTTGATACCTGTTACTAAAGCTTCATACTCAACAATGTTATTTGTGCAAGCAAACATCAATCTATAAGATTCAGGGATAGTGTGCCCTTCCGGAGTGATGAATAGGACACCAGTTCCTAATCCATGATGTGTGTATGATCCGTCAAAGTATAAGACCCCTAGTTTTATTGATTTTGTGAGAATATATGTATCTAGAAATTCCACATGGATTGGATGACTATCTTGTAATGGTGTGTCTGCCAATTGATCTGTTATGGCTTGACCTTTGATAGCCTTTCTGTCTATGTACTAGATGTGAAACTCACTTAGAATCATCACCCATTTAGCTAACCTTCTTGTGAGAGTGGCTTTATTAAGTAGATATTTTAATGGATCAATCTTTGCTACTAACTTGATTGTGTGAGCTAGCATATAGTGTCAATTTTTTTGAGAAGCGAACACCATAGCCAAACAAGCCTTTTCAATGAATGTCTAGTTGATCTCATAACCACTCAATGTTATGTTGATGTAGTATATTTCTATTTCCTTGCTCACTGAATCCTCTTGTGCTAATAGTGCTCCTAGTGATACCTATGTAGCTGATATGTAAAGAATGAGAGGTTTTCTTTCTATTGGTGGTACCAAGATAGGTGGATTCATCAGATATTGCTTGAGTTGGTGGAATGATTTTGCATCTAAAAGGAACATTCTTTGGGAGTAGATGAGTGAATGGAAGGCACTTGTCAGCTAGTTGAAAAATGAATCTTCTTATGGACTGTAGCCATCCCTATAGAGATCTTAACTGATTGATTTTTTTAGGAGGTGACATCTCCATGATTACTTGTACCTTTGTGGGGTCCACCTCAATCCCTTTTTTTGAGACTATGTATCCTAAGATTTTGTCGGATGTTACACTGAAAACACACTTTTTAGGGTTAAGTCATACATTGAATTGTTCTAGCCTCTGAAAGATTTTGTCTAGAATCTCCAGGTGTCCTTCTCTTGTAAATGATTTGGCCAATAGGTCATCTACATAATATTTCATGAATGTGTGCATCATGACATGAAATATTATGTTCTTCGCTTGTTGATAGGGCACTTTTGCATTCTTCAAGCTGAAAGGTGTGACATTCCAATACTAAGTACCCCATGGACATGTAAATGTTGTTTTAGCTTGGTCCTCAAGTGCTATTTTTATTTGATTATAGCCTGAGAAACTGTCTGTAAGTGATAACAAGGCATGTGTTGCTATTAGATCTACAATTATGTCGATGTTGGGTAAAAGAAAGTCATCCTTCAGACAAGCCTTGTTGAGATCCTTGAAATCTATACATATTCTAATGCTTTTGTCTAGTTTGGATACATATACTATGTTAGAGATCCATTCCGCATAATCTATGGGCCAGATGAATCCTACATTAAGTAGCTTCTTCAGTTCTTCTTCAACCAATATTACGACACGCGGGTTCATTTTTTTCAGTTTCTGCTTGAGTGGTTTAGCTCCTGGAGCCATAGATAAGTGATGCATGATCAAATATGGATCTACCCCTAGCATATCTACATAGGACCAAGCAAAATTGGTTTTCTTTTCTTTGAAGAAATTGGTGAAGTCGGGTCGTTATTGACCCTGCCAGGTGTATGATCTTTGTTGCTGCTTTAGTATCAATGTTGATCGATTGAGCTACTTCAATCAAAATTGGGGATCTCTCCTAATAATGTTCAAGAAGAGTGTCAAGTCTCTCATCTTTTGGCTCCTCAAAGAGGTTTTCACCATTGGATACATCCTTTGTTTTTACTTTTTTATGATCTAATATTGTCATTAACTGGTTTTCACCATTAGATCGATTTTTTATTTTATTCATTTTATGAATAAGAGACTTGGCACTCTCTTGATTGAGAACTTCATTATGAGATTCACTAGTGGAACATGTTTATGGATTTACTGAACAAAGGTAATGGACAATAGTGTCATCATCTGGAAAGATAGGTATGTTGAGTTGTTTAGGTTGTTCCCAGTCTATAAGTTCAGGATGTATGAGGGGTAAGGAATCATTAGGTGGATTTAGGTCGATAGCTATAAGGGTCATGATAGAAACATTGCCAAATTTATTAATAACATGAGTAAGGTCTATGATGGTACTCTCTTTAGGATTGCCTATCTCATAACAACACTGCTCGTTCTCACTGGTTTTGTAGATATATTATGGTCCAAATTCAAATGATCTAGACCCTGAGCCTTGTCCTTCATCGAGCGTGGGTGCTAATGTATGGATTACATCTTCATCAATGTCTTCAGTTACATTAGAGAAATTATCCCATTCATATTCATGTGAGTCTATTTTAGAATCACACTCTAGGAATCTATTGTTGTATGTGATGGGGATACCATTTGGTGAGAATAATTTCCTGACAACAAGGATAGTCCTTGCTTCTTCCTCTGAACTAACTTGCATGTCATTTGAATCAAGCTCCATACTAGGTTGTAATCTATGGATCTATTTGTGAGAAGTCTCATCTCTTTGTATGGAAAGCTCTTCTTGTTGTTTGTCATACTCTTCTTGTGTTTGCAAACAACCTCATCAGTTGCTTGGTGTTGTATTAATTCCCATTTCTTTTGTTGTCATCACATGGTTTCTCATTGTCGATTATGTTTCCATGCACATTATTCTTGTCTATTTGGTTGATCAAGTTGATGTTGATGTTGTCCATATCATAGTCTAGATTTTTCCTTGGCAAGTTGTGAGTGTGGTTGAATTGGTTCCACGATACCTTCTTGTCATTTGCCAATTGGACCCTTTCCTGAGTATCCCATCCTTTGCATGATTCTGAATCCATTTCCATATTACTTTGTTGGGAGGGTGACACTTAACATTGTTTCTTGTCTATCTTCATCATCTTTGTACAACTAGTTCAAGATATCTTTGTCTTATGTTTCATCTGCTAGTGTTCCTACTTGAATAAACATTACATCAAAGAGTTTGATGGGTTGTGAGTATTTTTGCTTGGATGTTGATGGTTGCTCATGAGATCTTGGTGAAATTGGAAATTTTGATTGACATAAGGATGGTTCAAAAGAGTATTCTCCCATGCCTTTGTCCTTTAACTTCATATTTTCTCAAAATCTATGGATAGAGATTTGAACTGATTCTTGTTGTTTGATGATGTGGAAACAAGGGAAACCCAAAAGTATATTATAAGATAAGTCTATATCCAAGAGTTGACATAGGGTATCTCTTTGAACTGGTCCCACTTGAATAGGTAATACCATGAGCCCTTTTGATGATCTTTCTTTATCATCATATGCTTTGATTGTTATCTTTTTCTTAGGATCAATGGTTGTCTCTAAGAAACCCAATGCACAGATAAGTTTTAGAGTACAAATATTTAGACTGACTCTTCCATCTATTAGTACTCATTTCACTCGATGTTTATAGACCAAGACTTCAATATGGAGTGCAATATTATGCAGATGATTTAAAGAAAAATCATCATGTTCTAAGAATGATAGGTTATGAGGTATGGTTAAATGTCCCATCATGGCTTGGAATCAATCAATATCCAGGTTGTTTGGAAACATAGTGTCAACAAGAGCTTTTTCCAGAATATCGTTGTGTGTTGGTGAGATCTTGAGAAGCTCTGATATGGATATGTGAGCTAGTGTTTTCTTCAATTGATCTACCAAGTTATGTTTTTCTCTTAGAGGAGTGGATATGTTGGAAGTGTTCCCTTTCAGAATGCACTTGGATTGGGCCCGCATACTGACATTTATCGGGACTTGTTCTTGCTTGTCCCTGATTTATATGACATTGATCTGATTATTGTATGCTGATATGTGATTGATGAAATTGTTGTACACATGATTTATATGGGCCCCTTTGTTGTTTGAGGATGATAATGTACCTTTTTAATAATTAGAAAGTGGATTTTTTAAGGCCTCATGGTCATCATTGGTTTTATGACCATCTACTATAATGTCACATTTATCTAGTAAATCTTGAACCAAATTTTTCAACCTTAGGCAATCATTTGTGTGATTCCCTTTGTTTCTATGATATTCATAGTAGTGCACGTCATTCCACCATGATAGTTTGACTTGAGGTTCAAAATCCCTTGTGTTTAGAAATGTAATGAATTTGTTTGTCAATAATTCTTGAAATGTTGATTCAAGAGTTTACCCCAAAGGTGTGAACTTTCTTCGATATGGTGTCAGTTTTGTGTTAGTATTGTTTCCTCGATTGTTGTTTCCTTAATTGTTGGTTCCTTGATTGTTTGTTCTTTGAGGGTTGGTTCATGGAGTAATACTAGATAAGTTTAACACTAGTTGTTTTGTTTTAACATTCTCAACTACACCATCATTGACAACATTCTTGTTCCTTGTCTAAAATTTGGATTTGTCTGAGTTGTTGTAGTAGTTGTTGTTTGATGAACTAGCACCTTCCTTCGATAATTTCAATGTTCCCTTTTTTAATAAGGCCTCTTCTATTTGGATGTCATTTTTTATCAACTTTTGAAAACTACGTAGAAATTGTAGTTTAAGTTGATATCTCATCTCATCATTAAGATTGTCTATAAATATTTCCATTTTCTCCTTTTTAGGTATGGTTTAGGGATATCTATAGATATATCATCTCCATCTTTGCAAGAACATCATGAATGGTTCATTGTTCTTTTGTTTTGTGTTATAAAGGTCAAGCATGGTAACCTCATGTTGAATCTTATAAGAGTATTGTGATACAAACTTGTTCATCAACTCTCCAAATGATCTAATGGGAGGTGTGAGTTTTGAAAGCCATTCCATCATTTTTCCTCCTAGGCTTCGAGGAAATAACCTCATCATGTAAGTGTCATTGTGGGCAAACTCCAAGCTCATCATACAAAATTCCCTTATATGATCATGGGGATCACTTTTACCATTGTATTTGTCATACTCTAGTATTTCAAAGTTTGGTGGGAATGGAACCATGTTTAAACTTCTATGAAATGGATAGGGCCATATATCCTCTAAGGAAAATCATGTGGTGGTCCCTTGTTGCATGTCTTACATTTTTTGTTGAAGCGCTTGTAGTTGTTGTGTAAGCGTAACAAGGGTATTGTCTTCATTGTTGGTATCATGATTGTTGGTGTTATCTTTCCCATTAGTGTTGTCTTGGTCATTGGTATTGTGGGTATACGTTCTTGATCTTGTCATTTTCATGCATTCATTTTGTTTTTGTGGATGCATGTCAACATCCTCAGGGATTTTAGCACCTTTTCTAGATAGTAGGAGGAAGTATTTTTGTTTGTCTGTTTCGATGAGTTTCTCTAAGATTTTTGGTAGGCCAGCGTCTTGTTGGGCTTCTTTGATAACATGCTCTGTTATATCTTCCTCCTCCATATTTAGGTACTTTTTCCAAGTGTTAGTTTCTCTCAATCCCATGTTTGATTCAGGTTCTTCGTCCCACTGAATGTTTTTGTGGGATCGCGTAGAGACTGACATGACTTGATTTGATTCAATAAGTGATTGGATATTTGGGTAGATATGCTAAGTTGATTTTTCCTCCTTTGGCGAGGCATTGAGAGAATGCTGAATTTTGTTCAAAGGCACATTCTTGAAAAGTTTCCTCATCAAACTCAATTCCTTTACCATGTAGATAGATATGAAAGTGGTGTAAGAAAATATGATGTTTTAGGAAGAGTTTATGATTTATTTAGAGAAACTTCCTTCTTTTTAAGATTTTCTCTTGACTTGGTTGTTTTCTCTTCAAATCAGTTTTCTAGTGAAAATTCTTCCTCTTTAAGTGTTGAGGAGTGGTCATACAAGTGATCAAAGTTGATTGTTTTTGATAGGTTGATAAGATAACAAATACTTTGTTTTGATACTCAAGCTCACTAAGTTTGAGTAGAGGTTTTGATATGCCCCCTATTTTTGTGACTAAGTGTGTCAAATGTTATGGGTAAAGTCCCCTGATATGGAAAATTGATTTGACTAACTTGAATACCTAACCAAGTATTTTGATGTTGATATTGAGTTGGATGAAAACTATGATCACTAGCTTGATACACCTCTGATTTGGAAGATAAAATTTGTCTGAGATAGTTGAAAAGGAAAGACCTCTTAAAACGTTACTTAGATCTATTTTTGGATTCTAAGAATCTCCTCTGGATGAGCCTTTATTTCAAATATACCACAAAATATATTGTATGTACCACTATTTTGGTTGTATGCACTACAGGATGGTTCAAATGCGCCACTTTGTGTTTTTTCTGATTTTGACTAATTTTGAACTGATTGTTTGATGTTTGATGTTTTGCAATATTTTTTATGAATTCTAACAAAAATACACAACAAGCATGAAGACAATGGTGTTAGGATAACCGGTGGGCAACTGAGAGGGGGGTGAATTAGTTGTCAACAAATTATAAAACTAATCCTACCCACAGACAGATAATACTTTTGCAGTAAGTATGTTATTACAATAAGAGGGGCCTGCACATGTAGGAAGGCCAATAGTCTAGAGTGCACTCCTCATCACAAAAGGAGCCTCACTAACTACAAAATAAATCCAGACTACAATCTAGAAAGATGAGTGAACTGCAAGAATAGCATATCCTATGTGTGAGTACAGTTCTGGTTAAGCTCAATACTAGGGGTCTTAAACCTCTTACACAAACCCAATTCGTTCACCTATGATTGACCAAAAGCTTTGCATATGATTACAACTTTATTCGCACCCAGATAATCCCATAAGCCATACCATGATCTACAAAGAGATTTTACATCATATTTATACCAACCCTGGACCTAAACAATTAGGTTGGCCACCTACAAGATAATACAATAAATCCATTACATAATCATGCAAACCAATGATAAACCAAGTCTGACTAAGACTGAAACAACATAAACCAATCAATAAATCCAACTAGTGATGCGTCGAGAGCATCTAACAACATGTTACATAAACCAGTCCATAACCTAGCAGAATAACACCAGACCCAAAATAGGTCGCCATAAGCCAAATGAAACACCACGATCAACTAGAATACGAACATGATAACTATCAGCATCCTGATAACCTTCTAGAATCCACACCAACACCACTTATCGGATTCACCAAAAGATCTTCATCAAAGCACTGCTGGTAAAAACTAGTACCAGTAACCAAAAGGCTTACTAGAACAAATCATAGAATCTGGATCATCAAATCCCAAACCAGCTGAATGTGATATGCATTAGGAACACGTGAATAACCAATCAACACCAATTCCAACAGCCGGACCAAACCAAAGACAAATCTCCAGATCAACATCAAAGACCAACCACTCTACTAGAAGCCAATAGACAACAAAACAATTAGTGTTGACATCAATGACAAAGATCAATGCAACACATAATCAATTCCTCCAAATTGCCAACAAATGGTCATTTTAATTCTAAACATTGAGTGTATGTTTGTTTGAGGATGTGTTCAAATCCTTGATGTTTTCACTAGTTTAGATACAAGACAAACACATCAAGTAGACTCTTTAATCAAGGGTCATCAATAATACTATAGCCCACATCTGGATACTCCTTCAACTCAAATAGTCATGTCACCCCTAGAGGGTGCCCATTTTTTTGTCTTTGTTCATAAATTAATTCAAAGAGGATTGCTCCTTAATTGAATTGTTATCCTGGGAGATGTATGGTGAGTGTCTTGGGGGTGGATTCTTCCCCACCCTTGCACTATGATATTATGAATGTTTGGATATTGCCTTGATGAAGTTTCTAGTTCTAAAATTTGTAATCAGGACTCCACTCCCAACCTTTAGACCAAAGGCTTTATGTATCTCAAGGATACTGGGGGAAAGATAATCACTGAGAAAAATAGTTGGAGGATATTTTCATCATCCTCCACATTTGATTATAGTGGGTTGGTAAACTTGGTGATAAAGTCATTCCCCACTTAGGTCATTCCCCTCACACTGACCTTATAGCCAGCTCGAGAGGGCATGCCTACTAAAGAATTTATTTTAATGTTAAATTGAACAAAAGAAAGTAATGGTGATTTTGGCTTTTTGATCACCCAACTAAGAGGAGAGCATATACCTAACACCTTCAATGCAAAGCAAACAAATTTGTTATTTTTAGTCTCTCAAAGCAATGATTTTCTATCTTTTATTTAGAGATCTTGCTCCAAAAAGCATGGTGTTCAAATTTTAATCCCATGTAGCAATTTGTTTGAACTTGAAAATCAAAATCTTGGTAAAAAAAATCAAATCGTGTGGTCAACAAAAGTAAATCGCTTGCCAAAATAAAAAAGTGGCTTGTTCCTTTTAACTTGCAACAAAAGGTTGATTGTTCTTTTTAGCTTTTGCAAGAAATGAAAGTTTGTTGGTTCCTTTTAAAGTCCAATTGACAAATGATATCCTAACTTGCAAAAAAGTAAAACATGAAATTTGTGGTTCATTTTATGCTTGCAAGAAAGAAAATTTTGATTCTTTTTAAAGCCCAAATGATGGTGAGGTTCTTTTTAGGAGCACTGGATAGCAATGAGGTTCTTTTTAAACTTTGCAAAAAGTGAAGTGAATTCTTTTTAACTAGATTTTTTTTTAAAGTAAGTTAAAAAAAGAATTAACTAAACTCCCTTAAATATTGCAAAACTACTATCAAAACTTGCAAATAAAACCAGTTAGCAACTTGTAAAAAAAAATTGGTGGGCTAGACAAGCCTTAGTTTTAAACCATGTTATAAATTTCTTGTCTATTTTATGTGTGTTAAAATAGAGAGCATGTGAGCCACAAAAATTTACAAATGTGCCACAAAATCTATCATATGCAACACATAAATAAGTATATACACCATTGTTTTTATTGTATGCACCATAGAAACAGGTATATGTGTCACAAAGAAAGGTATATGTGCCACATAAACTGGTATATGTGTCACAAAAATAGGTATATGCATCAAAACCAGTGTAGAATGCTCTAAAAGAAAGATTGTATGCACCAGAACAAGGATTAAATGTGCCAAACTGAGGAGATTTCTATTAAAAAATCTTGTGTGTGAACTTGCATAAAAAAAGTTAGAAATTTGTGGGAGGGCCCCACGGTGGGTAGCATAAATGTATGCTCAAATTGTGGTACTTGCAAGAGAGACACAAACAACACAAACACAACAATGGTACATTGCATTAGAGGTTAGAATCAACAAAACAAGTTAGTTAAATCAAAAACTCTAAAAATTTGTCTCATTGTCCTCTATCTCCAAGGATCCTTAAGATTCAACGTGGCTCTGAGCTTGGAACAGGACTTCATCTTGGGATGACTACTCAAAGAATGAGAGATAGTGTATGATCTAAGATCTAAATGGATGCAACTAAGATCTTAGTGATATTATATGGATATGAAAATAGATTGTTAGGATTCCCACAGATACTGAGAGGGGGGGTGAAACAGTATCTAACTAGTGAATAGAATTTCTTGACTTAAAACATGTAGAACAAATTATAACAGTGTACCGGTATGTAAGAAATAATGCAATAAATAGAATTAAAAGCATCCACATGAAAAACACACCATGACACAAGGATTTAATGAGGAAACCCGGTGTGGGAAAAACCTCGATGGGATTTGTGACCCACAATATTCACTTACTAGCCAATAAGAGAATATTACTTACAAGAGGGGCCTGCACAAGCAAGAAGGCCAATTGCCTAGAGCTCACTGCTTAATGGGAAGTCTCACTGACTTACAATGTAGATTATGAAAATCCAATATCTTGTACTGCTTTACAATAGCATCTATAATGCCAGATCCAGTACCGGTTTCTACTTTGTTCTTTACATAAAACCTTTAACCTATATTTCGCATAATAGGTCCACCTAATATCTTTTTTGTCTCCTACAAAATGTCTACAATGATCTCTCTTATATATAAGAGTCATTTTACAATTTGCCAAGTCGGCTTACAAATTTTTTACAATAACAAACAAAATATAATATATAAAAAATCCTATCGGCCTCTGTGCCAATATGCTTCCTTTCTCTGTGGTGTTAGTGGTTTGAGTGTTGGTGTAGAGTGTGATCTATTGATGTTGGTGAACTATCTTTCTGATGTAATGCCTTGCCGGTGCCATAGGATTGTAAGGTTGTCATCAATGACAAAAATTTCAATCACCTACAATATCTCATTGGAGTGTGCATATGCCAACAATCTACCCCTTTGGCATTGATGGCAACACTCATGAGAAAATTCAAAAGTGTATCCAAAATTGTAATCCAAAAATATGTTACCAAAAATATAAGAACTCCCCCTGAGTAGATAATTCTTTTGCCGGTTATTTTATCATACTACTACTCCCCCTTTGGCATCAATGACAAAGGTTGTCAAGATGTCAGTAGAGTTGTAGTCTCAACTTTGTAACTAGGTAGTTACAATTTGAAATAGCTCTGCCAAAATAAAGTTTACACTCTCCATAAACTTCTTGCTGTCCTTTATTGATGTCTCTATTCTTTTAATTATACCGGTGAGGTGCTACATATGCTCTGTCGGTGTTTTCTGTCCCTGTACCAGTGCCTTAGATATTTCCTTCCGTAATGATGCTAGATAGTCCAATCTTGGGCTCAGTTTTAGTCTCAAATTCTTTGCCTTATCCACTATTCTCTCCTTTTCTCTTCCTATCTTAAGTAACTCTTCTTCAAAAATTGTTATCCTTCGCTCAAAAACTGATAATGTATCAGGTGAGTTAACAAAATTATAAGCAAGTTTATTGATTTCATCATGTACCTTGCTCATTTTCTTATCTATGTCTACTATCAAAAAGTTTGTCTTGCAGGTGTCTTTGTACAAAGTTTTGTATTCTTTCAACAAGTTACATAGTTCTAGTAGAAGTGTGTCAAGTTCCCTAGTACACTTCTTTATCTGATCTTCAAAGAATTTTTGCTTTTCAATTTCTACTTTATTCTTCAAAGTCTCTTCCTTTATTTGCTCAATAGTCACTGTGTTCTCAGTGATGTATTTACACAAAGTATCAAGTTGTCCTAAAGAATCCTTATTGTCTATATTATAGTTAGGAGCTATTACCTTCAAAATTGGGATTGTATCATCTATAGCTTTATAAGCCTGTGAACTACAATCTGTTGTCCTTTTGATTGAATCTAGGAGTACTTCAGTTACATTTGTTGATTTGTAGTTTCTAGTTCTCTTTCTAAGACTTCTTTCTGCCTCATCAGTTCATTGGAGTCATTCTAAGTGTGCATCAGATCTGTCTTCAATAAATCATTTTCATAGCTAAGTCTTGTGTTCTTGTTTGTTGCATCACTTAGTCTTCTGGTCAATTTTTCTTCCTATCTTCAATTTCCTTACAAAATCTCATAGTCATACCCTGCATCTCATTGTTTGTTTTCATGTTCTCTTGTTTTTGTTTGCTTATCTGATCATTAAGAGTTTCTTTTTCATCATTCTCATTTTGCATTTTTTCACAAAGTTCTCTTCTCTTGTTTCTAGAAATGGTAAGATTTTCTTGAAGTGCCTGAATGATATCCTGAGCTGCCTTTAGATCATCTTCTAATTTGATATTTTTCAATTTC